>NC_079327.1:1977500-2602500 GCF_029931775.1 Euleptes europaea | reverse complement strand
GTTTCCAAGCGCTTAATTAATCAGGAAGAATAAAGCTCACAGGGTTTTAACCTCCTAACAAATACTATAGCAAGTGTTTCTCGAACATTTTGTAAGATTGTGACCTAATTCAAACTCCTGTTTTAAATAACCTAGATAGGAAAAAATAGAGATTGGCTGTTTCCAGTTTTCTTTTTCTTTTTTTAGAATAAATCTATGCCACCCTCTACGGAGGCCTGCTTGAGGCAGCTTACAATTTTGTTTTAAAAATTTTAAATTTTCTTTTTGTAAACAAACATAATGCCATTCAAACACACACAATCATCATATTACAGTTTACATGGAGCTTACATTTTTTTCTTTTGAAATTACATCTTAATAATTAACTTCTTTAAATTGCAATACTCTGTATTCTCATAAGTCTTCATATCCGATTATATATTTATTGTAAAACTATACATTACCTAAATCATCTTCATTCTATTTTTAATTTAAGTCTATTCTTAGTTATTAGCTACATAATTGAATAAAATATTCCAAGACGTCTTACAATTGATTCCAGAGGATTCCTTTTCAGCCAAACAAATTCTGGAACTGTTCCCAGATTTTTAGTACAAAGGGCTGCTTTTTCAGGATCACCAGATTTCCCAGTGTTTAAATATGGAGCGACAGCGTGGTGTAGTGGTTAAGAGTGGTGGTTTGGAGCCGTGGATTCTAATCTGGAGAACCAGGTTTGATTCCCCACTCCTACACCTGAATGGTAGATACTAATCTGGTGAACCAGGCTGGTTTCCCTACTCCTACACATGAAGCCAGCTGGGTGGCCTTGGGCTAGTCACAGCTCTCTCAGCCCCACCTACCTCACAGAGTGTGTTGTGGGGAGGGGAAGGGAAGGTGATTGTAAGCAGGTTTGATTCTTCCTTAAGCAGCAGAGGAAGTCGGCATATAAAAAACAACTCTTCTTCTTCTTGAACACATGAAGCTGCCTTATACTGAATCAGACCCTTGGTCCATCAAAGTCAATATTGTCTACTCAGACCGGCAGTGGCTCTCCAGGGTCTCAGGCAGAGGTTTTTCACATCCCCTACCTGCCTAGTTCCTTTAACCGGAGACACCAGGGATTGAACCTGGGACCTTCTGCATGCCAAGCAGTTGCTCTACCACTGAGCCATGCCCCCTCTTCTTCTTCTTCTTCTTCTTCTTCTTCTTCTTCTTCTTCTTCTTCTTCTTCTTCTTCTTCTTCTTCTTCTTCTTCTTCTTCTTCTTCTTTTCTTCTTCTTTCTTTTCCTGGCAATCCAATCCTGTTTGGGTGCTCTCATATAAACAGCCTCTGACCAGCTGTAGCAGTTGTGAGATCAATGGCTCTGACAATGCCCACCTCCCATGGGTCCCTGGGGACCAAATCACAGCAGAGAGAGCACTGGATGGGCAGCATTACTAGGGACAGTTGCCAAGAATACGGCAAAAGGTGATACCAAAGGGGGGGGGGAGAATGGCAATAGAAAAAATAGAGTCGAGAAAAAAAGCGGACCTGTCCTGTTGTGATTAGTTTGGTCCATTAAATTAACATTTTCAATGACATGGATGTCGCACCTGAGGTTATATGATGTTTACATAGGCCCCCTACCACCACACTGCTAAGGCATTGTACTATCATCTTCTCATGTCAGGAGGTTTCAGAGGGCCATTTTATCTTCCACTCTTGTTGATGTATACCTGTCTGGAGAAGCCTGGCATCATATACAAGGTGTGAGCTGTGGGCCATGTTTTAATACACATGGAATAAACATTCCTACACAAAGCCACACATAATAAAAGGCTTTTACATATTTTTCCTTGTATTACGTTAATGGAGATGTCAGGATGTGTATTATATAATAATTTTATGTATGAACAAAAAAACAACAACATATCAGTGGGTTTTAGATCAAATCAAGCCTAAACTGACCCTAGAAGCTAAAATGACTAAACTGAGGCTATCGTATTTTGGTCACATCATGAGAAGAAAAGAGTCACTGGAAAAGGCAATCACGCTAGGAAAAGTTGAAGGCAGCAGGAAAAGAGGAAGACCCAACAAGAGATGGATTGACTCAATAAAGGAAGCCAGGGCCCTCAGTTTGCAAGATCTGAGCAAGGCTATCAAAGATAGGACATTTTGGAGGACTTTGATTCAGAGGGTCGCCATGAGTCGGAAACGACTTGACGGCACTTACACACATGACCACTGAGGAAGGCCTAGATAAGGCCAAAATGTGTCTGGTCTTAGTTTGGTCATTGTATAGATATACATCAACTGTGAATGTGTTGTAAGTAATTTTTTGTTGTTTTTAGTTAGCTTACATTGTGTTTTTTAACATAATTGTGCACCATAATAATGAAACAGATACAATTTGAGTAGACAATACTGCCAATTTGAGTAGACAATACTGACTTTGATGGACCGAGGGTCTGATTCAGTATAAGGCAGCTTCATGTGTTCATGTGTTCACTGAAGAAGCAAGTGTATCCTTCAAGATGGCCATTTCTGATATGAATTCTTATGAGCCCGTGTCGTTCATTCTGTGTAGTGTTTCCCAATAGTCTGGTTTACATAGTATAAACAGCACAATTTCTGTTCATCTTTAATTGTTTACACCTGAACATGCTGATTCATTATTTGATAGCTGGAAATTAGAAGTATGACGTGCCAAGTTCACAACTCCTATTACCTCTCTGAAATGAAATTTGTTGACTATATCTCATTAGGTGGGTGTTTTGTGCAATATGCAATATTCATAGTATGGCCGGTTACTTCTGAGGAGTGTAATTTAATTGTCAGTTCTGCTCAAATGTTATTTAATTGGAAAGCACGCCGTTGCAGGACAGTGATTAACCCTCATGTTTGCTTTGCAGTTTTCTTCACAATTGTCACATCTCGTTAGGATTATAATGAAATTAACTTGGATTTCCTTAAAGAGAGAACAGGAAACTTTACATATGTCACTGTCCCAATGTGATGTTTAAAAATTCATAAGCGCGGCTTATTGAGTAAAGGGGGGTTGTGTGTGTTTACACATAAGTATACACACATTGCATGCATCATAGAAAGTTTGGTTGCCAACTACAAGTTTGGAAATTCCTGGAGATTTAGGGGATGGAGCTTGGGGAGGATGCAGTTTTGGGAGGAGAGGGACCTCAGTGAGGTATAAGGCCCCAAATTGAAAATAAACCCAAAATTAACTGTTTCTGCAATATTTGGGTTTATTTTTGAGCAAATACCAACACATGGGAATCTGCCTGAAGCTGAATAGGCAATTCCCGAAAACCCAAACAGATATTCAGCTTTTTTGGTTTTCGGCTATTTGCCTTTGCTCAGATGTACAGCTCTGTGCCTTCTCCCATTTTTCTATCTGTGTCTAGTTTTGTTAGGACCCCATAGATGGGGCCCTTTTGAGGTAGGGGTTGTGAAATCAGAGCCAACTCAGTCTGACCAACTTTCCAGGTACATCACCCAACAGAAGATTAGTCTGCAGAGCAAAAAAATGGGGCTCACCCAGTCCCATCCAGAGGGATATACCCTCCAACTTAAAGCACCGCTTTAAACAGCCAGTGATCAGGCTTCTGAAGAAGACCCTCTCACCTGCGCAGATGAGCAATCTCCTTCAGAAGAGCCGCCTTGGTCGAGACTTTGGCTGGCTCCAATATCACCCCTCCCCCCACCAAGACCATCTCTTGAAATCAGATTTTTGATGACTATATTAAAGGACTATTCACAGGAAGTCATTTGCCATCAAAATAAATGTTTTCTGTGCCTTTTTTTCTTGCATTTAAGCCATTTCCCTCAGTTTGGAAGCTAATTTGCATGGGCATCATGCAAAGCTACCCAGATACGAATAGAGCCCCCAGAGTTTGAGGCACCAGCAGAGGGAGATCAGGCATTGGTATAAAAGTTCTCACCAGGAAAACCCGTATATTTCAATAAAGAGGTTTTATGAATGTGCCAAAGTCTCCATTTGAAATCGATGAAAAGTAACAGCATTTTACTTGGTTGAGCCCATAAATCCAGGGTGGAATTTATCATTCTGTGTGTTGCAGTTGAAAAGAAAAGTCCATACAGCACCTCCATGTTGAAGCTCTCTTGTTAGACCCAAAAGCACCAACACAGATTTTGCACATACACACGTGACCTTATATTTTTACTAGTGAATAATAAACTCATGTGTGTAGAATTATTTTTTTCTTTTTTGTTAATTTTTTGGTCTGAATACTATGTACTGTTCTAGGCCTCTGATCCTATATACAATTGCAGATATCTCCTGAGTAAAGATGGTTAGCATTCCATAAATATTTATGGAGCGTTTTTTTTTTTATGCTGCTGCAGACATATGCAGAGAGATAAATTAACATACATAACTAGAGTACACCGTTCACAACTGCTGCAATATATTGGCTGCAAATAAAGAATTCATTCTTTAATAAACTCTGAAGATGAAAGCAATATTGAAATTGGTTATCTGTTTTAGCATGCTGTTTCCAGCCTTGACTTCGGTCCAACTCCAACGATGTCACTTTAAATTAAAAAAAAAGAACTTCCCATATATAAAAACCTCATCAATTAATCTGCGGCTTGAAATCCAATTAAGCTTGCAGGATATTGTTTGCTCTCTGTGGGACTGAGGGAGGCAGAGGTGGGTACGAGATTGCTGAAGACTGAATGGACAGCAAACGAGTAGTCAGGGGGTTGACAAAATGGTGTTATTGTTCTGTAGCGATGGGGGATCTTTTCCCTTAATGTCTAGAATTTCTCTCCAGCCTGCAGAGGGCAACAGTCTCCAGCTAGCAGGAACTGGAAAAACAGTCTGAAGCTCCTCTAAAGTTTGAATTGGGGGGAAGAGAAAGAAAGAGACAGAGTTTTTGTTGCTGGGTAGCTAGAAGGAAAGGGTCTGGGAGCCACTGCAAGTGCCCCACATTACAGAAACTGAGAAGCATCTTCAGAGGTAAGGGGGCTCCAGAGGAGGAGGAGGAGGAGGAGGAGGAGGAGGAGAAGAAGAAGAAGAAGAAGAAGAAGAAGAGGAAGAAGAAGAAGAAGAGGAAGAAGAAGAAAAAGAGTTGGTTGTTATATGCCAACTTTCTCTACTTTTTAAGGAGAATGAAACAAACTTACAATCTCCTTGCCTTCCTCTCCCCACAAAAGACACCTTGTGAGGTAGTTGGGGCTGAGAGAGTTTGAAGAGAACTGTGACTAGCCCTGAGAGAGTTCGAAGAGAACTGTGACTAGCCCAAGGTCACCCAGCATGTTTCATGTGGAAGAGTGGAGAAACCAACCCTGTTCACCAGATTAGTAGTCCACTGCTAGTAGTAGTCCCTAAAAAGAAGTAGTTTTTGCAGAGGGCTGCTTGCCTCATAGCATACGTCATTTGAAAAGGATATGTATTTTTGACATGAAGTGGGCATGGGAAGGGGGATTTGTAATCTTATCTATGTCCTACCCATTGTTCAGCATGGTATCAGTTGGGCCAGGGCTAAAGATGTTGACATACATTTCTCTTTCCAGATGAGAAGGGATAATTTTTTGGGTGGGGGGGAGGAAAAGGCTTTACATCAGGGTCCCCAATGTGGTACCTAGCGTTGCCAAGGTCCCTCTATTGCAACTGATCTCCAGGTGACAGAGATCAGTTCACCTGGAGAAAATGGCCATCTTGGAGGGTAAACTCTATGGCCATTGAAGTCCCTCCATTCCCCAAACTCCACCCTCCTCAGGCTCCACCCCCAGCCCAGATGTTTCCTGGATCCCACCAAGTATTTTTAGAAAGTCGGCCTTTGCCCACCAGGGCTTCTGACTGGCCATTGGAGCTTTGATTGGCTGATTTTTTGAAATACTGCATTGGGAGCAGCTGCCATCACAACACAAGGCTATTTGCTGTGCGACTGACGGTAAGATGCAGCAGCAATTTTGTGTCTGGCTGTGCTTCCTATGTAGGGTTGCCAACCTCCAGGTAGTAGTCAAAAACAGGCTATTAGTGCTACTGGAAAGTTTTGGCAATTCAAAATAAAAGCACCAGCAAAATTACACACATAGGTAACAATAATGCAATTGCTTTTAAAAAATATATTCATTCAACTGTGGTTCTAATTGACACAAAGAGATTGAGCAAACAACTCAGTAGTAGTTTACAAATGGTCCAGTGATGACCCCAGTACAGAAACGCAAAGGTTAAGAATTAAATAAATTAATTAATAGCAGGCAAATTGCTCAGTACTTGAAAGTTCATACACATAAAGTGCAAATGCAATAAATTAGGCAGTGGAGACCGGACGTGTAGCAATGGAGATCCGGTAAAATTCCATTTCATGCGATACTTTTTCAAGCTTCATAAGTCCTTCAACGCATCACTTTGCCGTCCATGCATACAAGGAAGGTACACTCCTTCCCAGCGTGAATGCGTTGAAGGACTTATGAAGCTTAAAAAAGTATCGCATGAAATGGAATTTTACCGGATCTCCATTGCTACACGTCCGGTCTCCGCTGCCTAATTTATTGCATTTGCACTTTATGTGTATGAACTTTCAAGTACTGAGCAATTTGCCTGCTATTAATTTATTTATTTAATTCTTAACGCTTTGCGTTTCTGTACTGGGGTCATCACTGGACCATTTGTAAACTACTACTGAGTTGTTTGCTCAATCTCTTTTTGTCAATTAGAACCACAGTTGAATGAATATATTTTTTAAAAGCAATTGCATTATTGTTACCTATGTGTGTAATTTTGCTGGTGCTTTTATTTTGAATTGCCAAAACCTCCAGGTAGTAGCTGGAGATCTCCTAATCTCCAGCTAATAGAGATCAGTTCCCCTGGAGAAAATGGCCACTTTGGCAATTGGACTCTATGGCATTGAAGTCCCTCGCCTCTGCAAACCCTGCCCTCCTCAGGCTCTGCCCCAAAAACCTCCCGCCGGTGACAAAGAGGAACCTGGCAACCCTACTCCTGTGGCAGCCATTTCCTGGCAGCCATTTTGTGGCTGCACCCGCCATGCTGTGTCAGAATTCCCAATGTGCCTGCAGGCTCAAAAAAGCTGGGGACCCGATGCTTTACACGATGGGAGGAGTCTTGCTCATTCGGCATGGAAACCATTATATGCAGTTTCCCTTATGGGAGGAGGCCCTCCGGACTTCCATTTGGTGCTGAACACAAGTGCGAGCAAGCGTCTCTGGCAATGGCCACCATGCTTCAAACAACTCCAATCTATCATTGTGCGGTGGCTTTAACACCTCGTCTTGTATAAACCTGTCAAAGCATTACGACGTGAAAACAACACAATCTGCCCAAGCTGCAAAACAGTTATTGGAAGACTCCATTTAGTTTCATAAAAAAGGGAGTATTTCTCCAGCAACTGCCTGACACTTTAAGAAAAAATATGACAGGCATCGATATTGTATTCTTTACAAGAAAAATCACTCATTGGGCACAAAACAGCCTTATAAATTGTCTTTACCGATGAAAAGAGGTGAGGCAAAAACAATAGAAATCTTAAACTTGTAATGTTGCTTGCTATTATTTTTGAGGTGGGACAGCAAGGTCATGACTCCTGCCATATTTTAATAAGAATCTCCTTCTAGGTAATTGCTTATTTACAGAGAGGGGGAGCAGAGTCACGTTGGGGTCCCCCCCCCTTTTAAATCCTAGTCGAAGTACATACAAGTGCTTACTAGACTTGTGTCAGGCATGGCCTGAGAAAAGGATGTTGTGGTTTCTCCAAGGCCAACTCTAGCCCTGCAAACAACGTGTTTAGACTGGACTCTGTGGGAATGCCGGTAGAGTCCTACCTCCCTGACTGCTCCTGGGAGGGGGGTTGCCATGGCATCCAGATCTACCCCGATTTGCCCTGTGCTCTTTCATATATGCCCTGTACCGTGCTTATAGTTTTCATTAGTGTCCATTTGACTCTTAGCTTCTGTTAACCTGTGGATTTTCCAATAAATCAACTCTCTTTTGGACTACTTGTCTAGAGATGTCTGTTTATGGGATTATCATGGGACTAGAGCTGACAACTTGTAAGAGCTGTGACTCTTGAAAGCTCATACCCGCCAAAATCTTGTTGGTTTCTAAGGTGCTACTGGACTCGATTCCAGCTGTTCTACTAGACTTGCACATTTATTTCGTTATTATTGACAATAATTACAAAGATGGGTGTTTCATCATTATATGAAAATGAAGCAAATACCCCCTCTAAACAGCCCATAATGTGGGAGGACCCCAACAACAAAATGATTTTCTTTTGTTCTGGCTTCTGTGGTTATTGCAGTCTTTGCCTCTCTATGTTTCAGTTTTACAAGGCAGACAGTATCACCCTAATAAAAGCCATAAAGGGAACACAGAGTTCCTTAGAGGGAAGGGGAAGAGATGATCTGGGTTTTCTTGATTGCCTGCAAGCTGTAGCCATTAGGATTACATTCACGTGTAAGATATTTCAGTCCTGCTGGCTGTGGGGTGGGACTTTGCCTTTGTCTCTCCTTCCAGTGCCTGCCCTGCTGTCCCCAGATGCCTTACCATCCTTGTGCCACCAAATGGCATTCCCTTGTTGGTTTGCTTGTTCCTCATGCTACTGACAGCATGCTTTCCAATTTCATTTCCAACCAACCTGGGACATCAGCAGCATGCTGCTCTGTGCTTGGAACGGGTGGGTGATGTCACTATGGACTCCAGTGTGGTTGCCATGCTTATTTCCTTGGAGCTGGGTCTTTCTGGCACTCCTTTTCTTTGCTGAGAGATAGAGTTGCTAGGTCCGGTTTGGGAAATACTGTACCTGGAAATTTTGGGGGTGGAGCCTGAGGAGGGTGGGGTTGTGGGGAGGGGTGGGACTTCAGCGGGATATGATGCCATAGAGCCCACCTTCCAGAGCAGCCATTTTTTACAGGTGAAATGATCTCTGTCCTCAGAAGATCTCCAGCCACCACCTGGAGGTTGGCAACCCTACACATAGTACATAACATTATTATTTGAAATTTGGAAGGCTTTAAGAGGGGAGTGGACATGTTCATGGAGGAGAGGGCTATTGGATACTAGTCTTGATGCATAACTATTCTCTCCAGGATCAGAGGAGCATGCCTACTACATTAGGTGATGTGGAACACAGGTAGGACAATGCTGCTGTAGTTGTCTTGCTTGTGGGTTTCCTAGAGGCACCCGTTTGGCCACTGTGTGAACAAACTGCTGGACTTGGTCTGATTGAGCAGGGCCTTTCTTATGTTCATCTATGATCTTATTACTGCAGTCTTCACAGCACCTGGCAATTTTAACAGTAACAGAAGCAAAAGACCAGAGTCCTGCCCTGAGGGTCTTACAGTGGGGGATATGAAGACAAAATCAAACAAGAAATAAGGGATAAATGTGACCAAAGATGGGAGGAGCTTGCCCACCAGCCTCCCAAAAGAGGTGTGTCCCGTGCTGAGAACTAAAGGAGGTTTTGCTTAAAGTACATAGAACAGAAATATTCAGAGGTAATATACTGTCAAAAATGAGACCGGAGGGGGGAAAGTGACAAAACCCCAGCATGGGTGAAAACTGTACCTGGTTCCCAAAATATCTATTTTCTCAGTACTAATTACCCTGCTTAAATGTCGGTCTCTTATCTGATGTGCCCCCCAGCCAAGTTAGACAATACAGTATTGTGCTTCCAGGAATCAGACCACAATTAAAAAAATAAAAATAAACTCTATTAGGAAGTCGCCTCAACTATTGATTTGATGGCAGAGAGCTGATCGCACCAGAGAACATTTAAGTATGGAAGGAGAGAGAGGGAAGGGGGGAGGGGAGTTCCTTTCAAGGGACCGAGATCTGAAATATTGATTCAGTCACATTAATTGAATTTTTGCCTCAAGAAGTGATTACAAAAATGTTGCTCCAATATTAATTTGTATCTGCTTTGGATAAGATTAACATTAATTTCTTCGCCAGTCCCCCATTACGCCTTTATTATTCATTAGCATCTCTCGTTGTGAGTGTAAGAGACCTTGATGAAGCATGTTTATTCATAGACTAACCTTTTTAAATAATTCCAGCCGCTCTCTAACCGAAACCTTCCTGGCATGCGGAATATCTCTGCTTTGTTTCATTATTCAGCCCTCGCGCGCGGTCCTCCGCTTGAGATGCTGAACATGAATCTCGCTGCTTTCCGATCACTCCGTTCTCCCTACTGAAATGAGCTCTGCAGTCCAATCCCACGGGTCAGGTCTGTTAAGACACACACACATATAGGCTTTAACCACAGGAAGGTTATGTTACATATATATTACGAGAGAGAGTGGATCTCATGACAAGGCAAAGCAGTCTGATATGAATCAAAGCTGGAAGACAGTGATTGATTTCCATGGAGCTGAGGTTTATTCTCGATTTGGGGGCCCCCTTCTTTTTAGTTCTTGGTTGATCTGCTTTTCATTTGAATTTTTAACAGAAAGTCTATGACCAAAGGTGCAGTGGGGTATGTTATCTCTTTGCAGTAGATCTAATCCCACATGCATCTGCTGGAAAGAAGAAGAAGAAGAAGAAGAAGAAGAAGAAGAAGAAGAAGAAGAAGAAGAAGAAGAAGAAGAAGAAGAAGAGGAGGAGGAGGAAGAGGAAGAGGAAGAGGAAGAGGAGTTGGTTTTTATATTCCGACTTTTTCTACCACTTAAGGGAGTCTCAAACCAGTTTACAATCACCTTCCCCTCCCCACAACAGACACCCTCTGAGGTAGGTGGGGCTGAGAGAGCTCTAACAGAGCTGCTTTGTGTGTAGGAGTGGGGAAACAAATCCAGTTCACTAGATTAACCTCTGCCACTCATGTGGAGGAGTGGAGGGGAATCACACCTGGTTCTCCAGATCAGAGTCCACTGCTCTAACCTACTGCTCTTAACCACTACACCACGCTGGACAGAGAAGGAGAGTACTAAAATCAAGGCATAGTGAATGGTTGGCCATTTCTGCATGGCTGTTTCCTCACGGTCACCCTGCCAACTACTTCGGGGCATTGCTTTGATTATGCTTGCATTTGCTGACCATCAGAGGTTGCCTCGCTGTCCCCCCTCCCCGCATTTCCGCAGCCCGCATTTCCTGTATTTGTGTTTAGCCAGCATCCAGAAAACATGGGGGCACATGCAGAAACATACAGGGAGAGCAAGGCGACCTCTGACAATCAGAAAATGCAAGCATAATCAAAGCAAAGCCCCAAAGTGGTTGACAGGGTGACCACAAGGAAACAACCATGCATAAATGGCCATTCTCTTGAGACATCAGGTTCTATACTAATTTGGTTCATTTAAGTTCTTTGTAGTCTGCCTTTCTCACCAAGACTCAAGGTGGATTACACAGTAAATAGACTGTTTCTGTATATAGCATGCACACAATTATTTTGTTGCTTTACTATGCATTTTCTTTGGGGAGGGGAACCCATTAAACCAGCCAGACCAAGTTTCTTCCTTGTAAAATCCTTATTTAAATTAATTAATTAAAATGAATAAAAGCTGAACAAAATCCTGCTCTTGCACAAATCCTGTTCTTTTCTGTTGGGCTTGCTCAGTAGAAGAATCTCTTCTACACCAAGCTGGCTTATGGGGAGCCAACTTGATATAATGGTTAAGAGCGGTGGTTTGGAGCGGTGGAGTCTGATCTGGAGAATCGGGTTTGATTCCCCACTCCTCCACCTGAGCGGCGGAGGCTGATCTGGTGAACCGGGTTGGTTTCCCCGCTCCTACACACGAAGCCAGCTGGGTGACCATGGGCAAGTCACGCTCTCTCAGCCCCCCCACCTCACAGGGTGCCTGTTGTGGGGAGGGGAAGGGGAGGTGATTGTAAGCCAGTTTGATTCTTCCTTAAGTGGTAGAAAAAGTCGCCATGTAAAAACCAACTCTTCTTCTTTCAATTTCTAATTATTATTAGTGTGGGCCAGTGGGAAGAGGGGGAAATATAATCTATTTAAGACTTGAGCAGAAAACTCTCCCCCCCCCCCCCGCCCCATCCCCTTTAACTATAAGGGAACTTTTGCAGTTCCCCATGCCAGAAAAACAAATAGCATCACGGTGGCGGCTCACGGGCACTGCCGCTTCCATCCTCCACTGTGATTGTGTTTACTTGTTTGCTTTTCCAGAGACTGTTTTTTCTTTCTTTCTCCACTGTTGCCAGCTGCAAATTGCTCCCGCCTTTTAGCTTTCCAGCTGACAGGTCCAGACTAAGAATAGCATGTTAGTAGAGGATTGACAGGCACCGTTCCCTCCTGAGGTATCAAGATTGCCATTCGTTGGGGCGTGGCTGCTGCCCTTTACTGGACTCTGTCTGTGTGTGTGTGCGTGTGTGTGTGCGTTAAGTGCCATCAAGTCGCTTCTGACTCATGGCGACCCTCTGAATCAGTGTCCTCCAAAACGTCCTATCTTTGACAGCCTTGCTCAGGTCTTGCAAACTGAGGGCCGTGGCTTCCTTTACAAAGTCAATCCATCTTTTGTTGAGTCTTCCTCTTTTCCTGCTGCCCTCAACTTTTCCTATCAAGATTGTCTTTTCCAGTGACTCTTGTCGTCTCATGACGTGACCAAAGTACGACAGCCTCAGTTTAGTCACTTGAGCTTGATCTGATCCAATGATTTGTTTTTTTTGGCAGTCCATGGTTACTGGATTTTGCCTCTTATGAAATGGTATTGGTAACTAGTTTCACAGGGACGGTCCATTTTTATGACATTTGAGGGCGCTGCTGCCTTCCAACAAATTCACAATCCACCATATCCTGGAAAGTCTGTGGTTTTCAGAACTCTCTCCCAACCCCTTCCTCTCTTTTATGTCTTGGTCTCACTGCAATGGGAATCTGGAGTCTGGGATGGACCACTTTGGCTGTAGGAGTGGCCACTTCACTTACAGGTAGAGTCGCCAGGTCCCTCTTCACCACCAGTGGGTGGTTTTTGGGGCGGAGCCTGAGGAGAGCAGGGTTCGGCGAGGAGAGGGACTTCAATGCCATAGAGTCCAATTGCCAAAGTGGCCATGTTCTCTAGGGGAGCAGATCTCTATCGGCTGGAGATCAGCTGTAATAGCAGGAGATCTCCAGCTAGTACCTGGAAGTTGGCAACCCTAAATAGCAGCAAATTTAATTAGTGATGACCCATATCAGCTAATTCTAATAAATGTGTTAAACTCATGCTCTGGTCTGGTATCTTTGTTTGGGGTTCCTGGGAAATATTTCCAGCCTTGTTTGGAAAAGAAGAGGAAGAATTGGTTTTTATACCCTGATTTTCTCTACCTTTTTATGGAGACTCACAATTACTTTCCCTTCCTCTCCCCACAACAGACACCTTGTGAAGTAGATGGGGCTGAGAGAGTTTGGAAAGAACTGTGACTAGCCCAAGGTCACGCAGCAGGCTTCATGTGGAGGACTGGGGAATCGAACCCAGTTCTCCAGATTAGAGTCTGCCGCTCATGTGGAGGAGTGGGTAATCAAACCCGGTTCTCCAGATTAGAGTCCACCACTCCTAACCACTACACCATTACAGATTGGGTCGGTTGTGGAAGCAAAGATAATCTCATACTAATTCTCAGTCCCGCTCACAGTCCACAGCGAGTCTGAGGTCTTCTGTTACTAATCCCTATTAATGCTAATATCAGTGAAAGCTCTGGCTCCCACAGTCTTTAGATCATACATTTTTCTTCCCACTGTCTTCGCCCACCACGACAGCCAACAAAAACAGATAGAAATGCAAAGTAGTTCCCCCCCCCCCTCATTTGAACAGCAAACCAAATTAAAAACACACACAAAAGCATAAGGGATCAGACAAGAAACAAAAACATTTGGCTTATAAAATGAATTACGTTTGATAAGCCAAGTACTTTGGCTTTATTGAGGTTATTTATATAGGAAAGTGCCCAGCCTACAGATCTAATACAAATTATTAAATCTGGTGGCTTCTGATATCGTAACTCAAATTATATCACACGCTATTCGTTTCATTTTATATTCTCTGCATTCCTTGATGCAAAACCTGTGGGACCGGATAAAGCCAGGTACCCGCACAGCCACTGCAGGAATCAGATCATTAATAAATCTTTTGATATGCATTGGGAAAGCAAGCATTTATATATAGCTGAATCAACAATTGTACTAGATGCAGTTTTAGCCAGATAGTACCAGAATCTTTCATCAGTGCCAGATCTGGTCCACAGAAGATAACAAAAGTGAGCATACCTCAACTATCTTTCTTTCCCTAACCAAAGAGTAGCCAACATCTTTCACCCACATATCAACCCTCTGTTATTAGTGTCAGACTCTTCAAGGATAGAGGACATCAATGTGAAGGAACACTGAACTTCATCACCTCTTGTTTGAAGTGTTAATCACTAAATGTTAAAGGCCCCAGGTCCAGATGTTGGCCTCTACTGGTAAACAATCTCTGGTAGAAGTGCTGGAGAAAATATCTGGCTGAATGCATGAAGGGCTGCTGTCCATCAGAACTGGCAAATAGCTGAAAACTGCTGGCAAGAGGGAGATCAGAATAAATCTAGTCCTACTTTTGCCAAATGGGCGATCATCTCATTGAGAGAAGAACGCAAATAGTCCCAGTACTACAGTCTCAGGAAATGGGTGTGTAGCTCCCTTTTAGCATGTAGAAGGTCCCAGGTTCAATCCCCGGCATCTCCAGTTAACATGAGAAGAAGAGTTGGTTTTGATACCCCACATTTTCTCTAGCATAAGGAGTCTCAAAGCAGCTTAAAATTGCCTTCCCTCCCCCCACCCACAACAGGCACCTTGTGAGGTAGGTGGGACTGAGAGAGTTTGGAAAGAACTGTGGCCCAAGGTCACCCAGCTAGCTTCATGTGGAGGAGTGAAGAATCAAACCCGGTTCACCAGATTAGAGTCTGCTGCTCATGTTAGGGTTGCCAGGTCCCTCATCGCCACTGGTGGGAGGTTTTTTGGGTGGAGCCTGAGGAGGGTGGGGTTTAGGGAGGTGAGAGACTTCAATGCCATAGAGTCCAATTGCCAAAGCGGCCATTTTCTCCAGGGGAAATTATCTCTATTGGCTGGAGATCAGTTGTAATAGTAGGAGATCTCCAGCTAGTACCTGGTGGTTGGCAACCCTAGCTCATGTGGAGGAGTGGGGAATCAAACCCATTTGCCAGATTAGAGTCTGCCGCTCATGTGGAGGAGTGGGGATTCAAACCCGGTTCTCCAGATTAGAGTCAGCCACTCTTAACCATTATACCATGCTGGCTCTCTTAAACGGATCAGGTAGTAGGTAAGACCTACTACTCAGGTAGTAGGTAAGATCTACTACTCAGGTAGTAGGTAAGACCTCA
The DNA here is from genome assembly GCF_029931775.1 of Euleptes europaea. NCBI lineage: Eukaryota > Metazoa > Chordata > Lepidosauria > Squamata > Sphaerodactylidae > Euleptes > Euleptes europaea. The sequence goes on along the minus strand of NC_079327.1, from coordinate 2,587,237 downwards.
ACCTGAGACCCTGGAGAGCTGCTGTCGGTCTGAGTAGACAATACTGACTTTGATGGACCAAGGCTCTGATCAGTATGAGGCAGCTTCTTGTGCGTACATGAGGTGTCTCAAGCAGCTAGGGAAGTGTTCCTCGAATCCTGATTCCGTTCACATATGGGCCTAGCTGGATTGGGATGTATTTTTCAGATTTGCGTCACTTTTTCGTAGCCCCTCTTTGGGCACACGCTTGAGAACCTGACACGGGAACAGCTGTTGCCGTAGCGGCAACTGTGGCAGCCTGGGAAACCGTGTGTGATTGCAGGCGGCTTGTATATTGCTAATCCGACATGAATTAGGAGGGAAGTGCAAATTGAATTATATGGATTCGGAAATACAGTCTGTGTTAGCCCCAGCTGTGAGCACAAACAAATTGTCTCGATATACAGCAGGTATAAATCTCTGCTTTAATTTACATAAGCAAACACTTTAGTAGATTATCTGGACCAGATGTGTGAACTTTCCCTTTCCTGAAGATTAAACGGAATGTTAAAACAGGTCGGCTTTCATCACATATTGTAAAAGGTAAAATTTAGAGAGAAGCTTTGTGTGTGCGTGTAGGGGGGGTAGAATATGTAAACATTTTGAGCATCCCTTAATTCACCTTTGCCTAAAATAAACAGTAACTCCCCCACCACCACCATGCATCTGATGATTTAGATATGGATAGAAAACCCAGACACTTAAAAGTTTAACTGAAGCATATCCACTCTGGAGGATTCCTTTGCTGTTTGATTTAATGTCTTTTCCAACATATTATAAACTTGGCTGACAACATGCCTGTGTAATTGCATTCCTAACAGCAGAGAATAAAAAGCAGACCTGGCAATTTCACATGTGTTAAAACAGGAAATTACCAACCCCATCAAAACAGAAAGGGCTTGTCAGCATTTCCTTTATTTGCAGAACTTAATAACTTGGCCATATACTTTGACTTATGCCGGAAGGAAGCTTCTCTGTGTATTTCTACACGGAGGGTGTATAAACACAGGTGTAACATCCGAATCGCAAGATGTCACAGTTCTGCTGTGCACTGCATTGGTCAGGCCACACCTGGAGTATTGTGAGCAGTTCAGGAAGCCTCACTTCAAAAAGGGTGTGGACAGAATGGAGCGGGTGCAGAGGAGAGCAACGAGGATGGTCAGGGGGCTGGAGACCCAGCCCTACGAGGAAAGGCTGAGGGAGTTGGGAATGCTTAGTCTGGAGAAGAGGAGGTTGAGGGGGGACAGGATTGCTCTCTTGAAGTATTTGAAGGGCTGTCACTTAGAGGAGGGCAGGGAGCTGTTCCTGTTGGCAACAGAGGATGGGACTCGCAATAGTGGATTTAAATTGCGGGCGGAAAGGTACCAGCTGGATATTAGGAAAAAAATTTTTTACAGTGAGAGTTGTTCAACAGTGGAATCAGCTACCCAGGGAGGTGGTGAGCTCCCCCTCACTGGCAGTCTTTAAACAGAACTGGGCAAGCACTTGTCAGGGATGCTCTAGGCTGATCCTGCATTGAGCAGAGGGCTGGACTAGATGGCCTGTATGGCTCCTTCAAATTCTATGATTCTATGATACTAAGTACGGGCTTGCTCAGCTTTTCTTTAATTCCCCGATGTTAATTGTCCCCGCTGCTTGTATGTTTCTAACAGCGGTTATGTGGTTTTGGAACAGCCTGAATAGCCCTGTTTAGCCTGAGCTAGGAAACTGAAGTGGGACGGCCCTGGCAAGTACTTGGATGGGAGACCACCAAGGAAGATTACAGTTGCTACTAAGAGGAAGGCAATGGCAAACCACCTCTCTATCGGCTGGAGATCAGTTGTAATAGCAGGAGATCTCCAGCTAGTACCTGGAGGTTGGCAACCCTAGCCTCAGGACCTGTGTACTCCAAATACTAGCCAGGGCCAACCCCACTTCACTTTTGAGATCACACACTAGCCTGGGGCTATCCAGGTTATATCTTCTTACTAGTTATAAGAGGTTGCCAGAGGCAGGGCTGAAAAACCCCTCTGGGAAGTTTTTGTGCTAAATAAGTTTCAATTCTCATGCTAAAGGGTGTTGATAGATATGATTTGGAAGGGTAGCATTTCCTCTCAACACCCTACGCGGTTAATATGTCGATTGAGCATTCCGGGGAAGGCAAAGCATTGTAACCAATTTCCTCCAAAGCATAGGCAGGTGTTTGAAGATTGATTGGGCAAAGGAGAGCAGCATTGTGGGTTGGGGGAAAGAGAGGAAGGAGTTCAAGGCGACAGACAAGAAATACACATAAATCTTAGGCTGATTGGTTTCTGTGGCTGAGCAAATGGAGTTTTGCCCTTTTATAATGGGAACTAGTAAAATCAAGGGGGGCAGCATAAATCAATTTCACCATATTGGGGGCGGCCTGGATTTCGCTGCCTTCTTTTTTATAGGTATAATATGCTAAATCATGGGAACTGAGAACCTTGGGAACACCACTGAAAGTGGAATATGTGAATGAGCTGCAGATTACACCCAAACAACCATACTGATTCCAGGACTGGGGGATAAAATCAGTCATGATCTAGTAGTCTAACAGGGCATTCCTAAGTAGAGTTACTCCAGTCTAAGCCCATTGAAATGAATGGGCTTAGACTGGAGTAACTCTCCTTAGGAATTCACTGTTAGTTATGCACTTTTAAGTCCTATGGATTCCAGTGAAAGATTTAAATGTGCGCTCAAACATCTCACTGCGATGAAAGTGCATAACTTCAACAGGATCGTGCCTGTAAAATGTCTAAAATAAATGGGATAAATGATTGTCACTTTTATGATTAGCTGTTGAGCAGGCTAGAAATTCACAAAGAGCCAGCCTGGTGTATTGGTTAAAAGCAGTGGTTTGGAGCTGTGCACTCTTGATCTGGAGAACCGGGTTTGATTCTCCCCTCCTCGACATGAGCGGGGGAATCTAATCTGGTGAACCGGATTGGTTTCCCCACTCCTACACATGAAGCCATCTGGATGACCTTGGGCTAGTCACACTCTCTCAGCCCCACCTACTTCACAGGATGTCTGTTGTGGGGAGGGGAAGGGAAGGTGATTGTAAGCTGGTTTGATTCTTCCTTAAGTGGTAGAAAAAGTCGGCAACTTCTTCTTCCTCTACCACTTTAGACAACTCTTTAAGAGTACGGGAATATGCTTAAAACATCACATCACAGACTAGAGAAAGCAGCATTTCTCCAAAAATTCTCAATAAAGAGACAGCAGGAAGAGAAGCAGGTAGCATCAGAACGCCAATTTCTTGCAAATGCCGTAGCCGAAATGGATTCAAAAAGACGGATTTACAGAACAATTTCTGCATGACTGTGCATCTTTCAATAAATACACCATTTGTCTGGAACTCGGAAATCAATATATTCAAGCGAGGATCGCCATAAAAGATGTGACCCGTGTAAAACACAGACCGTCGATCTTCAGTTCTATTAGCTTCTAAGGCCCTTGAAGTTGTCACCCCCCTTTTCTGGAGTGACCATGAGGAAAAGTGGAAGATTGACCTCTCTTTATGTACCGTCATTCTGAACTGTTTTATTGGAATCAGCACTATCTGGTCAATTAATAGAAACATTACATCGTTTAGTAATATTCCCCGCCCCATTTGACAATGGAAAATTGCACCATTTGGATTACGTTCCATAAGCGAGTGGGCTGTAGTGGAGGAATGGGGGATCTGTATGTCCGTTTATCTTCACAACACAGATCCTTGTATTTATGTCTATGTCAAGAAAAACCTGTATTTTATGTCTAAGAGAAGGCATTACATTTTAGAAAGATGGTACATAATTTGAAAGGAGGACTACCAGAGAAGGAAAGAATGAGTACTTGAATAAGAATCTGCATTTTGTCCAATTAATGTATTAATTATATGTAAATCCATCCGCACTTGACCAAATCATCGATATAAGTTTCTTTCAAAGTCCAAGTTATCACTAAGGAAGGAATCCTATTTTCTGCAGTCTAACCAGTTCAGACAGTATCTGCTAGACTTATTCTAACATGCAAGGGGTTGTTGTTGTTTTAATGTGGAGGAAATTTCAACTGTCGTTAAATGGGGCTAACATGGTTAGATATAACTAGATGTGATAGTAGGTGATCCACAATCAGATTTTATGTTGTTTTTTTAAATCAAGAGAGCCAGCATAGTGTAGTGGTTAAGAGTGTCTGACTCTAATCTGGAGGACCGGGGTTGATTCCCCACTCCTCCACATGAAGACTGCTGGGTGACCTTGGGTTATTAACTCAGCCCCACCTACCTCACAAGGTGTCTTTGTGGGGAGGGGAAGGTGATTGTAAGCTGCTTTGAGACTCCTTAAAGGTCGAGAAAAAGTGAGGTATAAAAACTAAATCTTCGTCTTCTTCTTCAAACTGTAGAGGATCAGGCAGGGAAAATTATGCTTTCTTCTGTGATGTTTTCCCTCTGCAAATTACCGAGAGATGCTATTAGCTTTGGGGTGGGGTAGGAAACTATGACTATGAATGAGGTAGATCTGATCACAGCAGGCTCATTACCTTGGATTGGATCCAGACAAACTTTTCTGCTCAAGCACGGCACTTCTGTCAACAGAGCAGAACAAGGCCCTGCCTCCCATGGCAGTACTGTTGACAACTCTGGGCTAGGAAATTCCTGGAGATTTGGAGGTGGAGCCTGGGGAGGGCAGGGTTTGAGGAGGGGAGAGACCTCAGCAAGGTATAATACCATGGAGCCCATCCTCCAGAGTGGCCATTTTCTCCAGGGGAACCGATCTCCATCGTCTGGAGGTCAGTTGTGATTCTGGGAGTTCCCGGGCCCCACTTGGAGGTTGGAAACGCTATTCCAAGCTCACTTCAGAGCAACTGCACAAGTTGAGTCACATCCAGTCTACCATTCATCTCTCTTCAGCCTGGAATTTGACATCCCTCTGCTTTTGATACTAAAAGCCAGCAATGGAAGAGGAGGTTTACTGCACATGACTGGTGGATAGGGTTGCGAGGTCCCTCTTTGCTACCAGTGGGAGGTTTTGGGGTGGAGCCTGAGGAGGGCGGGGCTGGGGGAGGGATTTCAATGCCGTTGAGTCAGATTGCCAAAGCGGCCAGTTTCTCCAGGGGAACTGATCTCTATCGGAGATCAGTTGTCATAGCAGGAGGTCTCCAGCTAGTACCTGGAGGTTGGCAACCGTACATGGGGAGGTGGCGCTGGTTTCCATAGATGTGGAGGGAAGCCTCATTTGCTTCCCATGAAACAAACAATCGGTCCCTGGGCGGGCCGCATGCTGTTTCGACAATGCAGGTGTTAAATCCAATTGCTATCAAAGAGATCAAGCCTGGGATTATTAATTATAGATCTAATGGGAAAGGTAAACAACCCATTCTAATTGCAGAGCTGTGGCACCTATCTCCTTACTCATCGGGGATTAGAACATGCGCCTCACCGCAGGTGGCCTGTTGGTTTGCCACCAGCATCTGCTATGAATCAAATGAAGTTATTATTTTCTCCCCACAGTATCAAAACATGCAGATAACAGAAATAATTTCCACTGAGTAGGAAACGTTGATTGCACAGAAAGAGGGGAGGGAGGAATTCCAGAAGAAGAAGAAGAAGAAGAAGAAGAAGAAGAAGAAGAAGAAGAAGAAGAAGAAGAAGAAGAAAGAAGAAGAAGAAGAAGAAGAAGAAGAAGAAGAAGAAGAAGAGGAGGAGGAGGAGGAGGAGGAGGAGGAGGAAAAGGAGGAGGAGGAGGAGTTGGTTTTTATATGCCAACTTTCTCTACCACTTAAGGGAGACTCAAACCGGCTTACAGTCACCTTCCCTTCCCCTCCCCACACAGACACCCTGTGAGGCAGGTGGGGCTGAGAGAGTGTGTCTAGCCCAAGGTCAACCAGCTGGCTTCATGTGTAGGAGTGAGGAAACAAATCCAGTTCACCAGATCAACCTCCGTCGCTCATGTGGAGGAGTGGGGAATCAAGCCTGGTTCTTCAGATCACAGTTCATCGTTCCAAACAACCGCTCTTAACCCCTACACCACGCGGGCTCTCATTAGGGCTGTTGATTCGGTTCATCCCGAACCAAAAAACAGCCAAATTTCCCCTGATTCGGACAAACCGAACTCAAAAAAGGCGGGAAACCGGTGAGCCGAATTCACCGACTTCGGGGGTTCGGCAAATAAATTCGGCAGATTCAGGGTCCCCCGCGCCTTCACGGAGCTCCCCTGAATGCACGTGGGGGGGCCCTTTAAACAGATCTGTGCCTCCCGGCCGGGAAGCACAAATCTGTTCCACACACCCCCAGCTGGGAGGTTCAGATCTGTTTAAAGAGCCCCCTGAAGGCGCGCAGGGGGGCGAATTTTCCCCCGAACTCTGGATCTCGTACGAATTTTGGGGATCCGAAGCGGGGGAGTTCGGACTTCAGCACGGCCCGAATCAAAACGGGCCGAATTTTGCCGAATCTGAATTTTACTGAATTTTTTTTTCAACAGCCCTAGCTCTCATATTGGTTACTTCGAGAGCCGTGTGGTCTTTCTGTTGTTACAGTCGTCTCTTTCCTTCAGTGGTGTCCCTTTCTTGAGCATTGTAATCAAAATGCTGGGCATTAAGCAGCACTTATCATTGGCACATAAGCTTATTAACTAAACAGTAATTAGAATGTCAGCAAAGGATTACAGAAAAGCACACAATCGGGTGTCAGGATTGTTTTCTTCTTCACGCCACATTGCGTGCTTCTAGATGATGGTGAGCCGCAGAGTAAACCCATTGTTCTCCAACATTAGGCAGGCTTCGGCAGCGCAGAGGACCAACCCTGCTTATTAGCCTGCTCTGAAATTAGGGCTTCCAACCTCCAGGTGGGGTCTAGAGATCTCCAAGTATTACAATTGATCTCCAGACTACAGAAATCAGTTCCCCTGGAAGAAATGACTGCTTTGGAGGATAGACACTATGGCTTTGTACCCAGCTGAGTTCCCGCTAGGGTTGCCAGGTCCCTCTGCTTTTGATACTCAAGGCCAGCAGTGGAAACAGGAGGTTTACTGAGCATGACTGGTGGATAGAGTTGTCAGGTCCCTCTTTGCCACTGGCAGGAGGTTTTTGGGGCGGAGCCTGAGGAGGGCAGGGTTTGGGGAGGGGAGGGAGTTCAGTGTAGGGTTGCTAAGTGCCAGGTGGTGGTGGGCAAACCCCCGCCAATCCACCTGGCTGCCTACAGACCAGCTGAGGGTTGGCAGGCAACTCTTGCATGGGCTCCTGCCCACCACACCATGTCACTTCCGATGTATACCTGGAAGTGCCACATCGCAACAGGCCGTTTACCACTCAAACTCCCAGTTTGAATGGTAAAAGGCCCCTTGCGATGCAGCATTTCCAGGTGTAAACCGGAAGTGATGCGATCGTGTGGGTGCAGCCATGCGCATGCATGATCTTGGTCTCACCTCCACCCCAAAAACCTCCCACTAGAGGAGAGGGGGGACCTGGCAACCCTACTTCAATGCCATAGAGTCCAATTGCCAAAGCGGCCATTTTCTTCAGGTGAACTGATTTCTATTGACTGGAGATCAGTTGTAATAGCAGGAGATCTCCAGCTAGTTCATGGAAGTTGGCAACCCTACCAGCAGATGACATCCGCGGCTGTCCTTAATTATAGGCCTCATGGAAAAGTTCCATCTTACAGGCCCTGCAGAACTCTTTAAGGTCCCACAGGGCCCTGATGTTACCGGGGACGGAGTTCCTCCAGGCCGGAGGCAGGGCTGAAAAGGCCCTGGCCCTCGTCGAGGACAGCTGCACACCAACACATTGTTATTGGCAGAACATAATGTTCTTTGGGGGGTGTACCAGGAGAGGTGCTCCCGGATGTTCTGAGGTCCCAGACTGTGTAAGGCTTTAAAGGTCAAAACCAGCACCTTGAACCTGATCCGATATTCTAGCTGGAGCCAATGTAGTTGGCAAAGTACTGAGTGTCTATGTTCCCACAGTGAGGACTTTGTAAGGGGCCTCGCCATGGCATTCTGCACCAGCTGGAGTCTCCGGATCTGTCTAGGGCAGCCCTATATAGAGTGAGTTACAGTAATCCAGCCTGTTATGGGGGTGCTTCTGTTGTTGGGTGGGAGGGGAAAGGCTAGTCAAAACACAGAAGGGGGGAGTAGTATGATTTTAATGCACCACCATCTCACACAAATTCAGCATCACCACCGTCTTACAGAAACGTGTGGATAATAGTTTTACCCCTTCTCTAAGAAGCAGCAAAGTTTTTAAGGCTCTCTATATCTATCACATTCACCTGCTTCTCTTCTGAACCGAGGAGATCCGACAAGTCTTTATTCCTCAGAAAGGAAGCGCTGTCTTCCTCTCGCATACTTATTTTCTCTGTCTCTCTTATTTGTAGTGCTCACAACATAACCAAATCAAATCTTAATTGTAACTACTTAGCTTGTGCAAAACAGATCAATCTGTTCCATCAAGGATGTCACACAAGCAAAGCCGTCGGGTCTAATTGATTCCAAGCGCACACGGCTCAAGGACCACAAGAGCATCCCCCCCAAGACAGCCTCAATCAATATGACAGGCACCTCCTGGAAAACATACATCAAGCTGGGCTTGAGACAGTCACGATCATACCTTTTGAGAACCAGTCGACTATTAGGAAGGGCTAGCTCAAGAAGAAAAGAGGGGGTGATGGGATGCAGTAGTAAATGCAGCAAGAGTTTTCTTGTCTGACAAACCTCGTCTGATGATCCCAGATTGAGACAATCAAAGACCTTTTTGGTAGAATTACCAGCTGGGCAACCAGCAGGAGGGTTGATGGGGGGAGAGCAGCATCCCAAGAGAAAAATTAAAAAGAAAAATAAGGCCTTGGTGACTTACTGGAAGTTCTGACCATAGCGTTTCTGGTGATTGCAAGAGCTATGTGGAAGGGACAAAGATAGCTCTAACAATGGCCAGAAACTCTGTGGAAAAATAACCGAAGAAGGAGGAGGAGGAGGAGGAGGAGGAGGAGAGTTGGTTTTTATATGCTGACTTTCTCTACCACTTAAGGGAGACTCAAACTAGCTTACAATCACTTTCCCTTACCCTCCCCAAAACAGACACCCTGTGAAATGGGTGGGGCTGAGAGAGTGTAATAGCAGGAGATCTCCAGCTAGTACCTGGAGGCTGGCAACCCTACTGTTTCTACTAATTTGCCTGGGATGGGCATTATGCTGACTGTCCTTTAATTTCTTGGTTCCCCTCTGGACCCCTTTTTTAAAAATCGGTGTAACATTTGAAACTCTCCAGTGTTCCAGTACAGCGGCTGAATTTAGTGATAAGTTACATATACGGGTTAGTAGAGCACTAGCATTGTTTCCCTATGAGATAGCTTTGATTAAATCCTCTAAAAAAAACACCCATATTTTAATGCAAAATCCATTCCTGAATTGCATCCATAAATGCATTAACGTTTTAAGCCCAAAATATTAACTTTAGAATAGCTTAACCTGCACTTATGCCATTCAAATGTACCCCGCTTTAGTGATTCAATTTGAAAATCCCTTGCTTTGGCAGGAGGGGTATTAGCTTTATCACACAAGCTACCAGTCCAAATTTCCTCTTAACACCTGAATCACTACAACGCCTTCCAAGAGGTCACCTGGAGATAGATGGGGGCAAAACCAAGCCCAGGAAAGAGATAATAGAGCCGGTTTTGCTGGCAGAGGCAAGCCTTTTCATTCTGAAATCCCGCGATTGTATTATCTCTGATCACTGAGCATTGTGAATGAAGCACTCTTTTCCAGCGCAGCAGGTCTGTATTTTCTCTTTAAACCGGCTTCCATTTCTCTATCCCTTTTTTTCAGCTTCTGTAAATAGCTGTTCTGTGTAAAAACGGGGAGTTTTTAACTGAGCAAAGTGTAACTCTTCTCACCCCCGCTGAAGCCAATGGGAATGTAATCACTAACTATAACAGACAGAGCGTTTTTAGATTAACAGATTTAACATTTCATCCCCCCAAAGACTCCAATATCCTAAGCCCTCTGCCGTCGAGAATCACAGTACTGTGGTTTGTCTGAGAAAAAGCTGAATTTTGCATATGAAGCAACACAACTGCAGACGGCTGTAAAATGCTTGAAGTCATACAATGAACTTTTCAGGGCCAAAGCAGGCGTTACATGACAGATGTGCGTTAATAATCTTCTGATAACTTTTTAAAAAAAATTAAAACCTGCTACAAAAGACCATTAATTTGAATAGAAGAGCAGCAGAGGAGAGTAGGGATGCTGGCGTGAGCCAATGTAGTGTAGTGGCTAAGAGTGGTAGTTTGGAGTAGTGGGCTCTGATCTGGAGAACCGGGTTTGATTCCCCACTCCTCCACATGAGCGGCGGAGGCTAATTTGGTGAACTGGGTTGGTTTCCCCACTCCTACACACGAAGCCAGCTGGGTGACCTTGGGCAAGTTACAGCTGTCAGAGCTCTCTCAACCCCACCTACCTCACAGGGTGTCTGTTGTGGGGAGGGGCAGGGAAGGTGATTGTAAGCCGGTTTGATCCTCCCTTAAGTGGTAGAGAAAGTCAGCATATAAAAACCAACTCTTCTTCTTCTTAACTCTGTCTCCAGGGTTTTTTTCCCCCAGACCGAATTGCCTCCAAATATTTTCCCAACTGATGTTAGAAACTGAAAGTCTTGAAAATGAGCTTCATATGAGAGAGATAGAGGAAAGTTTTCTGTGGGAAATATGAGCCCCAGTGACCTGGGAGAAAGATGAGCTTCTAAGCGTTTCAAACGAACGTACGAACAGATTCCCCGAGAGGTCAGTCTCTTCACACAACTGAGGATTCAGTCCGAAGATCTTCCCTGGAGGATTTCGGACTTTGATGGAGCAGAATCCCAGGAGCAGGGGGTGGGGCAGCCTGTCCTTCCCTACCCAGAAACTGCTCAGGCAAATAGGGGCTCGCTTGAACATGACCTGTATTAATCACAATAACCCGTTTCTTGTTTACCTAGATAGAGATCAGTTCACCTGGAGAAAATGGCCACTTTAATAATTGGACTCTATGGCATTGAAGTCCCTCCCCAAACCCCACCCTCCTCAGGCTCCGCCCCCAAAACCTCCTGCCGGTGGGGAAGAGGGACCTGGCAACCCTACTCTTAAGGTAGCTCAATTCGGATTGTCTGGCAGTGGAAATACTGTGCTTAGAGAAACCAAGACAATCCTGTTCAGTAGGGAGATCAGCCAGCTGTTAAGACTGGACCATGTCTAGGGTTGCCAGGTCCCTCTTCACCACTGGCAGGAGATTTTTGGGGCAGAGACTGAGGAGGATGGGGTTTGGGGAGGGGAGGGACCTCAGTGCCATAGAGTCCAATGGCCAAAGCAGCCATTTTCTCCAGGTGAACTGATCTCTGTCGGCTGGAGATCAGCTGTAATAGCAGGAGAATCTCCAGCTAGTACCTGGCGGTTGGCAACCCTAACCATGTCCCTGTCAGGAACATTCCTACTGAGTCGCCCCTCCCTTTTCAGTCCCTCCCACTGTCCAGGAAACTGAAACCAGACAGCAGGAGACACCAAACTAATTGTTAGATCTGAAAGTTTCTTATTAATGCTGGAAATAAGTCTCTAGGTTCAGTACATCTATTATGTTTAAGACGTGGATGGGGTCGGAGTCAGATCTCGCTTAGTGAAGTTCCAACCGCACATTCACGGTTTTGGCACACTGTGCTGTGGTTGTTTAATGGTTCTGCCCTTACTGAGAAACACTAAAAGCCAGGAAATATGTTTGGCTGTTTTGTGCAGCTGAGCCTGCAAGACAGGCTTCTGAATCCAACACCAATATTTATTTATTTAACAGCCCTCTTTTCTTGTTGCGTCTCAAGGAAGATTACAACTAAAAACAACGTCATTAAGAACAGCTTAATATGTATAACCAGTGAAATTAGAGCACATTGTCCTAAAAACACAGTAAAGCTGGAATTATAGGATTGGAAAACAATGCAATGAAACATTATATTACATACAATAAACAACGTAATAAAGTTGGATTACAGCATTAGAGAACAATGCAATAAACGCTGCATAAGATATACAATGAAGACTGCCTTAAATTCCACAGACATTAACTACAACATTATGCCCTTTATAAAAAAAAAATCCCTCTTGAACAATTCGATTTTATACATTATCTGCAGAACTCTAGACCATTCCTGACCTTGTGAGGCATTGGTGGTATAGTGTTTAGCATAGCTCTCCTCCAAGCAGTTGACCCAAGTTCAATTTCCACATAATGCAGGAAGTTTTTGGGAGGGGTCATGGCTCAATGCTAGAGCATCTGCTTGGCATGCAGAAGGTCCCAGGTTCAATCCCCAGCATATCCAGCTAAAAAGAACAGGTATAAGGTGATATGAAAGACCTCTGCCTGCGACCCCGGAGAGCTTCTGCCAGTTTGAAGAAGAAGAGTTGGTTTTTATATGCTGACTTTCTCTACCACTTAAGGGAGAATCAAACCAGTTTACAATAACCTTCCCTTCCCCTCCCCACAACAGACACCCTGTGAGGTAGGTGGGGCTGAGAAAGCTGTGACTAGCCCAAGGTCACCCAGCTGGCTTAAAGTGTAGGAGTGGGGAAACCAATCCAGTTCACCAGATTAGCCTCCGCCGCTCATGTGGAGGAGTGGGGAACCGAACCCTGTTCTCCAGATCAGAGTCCACTGCTCCAAACCACTGCTCTTAACCACCACACCATGCTGGCTCCTGAGTAGTCAGTACGGACTGTGACAGACCAAAGGTCTCATTCAGTATAAGGCAGCTTCCTGTGTGTACATGTGTGTTGTCGGGCAGGCTGTTCCACCAGGTGGGAGCCACAACAATGAATGTTTGGGTATGGGCAGCGGTTGACTTTACTCATTTGTAGGGTGGCACATTTAACACACACACATACACATAAAGCTGCCTTCTACTGAATCAGACCCTTGGTCCATCAAAGTCAGCAGCTCTCCAGGGTCTCAGGTTGAGGTCTTTCACATCACCTACTTGCCCGGTCCCTTTAACTGGAGTTGCCAGGGATTGAACCTGGGACCTTCTGCATGCCAAGCAGATGCTCTACCACTGAGCCACAGCCCCTCCCTAGATGACTGAAGCTGCTGCAGTGGTGCATACCAGCAGAAGGGGGTCCTAGTCCATGAAAGGCCTTCTACGTGATAATCCTCACACTTGAGTTAAACCTAGTAGCTGATTGATAGCCAATGGAACAACATCATCTAGTACAGAAGATTATTGATGGGCTCAAATAATGATAGAGGAGGAAAACATCACCAGCAAGAGGGAAACAATAACACCAAAGAAGCATCTGATGAAGTTGCACACAAGCATGCACAAAGACAAGGAAAAAACAGGATTTGGAGGCTAAATTATTCAACTGTCTATGATGGAAAATCCAAAGGGTAGCAATGTTGCATCCTTTGCAAAAAATGCAGTCACTATGTCAGTCTTCTCTCAAGAGGAGGAGAAGAAGAAGAAGAAGAAGAAGAAGAAGAAGAAGAAGAAGAAGAAGAAGAAGAAGAAGAAGAAGAAGAAGAAGAAGAAGAAGAAGAAGAAGAAGAAGAAGAACTGGTTTTTATACCCCACTTTTCTCTACCTTTTAAGGAGTCTCAAAGCAGCCTTCCCTTCCCCACCCCACAACAACAGACAATTTGTGAGTTGGGTGGGGAGAGAACTGTGACTAGCCCAAGGTCACCCAGCAGGCTTCATGTGGAGGAGTGGGGAAACCAACCCGGTTCTCCAGAGAAGAGTCCACCGCTCATGGGGAGGAGTGGGGACTCAAACCTGGTTCTCCAGTTTAGTGCCTGCCGCTCTTAACCACCACACTGGTTTGTCCGCAATGTTAAAATAAGCAATGTCGTGAACGGTTTCTGCTGTCTGCAGCTGGTGGCATCCAGCAGGGTGCCTGGCTTGGTAGACCCTGTTGGTACACGCTCATGGTTGGCTCGATCGCTAGAGTCGTGGGGTTCTTATGGGTTGTTAAAATTAGCTGTGTTCTGAGTATCTGTGCTAATTCCGCGACTGCACAGAGCCTCACTCAGCCTCTTGAATTCTTTCCATCTGGCTGCATTAGAGGGGGAGGTGAAACAGCAGGGCCCCTGTGGAAGCCAGCCGGAACCAAGTTTTCATTTGACTCTTCCTCTCCCAGATCAGTCTCCTGAAGAGCCCGGTCCATCTGCTCATTCTGGAACAGTTTTATAAATTAGAACAGAGTTTATACCTTAGTTTGATAATTTCCCTTTTACTTCCCTTCTATCCCCTTTTCCTTTTGTGTTGTGTGCATTATTTGGTAGGCTGTGGAGAGGGGCCGAGGCTCAGTGGTAGAGCATCTGCTTGGCATGCAGAAGGTCCCAAGTCCAATCCCCGGCATCTCCAGTTAAAGGGACTAGGCAAGTAGGTGATGTGAGACCTCTGCCTGAGACCCTGGAGAGCCGCTGCTGGTCTAAGTAGACAACACTGACTTTGATGGACCAAGGGTCTGATTCAGTATAAGGCAGCTTCATGTGTTCATATGTTGGGGAGTGACTGTGGCTCAGTGGCAGAGCATCTGCTTGGCATGCAGAAGGTCCCATGTTCAATCCCCGGCATCTCCAGTTAAAGGGACTAGGCAAGTAGGTGATGTGAAAGACCTCTGCCTGAGACCCTGGAGAGCCGCTGCTGGTCAGACTAGACAGTACTGACTTTGATGGACCAAGGGTCTGATTCAGTATAAGGCAGCTTCATGTGTTCGTGTGTTGTTTTAAATTGTAAACATCTTTGAATTCTGTGGAGAAAAAGCCCTCCATCCAAGGATTTACCCTGAAAGTTCAGTTATTGGAACTGCTCTCTGTCACTGGGCAGGAGCCCTGCTGCAGTATGATAGCTGGCAGAAGGGAAGGGGGTTGGAGGAAGGACCTGTCCAGCTCCCAGCCCAGAGCACTCAAGCTCTCAATTATGATGATAGCTTATCGCCTCACCCCTGCTAGTAAGTCACACCTGTAGCCATAAAGCTGGGAAGACTAAGTTGATAGAAGGAAACCTCTTCCTTTGAAATAGGAAGAGACTGCAAGGTCACTCCAAGTGGGGTGGGAGACCGAGGTTGTAAACTTTCAGGAATGAGGAAGAGAGCAGTCTTCCATTTTGAGCAGCTCTTCAGAGGTTCACAAATCATGATGGTCTTAGGTTTCACCAGAGTCTCTTTCTTGACCTTGAGGCAGGGGTAGTGTTGCCAACTCTGGGTGGGGAAATACCTGGAGATTTTGGAGGTGGAGCCTGAGGAGGGTGGGGTTTGGGGAGGGGAGGGACTTCAATGCCATAGAATCCACCTTCCAAAGCAGCCATTTCCTCCAGGTGAACTAAACTCTATCACCTAGAGATCTCCTGCTATTACAACTGATCTCCAGCCGATAGAGATCAGTTCACCGGGAGGAAATGGCTGCTTTGGCAATTGGACTCTATGGCATTGAAGTCCCTCCCCTCGTCAAACCCTGCCCTCCTCAGGCTTCACTGCAAAAACCTCCTGCCGGTGGTGAAAAGGGACCTGGCAACCCTAAGTCACCTTTAGGGGTAAGTGAGATGTAGTTTTGTCCTTAGTGAAAGAATGATAGGAAATGGGACTAATGCATTCAAACTTGGCTTCCTACCGTTAGATACCTTAAACCCACTCCCCTCTAACTCATCTGATCACAAATACCCAACATATTTCCATTTCTCTCTTGCTATAATCAGGCCCATAATTTTTAGCAGTATCCTGAAAGTGGTTTGATATTAATAACAGCCTTCTGGAAAACTGTACATTTTCATATAGGGAACCTTCCCTGGGGAGCTTAGAAGCTTACTTGACTCTCTCACTGTTATTTGTTCTTAAGACAGGGGTTAAAAACATTCATTTTCCTCAAATCCATTCACAAAGAAGTCTGGCAAACAGCTTAGCTTACTGTGCTCTGAGGAGAATTAAATACAAGGAATCATAAGCAGTACGTTTGCATGCCTGACTCAGGCTCCGATGTCAACAATCAATTCACCTCTTTTAAAAAGGCTCTCCTGGGGATGGAAGAATACAGAGCTCAAAATGGCTTCCTGTCTGGTGCATGCCTGTGCGGGAGGACAAACAGAACTAGAACTGACAACACAAAACACAACTTGCTTTTCCCCATCATACTGAGAAAAAAAATACCGCCCTTCTTTTCAAAATTTGAAGTGAAGAAATGGAGTATCTAACTTCACTAGCACAATTGCTGAAGACCCAAAATACCTTTCAGAGGAGGCAAAGGTAATTCTTACTGGTGTCAATAGGGCATTGAAACCCAATAGGGTTGCCAACTTTGGCTTGGGAAATTCCTGGAGATTTGGGGGCAGTGCCTAGGAAGGGTGAGGATTGGGAAGGGGAGTGACCTCAGCAAGGTATAATG
Organism: Euleptes europaea; assembly: GCF_029931775.1. NCBI lineage: Eukaryota > Metazoa > Chordata > Lepidosauria > Squamata > Sphaerodactylidae > Euleptes > Euleptes europaea. Next base: position 2,570,852 of record NC_079327.1, on the reverse strand, counting down.
CCATAAAGTCCATCCCACAAACCTGCCATTTCCTCCAGGAGAACTAGGGTTGTCAGGTGCACCCTGGCAACTGGCGAGAAAGGGGTGGGTGGGTCTCACCAGGCTTAAAATGAGGCTTAGGCCTTGACATCAGCAGCATGATGACATCACTCCTGGAAGTGATGTCATCTTGTCTCCGACTAGAGGGACATTCTGGTTTTTGGGCAAAAAAAGAAGCTGTTTTTACCATAGAGTTTTTCCCAAATACCAGAGCATCTTCCTTGTCATTGGCAGTGGGATGATGTCACTTCTGGAAGTGATGTTATCATGCCAGCAATGTTGAGACCCGAGCCTCATTTTAAGCCTGGTAAGGCCCCTGCTGGAAAGTCCCAATTAAGTCATTAGTTCAGCACCAAACAACACATTGCTTACAGATGTCCAGAAGAGAATAAACTAGACTATGTCTAGAAGTATGAGAAGACAAGAGTCACTGGAAAAGACAGTCATGCTAGGAAAAGTTGAGAGCAGCAGGAAAAGAGGCAGACCCAACAAGAGATGGATGGACTCAATCAAGGAAGCCACAGCCCTCAGTTTGCAAGATCTGAGCAAGGCTGTCAAAGACAGGACATTTTGGAGGACTTTGATTCATAGGGTTCCCATGAGTCAGAAGCGACTTGACGGCACTTAACACACACACACACACACACATCTAGAAGAGTAGCCTACCTGTCCTTTCTTTAGAAAAAAACAAGACACAGGTGTTTGGAATCCCATGGCAGAAACAGAACCTTACTGGGTAATTTGGGATGCACAAATGATTGTGAGGAAAGGGATAGACCACCCAGCACCGTTTCTCCTGTTCAGCCATTCTGTCCTAAAGTGAAATCCCTGAGAATTTTTAAAGACCACCAAACTGCTGTGAAACACATTGGAACAAAGCATGTTATTTGTTCCAAACCATCACCTGCCACATTCTAAGTTGATCTCATAATAATCATACTTTATGTATCAAGATCCACAAACTAGTTGTAAATATATAATGTATCCCAGTACAAACACAGTACAAGGGGAAAGAGGTGTAGGAGAAGAGCCCCCCAAAATTTGAAAGATGACTACAGTTGCAAAAAAAACAGGAGGGTGTCCAAATGACCCCTCCCATTTCCCATCCCTTCCCCCAGTGCAGCATAAGAGATTCCCCACACGTGACCTTTGAGGTCACTGAGTGTTAGCAGAGTTGACGTTTTTCTCTGTTCCCAAAGAAATGCGCTGGAGGTGTTTTGCAGCTGAATAGAACAAAAGCTCCCTTTTTATTTAGGAAAGTTACACTACTAGATAGATACAAAGTCAAGTGTTCTATCTTCATAGCTGGCAGGAAGGAAGGAAGAGGAGGTAAGCTCTCTGGGACAAACCAGGAAGTAGCTTAGCAGGCAGAAAAAGGCAGAAAAATCCCTCACTAACTGGCTATCCTTACCTACAGCCCCTTGAAGAGTTGCATTCATTTGCCACTGTACAGTTCCAACACTAGGGAATATTCCCAGAAGCTAGGGTTGCCAGGTCCCTCTTTGCTGCCAGCAGGAGGTTTTTGGAGTGGAGCCTGAGGAGGGTGGGGTTTGAAGAGGAGAGGGACTTCAATGCCATAGAGTCCAATTGCCAAAGCAGACATTTTCTTCAGGTGAACTGATCTCTGTCAGCTGGAGATCAGTTGTAATAGCAGGGGATCTCCAGCTAGTACCTGGAAGTTGGCAACCCTACCAGAAGCTAAGGCCAGTGCATAGGTATTAGTCTTTGATCTACTCTGTGGGAATTTTTTCTGGTTGAGCACATGAAACTAACCAAAGCAATATGAACAATAAAACAATATGAACAAGAACCAGGGCTGGTTCAAGGTACCTTTTCTTCCTAAGCAAGGTGGATCCACCACTTGCTGTGCCCTCACCAGGTGGTGAGTTAAACTCATAGTCTGACAAGCATATGAAGTGGCCTTTTACCAACTTGAGATCTCTTCTTTATAGGGCTACCAGCTCAACCTCTGCAAACAGCGGGAACTTTCCGGGGGAAGAATCCTTGGGAAAACAGTGTCATATGAGTTGTGTTGACACTTCTGGAAAAAAATGTGTTGTGATGACACTTCCCCAGATGCTCTAAGAATCCCCCAGATCTCTATGGTAAGTACTATAGAGATCTGGGGAATTCCTAGAATATCACAGAGTGGCTGTGTCATCACTTCTGGGTTTTCACCAGAAGTGATGTCATGTCAAATGCAACGTTGTTTCCCCCCCATATTCCTCCCATTGCCCAGAGGAAAGCAGCTGAAGGGATGAAGCTAAAAGTGCGGAAACGCCTGCCACCCCCTGGTAAGTGGCAACACTGCTTCTCTAGGATTTTAAATGTTGTTGCCATTTCTAAGGGCAAAATTTGTCCAAGGGTCTTTCAAATTTCTTCTCTGAATTTCCTTTGACCTGATACTATTCATCTGAAATGAAGCAAGTTCAGAAGTGTTACATCGTGATAAAAAATGCTCTTTGAAAAATACATATTTTATGCCTAAGTCACACTGTCACTTTTCATTAACCTATATATTGCTTCTGCATTCATTCTCTTTTAACTAAGTTATCTTTTCCACATTTTAGATTTTTTTAAAAGAGAAAGGTATGCCCGAGAGAGTAGAAAAGAAAAATACTATATTATACTTCGGTAATCAAAGACAACATTAGTATAAACCAATAAACAGCTGTATGCCAAAAAAAAAAAAAAAAGCTTTTGCAGGAATCAATTACAATGGCAGAACATGTCCTGTTTTGTTCATACAGTGAGGGAAAAAAGTATTTGATCCCCTGCTAAATTTGCCCGTTTGCCCTCTGACGAAGAAATGACCAGTCCTTAATTTTAATGGTAGGTTTGTTGTAGCTGTGACAGAATAACAACAGGAAAACCCCCAGAAACCCAGAAGACAAAAGTCAGAGATTGATGTGCACTATAATGAGGGAAATAAGTATTTGATCCCCTATCAATCAGCCAGATCCTAACCCTAACCCTAATCCTAACCCTCAACCTCCTTGTAGCTGTGAGAGACAGAATAACCCCCAGAAACCCAGAAGACAAAAGTCAGAGATTGATGTGCATTATAATGAGTGAAATAAGTATTTGATCCCCCATCAACCAGCCAGATCCTAACCCTAAACCTAACTCTCAACCTCCCTCGGTCTGGGGCTCCATGCAAGATCTCATCTCGTGGAGTTGCAATGATCATGAGAACAGTGATGAAGCAGCCCAGAACTACACGGGGGGGACTTATCAATGATCTCTGAGGTTTGCCAATGCACATCTGAATGACCCAGAGGAGAACTGGTCATTTCTTCGTCAGAGGGCAAACGGGCAAATTTAGCAGGGGATCAAATACTTTTTTCCCTCACTGTATATGTTGAATTTTGAGTCCATTCCCTGATGCCTCATTTCTAGGGTTACCAGCCTCCAGGTGGTGGCTAGAGATCTCCCACTATTACAACTGATCTCCAGGCGACAGAGATCAGCTCCCCTGGATAATATGGCTACTTTTGAAGGTGGACTCTATGGCTAACTGCATGGCATCTCACTAGCACAAATAAAGTATCCTGAAGCCAAACTCTCCCTACCAGAGCATACTGGGGAGTGATGACTTAAACCCTGACATGTGCATAGAATCATAGAGTTAGAAGGGACCACCAGGTTAATCTAGTCCAACCCCCTGCACAATGCAAGAAATTCACAACTACCTCCCCCCCACAACCCCAGTGACCTCCAATCCATGCCCAAAAGATGGCCAAGATGCCTTCCTTCTCATCATCTGCCTAAGGTCACAGAATCAGCATTGCTGACAGATGGCCATCTAACCTCTTCTTAAAAACCTCCAGGGAAGGAGAGCTTATCCACCTCCCGAGAAAGCCTGATCCACTGTGGAACCGCTCTAACTGGAAGAATTTTCTAACAGAGCAGTTCCTCAGTGGAACCAAGCATATGAACTGATAGTGTTGCTGGCCCTCACAGCAGTGATAGAAGGAAAAGATCAAAATAACAATTAAAAGAAAACAGGTTTCTAAAGTAGATGTATAGAATGCAAAGCCATCACTTCCCCCCCCACCCCATCCAAACGATGGGGGATCCCCCTTAAAAACTCGGCGGCTGCTGGGAACACAAATCCTGACATCTGTGTGCCAAACGTCACTGTGTGCCAAGCATCACTTGCCTCAGATAAGCCATCTGCCAAACAGGCTACCTGCGAGTTGTTTGAATTAGGATGGAGCCGGATCGGCAACCCATGTAGGTTAAACAAAAGACAAAGAAAATGACTTCAGAGTAATGCACTTTCCCTAAACGTTCCTTTGTTTGACGTATACCCATAGTCATAGAATCATAGAGTTGGAAGGGACCACCAGGGTCATCTAGTCCAACCCCCTGCACGATGCAGGAAATTCACAACTACCTCATGTGTGTGTGTGTGTGTGTGTGTGTGTGTGTGTGTGTGTGTGTGTGTGAGAGAGAGAGAGAGAGAGAGAGAGAGAGAGAGAGAGAGAGAGAGAGAGAGAGAGAGAGTTATCTTGGCATAATGACAGCCCTGAATACTGAGAGCACACAATGTTTGATGTCTTTTACTGTTGTTGAAATCGGCTTCTTTCTGCTGAGGGTGTGCAGAGGAACTTCAGCAGGGAAGAAGGAAAATAGAGTTGAGGGAGAGGCTAACAGATTGTTGACTCTGTCTGTATTGTAGAATTGCCAGCCGCCAAATCCAAGGAATTAAAAAAAAAATCTTCCTTCTCAATTTACATTTCCCGTGAAATCCAACCACTCAGCTTGGCTCAGGAGCAAGGAAAATTCCCGTTTTGTCCAACAGCGAAGATGGACAAAAGGGGGGGGGATGGGCTGGCACACTGGAAAGTCATGCATCTTTGCTAGGGTGGCCAGCTCCAGGTTGGGAAATACCTGGAGATTTTTGGGGTGGAGCCTGAGGAGGGCGGGGTTTGGGGAGGGGAGGGACTTCAATGCCATAGAGTCCAATTGCCAAAGAGGCCATTTTCTCCAGGTGAACTGGAAGTCCCTCCCCAAACTCCGCCCTCCTCATGCTCCCTCCCAAAAATCTCCCGCCAGTGGAGAAGAGGGACCTGGCAACCCTAAGAATAAGTGAGCAGTCCATTGAGAACACATTCTCTGAATCAAAAGTAAACTGTGTATAGTTGTTCATGGGTGCACCTTAGTTTCAACTTACCAACTATCACAGGAACATACATCAGATGCAACCTATTGTTTCCTCTATATTGTTATTGCCTCTGGGCTTGTTTTCATCCTGAGAAAAATCGATAAAAATGCAATCGCTGTCTTACAAAGTGCATTTTTCTTATTTGGTTGCAAGTGTAATGTGATTTCACAAATATAGTTTCCAATACATTATTCCCTACCCAAGATGGAAATAATTATGCAGCACGTTTTACAAAATAATTGCTTCGTTCAACACTGCTTAGCAGTGAAGACCACATTATGGGCCGGCCTCAAATCCGAAGATCAGTAACTGCCTATCAACTCCCATTGGTGTGTTTTCTTCTGCATTTTCTTGAAGTAATGTGTCATTTCCTGATGAATGGAGGGAGAATTAAATGCAAGCTAATTGAATTCTTTCAAAACATCCTTAATGGAGCCTTATCTTAATTTACTGAACAATAAATATTAAATTCTCTTTAGAAGATATGGTTCACATGGGACTGCAAGGCACTGATTGTCAAAGTATCTGTGGGCACTTTTAACAATGTCTTATGAATCTGAAAAAAAATAGTCCTCCAGTTAGCAGTACATTCATATTTGTCATTGTAGGGTGGAGATAACAGGAGCTCAGTAAGCTCTTGGTCATCATGAAACAGAATACTTTCCTTGCACATTTCAAATACTGTTGGATTACAGCATTGAAATGACTGCCTGCTGATTAAATTAACTGGCCAAACTCTTGTTTTGTTAAAAGTTATGGTTGCTATGAAGATTACGGCACAAAACCCAAGCCCATGTACTCAATGTAATTGAAGGCAGAACTGTGGCTACAAAGGAAAGCAGGGCTACGGCTGAAAATGGCAGGTTTGTGTTGAGCTCCACTCTAATGTGCACTCTAGTTTACTTTGCAGTCTAGTGCCATTAAACTAGGGATGCCAGGTCCCTCTTCACTACGGGCGAGAGGTTTTTGGGGTGGAGCCTGAGGAGGGCGGGGTTTGGGGAGGGGAGGGACTTCAATGCCATAGAGTCCAATTGCCGAAGTGGCTATTTTCACCAGGTGAACTGCTCTCTATAGCCTGGAGACCAGATGTAATAGCAGGAGATCTACAGCTAGTACCTGGAAGTTGTGCAAACAAACTCACTTATGCTGAAATTAACTAAGTTATGACAACAATCAGCACGTAGGCTCCAATGCAAAAATAAGACTATTACAAGCAACTTTCCAACAGGAATTGTAATCTCCTTCAGAATAAGGTAAGTGAACAATACTATTTCTCCCTAGTTTAGTGCCATTAAACTAGGGATGCCAGGTCCCTCTTCACTACCGGCAAGAGGTTTTTGGGGTGGAGCCTGAGGAGGGCGGAGTTTGGGGAGGGGAGGGACTTCAATGCCATAGAGTCCAATTGCCGAAGTGGCCATTTTCACCAGGTGAACTGCTCTCTATTGGCTGGAGATCAGATGTAATAGCAGGAGATCTACAGCTAGTACCTGGAAGTTGGCAACCCTACATTAAACTGAGCCTTTTCTCACCTTTTCCCCGGGGAACCCTTAACTTGCCCCGGGAGGTTTTTAGTGGCAGCTATGGGTTGTGTTTTTCTGTCCATTGCTCTGTTTCTTTATAGTATTCGATGTCGTCCTTAGAGGAAGTTTTGATGCTATTGCTGCTGTCTTGTTTAAATAAAGAATTCATTATCCTGTTGGACTTGGCCACATAGCATCCCGTGAGCGCACTCTCAGAAGCTACAGGGACAGCTTGCGTAAGGAGAACATTCTGGGGCGATGGAAATTAGGGCTGTCAAAAAAAAAAATTCGGTACAGTTCGGATTCGGCCGAATTTGGCCCTTGTGGGTTCGGTACATGCCGAAGTCCGAACTCCCCCACTTCGGATCCGTTCAATTCGGCGGGAATTCAAAGTTCGGAAACAAATTCGGCCGAATAAAGCCATTAAAAACACAACCGCGCCTTTCCGCGGCTCTGGGGGGGGCATTTTTGGGCTTAGAGGTCCCAAACTTTTGGCAGAGCTTCAAAGGACGTTTTATTGAAAGACTCCCCAAGTTTTGTAAAGATTGGGTCAGGGGGGGCTGAGATATGGGCCCTGAAAGGGGTCCCCCCCACCCTTAATGTTGTGCATCTCTCAGCAGAGCTTGCCGCCCACGCACAAAGCTCCCAGCCCAACAACAGCGGAGAAATTAGCAAAACAACTGCAAACACAACCTTGTTAAACAACACCTTTGCAACACACAACTGAAACCTCCCCCCTCAAACCAGGGAACGAGAGACTTGAGGGGGAACACACACCCCAGGCAGAACCGACGAAAGCCCCCTTTGGCTTCCCACCCACCCACAGAAACTGCTCCCTCCCCACACACACACAGACTCTTCTTTCCCCCCCCCACACACACACATACACAGGAGAAAAATTATAGATTAAAGCCCCCAAAGGGGTCTTACTGTGGCTGTCTTCTGTTCCATCAGGACGGGCTGTAATCCAAGATGATTCCAATTAGGCACGGAACGTTTTGCTCTGGAGAGATGCACACAGGATCGGATCGGCTGCCCCATTCATCCCAATAGGGGAAAGGGGAAAGGGGAAAGCCCATATCTCGGGACCCCCTGACCCAATGTTCACAAAACTTGAGGGGTTCCTTAAGAAGCTTAATCTAAAGTTCCAGTGAAAGTTTTGTGTCTGCACCCCCAAAAATGCGCCCCCTGCAGCCATGGAAAGAGAAAAGAGGGGGAGGCGATATTTCTGCCCCCACTGAACCCATCTTTACAAAACTTGGGTAGTATCTTAAGAATAATTCACTGAAGCTATGCTAAAAGTTTGGGGGCTATATCCCCAAAAAAGCGCCCCCTGCAGCCACATAAATGGAAAAGGGGGAGGGAAAAGGGGGAGACCCCATATCTCGAGACCCCCTGACCCAATGTTTACAAAACTTGGGGGGTATCTTAAGAACACTGGTCTGAAACTCCGCTCAAAGTTTGGGATTTGTACCCCCAAAAATGCGCTCCCTGCAGCCATGGAAAGAAAAAGGGGGGAGCCCATATCCCGGGACCCCCTGACCCAATGTTTACAAAACTTGGGGGGTACCTTTAGAAGCTTCATCTGAAGTTCCAGTGAAAGTTTTGTGTGTGCACCCCAAAAAATGCGCCCCCTGCAGCCACAGAAAGGAGCGAATGTGCACAAGCACCCCACACACACACACACACGAGGATTTCGCTCTCTCTCTCTCTCTCCCTGGCCGGGCCGCACATCAGCTGATTCCTCCAGTACTCAATCCTGACTGATTGGCCAGAAGAAGACCCAGCTTGCTCACCGATTGGCCGGGGGAGGAGAATGCTGCTTACTGACGGTTATGCTGCTTACTGACGGCTGAATTGGCCGAATTTATTCGCGAACTCCCGAACTCGCTGAATTCGGCCCCCCCGGTTGCCCGCCAGTTTTGAGTTCGGATCCGTCCGAACAGAAAAGCAACGAATCAGGGGAAATTCGGTTGATTTTCAGTTCGGACCGAACCGAATTGACAGCCCTAATGGAAATTACTCATTGCAGAAGCTACCACCAGGACTTCTGGGGAAATGCTTCTCCAGTGATTCTCTGCTCACTCTCACAGAGCTCACAGAGAGCCAGCATGAAGTAGTGGTTAAGAGCGGTGGTTTGGAGTGGTGGACTCTGATCTGGAGAACCTGGTAAACTGATCTCTGTCACCTGGAAATCAGTTGTAATAGTGGGAGATCTCCAGCCACCACCTGGAGGTTGGCAACCCTAGTTGGAAGGTGCCATGGTACCCACAGGCACCACATTGGGGACTCCTGATCTATAGTATGTTTCTGAAACTCTATTAAAAGACCGTTTTTATGGTAGATGAACCAGTTGAGCTGCACAAACAACTCCCACATAAGAAGACGAAGACGAAGAAGACGAAGAAGACGAAGACGAAGAAGAAGAAGAAGAAGAAGAAGAAGAAGAAGAAGAAGAAGAAGATGAAGAAGAAGAAGAAGAAGAAGAGTTGGTTTTTATATGTCAACTTCCTCTACCACTTAAGGGAGAATCAAACGGGCTTACAATCACCTTCCCTTCCCCTCCCCACAACAGACACCCTGTGAGGTAGGTGGGGCTGAGAGAGTGTGACTAGCTGAAGGTCCCCCAGCTGGCTTCATGTGGAGGAGTGGGGAAACAAATCCAATTCACCAGATTAGCCTCCGCCTCTCATGGGGAGGAGTGAGGAATCAAACCTGGTTCTCCAGATCAGAGTCCATCAATCCAAACCACCGCTCTTAACCACTACACCATGCTGGCTGGAAAAGGCAAAGCACCTACTCGGTTTCTTTGCTCCAAACTGTCTCTTTCAAGATCGGGGCCTCTCTCTTTCTTTTAAAGGCTGTCATTCCTCCCCAAGCCACTGACTCACAGGAAAGCCGAGGACACCTCAATGGGGAATGGCTGGGATGGAATTGCATGGTGGGCGTTGAGGGACGAAACGTCCTGAGGAGAGTGACAATTCTCAAAGCAGCGAGACTGATGTGACGGGATTCCCCAGAGGAAGAGCGGTGTGGCAGATGGGAAGAGCAGAATGACAGCTTGCCAGCCAGACATAAAACTTGTTCAGGACGAATCGACAGTTTCCGCAGTTGAAATATTGGTGGCGTAAGTGTGTGAAGAGGAAACTGGCAGCAGGTGACGGTGAGGTTAGCCTCCAGGTGCGGAATTTAATCAAAGCGCAAAAGGGGACGTGACTTCGACATCATTCCTGCGGCAGCCCAAACGCCACAGCCGAGTGAGGTTCTTTTGAGTGGAATCTAACTTGAATGAGGGTTGCCTGCCCTTTGGTGGCAACCAGATTGAGTGTGGAGGGCTGAGACAGACAAAAATGGTGTCCCACGGTGCCATCCCCCCTTCCCCTTTGGCTCATGCTGCTCATTAGGGTTGCCAGGTCTCTTAGATTGGTGGCCAATGGCCCTCCAATCCAGTGCCCAGCTTGGAAATGGGGATTGCTTCCCAGTTTGAGTGGCTCTTCAAAGCTGAACTTTGAAGTAGCTGGGTATGTTTAGTCTGAAGAGGAGAAAACTGAGGGGATATGATAAACCATCTTCAAGTACTTGAAGGGCTGTCATAGAGAGGAGGGTGCCAAGTTGTTTTCTGCTGCCCCAGAAGGTCGGACCAGAACCAACAGGTCAAAATTAAATCAAAAGAGTTCCTGTCTAGACATTAGGAAGAATTTTCTAACAGCTAGAGCAGTTCTGCAGTGGAACAGGCTTCTTCGGGAGGTGATAAGCTCTCCTTCCCTGGAGGTTTTTAAGCAGAGGCTAGATGGCCATCTGTCAGCAATGCTGATTCTATGACCTTAGGCAGATGATGAGAGGGAGGGCATCTTGGCCATCTTCTGGGCATGGAGTAGGGGTCACTGGGGGTGGGGGGGAGATAGTTGTGAATTTCCTGCATTTTGCAGGGGGTTGGACTAGATGACCCTGGTGGTCCCCTCCAACTCTATGATTCTAGGGGCGAAAATGCATGGTCGCTTTAGCCTCTTTTATTCCCTGTTTCAGCCAGGACTCAGCCAGGATCGAACACGTGTTTCGCCGAACGTGCCTTCGATCCTGGCTGAATCCTGGCTGAAACAAGGAATAAAGGAGGCTAAAGCGACCATGCGTTTTCGCCCTATGAAAAACCTACTGACAGTGGCGAAGAGTGAACTGGGAACCCTACTTATTATGCTGCAGCGGGAACTATATTAATTTGTTCATCATCTGTTTTAAATAATTTGTGAGTCTGTATTTTATTGTTTTAGATATTTTACTGGAATATATATACAAAGTTTGTGATTTTAGGGCTGTTACCTGCCCTGAGCCTGGCTTTGGCCAGGGAGGGCAGGCTAGAAATTTAACTAATAAATAAATAATAAAGACATCCGATATGGCAACCCCTATTGAAATGGTATCGGCAACCTCAGAGAAAAGTAAGCCTTCAACAGCTACACGATAAGGTAGCATCCACCTTTCATGTTTCTCATGAGTGTACTTAGGGTTGCCAGCCTCCAGGTGGTGGCTGGAGATGTCCTGCTATTACACGTGATCTTCAGGCAATAGAGATCAGTTCACCTGGAGAAAATGGCTGCTTTGGCAATCGGACTCTATGACCTTGAAGTCCTTCCCTTATCCAAACCCAACCCTCCTCAAGTTCCATCCTCAAATCTCCAGGTATTTCCCAATCTAGAGCTGGCAACCCTAAGTGTGCTGAAAACCTCTTCAGTTCATCCGGGGTGGGGGGCTTGCTATGGGAGAGGTGTGTGCCTCAGTTCACCCTATCTGAAAAGGAACTCTGGATCACTTCCTGCTGGGAGCTGATCTCCAACAAAGCTTTTTTTCCTTAGCCAGCATGTTGGCCTCATCTCTCCGCTGCCTTCGTCTGCAGACTTCTTCAGCTTGGCTGCTCGATCTTGAATGCCAACAGTCGAAGCTGGTTGCATTCATTACTATTTAATGTGTGTACTTTTGGAAAATATTGTAACGACAACCGCCACTTGTCACTGGTTCCTTCCCCCCACCTTAGCATACTTAGTCAACTGATAATATTCAACTCTGTTAAAAAAAATTACTGGAGCTAGAACCTTTGAAATTATTCAGATCATTATTATTTCATAACTTACTTGAGAAAATGTTGTTACTGTAATTTCTGACAGGTTTTTTTTCTTTCCAGCTGCTACAATATATATATAGTGTACTTATGTTTTTTTTTTCTTCATTTGCTGTTCAAACAGATACTGGTTGCTTATGAGTGACACATGTCATCAGAGTTAGATATGTGGAGAACTGAGAATTCTTGTACACTGACATGATCTTGTAAGGCAGCGAAGATCTTCAACTAGGGACTCCAGGCAGCAGGAACCAAGTCATATCCCAATTTGTTTCTGGGCCCAATTCAAGATGTTGGTCTTGACCTTTGAAGTCCTATATGGTTTGGGACCAGCATACGTGAAGGACTGCCTACGCCCTTAGGAACCTGCCCAACCACTATGGACCACTGCTTCTGGCAACCCCACCATCTGAGATCAGGTGGGTGGCAACCGAAGAAAGGGCCTTCTCAGTAGGGTTGCCAGTTCCGGGTTGGGAAATACCTGGAGAATTTTGGGGCAGAGCCTGAGGAGGGCAGGGCTTGGGGAGGGACTTCAATGCCATGGAGTCCAATTGCCAAAGCGGCCGTTTTCTCCAGGTGAACTGATCTCTATCGGCTGGAGATCAGCTGTAATAACAGGTGATATCCAGCTACTACCTGGAGGTTGGCAACCCTACTGACATGCTTGTTCTCTTTATGCGGGAATCTATAGTGCAGGGGTGCCTAACCTTTCAGCGCCTGTTGGTGTTTTTGGAATTCTGACATGAGTGAAAAACCTCTGGAGCATTGCTGAACAATAAGACAGCTGTAAATATATATAGCTGTGATATTACTGTTCAACAATGCTGTAGAAGCTTTTCACACATGAGAGTTATTCTGTTCTGCAATGTGGGGAGTGTCCCCCTCTCTTCCCTAATGCAATCTCTTGCAAGTTCACAGGGCTTAAAATGAAAAGAAAGGGAAGAGGAAGTATAAGGCCAGGAATGGGAGATGAATCATAGAATCATGGAGTTGGAAGGGATCACCAGGGTCATCTAGTCCAACCGCCTGCACAAAGCCGGAAATTCACAACTACCTCCCCCACACACACCCCGGTGACCCCTATTCCATGCCCAGAAGATGGCCAAGATGCTCTCCCTCTCATCATCTGCTTAAGGTCATAGAATCAGCATTGCTGACATATGGCCATCTAGCCTCTGCTTCAAAACCTCCAAGGAAGGAGCACTTACCACCTCCCGAGGAAGCATGTTCCAGCCTCTCATTCATCAAATGAGCCATGCCCAATGAGGGTATGAGATTTTGCCTATCTGCAGAGTACACAACAGTGCCCATCTACTTCTCCTTCCTTCCTAGGGTTGCCAACCTTCAGGTGGGGCCTGCAAATCTCTCAGAATTACAACTGCTCTCCTGATGACGGAGATCAGTTCTCTGACTTTGTTTGTCTGGAGATCAACTGAAATAGTGGGAGATCTCCAGGTGAAATCTGGAGGTTGGCAACCCTACTATCAGCCTCCCCTTCTGCTTTGCCCAGTTCCACCTCCAGACCCACAAAAAGGATTCACGTGGGCAGGTCCTGGACAGTTACCAGATGCTTTAATTTTTACCCTACCAGTTGGACGTCCCATTCCCAGCCTCCATTGTGTGAGGACCCACACTTGATCTGTGCATGCAGGACTCTTATATTCTTCAGAAAGTGAAGCTGAACTATAGCTTTGCACAGGCCCATTGCAAGCATTCATGGGAAACTGAGTTTCCTCACAATTCTTTGGTGAGGAAGCGGCCATTACAGACTATGAAAAGAAAGTACTTCTAAAATTCTCCCGGCTGAGATATTTTTTGAGGTACAGTCACCAAATTCACAGCGTAGGTGCAAGGGTTTCTCCTTGCATGAACTCTAAAGTTTGGTGAAGATTGGGTCAGGAATCCAATTTTATGGAGTCCCGAAGGGGTCAACCCCCTCCTCCATTGAAAAGCATTGTAAACTTTACCGTGCTTTTCTATGGAGGAGGGGGTGACCCCTTCAGGACCCCATAAAATTGGACTCCCTGACCCAATCTTCACCAAACTTTGGGGTCCATGCAAGGAGAGTCCCTTGATGCTACCCTGAAAATTTGGGAACTCTACCTCCAAAAATGCCTCCCCCGGAGCTCATCAAAACAAATTCCCATAGGGAAAAGCTTGGGGAAAGCCGAAGTTGAAAAAAGCCAAATACCTATTCAGCTGATTCGGTGATCGGCCATCCAGCTACAGCTTTATTCCCAGTTTTAATAGTCGGGTTAAATTTAACTCTAAAGAAGCCAAAAAGGCCTTTTGGGGGTTTATTTTTGGTTTGGGTTTATCGATATACACAACCCTACTCCTGGTGCTTAAAAATCTGCACAGCCAATCAACTCCCCAACGGCCAATCAGCATCCCCACTGGGCAAAAGTCCCACCTTGTTCTGCCCACTTTGTAAAAACACTCGGGTGCCCGAAAAAGTGTCAGGGTGCGCCATGTTGGGAATTCCTGGTATGGGGAAAGCTGCAAACGGGAGACTGTTGGAGTGGTGGAGCCCGATCTGGAGAACTGGGTTTGATTCCCCACTCCTCCACATGAGCAGCGGAGGCTAATCTGGTGAACTGGATTTGTTTCCCCGCTCCTCCACACGAAGCCAGCTGGGTGACCTTGGGCCAGTCACAGTTCTCTTAGAGCTCTCTCAGTCCCACCTGCCTCACAGGGTGTCTGTTGTGGGGATGGGGAAGGGAAGGTGATTGTAAGCCGGTTTGAGTCTCCCTTAAGTGGTAGAGAAAGTCGGTATATAAAAAAACCAAGTCAACAACTGTTATTTTGTACAGTCTATTAAATGCTTGGTCCTTGCAAAAGTATGGCAGTTAACCTAGATACTTACTCGTGTTGACAATGAAGAGCAGCATTGCTACATATTTCAAAAGCTTTCTTTTAATCTTCGTAATTGCCAACCATTTGGAAGTTCACGCAGGCAGGCAGAGGAGGGGAGGAAGGGTGGGGTCATTTTGCATTTAGGTAGCATAAGGTTCCAACTTGTCACCTGTAACCTACAGTGACAGCTGTGCCATTATGCAAATGAAGCCAACATTTCATGAATTTAAAGGGAGAAAAAATTCTTCCAGCGTAAGGAAAGGAGGAAGCTACTTCCATCCACATTTCTGTTCGACATTTATCAGACTCGGTAACTCCTAAAAGCAATTAGTTGAATTATTCATAAATATTTCAATAATTTAGGATTCACATATTGCTAATAAAAACAATTAGGTTATGCCTGTCTAAAAGAAGTCGGTTCATATTCACTGTAAAGATATGGATTAGCCGTGTGTGCAGACTACGAAAACACCGCTTTCAGTTCTCCCCAGAAAGCATGCTTAGTCGGGTTGGCACAGTCCTATGTCACCAGAATTTTAAAATGCCGAATCCATCGCACACATTTCCTTCAGTAATAATTCCATCTTGGAATTATTTCAATTAACATTCTGCATGTTTATACCCCTGCACTTGTTTCTATCCAAACAAGACTTTGGCAAATTAAATTTAATGATATCACTGGATAATGGGGCTTGGGAGGGAAAAGCGAACACGGCGTTCCAAACATTGGCCACATAAAGAAGCTCTAATCACCTAGTAAGGCATTGCTCATGGCAGATTAGCATTTTGCTGGATCAACTCCCCGAAGGCAAAGCAGCTTCAAGAGACTTCATTATCTTGCCTTTAAGAAATTGATCCTGCAAGGAGATCGGCATATTAGGCAGATCATGAATATGAATGCGGGAAAAGGCCCTTTATTTGGAAAATAGCTGGAATGTGGTTCAAAGTCATTTAGACCTCTTCAGCTACCATGTTCCTACTCAAGAATGCTTTAATCATCAGTTAAATGTTGTTTCATGGTGTCTTCACACAGCTACTTGGTTAAACGATATTTGCATAGTACTTGGAATGCTTTTCTTGAAGATTATTGGACCAGATACAGTTACAATGTTTGCATATCATTCTTCCTTTACTTACACAGGGCAGGACTGTACACCTTTTAACCTACAAAGCCAAATGCCACCCATTAAGGTTGTTAGGGAGGGGAACTGCTTTTTCTGAAAATCATTTTTTTAAAAAAATTCAGATTTCTCTTTGATCAAAATGGAATTTGTTAGAAACAGACTCCAAATTCCTAAAAAGAGGAAAAGGAAAAGATCGTTGGATTTCAGGGAGAAATTGGGAGAAACTGGGAAAATTGGGTTGCCAGCTCTAGATTGGGAAATATGTGGCGATTTGGGGGTTGGAGCTCTATTTATTTACTTTATTTACACTCCGCCTTTCTTCTCACTTCCATTTTTAACCTTGCAACAACCCTGTGAGGTAGGTTAGACCGTGTGAATGGTTCAAGGTCACCCAGCAAGCTTCCATGGCAGAGTGGAGGTTCGAACCCAAGTCTCTAGGGTTGCCAGGTTCCCCCTCGCCACCAGTGGGAGCTTTGTTGTGGTGGGGCTGGGGGAGGATAGTTAGCACAATAATGTCACTTCCGGGGTAAACCTGGAAGTGATGGGGACACATCTAGCACATCCCTCTAAAAACTCTATAGTTAATTGTCCCCCCTTCAGCTGGCCTGCTTCTGCCTGCTGACCGGCTGAGGGGTGGCGAACAGCCCCCTTAATTGGTGGCCAATTGCCCACCATTACCTAGTATCTGTCAACCCCACAGGTCTCCCAGATCCTAGTCCTACACTCTAACCACTAAACTTCACTGACCCTTAACTTTCCTAAACACACCACATCACTGCCTTCATCCACTCCACTTACCCATGACCTCTCTCTCTCTCTCCTGTGTTTAGAAAGTTAATACACCCTCACTAGTGACAGGGGCACAGCTGTGGGCCAATTTGCAGTTTAAATTGGGAGCCAGGGGGAGCAATTCTAAGCAGGTGCTGCCCTTGTACATATCTATGGTGAGACCACACTTGGAATACTGTGTACAGTACTGGTGGTCACCACACCCAAAAAAGGATATTGCAGAGCTTGAGAAGGTACAGAAAAGAGCAAACAAAATGATCAGGGGGCTAGAGCAAATGCCCTATGAGGAATGGTTAAATACGCTTTTGGGCTGTTTAGCTTGGAAAGAAGGTGGTCAAGGGGAGACATGATAGAGGTCTATAAAATTATGCATGGTATTGAGAGAGTGGACAGGGAGAAGCTTTTCTCCCTCTCTCATAATATTTGAATGCGGGGTCATCTGCTGAAGCTGGAGGGTGAGAGATTCAAAACAAATAAAAAGAAGTATTTCTTCACACAACGCATAGTTAAATTGTGGAACTCCCTGCCCCAGGATGTGGTGATGGCTGCCAACTTGGAAGGCCTGAAGAGGGGAGTAGACATGTCCATGGAGGAGAGGGACATGCTCATGGCTACTAGTCAAAATGGATAATAGTCATGATGCATACCTATTCTCTCCAGGATCAGAGTCACATGCCTATTATATTAGGTGCTGTGGAACACAGGCAGGATGGTGCTGCTGCAGTCGTCTTGCTTGTGGGGCTTCCTGGAGGCACCTGGTTGGCCACTGTGTGGACAGACTGCTGGACTTGATGGGGCTTGGTCTGATCCAGCATGGCCTTTCTTATGTTCAGGACTACTCAAAAGTCAGTCCTATTTTACTCCAGGAGTCTTGCTTCCATATGAAGAGCCCTGCCGGATCAGACCAGCGGTCCATCTAGTCCAGCGTACTGGTTGAAACAGGGGCCGGCCAGTTCCTCTGGAGGGAGGTTCCCAAGAAAGTATTCTTAGGACTGCAGCCGGGGGAGAGAGAGAGAGACCAACAGCTATGAGAGACCAACAGCCTATGTTAGTGGAAGAACTCTATGTGGGGATCTAATACTGGAACAGCAGTTTTGTGTCCTCCTCTGAGGCCTCTTTTTGCTTCCACTGTGTTGTTCCTGAATATTGGGGAATCAAGTAAATGCTTCATCACTCGCTCATCCTCGGAAACTGCATTCTCACTGAGCTACAGCAATCATTCACCTCCTAGATTGCTTTGCCTGCACAGGAAAATCCAGTGGTGAATTATTACCCTGGAACAACGATATGCAATAATGCACAACAATGGGCAATAGCCAATGACGGGTGGAAGTAGCCTAAACTCTGTGGCAGTATTCACCTGATTTCTTATCTCTCTGTGAAGTTAAGGTGCACAGAACACTGTTATATTTTTCTCACGTATTTCCACTGCTTCCCAGATTAAAAGGATAGATTTGCCACAGGATTCACTGTCAACTAGGGCTGTCAAAAAAAAAATTCGGTACAGTTCGGATTCGGCCGAATTTGGCCCTTGTGGGTTCGGTACGTGCCGAAGTCCGAACTCCCCCACTTCGGATCCGTTCAATTCGGCGGGAATTCAAAGTTCGGAATCAAATTCGGCCGAATAAAGCCATTAAAAACACAACCGCGCCTTTCCGCGGCTCTGGGGGGGGCATTTTTGGGCTTAGAGGTCCCAAACCTTTGGCAGAGCTTCAAAGGACATTTATTGAAAGACTCCCCAAGTTTTGTAAAGATTGGGTCGGGGGGGCTGAGATATGGGCCCTGAAAGGGGTCCCCCCCACCCTTAATGTTGTGCATCTCTCAGCAGAGCTTGCCACCCACGCACAAAGCTCCCAGCCCGACAACAGCAGAGAAATTAGCAAAACAACTGCAAACACAACCTTGTTAAACAACACCTTTGCAACACACAACTGAAACCTCCCCCCTCAAACCAGGGAGCGAGAGACTTGAGGGGGAACACACACCCCAGGCAGAACCGACGAAAGCCCCCTTTGGCTTCCCCCCCACCCACAGAAACTGCTCCCTCCCCACACACACACAGACTCTGCTTTCCCCCACACACACACACATACACAGGAGAAAAATTATAGATTAAAGCCCCCAAAGGGGTCTTACTGTGGCTGTCTTCTGTTCCATCAGGACGGGCTGTAATCCAAGATGATTCCAATTAGGCACGGAACGTTTTGCTCTGGAGAGGAGATGCACACAGGATCGGATCGGCTGCCCCATTCATCCCAATAGGGGAAAGGGGAAAGGGGAAAGCCCATATCTCGGGACCCCCTGACCCAATGTTCACAAAACTTGGGGGGTTCCTTAAGAAGCTTAATCTAAAGTTCCAGTGAAAGTTTTGTGTCTGCACCCCCAAAAATGTGCCCCCTGCAGCCATGGAAAGAGAAAAGGGGGGGAGGCGATATTTCTGCCCCCACTGAACCCATCTTTACAAAACTTGGGTAGTATCTTAAGAATAATTCACTGAAGCTATGCTAAACGTTTGGGGGCTATATCCCCCCAAAAAGCGCCCCCTGCAGCCACATAAATGGAAAAGGGGGGGAGGGAAAAGGGGGAGAGCCCATATCTCGAGACCCCCTGACCCAATGTTTACAAAACTTGGGGGGTATCTTAAGAACTCTGGTCTGAAACTCCGCTCAAAGTTTGGGGTCTGTACCCCCCAAAATGCGCCCCCTGCAGCCACAGAAATGAGCAAATGTGCACAAGGACCCCCACACACACACACAAGGATTTCGCTCTCTCTCTCTCTCTCCCTGGCCGGGCCGCACATCAGCTGATTCCTCCAGTACTCAATCCTGACTGATTGGCCAGAAGAAGACCCAGCTTGCCCACCGATTGGCCGGGGGAGGAGAATGCTGCTTACTGACGGTTATGCTGCTTACTGACGGCCGAATTGGCCGAATTTATTCGCGAACTCCCGAACTCGCTGAATTCGGCCCCCCCGGTTGCCCGCCAGTTTTGAGTTCGGATCCGTCCGAACAGAAAAGCAACGAATCAGGGGAAATTCGGTTGATTTTCAGTTTGGACCGAACCGAATTGACAGCCCTACTGTCAACTACAGCCTAGAGATAGGATTTCAAAAGGCTGCCGTCGTCAGCACGTGGGCTGTACGGAATGATTTTTCAGCATGAAGTTTGAACGAGGCATTATAAAGGGAGCTTATTTCGTCCTGAGGAAAAAAATTTTTAAAGAACCAGTGAACATAAGGAGTAGCTGTAACTAATCTTACAATGTGGTCCTCACTTATGTGAATTGTCAGAAGACCTGCTAGATTTCATCTCTGCCCACCAAATCCTTGATAACTTCCATCCTTGGGTACAGAACTCCAACCAACAGGCTGCAGATGATTCATTATCTTCAAATCTCATACATTTCTCTAGCATATGGCACAAAAAATCTTCTTAAATGATATCACATCTCCTCTCTCTTTGCAGCAAAATGTCCAGGAAATGCTTCCTGGGAGGGGCTGTGGCTCAGTGACAGAGCATCTGCTTGGTTTGCAGAAGGTCCCAGGTTCAATCCCCAGCATCTCCAGTTAAAGGGGCTAGGCAAGTAGTTGATGTGAAAGACCTCTCTCTGCCTGAGACCCTGGAGAGCCCGTCTGAGTAGACAATACTGACTTTGATGGACCAAGGTTATGTTTCAGTATACGGCAGCTTCATGTGTTCATGTGTTCCCTGCACCCTAACCATGCAACCCCATGCAGAGTTGGTGGTGGAAAGTGCCATCAAGTCGCAGATGACTTAAAGCAACCTTGTAGGATTTTCAAAGCAAGAGATGAACAGGAGCGGTTTGCCATTGACTGCCTCTGGCAGCAACCCTGGACTTCCTTGCTGGTCTCCCATCCAGGTACTAACCAGGGCTGACTCTGCTTTACTTCCAAGATCTGATGTGACTGGCTTGCCTGGGCTATCCAGGTCAGGGCTATGTAGGGTTAGCTCGGTCTAAACCCATTGGTTTCAATGGGCATAGATTGGAGTCACTGCATAGGATTGAACTCATAGAATCACAGATGGAAGGGGCCATACAGGGCATCTAGTCCAACCCCCTGTTTAATTCAGAATCAGCCTAGAGCATCCCTGACAAGTGCTTGCCAAGCCTCTGCTTAAAGACTGCCAGTGAACATTCCCAACTGAACATTCCCAACTCCGTCGGCCTTTCCTCGTAGGGCTTGGTCTCCAGGCCCCTGATCATCTTTGTTGCTCTCCTCTGCACCTGCTCCATTCTGTCCACATCCATTTTGAAGTGAGGCCTCCAGAACTTCACACAATACTCCAGTATTGTCAAGGATACTCTGGGCTGATCCTGCATTGAGCAGGGGGTTGGGCAAGATGGCCTGTATGGCCCCTATGATTCTATGATTCTATGCTGGTTTGTCAGATTGATTTCCTTGTTTGGTGGTTTCCAAACTGCATTCCTGGGAATCCTCCAGCTTACTCATAAAATTATCAGGGGTTCCTGAAGGAGATGATCAGTGATGTATGCAGACGGAGTTGTCATGTTTCCCAGAACAGTCAAACCAATGTACACCTATACTGATCTTCCTCTGCCTAGAGCTTTGCAGAAGATTCCAAAGTGCACGTTCTGCTCAGATGTAGCCAAAATGAGGTCCAAGGAGCCATCCTCCAGGCATCCTCTATGAACGGAGCGTTCGCTCTCAGGACTTCCCCAGAATCCAGCTCAGGGCGGAAAGTCTGAGAAACATGAGAGCGTAGTTAATTGATTGGAATAAATATTTCAGGCGCTCAACAGAAATTATATTCAAGGTTACTTAGTAATAATCAGATTCTTTCCATTAATTAATATAAAATATGTATAGTTCTGTAAACAAGGTTTAATGCACTGGTCAATTTAAAATGCACATTTTAATCTTCTGTTGATGAATTCATTCCTTTATCTAATAAAAGGAAGTGATTAATATCTCCAGCTCTTGTTTTAGTGGATGCTATTTGTCATGGAGCTAATTATATTATGAACCATGTTAAAGCCTTTGGCTCTCACATTGGAGGCAAACAGATGAAGCTCCCATGCTGCAAACCTCTAGAATCGAGTAGTCGTCATTTATCCCCATGTGCCATTAAGTGGGCCAAGTAGCCGATCCATTAGAAGTTCCCTTGTACCGTATAAAAATGAATGGGCTTTATACAACACACATGGCATAGTGTTTATCTCCCAAACGCTCGCCCACTACATGCTACAGCTTTTACAAGGGGTCATCCACTGAAGCTGGAGGGGGAGAGATTCAAAACAGAGAAAAGGAAGTATTTCTGCACACAATGCATTGTTAAATGGTGGAACTCCCTGCCCCAGGATGTGGTGATGGCTGCCAACTTGGAAGGCTTTAAGAGAGGAGTGGACACGTTCATGAAGGATAGGACTATCCATGGCTATTAGTCAAAATGAATACTAGTCATGATGCATACCTATTCTCTCCAGGATAGAAAGAAAGCCTTGATCACTAGCGGGATGGAGACTATATACAAACCTGCTGTTTGGACCAATGTACCCCACCCCCAAAGCATTCCCTCCAGTCAGGTTCCATGCCCATGCTTGCCCTGTCTTTGAATCCTTATCACCCCCTGTAGAGAAGTAAGCATCAGTATAGCCTATTTTAATTCCCGGTAGATGCAGATCAGAGGAAATGTCATTCCCTTGATTTTATGCACAGGCTTAAGAACATAAGAAAAGCGATGCTGGATCAGGTCAAGGCCCATCAAGTCCAGCAGTCTGTTCACATCTATTCACACCTATTCTGTAGAGAAAAGGTTTGCATCATGACTAGTATTAGTTTTGACTAGTAGCCATGGATAGCCCTCTCCTCCATGAACATTTCCACTCCCCTCTTAAAGCCTTCCAAGTTGGCAGCCATCACCACATCCTGGGGCAGGGAGTTCCCCCATTTAACTATGTGTTGTGTGAAGAAAAACTTCCTTTTATCTGTTCTGAATCTCTCACCCTCCAGTTTCAGCAGATGACCCCCCATTCTGGTGTTATGAGAGAGGGAGAAAAGCTCCCTGTCCACTCTCTCCATACCATGTATAATTTTATACACCTCTGTCATGTCTCCCCTTAACTGCCTTCTTTCCAAGCTAAGTGTATTCCTGGTATTAACGTTAAGGGAGGTTGTTTTTTGTTTTTAAGGATACCAATCTCATTATGTGCAATGATCAAAAACGGATGGTTAACTCTGGAGACGAATTTGAAAAGAATACCGAAGCGGTTAAGCATTTGCCTCCAGATAATCAAGCCTAGAAAACAGAAACGTGGAGATAATTTACATCCGTCCTAAGCAGCCGCTCGGTACGCGGGCCTCCACCTGCTCCACGCTTCGCTAACAGCCGATAGATCATCCTTAATTGGGTACTCGAAGATTTTAGACTGGTGAGGCGGGGGAAGCCAAGTAGACACATCAAAGTTCGTATACATCAGTTTAGGCGCTCTGAATCACACCCCATCAAAAATATCAAACCCGCTGTAACATTCCAAGCTTTGTAAGCAAAATCACCTGAGGTTAGTTACCTAACAAATGGAGTGATTCAAATGAGAAGGAGCAACATTTTCGCTGACAGGGGAAACAGATACAAGAAGCAGTCTCCGAGCGTCTTCACGATTAGCAGACTGGCTGCCGAGATGTCTCTGAAGTGCTACCAAATTTCCTCTCACTTTAGCGGTATGACAGATCACACAGCTATCACTCTGCAATGTATATCGAGTTGCTCATTTTCGCTGATAGGACAAACCGGTTAGGCCACATGGGAGTAGCACACTTCCATGCAGGCAACAAAACTGAATGTTGTAAGTTGATACTGTCACAGAGAGCCAGTGGGAGAGCCAGCATGGGGGCAGGTGTGATGTAGTGGTTAAGAGCAGTGGTTTGGAGCAGTAGGCTCTAATCCGGAGAACTGGGTTTGATTCCCCTCTCCTCCACATGAGCTGCGGAGGCTAATCTGGTGAACTGGTTTTATTTCCCCACATATTATTTATTTCCCCTACACATGAAGCCATCTGGGTGACCTTGGGCTAGTCACACTCTCTCAGCCTCACCTACCTCACATGATGTCTGGTGTGGGGAGGGGAAGGGAAGATGACTGTAAACCAGTTTGATTCTTCCTTAAGTGGTAGAGAAAGTCGGCACATAAGAACCAACTCTTCTTCTTCTTCTTCTTCTTCTTCTTCTTCTTCTTCTTCTTCGTCCTCAGCTGCCCAGGCCACCTTGTTCCACCCTGCCCTTAGAGGCTTCCATAGGTGTCAAGAATCAAGATGGCATCTGGCTGATTAAAAGGCTATACAGTACTTCTCAACCTGTCCTGTGTCTGGAACTGTTATTCCAGTACTTCCACCAAACAAGAGAATCCCCTCCCTCTCAATTGCTTGGTCATGGTTCTCTTCTACACCAGACGTTGTGTCTGTGTTTGTGTGCTTGGACACATGAATCAGACCCTTGGTCTATCAAGATCGGTATTGTCTACTCAGACTGGCAGCAGCTCCTGGGGATCTCAGGCAGAAAAAGGGTCTTTCATAGCAATAAAAAGAATCTTTAAGATTCAATACGATTGCCTCTTTACTTTGGGTAACAATTTCTACCAAGGAACCATACCTTTTAGCAAGGTATACATCCTATAGATCTAGTCACTGACAACAGTAACTGAACGTCTTCACTAATACCTGGTCCTTTCAACTGGAGATGCCGGGGATTGAACTTGGGACCCACTGAATGCCAAGCAGATGCTCTATGGCTGAGCCAGAGCCCCTTACCTCATGCATGACAGTGAGATGGAGTTTGTGAGCTTCTCCCCCTCACACACACACCTTCTCTTCTCTGTCTGATCCTCTCAAGTAGAGCTGTCCTTCCAGCTCCTGGCAGAACCCTGGTTGTATAACAGAGCAGCTTGACATAATGTAGGTGGGATTTCTTTAAGCAGACACTTCATACTTTAAAAATCAGGAGAGAAAAAACTTTAATAACCAAATATAAACCCTACAAGGCACAGATATTTGGGAACCACCAGTAGAAAGACAGTTATGGGCAGGACAAGAGTAACAAAAAGAAATAAAAGGCACATTCCTAGCTAATCCTATTCCTTACACAGGTACGGAATTGTTCCACGATGGAGCATCCCGGCACAGCCTGACAGGACCTGCCTTTGATATCAAAGTCTTTGCACAAATCTAGATCCCAGTCTTGTCACAGAACTCCAATCCAGGCTAACCAGTTTCACAGATTTTCCCTCAGCCAGAGAGTTTCTTTTCTGAACCAATCAGCATTTCATTGAGCAGGTTCAACGTTTCCCTCAGTTCCTGCTCTTGCCCAATCACGTCAACAGTCTTTAACCTTCCAGGACATCGAGTTGCTGATTTAAGAGTAGCAGTTCTCTTACAAAGGGATTTCAAAGGGAGATTAGAAAGAGAGACTGCTGAATTGCAACTAATAATGAAGCTCAAGACTATGCATTCTCCTGGACTTCCTGAGAGATCTGGGATTCCTGTCTCATTACCAATGCTGATTTCTCCACGCCTACTACCCTCTGCATATCGCACCTAATCCAATCATGCCTGCTAATGTCATATACTTGCTTTTGACATTTACATTGCCATTGTGTGCCTTTTACTTAAGAATCAATCGTGATCAATCTTCAAAACCTCATATCTTTGGGACTGCCTCTCCTGGTATACCCCCCGAAGGACATTAAGATCGTCCGATGAGAATTTACTGGTGGTCCCTGGCCCTAAGAGCATGCGGCTGTTCTCGACAAGAGCCAGGGCTTTTTCGGCCCGGGCTCCAGCCTGGTGGAATGCTCTGTCTGGTGACACTTGGGCCCTGCAGGATCTGAAGGTTTTCCGCAGAGCCTGTAAGACAAAGCTTTTCCACCAGGCCTGCAACTGAGGACAGTCGCTTATATCAGCTTATATCATCTTATACCATCTTTACTGGCCTCCCCACCCTTCTCTCCCTTGAGTAGGAATAATATAACTTGAAGGGTTGCCACCGTATGGTGCCTACAGTTTGTTTAGAATTTGAGCTCCATTTTGTTAGGATTTTAGAGTGTTATTGTTTGATTCTGTTGAGGATTATGTATGCTGCTTGTTGTGCTTTTAATGATGTTACCCACCCTGAGCCAGCTTGCTGAGGAGGGCGGGTTATAAGTCTAATAAATAAATAAATAAATAAATAAAAGTCTGGTTGAGGACGGTGAAGGTGCCATGGATGGAAATTATTTGTCCTGTGTAGAAAACAGAAGGGCTGTTGTCACAATGGAGGATGAAGAGATGAATGAGACACTGATGTTGCTTACGTCCTGAAAGATGGTAGTTGACCTGGTTGCTGTATTTTTTTGTATTAGTTCTTTTTATACAGGTTTTTGATGTATGTTACTTATTTTTTTTATCCCGTACATTTCATATTTCCTTTTAACCCCTTCCCCCTCCCTTCCGCCCCTCCTTCTCCTTGTAGTTTTTAATCTTTTAGTCCCAGCCACAGGCACAAAGTCTGAATCTTCCACTGAATGTCTTTTCTTCCTTCTGTTGATATCCACTCTAGGTAGGCCTTCCATCTCCTCCTGATTCCTGTAATCTTGTCTTCCCATGTTGTCTTCTTCCATTTCCTGCTCACTCATGTCTTCTGTATTAATTCCCAGCTGTTTAAGCAGTTCTTTCGCTTCAGAAGTATTACGTGCTATAAGTCTCTTTCCATCTTCAAATATAATTATTGAGGATGGGTAGCCCCACGTGAATTTTACATTATTTATATGCAGCTTTTGGGCATAAGGACGCATTAAGTTCTTTTTCTTAAGAGTCTCTTGGCAGAATTCTGTTCTCACCCAAACTCTTCTCCCTCTGAAGCTCAAGTCCTTCTTCTTTTTTAATTCTTTATATATTTGTTGTTGGGTTTTTTCTCTTGAAAATTTAATAATAACATCACAGGGGCCCCCGCCCTTTCCCCTCCTTTGCAAGCGGTGTGCTCTTTCTATTTTGTCAGGTTGAACCTTGACTCCATTAACTTCAAACCACTCCCTAAGAGTTCCTTCTAAACTCTTGGCAGAAATCTCTTCAGAAATCCTTGCCAGAATTAAATTAGCTCTCCTGTTGCGGTCTGAAAGTTCATTAATCTGCCGTGTTAAATAAGCAATCTTCTGTTCATTTTCTAGAGCAAGTTCTTTGGCGGAAGAAGCTGTTTGCTTAACTCCTGCTATCTCCTTCCCTATCTTAGCTACATCCTCCTTTACAGACTTGATTTCTTCACTTATTTTATCTTGAAATGCTAGCACTGTATTTTGAAGAGCAGTTATTTTCTCTGACAGTTCCCTGATATTCTTTGCCATCTTTAGTAGCTAATTTGAGGAGTAATGAGTAAGCTGTTTGCAGGCACAGGGTGTTTCCTTACAAAAGAGCTATAAATAAAAGTTTTACCTCTTAGAGTTTAGTCTCCTCTGCTTCTCTTGGTTTCCCTCCCCTCTTATCTCGTAAGTATATACTAGAACTCCTCTATTTACATTCTTTTGAGCTGTAAATACTTTAGTTCAAAGCAGAGCTCGGAGTTCAGCGACCAGCTTGATTTAGCGCATGCGTGCTCCCCCTGACCTGGTTGCTGTATGAGACCCAACCTACCGGTCTGTATGCGATTCACTTGCATGTTTGATAAACCTGACTGGGACAGTGGAAAAAGGTTGCTGTTAAGTATCTCCTAGGACAAACTTCCATCCAGTTAGTATCTTGCCTTGTGATACAACCCAATCTTCATGGTTTGGGACTGGGGTATCTGAAGGACCATCTTCTCCGATAGGTTCCTGCCCAGGAATTCAGATCACAGGGAGAGGCCCTCCTGATCGTCCCATCAATCAAAGAAGTTTGTTTGGTGGGAACATGAGAGAAGGCCTTTTTGGTGGCAGCCCCAGTTATGGAACAACTTCCCCAGGGAGGTGTGCCTGGCTTCCTCACTTTCAATCTTTAGGAGGCAGCTGAAGACAGTTTTATTTAAGACTATAGTTGATTAAAGCAGTCTTAAACTGTAATTTTAAATTTAAATTTTATGTATTTTTTATTTAGTTTGTTTTATGTATTTTATTTATATTGTAAGCTGCAGAGCCAGTGTGGTGTAGTGGTTAAGAGTGGTGGACTCTAATCAGGCGAACCGGTTTTGATTCCCCACTCCTCCACATGAGCGGTGGACACTAATCTGGTAAACTGGGTTTGATTCTCCACTCTTCCACATGAGCCACAGACTTGAATCTGGTGAACTGAGTTGGTTTCCCCACTCCTACACATGCAGCCAGCTGGGTGACCTTGGGCCAGTCACAGTTCTCTCCGAACTCTCTCAGCCCCTCCCCTCACCTCACAAGGTATCTTTTTTGGTGAGAGGAAGGGAAGGCAATTGTAAGCTGGTAAGTAGAGAAAATTGGGGTATAAAAACCAACTCTTCTTCTTCTTGAACTCCATAAGGGAAAAAAGTGGCTAATAAATGTTTTAAATAAATAATAATTAAATATATCTCTTCCTCAAGACACATGGGGCTGACCCAGAGCTGGTTTATAAGGCATAGATGTATCTTCCCTGCATTGATTGTCTTCAGATATGCCCCCCTGTTGGATAACAGATTGATAAATTCAAAATTACATGTAGGCACCTGCTCACATATGCTGGTGCACCCAGCAGACAATCAGCCATAACTTACAGTCTTCTCTTGCTGATGGAATCTAAATGGCGTTCATGTTCAAATGGAGAATCACCAGGACGTTTTTATACAGCCTCTATCCAGGTACAGGAAAAGAAAAGAAAAAAGACATTTAGTTCCAGTACATTCTGTCCTGCAGATGTTTTGGAGCATTCCATTTTTTTCATTTTTCTTCCTAGATCATAACTAGTATTCTTTGTCTTTGAGACAAAAGTATTATACCAACCTTCTCAGAGATGCTATTTTTGTCTTGGCATAACTCGACAAGCTGGGGCTTCCGATGGCTCGGAGCTTGCCTGCCGTTCTGACATAGGTTGTCAAGCAATGTCACGTTGTCCACAAGGCCCAACTCTAAAGTTGACTCTACAAATTGCAGAGGAAGCAAAATCATGAAATATTAACTTTTAATTAGCTGATCAAAGATACTTCCTTCCTTTCTGAAATATTTGTGGATGTCATTTTCTGTTGCGGCTTCTCTGGAGTGTGGCGTCTGTTTCTTAAACCTAATGTTTAGTTTTGTATGTCCTCTCTCTCTCTCTCTCTCTCTCTCTCTCTCTCTCTCTCTCTCTCTCTCTCAATGCATATTTAAGAATACTTCACAAATCGTATATAAGCTACAAAGCCCATGAAAAAGGGACAAAGTCTACATTGGGGATTCTGTAAGCATCTTTGATTTTCCATTCCCAATGCAAAAAAATGCATATATGCTGTTGCATGTAAATATCCAAAACAGACAGCAAATCTGACAACATCGGGATCCATGAAAAAAGCAACTACCAAATGAATGTCAGTGATTTAGATCTGCATAAATAGATGTCTGTGCCTTCGACAGAGGAACATGCCACACAATTGTGAATATGATTTATATAATGACAATAATTATTACTATCTTCATGGAAAACAGCATATCTGGTTTGGGATAAGTAAACCATGTACTGTATGGTAAGGAGAGAGCCAGCGTGGTGTGGTGGTTAAGAGGGGTGGTTTGGAGTGGTGGACTCTGATCTGGAGAACCAGGTTTGATTCTCCATCCCTCCACATGAAGTCAGCTGGGTGACCTTGGGCAAGTCACACTATCTCAGCCTCACCTACCTTACAGGTCTGTTGTGAGGGAGGAAGGTGATTATAAGCAGGGTTGAGTCTCCCTTAAGTGGTAGAGAAAGTTGGCATGTAAAAACCAACTTTTCTTCTTCTTCATCGTTGTCGTCGTCATCATCATCATAACTGATAACCTTGGCCTGGAGGCGTGTAGAAAGTTCAGGCAGACTTACCTGGCAATTGGAGTCTATGGCATTGAAGTCCCTCTTCTGCCTAAACCCGGCCCTCCTCAGGCTCCACTCCCAAAATCTCCAGATATTTCCCAATCCGGAACTGGCACCCCTATTTTGAACCCGGAGTTCACAACTCTAAACAAAGATAATCACCAGCCTTCAGCCATCTTCTGGGTAAAGCAATTGCTTCATGTTGCTTCATGTGTTCATTGTTCTAAGGTCCCTCTGTGGATTATTACAAGCAGGAGATTGCACCGGTGTGACTGCATTTAGGGTTGCCAACCTCCAGGTGGGGCCCACAGATCCCCTGGAATTACAAGTGATCTCCAGACTATGGAGATTGGTTCCACCGAAGAAAATGGCTGCTTTGGAGTGTGGACTCAGTGGCGTTATATCCCACTGAGGTCGCTTCTCTCCCCAAACCCTGACCTCCCGAGGCTTCACCCCCCAAAATCTAGGAATTTTCCAACCCGGAGCTGGAAATCCTAATTATACACTGTTTGAATACCTGAACCTGGAACTGAAGGAGAACACAGATTAGACTCAGGGCAAAGCAGTAGTTCCATAAGCCAACTCAGACTGCCACTGCAAAAACAATTTTTGTTTCCTTAGCAGAAAACCACCTCTGTTAAGATTCTTGGAGTCAGTCACAAAAGGTCAGTGTTTGATACTGAAAAGCAGGGCAAAATTCTGGAAGAAAGAAAGAAAGCCTTTTGGAGACCTTTCAGACAGAGTGCCCATAACAATTATCTTTCCCCCTGACCTATGGGAATAAAACCAAATACCAGTCTGCTATGTTTGGAAGTTCACATTCTTTTGGGGGTTAAGGAGGACATATTTTTGTCTGCCCGTCTCCCAAAATTTATCTCTCTGATCCAACCACAGGGCCAAAGCATGTCAAAAGCTCAGTAGGATCGCAATTCTCCGCCACCTGGCTCCCAGAATTGCTTTATTATAAACCTTCTTTGAAAGGAACAAAAGAATCCCAATATGATCTGTGGATAGGGTTGCCAGATCCCTCTTCACCACTGGTGGGATGGTTTGGGGGTGGAGCCTGAGGAGGGTGGGGTTTGGGAAAGGGAGGAACTTCAATGCCATAGAGTCCCATTTCCAAAGTGGCTATTTCCTCCAGGTGAACTGAATTCTATCGGCCGGAGATCAGTTGTAATAGCGGGAGATCTCCAGCTAGTACCTGGAGGTTGGCAACCCTATCTGTGTAGCAATCTGGAAATATAACCCCCCAAAAATTCTGATATGTTAAAATGCAAGAGTGTTACTTGTGGTAAAGGAAAACAATAACAAAAGAAGTATATGGTATCAAGAGGTAAAAAGAATAAATGTTCTAAATGCAGCAAATTATACCTTTTATAGACAATACCAGATCACTAGAGACTCTTCTGAAATCCCTACTCTGTAGAACTTCTCTCTAGACTTTGGAGGACTGACTTTCCAGCTATATTAACCAGAGCACAGTTCATAGTATCAGGATTCTGCAAGAGTTGTATTGCCAAAACGTGCACACATAAAGCAACAGAAAATAAAATTGTTCTTTTCTGTAACATAAACCAGCGGGGCGGGGGGGGGGGATAGCAACCCCTTTAAAAATAATCCTTTGTGCACTGAAAGAAATAAAAACTAAATCACAGGAAGAAATTGGCGCATACTGTGGTCAATTTTAATGGTTTGTTTTGACATTGCATGTGACTGCTATTTTTCTGTTGCGTTTCTGTGGAAAGGGGGCAAGGAATGTATTTGTCTTTTGAGGAAGACATTCATTTATTTTGTCAACTCTAAGGATTACATACTGGCCAACTAGACAATGAGACAAGGTTGGCCTTTTATGCAAGGACGTTTCCCTGCGGTCACCCCCGCTGACCACTGTGGGGTTTCCTTTTGATTATGCATGCCTTGGTGTGGTATAGTGGTTAAGAGCTGTGGTTTGGAGCGGTGGACTCTGATCTGGAGAACCAGGTTTGATTCCCCACTCCTCCACATGAGCGGTGAATGCTAATCTGGTGAACCAGGTTGGTTTCCTCACTCCTCCACATGAAGCCAGCTGGGTGACCTTGGGCTAGTCACAGCTCTCTTTGAACTCTCTCAGTCTCACCTACTTCATGGGGTGTTTGTTGTGGGGAGGGGACGGGAAGGTGATTGCAAGCTGGTTTGAGTCTTCCTTAAGTGGTCGAGAAAGTCTGCATATAAAAACCAACTCTTCTTCTTTTCCGCCCATCAGAGGTCGTCTTGCTCTCCTCATGCATTTTGCCTGTGTTTTCCGGATTCTAGCTAAAACAGCATCTGGAAAACACGGACAAAATGCATGGGGAGAGCGAGGTGACCTCTAATGGGCAGAAAAGACATGCATCAATCCAAAGGAAGCCCCAAAGCAGTCAGCAGGGGTGACCACAGGGAAACATCCCTGCATAAAAGGCCAATGTGAAAATAAGGGTCGAAACCTGATGCATGAGAAGGAGTCTTTGGGCTCACTCTGTGTAGCACTGAGCCATTTCACACCCTCTGTGGACTTGTTGTTTGGCAGGAAAGAGGGTATTCCCTAGGAGCATTTCCATAACTTATGTATTTCTATTTTAATTCATTTAAACTGTGACTTTCTCCCCAACGGGGACCCAAATGCGGTGTTTGTATCACTCGCTCAGCTCTATGTGTGTTGACTGTAACATGAGAACAAAGCAACTCACATTAAAAAAAAAGCAAGTGTACACTGTACAGAGACTGAACATGCATTCACTGTCACTTCTGAACGGGGCTTTTGTGTCTCCTGGTAGCGCCCTCTGTCTCCAAACCAGCAGGGATCCAAGTCCTTCATCTTTAACAGTCTGAGCTGCCTTCGTCAGTCACTTCAGTCAACATTTGTGCTCGAGTGCAATTATTCTACTTATCCTTGAGACTAATGATGGAGACAAGCACCTGCCAAGGCAAGCATCAAACAGAAGCCGTGATGCAGAACTGTGCTGGGGAGATAAACCAAAACAAAACACAAAACTCCTCAGGTCAAAGTTGGCAACCACTATGAAGAATCCACCAGGACACATTCATAAAAGCAAAGGTTTATATTGACAAGTGTTGGAATAAACATGTCTAACCAGAGGTCATGGCTTAGGAGCCCAGTTGAGAGACTGGGGATGTGACGCATCCTCCAGAGCATGTGCAGCTCCAACCTGCTTGAAAGGAGTGCATCATTTCGGTGTGGCACAAACGGAAGTCCTTCTGGGGAAGGGGAGCGGGTTGCCTCATTCCAAACGGATGCTGGATCTTTTGAACTGAGAAGGTGACCCCTGACCTCATTAACTTTACACAAAGTTGTGAGGAGGAGAAGAAGAAATGGGGTTACCTGACTTCTGGAGTTTTATCAAAATAATAACCACCAGGCATGAACTGGGAGCTCCAGGAAGAATTCAAAGTCAGGAGGTCTTCTTAAATAACAGCAACAAACTAAGCCGTGTGGGTGACACACTACGCTGAATACAAACTACCTTGTAAACAGCTAGGAATGGAGTTAGAAATCCATCTGAAAGGGATATGCGTAATAAACAGAGCTGTCTCCATGCCAAGGCAATATATTCATAGGCAAGCACATGAAACCTGATTAGTGATTGCCAGTGGCTGCGATTGTGCCCTTTGAGTTCATCTGTCTACAAGACTCTCTCTTTATTTATTTGTTTGTTTCTTTTCGAGAAAATCGAATGCAGTTTCCATTAGAGCAATGACTACACAGCCAGCAAACAATAACTGTGCTCATGGGTTGGATCCTGCACAACCCATGGCAGCCATCCCACACCCCCATCCCACCCTTGCGTCCTCCTTAGGGTTGCCGGGTCCCTCTTCACCACTGGAGGGAAGTTTTTTTGGGCGGAGCCTGAGGAGGGTGGGGTTTGGGGAAGAGAGGAACTTCAATGCCTATTTTGTCCAGTTACCAAAGTGGCCATTTTCTCCAGGTGAACTGATCAATATCAGCTGGAGATCAGTTGTAACAGTGGGAGATCTCCAGCTAGTACCTGGAGGTTGTCAACTCTATTCCTCCTCTCTCCCCTTGCTTCACTCAGTCACTCATTCTTTCTCCCTCTTGCTACCCCTTTTCTTTCTCTCTCCTCCTGGCCTGTCACTTTCTCTCTGCTAGGGTTACCAGCGCCTTCTTGGGAAATACTGGACATTTTTTGGGTAGAGCATGAGGAGGGCAGGGTTTGGGGAGAGAAGGGACTTCAATGCCATGGAGCCCAATTGCCAAAGCCGCCATTTTCTCCTGGTGAACTGATCTCTATCAGCTGGAGGTTAGTTGTAATAGCAGGAGATCTCCAGCTAGTACACATGAATACATGAAGCTGCCTTATACTGAATCAGACCCTTGGTCCATCAAAGTCAGTACTGTCTAGTCTGACCAGCAGTGGCTCTCCAGGGTCTCAGGCGGAGGTCTTTCACATCACGTACTTTCCTAGTCCCTTTAACTGGAGATGCTGGGGATTGAACCTGGGATCTTCTGCATGCCAAGCAGATGCTCTACCACTGAGCCACAGCCCCTCCCTAGTATCTGGAGGTTGGCCACCCTATAATCAAGAGTCAGCAGTGCGCAGAGGACCCCACAGCGCAGTGCTTGGTGACACATAGAAGAGCCCCCCCCCCATCTCATCAGTGGTGCTTTCAACCTTCTGCCCCACAGAACTGTTGGCACTACTTGCGGGGAGAAACTTGTGACGTCATGGAATTTTGGGGATCGAAATCAAGATTATCACAAGCAAAAGAAGCAAAACCCAAATAAAATGTTTGTCTACATCTCTAGAAGGTAGTAGAAAAAAATTAGCATGGAAATTTCAGTGAGCATCAGAGAGCATCAGGACTGTGGTGTATAAAGGGCAGCCCTCGGCAGATTTATACCCTTCTAAATCCATTGTGGTCAGCTCTGTTAAGTGTCCTCAACAGCCGGCTGTTCGGAGAATATATTATCACGAGAACCATCCAAAGGGTGGGAGGATCTGTGATCGGTTGGGTAAGCTGTGGCACCATTAACCTGAGCGTGCAACTGAAAGGAACATCTGATTTTTCATTCTGTTGGGAATGCTTCTTTGAGACACAATTATACACAAAAAGATGAAGAAAAATTAACCTTAACGGTTAATGGCATCTCACATTTTGTCATGCTGTTGATTTCAGTTACAGTTCTTTCCCAAAATGAATGTACAGCAGGGCAAATTCACCACATGTGTAAAAAGTTGGCTGACCTGAAAACTGATCTTTAATAAGGTGTTAATAGATGCATTTATTAACTTCATTTATACACTGCCTTTCTTCCCAATGGGAACCTAAGGCGCTTAGCTCATTCTGCTTTACTCCAATTTATTCTCACACCAACCCTTAGGCAGATCATGAGAGGGAGGGCATCTTGGCCATCTTCTGGGCATGGAGTAGGGGTCACTGGGGAATGTGGGGGAGGTTGTTGTGAATTTCCTGCATTGTGCAGGGGGTTGGACTAGATGACCCTGGTGGTCCCTCCCAACTCTATGATTCTATTCTATGATTCTATGAGGTAGGTTAGGCAGAAAGTGTGCAACTGGCCCATGGTCATCCAGCAAGCATCCAAGGCAGAGTGGGGATTCGAACTTGAGTTCCTAATCCGACATGCTAACCACTACACCACAGTGGCTATCATTCACATTATTTATTCTGTCCAACTTTTCAGAGGATAAATACTTGCAGTGTAAAATTTCAGAATGATTTTCTTTTAAATTAATATAAATAGATGTTGCTGCATCTGCAGAAGTTCCGGTTGGAGTCCTAAACTGATGATCTTATCATTTTACCCAATCAAGTTTAAAATAAATAAATAAATCCCCGCATCTAGATCTTTCATTGAAATGAGGTGCTAATATTTTCACAATAAAACTTCTAACCCATTGTTCACATTCAGATTAATATTCTCTCAGAAACCCTTATCACATTCCAGCATTTACACCACCCTGGAGCTGAACGGGCTGGTTTCGCTGCTGTGGAATAAATTCATCAGAGCTTATGTAAGGATATAATTACCTGTCTTGGGGAAAACAATAGGTGAAATTCAGGGTCATTGTTCCCTTTTGAAACTGGAGGGGAAAAATGAATAGCTGGAGAAAACTACAGTATAAGACAGGATGCCCTATCAAACCATCACTTAGGATCACAGGCTGTGGGCAGCAGCACACACATACGTTCAACAGGAGTGTATGTGTTTCGATCACTCAGAATGGATTCAGCCAGTTTGCGCACACACATTGGAATATTGTGTACAGTTATGGTCACCACACCCAAAAAAGGTTATTGTAGAGCTTGAGAAGGTGCAGAAAAGAGCGACCAAAATGATTAGGGGACTAGAGCAACTGCCCTATGAGTAGCGGCTAAAACGCTTAGGGCTGTTTAGCTTGGAAAGAAGATGGTTAAGGGAAGACATGATAGAGGTCTACAAAATTATGCATGGTATGGAGAGAGTGGACAGGGAGAAGCTTTTCTCCCTCTCTCATAATACCAGAACACGGGGTCATCTGCTGAAGCTGGAGGGTGAGAGATTCAAAACTGATAAAAGGAAGTATTTCTTCACAGAACGCATACTTAAATTGTAGAACTCCCTGCTCCAGGATGTGGTGATGGCTGCTAACTTTGGATAAGACTGGGTAAGATACTGAGTAGACCTTTTTAGGATTACACTCTTAGTGTGTGGGTCTGAATTATAAATGCTTTGCCCGGACATGGCTGCCCAACATTTGTCATCTGTCTACCCAATTCTCTCAACAGAAAAGAAAGGTCTAAACTTAAAAAAGAGTATCTTTACTGTTGGGGTGGGGCAGATGGAAAGCTGCCTGGCCTCTCTCTCTCTGCTATTCAAGCCTTACCATTTCACCTCTGTGCAGTTCTGCCATACTTGGGTTCACTTTCGAACTCATGAACACATGAAGCTGCCTTCTACTGAATCAGCCCCTTGGTCCGTCAAAGTCAGTATTGTCTACTCAGACGGGTAGCGGCTCTCCAGGGTCTCAGGCTGAGGTCTTTCACGTCTTTAAATGGAGATGTCGGGGATTGAACCTGGGACCTTCTGCATGCCAAGCAGATGCTCTACCACTGAGCCACAGCCCCTCCCTTTCAGTTGTAGTCACGGATTTATACATTGTTGCATAGCTACCTGGGAACTGTAGTTTAATCCTGCAAGTTCTGAGCATGCAGAAGCTTAATTAATATTGTAACTGGTGGTGGTGGAAAGGTCTACCGTGACCCCGCAGGGTTTTTAAGGAAAATAGACATTCAGAGGTGGTTTGCCCTTGCCTGCCTCTGTGTAGCAACCCTGGACTTCCCTGGTGGTCTCCCATCCAAGTACCGATCAGGGCTGACCCTGGTTAGTTTCTGCAATCTGACAAGATTGGGCTAGCCTAGGCAATCCAGATCGAGGTGATGTTGTAACTGTGCATGTGCAAAAGCATCACATACCTTTTAACACAGTTGATTGTAAATGATGCATGATGTGCCACGTGAACTACATAGTCCGAGCAAGTCATCATGCGCCAACAGCAGCTACCAAGCCAACTCCCCCCCCCCCACTCCACCAATGCAAAACTACTCAAAATGCTGTTTATGTTCAATTGTGAGCAAATCTCCAAGGCAAAGTTATAAGAGGTGCTTAACTCACAAGACAAGAGGCCTTGCAAACAAGGTAAGTGCGAATTTTGAATGCTTGTACTTTGCAAACATCAAACAGTACAAGGCTACTGTCAGAAGATTATGTTCTAATGGCAACAGAAGTACCATTCAGGGTGGCAATGATCCCAAGAACTTCTAGGTCCAAGGACCAGTTCTAGGAGGAATTACCACCTCCACATCTAATACCAAGTGAACTGGCAAATCTACATAATGGGGCCAGCCATGGCTACAATATATGTGTTTGTGAAGGGCTGTTAAGTCACAGCCAATGTATGGCAAGCCCATAGGCAACCTCAGAGGGTTTTATAGGCAAGAGATGAACAGAGGTGGTTTTCCATTGCCTTGGAATTCCTTGGTGGTCTCCCATCCAAACACTAACCAGGGCCAACCCTGCTTAGCTTCCAAGAGCTGACGATATCAGACTATCCTGAACTATCCAGGTCAGGTCAGATATTGAGAGGTGGTTTGTTTGCCTGCATCTGCATAGGAAACCCTAGACTTCCTTTGTAGTCTCCCATTCAAGTACTAACTGGGGCTGACACTGATTTATTTCTGAGATCGGATGAGATTAAGCTAGCCTGGGCCACCCAGGCCAGGGCTGGCTACAATACAGTTCCAGGAATCTGGAGGAGTCCCCAGGTTTTCAGAACAATTTGGGTTTTTTTACAAAAAAAAAAAGGCTACTTTGGAGGATAAAATTATTATATTCAGTTACATTGCCCCTATGCATTTCGCCTATGCTTCTTCAGGGAGATCTATTAAAAATTGAAATAAAAATCCAAGAAAAAATTTAATTACCACTACAAAGCAGCATTGGTAAAAAGCTATTAAACCCTGAGCATGTGGAAAATGCATGCATGTATCCAGAACCAAATTTATTTGGTGCTGGCCTCTTCTCCTTTAATTTGGGGATACAACACACCCCAAACGTTCACAGAGATATCCGCGCATGCGCAGTTCTCACGACAAAGAGCAGTATTTTGTTGTCCTAGTAAATGTGGCGTCAGCGGCCACCTGGAGCAAGGAAGGAGGAGGGTCCTGCTCTCACTTCCCTTCCCTGCCCACCTGCGTCTTCCCCCTTGCTTTGAGGGTGTGGGACAGAGGGCGCATGGATGCGTGGGGGGGAGCCCAAGCACATGAGCAGCTTGCAGATGGGATAGTGAAATGGTGTGGCATGGCGGACACTGGCGGAAGCAAGCTAAAGGGAACATAAAAGGTGCCGTGAAAAGGGAATGAGAGGAATGAGATTTCCTCGTGGCTCTTCAGTTTTCAGAAACACTAATGCATTTTTAATTTAGTATCAGGGTATCTTGAAAGATGATCTTACTTGCTGAATTTTATGCTAACATTCACACTGTGGTGTTTGTTTTTTAATTGGCATTCATCAATCGATTCATTTTACTGCATTATCTCCAAGCCATCGTAAAACAATAAAAACACAGAAAACAAGGCAATCATAATCATAATTAGTATTTGATATTAATTGGATGTTTTGATTAGTCCATTTCAGCATGCCGTATCTTGGGAGTTTAGTATGTGTCACCTGGTCTGTTTCTTTGAGTGCTTTCACAATTGCGAATGATTCTGTGTGCGGTGCACTTTTACTGTTCTTTCAGAGTTCCAAAGTCTTCTAACAAGCAGGCTGGCACAGATAATCACATTTTTGGGAGCAGGTTGACCTAGAGGCCTAAACTTGGCCAAATGAGACGCGCCATCCCCACATCGCAGTGTGTGCAGTTTTCAGAAGGGAAAAAAAAAGAGCTGAAGGGACAGAGAGGTAAGTTTGTGCTTTTTGCAGAGTTATTAGTTGTCGTTCTGCTGTCGCTCTCTGACAATTTCAGAGGGTTGCCGTGCTCGGTCGGCAAGAGAACAGCTAGACTTGAGTCCAGCAGCACCTTAGAGACCCACAAGATTTTCCAGGTATGAGCTTTTGAGACTTAAAGCTCCCTTCGTCAGATATCCCCAAAATCTCTAAAGTGCTACTGGACTCGAATCTAAACCCTCTGACAAGAATACTGTCGATTGAACAAAACTCAGTAAAGAAAGACAAATTACTCATATGTCTGAACTATGATTCTGGAATTTAGCTAAAAGTAATGTTTGTGTCAAAACCAAAGTAAACAGGCACTTATCAGGTTTGTTTGTTTGTCTTCAGTTCGGGAAAGGCACTTGCAGACTGATGCTTGGCCATCTGACCATAGCATGGGTACCTTAAGAGAGCAGCTGTGCTTTCATCCTTGTAAGATTGTAACGATGTTGTGAGATTGTTCAGAGACATAAATATGGCCAGCTGATCTTCACAATAAAATTGCCAGCCACGTTAGCATTGGGAGCAACTTAATTCCAACTCAACAATTATTTCTAACATGCAAAAGAAAAAAAGAGTGGGGGGAACTAAGCCTCTTGTTTCTTAGAGGCCAATCTGTTCTCCAAACACTAGCTGAAGGTCTGGGACAGCCTAACCTTCTCAAAAATAATCAGATACTTTTCTTTGTTAATACTAATTTATGATAATCTCTGCAATCAGATTTACAATAGGCTTGGCTATTTTCCTCCAGGCCAGATTTTTGTTGGCCATCTTCTGGGCATGGAGTAGAGGTCACTGGGGATGTGGGGGGGAGGCAGTTGTGAATTTCCTGCATTGTGCAGGGGGTTGGACTAGATGACCCTGGTGGTCCCTTCCGATTCTACCATTCTATGATTCATTCATATGATTTGGAGGACTTTGATTCATAGGGTTGCCATGGGTCGGAAGCAACTTGACGGCACTTAATACACACACACACACAAATTCATTCATTCATTTCATTTCATTTATGTGACCGGCTCAAGGTCAGCCAACAAGCTTCCATGGTGTTCTGGGGTTTCAAATCTGGTTCTCCCCATGATCCTAGTCCGACTAACCACTATACCATGCTGGCTCTTGCCTTTACAAGTGTGGGTTGCTAACAATTGAATTAGGTCACGAGGGCAGGGCTGAGGAACAAAGGTGCTACATGAAGAACATCAAGAAACAGATTGGCAGTGGTCCATCGTCTTCCCATAATGTTACATGAGACTGTACTAGGTAGGTAGGTAGTTACAGATTTATTGTATATAGCCAAAGGCCATTACAATCAAGTAGACAAGGGACTGCACTACCATTTACATGAAGTTAAATACTTGTTTCTCTTCCTTATGTGGTGGTGGAAAGTGCTCGTTGGCCACTGTGTGAACAGACTAGAAGAAGAAGGGTTGGTTTTTATATGCTGACCCTCTCTACCACTTAAGGAAGAATCAAACCGGCTTACAATCAGCTTCCCTCTCCTCCCCACAACAGACACCCTGTGAGGTAGGTGGGGTTGAGAGAGCTCTGAGAGCTGTAGGTGGGGTTGAGAGAGCTCTGAGAGCTGTAACTTGCCCAAGGTCACCCAGCTGGCTTAGTGTGTAGGAGTGGGGAAACAAATCCAGTTCCCCAGATTCGCCTCTGTTGCTCATGTGGAGGAGTGGGGAATCAAACCCAGTTCTCTAGATCAGAGTCCGTTGCTCCAAACCACCACTGTTTACCACTATGCCATGCTGGCTACTGGCCTTGATGGACCTTGGTCTGATCCAGCATGGCTTTTCTTATGTTCTTTAAAAGGTAATTAGTTGAACCACAATGGAGCCATAATGTATAATAATGTAAAAAAGAAATCTCAATATATAAATAGGGGAGGGGCTGTGGCTCAGTGGTAGAGCATCTGCTTGGCATGCAGAAGGTCCCAGGTTCAATCCCCGGCATCTCCATTTAAAGGGACCAGGCAAGGAGGTAACGTGAAAGACCTCTGCCTGAGACCCCGGAGAGCCGCTGCCTGTCTGAATAGACAGTACTGACTTTGATGGACCAAGGGTCTGATTCAGTATAAGGCACTTAGAGAGGAGCCATGGCTCAGTGGTAGAGCATCTGCTTGGCATGCAGAAGGTCCCAGGTTCAATCCCTGGCATATCCAGTTAAAGGGACCAGGCAAGTAACTGATGTGAAAAACCTCTGCCTGAGACCCCGGAGAGCTGTTTCCAGTCTGAGTAGACAATACTGATTTTGATGGACCCAGGGTCTGATTCAACATATGTCAGCTTCATGTGTTCATGTGTACATTTTCACTGAAAGGCGGTCTTCTTGAAAGAAAGCAGCTCCACCAGCTCAGCAGTTTGAACTGGGTACCAAATGTAATTGGATAAGAACAATAGCAGGCAAAGGGGCAAATCACACATCATTTGCCACTGAAAAATAAACCTCGCTTTAAATGAGATTTACATTAAGAATGTGGAGTAAAAAATAATCTCAATATATAAATAGCACAGATATGGGGATGGCAGTTCTCGCAAGTGCTCTTTTCACATGAGCGGCACTCCTTTTCAGTCCCAGAACACTCCCAAGATGTTTGTGGGTTGCTGCTGATAACCTTTCTGCAACAGATGAGAGTCTCATTACTCAGAGTTGCCGTCAGCCAGCCTTTACCCCTATGGATGTGCTGTGTTGACTATTGTAACAGAATGGACCCCAAGAAGAATTTTTGTTGGGGGAAAATATCTTCGCTACAGTGTACTCTCCGACACACACAAGGGAAACAGAGTTAGCCAAACTCTATTTTTAAAGAAGGTAGAGGGGAAAGAGAATCAGAACCAATTAGAGTCGCATTTCTATGGCTCCTTCAATGGGGGGAAAATATGATAGGCTATCCCGGCTTTCAAATCTGTCAAAAGTTCTGGTTTCAAATGAGAGTCATTAGTAGAAGCCACCAATATATGGGACAACGAGGGAGAGAAAGAGAGAGAATTTCTGATGAAAAGTCATGGATATCCCTAAAGGTATACCTGGAAGGTTGTGCATTTTGAACCAGCAATGAGCGAATGATTGACACTCTGCATAAGTACTTTGAAAAGCAAGCCTTTGACTTGTCATTCCTTAGAAACCCTATTATAAAAAGTGACACCCATGCCTACCTCAACTACTGCTGAGACAAGCCAATTCCCTTCCCTATAAACATAAAGGGTTGTGAATTTTCATGCGACATGCGCTGCAGAAGGCACAGACACTGCCTGTTGTTGTTGACACAGGAGGGGACTTTGCAAAAGTCTGAAATGCAGAAGACTTGGCATCGTGGCATGAATACATCAAATATAGCAAGTGACACATGGAATGAGTCTGAACAAGGCCAGTAACTGTGAGGCAACCGGGAGAATACATGCTAATGTGGGCATTAGGACTGTGTTGCGTGGTCAAGCACAATAATGTAAAACATTGGAGAGGGGTTCTTGTAGGTTATCGGGCTGTGTGACCGTGGTCTAGGTATTTTCTTTCCCAGAGACACTGTCCTTCAGTGTTACTCCTCTGAAGATGCCTGCCACAGCTGCTGGCGAAACGTCAGGAAAGAAAATACCAAGACCACAGTCACACAGCCCGGATAACCTACAAGAACCAATGAACTCTGACCATGAAAGCCTTCGACAATATATTGGAGAGGGGTGTTTCATCATTTTTGTCTGTGTGACTGAGCTAAACAAAATTCAACTCATAGATTTCATATGCCGTGCAAAGAAGCCCATGGTTATGTATGAATAATGCTTGGTTTTGTGCATTAAGACATAAAAAGGAGCATAAATACCAAACCTATCAACGGAGGTGCTTAGTTTCAGACGAACCTTCTGAAAAATGATGGGTACATCTAAGTATTAAAAATGCTGCGCTGAAATGACCTACAGAAAAATAAGGAGGAGGAGGAGGAGAAGGAGGTGAAGGAGGAGGAGAGTTGGTTCTGAGAATCAAACCGACTTACAATTGCTTTCCCTTCCTCTCCCCACAACAGACACCTTGTGAAGTTGCTGGGGCTGAGAGAGTTCAGAGAGAACTATGAGTAGCCCAAGGTCACCCAGCAGGCTTCATGTGGAGGAGTGGGGAAATAAACCTGGTTCACCAGATTAGAGTCCACTGCTCATGTGTAGGAGTGGGGAATCGAACCCGGTCACCAGATTAGAGTCCAGGGCTCTTAAACACCACCACACTGGCTCGTTTCGGGTCCATTTTTGTGACTGTCGAAAAGGGGCTTTCCTTTCTGGCATTCGTCGTCAACATGTTTGTCTTCTAATTTCTTTTCATACTCTCCGGCGTGCTTTAGCTTGGTTGCTGGCTGCTTATCGGCATCTTTTCCTTCCTTTTTGGTGGCCTTCTCTGCTTTTAACCTCACTGGTATCCACAGTCAGTAGTAATGAGGGGATTGTAAGCTTGCATCCGATGTGACCATTCCGTGAAGGCTTGTAAACTAATCAGGACGGGGACACAACAGACAGATCAAGTGAGGCTCGGGAAAGCAAGGCCTGGAGAAGGGGGGGGGGGAACCCAACCCCCCCCAACCCCAATCAGCAGCCATGCAACAAAAGGGAGCTGAACAACACTGAAGCACCGTGGGTGTTTGGCGAGGCGGCTTTTTTTTTGTTTTCTTTGCATAGGATGGCTGAGCTGCTCATTGAAAGGGGGAAATATTCTGCAGAGCTTCCAATTATGAAGCGCACCAGCAATTCTTCAGTGGCTTCTAAACCCGGATTGAGGGGGTCTCCAAGATTTCAGCAAGGACAAACATGTGGAAGAACAATAAATAAATGCGTAGGTACCTGTCAATTATATTCACTCTCCCCAGTACAGTTTAATGATGGAGCACTGTCAAACCGAAGAAGCAGGGGGAATTGGAGCAGGAGGCATAGAACTGCATCTGGCTGGCTGTGACCTTGAACATGTTTTGCAGTCTTGTTTAAAGTTTCCACAGCTTTGCTGAAGTGTATATATATATTATTTTTTTCCCTGAGAGCCCCATATGTTTTGGCTGCCGGGAATGAAGCTTTCCCATACAAGTGGAAACTTTTAAAAATACCTTAGGGATTTTCTAAATTCAGATTTATTCTGCACACCAGTTTCACTGCGCTCTTGCTCTGGAGTGGGCCATCAAAAGAGAGTTGCCTGCGCCTTTTTCAGTCTTAAGTAAGCAGCCTGGAAATCTCATGCCCTACTTT
Organism: Euleptes europaea; assembly: GCF_029931775.1. Taxonomy (NCBI): domain Eukaryota; kingdom Metazoa; phylum Chordata; class Lepidosauria; order Squamata; family Sphaerodactylidae; genus Euleptes; species Euleptes europaea. The sequence goes on along the minus strand of NC_079327.1, from coordinate 2,526,575 downwards.
GAGTCCGCTCCTACAAGGAATGGAACAGGTAGCTCGCATTGCTTCACCTTGTGGACAAAGATCCCTGTGTAGCTTCCGGATTTGTGCCCCAAGCTGGCCTGTATGGTTGCGCTGGGACAGCAAGGCAAAGCCACCGTTGCAAATCAGCTGGCTATAATCCTGATGGAATTTACAACTGTCATCAGTTAAATTTACGGCTAGGGTTGCCAACCTCCAGGAACTAGGTGGAGATCTCCTGCTATTACGACTGATCTCCAGCTGATAGAGATCAGTTCCCTTGGAGAAAATGGCCACTTTGGCAACTGGCCTCTATGGCATTGAAGTCCCTTCTCCCACCTCACTCCCCTCAGGCTCTACCAGTGGTGAAGAGGGACCTGGCAACCCTACTTACGGCTGACTTCAGTGGGTTTTGACTGAATTCCAGGCTAGCCTGATCTCGCCAGATCTCTGACGCTAAGCAGGGTCGGACCTGGTCAGTATGGAATACCAAGGTCGTGATGTGGAAGGTAGGGTTGCCTGCCTCCAGGTTTGGCGGGAAGATCTCCCATTATTACATCTAATCTCCAGGCGATAGAGATCAGTTCACCTGGAGCAAATGACCACTTTGGAAGGTGGACACTATGGCAAGATACACCATTGAAGTCCCTCCCCTCCCTAAACCCCACCCTCCTCAGGCTCCATCCCCAAAATCTCCAACACTGAGCTGTCAGCCTTACGGAGCTGTCAGCCTGTTTCCGATGGTAAAGGACGTGCGCGGCTACTGCCAGTTCAACACACAAGAGTGCTATTCACTATTAGAAGGAAAGAGTTCCTTGTCTGATCCCAAGGGCAGAAACCCACCAGAGTCAAACCATGCTCTTAACACAAGGCAGCCCTTCATTCACAAGCCACATTTATTAAAAAATGTGTCCGCTCTGATTAAAAATCCAGTTCCACCAATTAATCCGATGCAGCTGCAGTTGACTTCTCCCCTGAGTAAAACAAGGAAAAGCAAAAGACACCACTTACATCTGCCCGGCAGAAACAGCTAAAATTAATCAACAGAGTAGAAAGTGCATTAAAAGTCTGCATGAACAGAAAGCCGTAATCCCAGCATCCCTTTCCGTCAACCAACTCTTTTTTAAATTTTATTCCGCAGAGCAGTGAAATCTTCCTTCATATCATCAGGGCTTGCATGGGGGTTTCTTTGGTACCCATTTAATCATGTCATCCTTACTATTTTTTTTTTTTAAAGGAGCTGTGTATAAAACATGAAACTGTGCCCAGCCTCAAGTCCAATTTTGAGCTGCCTTTCATCTGGCAGAAATATTACAGCCCCCCCCCCCAATTAGAGGTTTACCCTATCATGTCCCTAGTTAGTGTTAATTTCACCGGTTTAGTGACCATAAAAATGTGTCACTTCTGCTTAATTGGAAGGGAAGGGAAGATAGATGTAAGTGCTAAAGAATTAGAGTTCCATTAACTCAAAAAGACTGCGAGGAATTATAAATGCCATCTGCCATGTCAGGCTCTGTACCCCGGCAAGGATAACTTCATCGTACCTCAAGAATCAATAACAAATAAACCTCTTGATATCCTTAACAGCTCGACAGAGGGCAAGCCGTGCCCTGCCCAGTGATTAACACGAGGCCATTAGAAGATACAAATTTTGGTACAAATGCTGACTAATCTCTTTAAAATTAAGCCTTTCCAGTAGGAATGCGTTTTTATTGAACAAAGGTGACATCTATTACCCAGTCAGATCTCAAGTGCATATTTCTCATCGGTTGTTAATTAAACAGTTCAGAAGCAGGAGTTGGAAAGGCATCAAGTGAATTCCTCATTTCTGGTATCTGTAAGAATGCAAATCTAATGCATCTTTGTCCGGTGGTAACTATTTGTGATATGCTCATCTAACAGCCCTACCTCAAAGCTGGCAGAGGCCATATCTGCCAAATTTTAGTTTCCAGAGGACATTAGGATTGGGTTCAGCCTAGTATGCATGCTGCCCATACAGTTAGGGTTGCCAGGTCCCTCTTCGCCACCGGCGGGAGGTATTTGGGGCGGAGCCTGAGGATGGTGGGGTTTGGGGAGGGGAGGGACTTCAATGCCATAGAGTCCAATGGCCAAAGTGGCCATTTTCTCCATGGGAACTGATCTCTGTTGCCTGGAGATGAGTCGTAATAGCAGGAGATCTCCAGCTAGTACCTGGAGGGTGGCAACCCTACATACAGTGGAATATGGGAGCCCTTGAAATTTCCCCCTTTATTTGACCACCACAGACATATGGGACCTGCTAACCCATGTGGGAGGGCCATGTAGGAATATTACACACTTCTCCTGGTAGAAGAGCTGTCAGGTAGCGGGGGAGGCCTAGGCCTGTGACATGGCAAAATTGCTTCAATGCCATAGAGTTAGGGTTGCCAGGAGGTTTTAGGGGTGAAGCCTGAGGAGGGCGAGGTTTGGGGAGGGGGGACCTCAGTGCCATAGACTCCAATAGCCAAAACGGCCATTTTCTCCAGGTGAACTGATCTCTATCAGCTGGAGATCAGTTGTAATAGCAGGAGATCTCCAGCTACTACCTGGAAGTTGGCAACTCTACATAGAGTCCAATGGCCAAAGTGGCCATTTTCTCCAGGGGAACTGATCTCTGTCACCTGGAGATCAGGTGTAATAGTGGGAGATGTCCAGTCACCCCCTGGAGGTTGGCAACCTTACCAGGTGAACTGATTTCTGTTGACTGGAGAGCTGTTGTAATAGTGGGGAATCTCCAGCTAGTACCTGGAGGTTGGCAACCCTACTGGCATCCCTAACTGAGAAGGAGTGAGCCAGAATCCTTAAAGATCTCAACCCTCCCCTGGCGGAAGTAGACACAGTTTGCCGGCCGGAACCTTTATCTAAGCAGCATTAAGCATGCATGGCATCCTGCTTTCTCCACACAACAGAAGTATCTCCGGGCGAAACAAAAATCGGTGTCGAGTTCATTAATGCCATTTTAAAACCGTCATAGAAAAGTATTGCTGCCCATTTTCCTTTCAAGTAATTTAAGGCTTATTGGTTTCTTCTTTTGTTTCCACTGAGGCACCATAACTTCATGACAAAGAGCAGCTGAGGGGGGAAAGGCACACACAGAAGGAAAGAAGAATTATTGTTTGCCAGCTGAGTAATTATAAGCGAAAGGAAGAAAAGGGAGCGCAAGAGAAATTGTTGCATGCCTAACAGATACCCGAGGGGCAGGGTTTTAATGCCACCGCCAACCAGAAAAGTGATTTACTTCAGAGTAAATCTAATTCATTTAATGTCTAATTCATTTTTTCTGAGGGAGCTTGTTTTGCACTGGTTAAAGATATACTAAGGAGGCACAATTGTCCTAATGATTAACAGTTCTAAATAATAGTCAGATGTATAATGCCACATGGACCAGCCATCTATATATACACGCATCTGCTCTCAAAGTGCTGTGCCCATTATATTTCTATCCCATCTTTCTGCCAAGCAGCTCAGAGTGGTGTATATGATTCTTCTTTTTATTCTCACAACAACCTTGTGAGGTAGGTTAGATTGAGAGAGAAAGAGAAGCTCAAATTCACCCAGCAAGCTTCATGGCTTTAGGAGGGGCTGTGGCTCAGTGGTAGAGCATCTGCTTGGCATGCAGAAGGTCCCAGGTTCAACCCCCAGCATCTCCAGTTAAAGGGACCAGGCAAGTGATGTGAAAGACCTCATCCTGAGACCCAGGAGAGCTGCTGCCAGTCTGAGTAGACAATACTGACCTTGATGGACCCAGGGTCTGATTCAGCATAAGTCAGCATTGTGTGTGTGTTTATGGGAAAAGGACTGAACTTGACATAGGGATGCTATTTGCAATATATTTCTCTGCCTCAGACCCTGGAGAGCCGGTCTGAGTAGACAATACTGACTTCGATGGACCAAGGGTCTGATTCAGTAGAAGGCAGCTTCATGTGTTCATGTTATTTGGGGAGGGGCTGTGGCTCAGTGGTAGAGCATCTGCTTGGCATGCAGAAGATCTCAGGTTCAATCCCCAGCATCTCCAGCTGAAAGGACCAGGTAGAAGGTGATGGAAAAGACCTCTACTTGAGAGCCGGTCAGAAACCCTCTGCCAGTCTGAGTAGACAATACTGACCTTGATGGATTGACGGTCTGGTTCAATTGTACAGGATGTGCTCTGCAAGCAAAAGATCCCAGGTTCAATCCCCAGCATCTCCAGTTAAAGGGACTGGGCAGGTAGGTGATGTGAAAGACCTCTGCCTGAGACCTGGAGAGCCGCTGCCAGTCTGAGTAGACAATACTGACTTTGATGGACCAAAGGTATGATTCAGTATAAGGCAGCTTCATGTGGTCATATGGTGAAGTGGGAATTCGATGAGATCTCAGCTGTTTTGCCCTCATGGGTCTAACTTCTAAAATACTCACGGGTAGGGCTTGAAAGTTTAAAAAAAAAAAGGCCAGTTCTCACCAACTAAATTTTTAAGAAGCAGCACTCAAATACCTCCAAAGGTACATTGCCTACAGATGCAGAATAAGGAGAGCCAGCACCTCAACTGGGAGATAAAATGTGCCAACTTTATTCAATTATTTACTTACACTGATCAAAGGGGATCTGCGATGCCCGCAGGCCAAACCCCATTCCAAACCCATTTGCAGTGCAGGCAATTGGTGAGATGCCGAAGAGCCAGGGCATAGAGGCCCAGGCCTTCATAAGAATGTAAGAGCCCTGCTGGATCAGACCAATGGTCCATCTAGTCCAGCATCCTGTCTGACATAGTGGCCGACCAGTTCCTCTGGAGGGCCAACAACAAGGCATAGAGGTTGAGGCCTCCATAAGAACACCAGAAGAGCCCTGCTGGATCAGAGCAGCAGACCATCTAGTCCAGCATCCTGTCTGACATAGTGGCCAACCAGTTCCTCCAGAGAGCCAACAACAGGGCATAGAAGCCAAGGTCTTCCCTTGATGTTGCCTCCTGGCACTGGGATGCAGAGGCTCACTGTCTCTGAACGTACAGCCAGAGTCAGAGTCACATGCTCTGTAACTAGGGTTGCCAACCTCCAGGTACTAGCTGGAGACCTCCTGCTATTACAACTGATCTCCAGCTGATAGAGATCAGTTCCCCTGGAGAAAATGGCTGCTTTGGCCATTGGACTCTATGGCATTGAAATCCCTCCCCTCCCCAAACCCTGCCCTCCTCAGGCTCCGCCCCCCAAACCTCCTGCCGGTAGCGAAGAGGAACCTGGCAACCTTGTCTGTAACGACCCAGAAATGCTTATAGGATCATTACACACATCAGGCTCCCTGGAAAGAAATGAGAGCACATAAAACCAGAGGCCACAGTTCAATGAAGCTCCTTAATTGATTAGAATGCCCACAGTTGGGAGATGCAAGTGGAAGGATCAATTAAAGAGAAGCGATGGGTTTTGGCAAGCAGCGAGCCCTTATTGTAATGAAGCTGAGATGAATAAAACTAAACGAAAGGGAAGGGAATCACAACATTCCTGAGGAGAAAGGTTACTTGTGCATTTCACCGTCATTTGTTTCCCGGCGTCTTTCTGCACTCTACTTCAGGGTTTCAGGATTCGTATTCACAGCAGTAGCTAAGCACAACATTAAATCACGAATGACTTCATTTAGCGTGAGGATCTCACACAAGGATGTCTGAAGGGGGAACCTCGTCTTAAACTGGAGGAAAATCAGCACACACAAACACACACCAAGACATCAAGGATCAGGCTTGGTTAGTGACCCACCAAGCTACGCAGAGCCCCTCAGCTGTTGATGGAGGCATTCTACGTGCTGGAGAAATCCCCATAGCACCCAGTTTTGCAGTTCTGGACAAAGTGCAATGCTGCATGAGGAAAATGGGTACGGTTGCCATTAGGGTTGCCCCATAAAATCGGACCCCTGTCCCAAACTTTACTAAACTTTGGGCTTCATGCAAGAAGAATCCCTTGAAGCTATGCTGCAAATCTGGGAACTCTACCGCGAAAAATTCCCCCTGGGGGAATTTTAAGAAGACTTTTTGCAGTCTGTAATGGCTGCTTCCTCTCCAAAGAGTCATGGGAAAAATCAGTTTCCCATGAATATTTGCAATGGGACTACACAATTGAAGACTGAGTCAGGGGGTTCGATTTTATGGGATCTGGAAGGGATCACCCCCTTCCTCCATAGCGAAGTTTGGTAAAAATTACAATGCTTCTCTATGGAGGAGGGGGTGACCCCTTCCGGACCCCATAAAATCAGACCCCCTGACCCAATCTTAACTAAACTTTGGGCCTCATGCAAGGAGAGTCCCTTGAAGCTACCCTGAAAATTTGAGAACTCTACCTCCAAAAATGCCGTTAAGTTACAGCTAGGGTTGTGCCCCCCCCATTTTTTTGGGGTAAATATTGGGGTCTGGTTTATTTGGTCCATTTTTTTCAGTAAATCCAGAATAAGCCGAATACCCATACTGGTAAATTTGTATTTCAGCTTTATTTCCGGATTTACCAGAAAAATGGGCCCATTATAGTCTATGGGGATTTTCCCCCAGAGAAGCTTTGGGGGAAAATCCCCATAGACTATAATGGGCCCATTTTTTTGGTAAATCCGGAAATAAAGCTGAAATACAAATTTACCAGTATGGGTATTCGGCTTATTCTGGATTTACTGAAAAAAATGGGCCAAATAAACCCGACCCCAATATTTACCCCAAAAAAAATGGGGGGGAACAACCCTAGCTGTAACTTAACGGCATTCTCCATCACCAAGCCCCTATGAATAACATGGGACTTACTTCAGAGCAGACCTACTTCAGAGCAGACCAATTTAGGCTTGCTTCCCGTGTCTATGAAGACCTGAACATTTTCCAGTGAAATATGGCTTGAGAAATAGTATCAGAGGGATCTTTCCCTTCACCCTATTTACTGTAGAAGAGCATTAAAAGCTATGGGACTGTTATGAAGAGACTGGATGGGAGATTGGTGCCTCTTATCGACCTTCCGCCCAATAAATATCCCGTACATTGTTCAAACTTGCTTGAAGTAACCATTACGAACTCTAACCAACTTCCAGCCAGCCCTAATGAACCCCTTGTGAATTTCGCAAGGGATCGACAGATATTTTTTACCTCCGGTAAAGACTCGGAGGAAATGGCAAATAAGCTGTTCAGAGACATCAGCATGCACCTAGTCCTCTGATAATACTGCCAATCACTACAGAGGAAATTTACATTTTGAGCTTCGAAAACTGGGTCTCTGCATGACTAGAGAACTTAAGTCTTTTTTAAAGAAAAGAAAGATATCTTTGAATGGAAGCATATTTATTTGTTCAGCTGCAGCTAAGACTGAGTAAGCAAAAGTATCCTCTCTGTAGGATGGTGCTTAGGACATCCATGATTTGCTTGCTCACTGACTGAAGAAAGAATCAGGACTGTTCTAGGGCAGGGGTTCCCAACCTTTTTTCTGCCTGTGGGCAGAATTCTGGCACAGCATGGTGGGTACAGCCACAAAAAGGCTGCCACACAATGGCTTCCTGCGCAGGAGGCGGAGCCAGCCTCAAAATGGCTGCCGTAGGTTACCTTCAGTCACAAAGCAAAGATCCTTCTGCTGTGGTGACAGCTGCTGTCAAAGCAGCATTTTTAAAAATCTGCACAACCAATCCAATCTCCAATGGCCAACCAGAAGCCTTGATGGGCAAGAGCCTCACCCACTTTCTACATACACTTGGTGGGTGCCAGGAAAACTGTTGGCGGGGGCCATGGCACCCATAGGATCCATGTTGGGGACTAGGGTTGCCAACCTCCAGGTAGTAGCTGGAGATCTCCTGCTATTACAACTGATCTTCAGTCAATAGAGATCACTTCACCTGGAGAAAATGGTCACTTTGGCAATTGGACTCTATGGCAACGAACTCCCTCCCCTCCCCAAACCCCGCCCTCCTCCAGCTCTGCCCCAGAAACCTCCCACCGGTTGTGAAGAGGGACCTGGAAACCCTACTGGGGACCCCTGTTCTAGGGCTTCAGTCGATAGAGATCAGATCACCTGGAGAAAATGGCCGCTTTGGCAATTGGACTCTATGGCATTGGAGTCCCTCCCCAAACCCCACCATCTCAAGCTCCACCCCAAAAAACCTCCCACTGGTGGCGAAGAGGGACCTGGCAACCCTGTCCTAAGGAGACTTACTCCAGCTTAAGCCCATTCATTTCAATGGGCTTAGACAGGAGTAACTCTCCTTAGGAAGGCACTGATAATGTACCTGTGCCCATTTGCATGGTTAGAATGCTCTCTCTCGTACTGACCTTCATATATGCTGTGGTAAGGCACAAAGTTGAAAGGGGGGGAATCATTTGAGATTTTTGGTTGAGACTTGCTACGTGTGTGTCTTCAGCCACAAGTTGAAATTTGTTTGTTTCTTATTGCTAAGGCCTGGCCTGGCCCCGTAGTACAATTGGCTACTGTACAGCTGCTCCATATTGTGCTCAAGATAAATTTTGATAAAACCTGTGATGCTAATCCCATCTCACATGTAAGCAAGAAACATTAATCAAGGTAAATTTGTCTAGCAATAGGACCCATGCAGAAGTTCTCTGTTTGCCTGTTTGTTGGCCAAGGATGATTTATATCATCTTATAGCAAAAATGCTGAAAATAAGTGTAACATTCCACACGTTCCTCTAAAAAAAAAAGTGAAATAGCGACAATAAACCAATTCAACCCACATTTCCATCATTTACTGGTAAATATTAACATTTACCAAGATAAGCTATAAAATGCCACCCAAATTGTTAAGAAATTTGTAGTTAGTTACTATGATTTCATTGAATGAATTTACAGGATATTGTGCTGAAGGATATTCTCCAATAGTGTGGGGAAAGATTCCCTCGGACTCTAATTTCTTCTATTTCATCAAGTACCCTTTTTTGACTCTAGTTATTTGATGTCCCAGAGTATGATGATGTCAAGTCTTGGCTTGCATATTAGAATCAGCTATCACAAATCAGTAATTAGTTTAAGCCTCAGGATCCCATATTCACATGTAACAGCACTGTTAAAATGGAATGGAAGTCCATATTTAAAAAAAAAAAATTCAGCCGTGCTCTGTTCTTCAGGGCAATAGTGACCATACTGCAAATGACCCTCTGTTTGCCTTGTTTTCATTATGTTTAGCAAGGGAGCCCAGGACATTATCCGAATTAAAACTTTCTACACCCATTAGGTGTGAGGAAGCAAATCACAGCAGTGCACAACTCACAGGAACATGTGGGGAATGGCAAAAGAAAGAAAGAAAGAAAGAAAGAAAGAAAGAAAGAAAGAAAGAAAGAAAGAAAGAAAGAAAGAAAGAAAGAAAGAAAGAAAGAAAGAAAGAAAGAAAGAAAGAAAGAAAGAAAGAAAGAAAGGTATTGGTAAGAATATATGGCAAAAATTCTCCCTTGTAACATCATAACTTCACAGGCTGTAATGTTAGTTAAAAGTGATAATTTATTTACACATAAATACACAAACACACACACCCCAAACCCCGCCCTCCTCAGGCTCTGCCCCAAAAACCTCCCATCGGTGGCGAAGAGGGATCTGGCAACCCTAGGAGGGTAGGAAAATGTGACCTGAGAATCTTCAGTAGGAGATACTAGGGACAGTATCTACTGTACACCTTCAATATGCTAAACATTTGCCTATCACTGACCTATATCTTCTTACCATATAGATATAGACAGTACTTATAAACATAGAATACTTAGACGGTACTCTTATCTCCCTCCTTCTCTGTGTGTCCAAATTTAAGAAAGATGTGTTTGTTTGTTTGTTTGTTTGTTTGCTAACAAAAAATTCAATAACAGTTCATTTTGTTTTCAATCTTTGACTCAGCTGGGTAGCTGGGATTTCTGCTTGTGGAATGAACTGAAATATAAAACTCAGTGCATAGTTTCTGCTCCCCACCATCAGTAAAACTTTCATTTTCCTTTATTTATTGATATGGCCAGATATCCTACTGTTCTTCATCTTTTTGGCTAAGCAGAACAGGAAATGATCTCTAGGGCAATTCTACTGTTAGGATGAGTGTCCAACAACGTGTCTTTATTACTTATTTACCACAGTCAATCACATACAATCAGCGAAAAAAATCAACAAAATTTTCTAACTAAATAGGAAGGAAATCAGAAAAAATGTGTGATGGTAGAAAGAGCTACAAAGTCACAGCTGACTTATGGTCACCCTGTAGGGTTTTCAAGACAAGTGATGAACAGAGATGGTTCGCCATTGCCTGTCTCTGCCTAACAACCAGAGAGCCAGCATGGTGTAGTGGTTAAGAGTGGTGGTTTGGAGCGGTGGACTCTAATCTGGAGAACTGGGTTGGTTTCCCCACTCCTCCACATGAAGCCAGCTGGGTGACCTTGGGCTAGTCACAGCTCTCTTAGAGTTCTCTCAGCCCCACCTACCCTCACAGGGTGTTTATTGTGGGAAGGGAAGGTGATTGTAAGCTAGTTTGATTCTTCCTTAAGTGGTAGAGAAAGTCAGCATATAAAAACCAACTCTTCTTCTTCAACCCTGGACTTCCTTGCTGGTCTCCCTTCCAAGCACTAACCAGGGTCGACCCTGCTTAGCTTCCAAGAGCTAGAGATGTGTACCTAGTACCAAAATGGGAAAAAAAAACCCAGTCTTTTTAACACTTGGCCATTGTAATTATGAAGACAGTGTTTACAAAGTTGTTTTTAACTTTTGCTATATTTACTTTTTTCATGTTCCTTTAGCAAGATAGGCATACAGAGCATCAGATTTCCTGGCCCAACTTCTCTGGTATCTGATCAAGATCCCTAATAATCTACATAACTGCCCTCAGTCATGTGTGTGTGTTAAGTGCCCTCAAGTTGCTTCTGACTCATGGCGACCCTATGAATCAATGTCCTCCAAAATGTCCTATCGTTAACAGCCTTGCTCAAGTCTTGCATATTGAGGGGCGTGACTTCCTTTATTGAGTCAATCCATCTCTTGTTGGTTCTTCCTCTTTTCCTGCTGCCTTCAACTTTTCCTAGCCTGATTGTCTTTTCCAGCGACTCTTGCCTTCTCATAATGTGACCAAAGTACAACAGCCTCAGTTTAGTCATTTTAGCTTCCAGGGCCAGTTCAGGCTTGATTTGATCTCTAACCCACTGATTTTTTTTTTATCAGTCCATGGTATCCATAACACTCTCCTCCACATTTCAAAGGAACCTACTTTCTTCCTATTAGCTTTCTTCATTGCCCTCAGTTATAACAGGAAGTAATTAGTCCAGAGTCTCTTCTGCACTTGCAAATGTAAAAAGAAAAAAGAAAAAGAAAGAAAACCACCAGATTTAGCCATCAAAGAGAAGAATGCCTCACCTGGAGAAAAAACAATCTTCAGTTGGCCTTGGGGTTTCTGGCCATCCATCAATCCTGTAGAATGTTACTCAATTTGGCTGTGACTCTTTACTTATCAAATTAATCTCCCTTCATTAATTTAGAAGAAGAAGAAGAGTTGGTTTTTATACCCCCATTTTCTCTACCCTTAGAATCATAGAATCATAGAGTTGGAAGGGACTACCGGGGCCATCAAGTCCAACCCCCTGCACAATGCAGGAAATTCACAACTACCTCCCCCCTCTACACCCCTAGTGACCAGAAGATGGCCAAGATGCCCTCCCTCTCATCATCTGCCTAAGGTCACAGAATCAGCATTGCTGACAGATGGCCATCTAACCTCTTCTTAAAAACCTCCAGGGAAGGAGAGCTTACCACCTCCCGAGGAAGCCTGTTCCACTGAGGAACCGCTCTAACTGTTAGAAAATTCTTCCTAATGTCTAGACGGAAACTCTTTTGATTTAATTTCAACCCGTTGGTTCTGGTCCGACCTTCTAGGGCAATAGAAAACAACTCGGCACCCTCCTCTATATGACAGCCCTTCAAGTACTTGAACATGGTTATCATATTCCCTCTCAGTCTTCTCCTCTTCAGGCTAAACATACCCAGCTCCTTCAACCTTTCCTCATAGGACTTGGTGTCCAGACCCCTCACCATCTTTGTTGCCCTTCTCTGGACACGTCTTGGCTCTGTCTTCTACCGTACTTGCTATCCCTCCTAATTTAGTATCATCTGCAAATTTAATAAGCATCCCCTCTATTCCTTCATGCAAATCATTTATAAAGATGTTGAACAACACAGGGCCCAGCACAGATCCCTGAGGAACTCCACTAGTCACTTCTCTCCAAGTGGACGAGGAACCATTAACTAGAATTCTTTGGGTACGATCTGTCAACCAGTTGCAGATCCATCTAACAATAATAGGATCTAACCCACATTTTCCCAATTTGTCAACTAGAATACTATGTGGAACCTTATCAAAAGCCTTACTGAAATCTAGATAAGCTATGTCTACAGCATTCCCCTGATCCAGCAAGGTAGTAACTTTCTCAAAAAAAGGAGATAAGTCTGACATGACTTATTCTTGAGAAACCCATGCTAGCTCTTAGTGATCAGATCCATCCTTTCTAAATGCTCAAGGATGGACTGTTTGATGATTGGTTTGAACACTTTTCCTGGTATAGAAGTCAAGCTGATGGGTCGGTAGTTACCCGGATCCTCCTTTTTCCCCTTCTTGAAGATGGGGACAACATTTGCCCGCCTCCAATCTTCTGGCACCTCACCTGTTTGCCAAGACTTTTCAAAAATAATGGACAGAGGTTCTTCTGAAATTACATCTGCAAGTTCTTTGAGTACCCTTGGGTGCAATTCATCTGGCCCAGAGGATTTTGTTTCATTTAAAGAAACCAGGTGTTTGTGCACTACCCCAATGCCAATTCTCAAGCAGTCTCAAACCGGAATTCCCTTAAGCAGTCTCAAACCAGCTTACAATTGCCGTCTCTTCCTCTCCCCAAAACAGACACCTTGTGAGGTAGTTGGGGCTGAGAGAGTTTGGCGAGAACTGTGAGTAGCCCAAGGTCACCCAGCAGGCTTCATGTGGAGGAGCAGGGAATCAAACCCGATTCTCCAGATTAGAGTCCACTGCTTCTAAACACTACACCCTGCGGGTACCACTTTTTTTCTTCATCCTACCACTTTTTTCCCTCCCTCACTACTAGAAAGTCACTTGACAAACAGCTGCTCTTTATATTCATATCTTTTCTCTCAATCTATGTCTCAGCAGTCACGGGCACAATTTGCAAACTGGGTTCTCATTCCACATCACAGTTAATCCAATTTATTCTGCAGCACACCCTCTACTCTAGTTTTAAGATTCCAGGTGCAGATTGGAGGCTTTGTCATCGACTCTGCTGCAGACAATATATTTTCCTCACCCCTTTCTTCTTTTGGACTGGACATCTAGCCTGATGAACAGTTGTAGAGAACTCACAAGCTTGCAAACGGCTCTGTGATATTTTGGTTGATTTTAATAAAGGCATTACACAATTTTTGCTTCTGGAACATGCAGAAGAGAAGGTATACATTTATCTCAAATTTGAAAATGTGGGCAAAACATGGGGAAATGCAGGGGGAGAGCGAGGCAACCTCTGATGGTCGGAAACGGCACACATAATCCAAAGACCCGATGTCGTCGGAGGGGTGACAGCCAGTGAAATAGCCATGCATAAAATACCTTCGTTTCCGTTTGTTTGTTTGCTGTCTTCTGCTTTATTTATGTGTCATTTCCCCCCCCCCATTGATTTGGGTCCTTCTTGGAGAAAAGTAGGATATAACTGTTTAAATAAACTGTGGTTATGATGGAGAAAAGCTAAAGTTTGTCATTCCTGATGCCAAGTCCTTGCTGCTGTTACAGCTCCTCCTGCCAATCCTGTGGATTTGACCAAATGCCCTAATGGACAAAGTTAAACACCCAAGTTGTTTTTAAACAGCGAGTTCAGTTCAAGCTTAACCATCTTCAATAATTAGTAGGTATAGCAAAGGGAATACAATTACAAGAAGAGCAAATTGCTTTTTATTTCAAAGTTTTCATTCCCCACCCCTCCCCATTATACCCCACTGCGTAAGTCCCTTTTTAAATTAGAGAGCACATCTAATTGCCTTTCCTCCACTGGGGCTTGCCGGAATATATGTTTCTTAGTTACTTAGTTGTATGTTTGGGGGATTAGACAGCCATATGTACTTAGTAATGACAGATATCAATAATAATTTAGTTAATTGAGTGTATTCCAGCTCTTTTAATTTGCTTCTGTTTTAGCAGTTCCCCTGCTTACTTCAGCTTTCTCCCCTTGAACGTAGGAGGGAAGTGGGGAAAGGAAGTCCCACGCCAGGTCCAAGACAGTTGTTTAAGTCCTTTCTAGGTTTGCCAACCTCCAGGTAAAGCCTGGAGATCTTCTGGAATAGTGATCTCCAGTTCCCCTGGAGAAAATGGCTGGAAGGTGGACTCTATGGTATTATACCCTGCTGAGGACCGTCCCAACTCCACCCTCCCAGCATCCACCACCCAAATATCCAGGAATTTCCCAACCTGGAGCTGGCATACCTATCTGTGTCCATGGTTAGTGATGTGTAGCTGGATTAGGAAGGGGATACTGGCACATTTGTCTCAGAAGGTGAGGGTATGTCCCCTGTTCTCCATAACACCTATCATCTTGCAAATAGCTTCATAGCTTTTTGTCAAAGGATACATGAAATTGCCAAAGAGGGCCATGTTTTGCAGTTTGGGGAGACAAGTAACAGCTGACTTACTGTATGATGCCCCCATAGGGTTTTCAAGGCAAGAGACATTCTGAGCTGATTTGCCATTGCCTGCCTCTGTGGAGCCAACCCTGGACTTCCTTGATGGTCTCCCATCCAAGTACTAACCAGGGCCGACTCTACTGACCTTCCACAATTTGATGAGATTGGGCTAGCCTGGGCCATCCAGATCAGGGCAGAGATGAACAGAGACATTCTAATCAGGGTCAACCCTGCTTAGCTTGTGGGATCTTATGAGATCAGCTACACTGGGCCACCCAAGTCAAGGCAATTTCATGAAATTATAGTTGAATAAACAAAATTCAAGTTTGAGTGAAAAAATTTTTTCAGCTGTAGTTTGCAAGTTGGGTATGATTCACTTAGAACTGGTTCCACTCAAAGCCCACCTGAGTTGGACTTGAGTTCTGATCCTGTACTTTGTCCTTCGGATCCAATGTTGAATAAACATTGATGCCAGCATGAAGCTGTTAAATCCTGACCAATGTAGTATTATTTATTCTTTTTTTTTCTTGCTGTCAAGTCACAGCTGACGTATGGTGACTCTGTAGGGTTTTCAAGGCAAGAGTCATTGGGAAGTGGTTTTCCATTGCCTACCTCCGCATCACGACCCTGGTATTCCCTGGAGTTCTCCCATCTAAATACTTGCCAGGGTTGAGGCTGAGAGTTTTTGACTGGCCCAAGGACACCCAGCAAGCTTCCATGGCGTGAGTGGGGATTCGAACATAGGTTTCCCAAATCCTAGTCCAACACCTTAACCACTACACCATGCTGGCTCTCTATTATTTATTCTAGCAGCACAGATATGATATGGTTAAATACACTCCAAATAACTTAATATTTTGCCGCATTCCCCCCCCCCCCAGTGAACTGGGTTGGTTTCCCTGCTACTCCACATGAAGCCAGCTGGGTGACCTTGGGCTAGTCACAGCTCTCTTAGAACTCTCTCAGCCCCACCTACCTCACAGGGTGTCAGCTGTGGGGAGGGGAAGGGAAGGTGATTGTAAGCCAGTTTGAGTCTCCCTTAAGTGGTAGAGAAAGTCTAAAAAAACAGCTCTTCTTTTTCTCCTTCTTTTTGTGAACAGAAGGCACGAAGGGCTTAATACGGCCCACATTTGATATCATTAAAGCATGGAAAACTGTCAGCAGAAAAGCAAACAATGTGACATGCTTAGTCTTATTTATGGCAATGGTTAAGGAAGATACAAGGTAGTTGACCCAAACAGCAAATCTTTGTTGATTAAAAGCCGCAATATCTGCCCCCAAATAAACTCAGTTTTCTTCTGCCTAATTGTCTAATACTTTCATCTGGCGCTCATATATCAGTCGCCTCCATGACTCCGGCTTCACTGTCTCCTAGTTATTTGTTAAATTTAGGGAGGGTATAGTTTATTCAAATTGATTTAGCTCCTCTTGGGAAAGCAGTTACCCTTAGGCTGCACTTGGTGTAAGCAAAGCAAAGCAAAGCGCACGCACACACATGCCAAGACTCTCCACCACTCACCCTTGGTCGGCATCTCATTACGGAATAAAAATTGCCGGCCTAATTGGCAAAGAGGGAATATGGCAAATTTTATTCTTATTTACACGGATAATGCTGAAGACAGCGCCTGATTCCCTGCGCCTTCAAATTTTTTTAATGGGGTATCTCTCCATTCAGTGTAATAAGAGTTCGGTTGGAAGAATGCAAACAGCACTACACCAAGAATTAGATACCGAGAATATACCGTATTTCTGTCCCTCCTAACAGAAAAGTAGCTGCCCGGATTCAATGAGTAATTTTTGCACAAGTAAATAAAACAGTACCCAGCTTGCTGGGGGTAAAGGGAAGATGACTGGGGAAGGCACTGGCAAACCACTCCGTAAACAAAGTCTGCCTAGAAAACATCGGGATGTGACGTCACCCCATGGGTCAGGAATTACCCGGTGCTTGCACAGGGGACCTTTACCTTTACCTTTTTAAATAAAACAGGCGTGTTGGGCTAAAGAATGAGGAATATCAAAGAAAGAGATTGAAAGGGAGGCTGCCGCAGTAACAACATCCCTGCAATGTGGGCTCGGCTGTGGACATCTGAATGCACAAGCCAGTGACTGCCACCAGCGGTCTACTAACCACACCTCGCTACTTCTCTTTTTGCGTGCCCCAGACTTTACAAGGCATCTACCTCAAAAAGAAGATTTGAGGTGCTATCAAGGTTAGCAGAATGGAAGGCACCTGGGGGTGGTTGTGGACAGCGCTGTCCGGGCATAGCCAACTTCTGGTGGCCCCATAGAGTTTTCAAGGCAAGAGAGGAATTCAGGTGGTTTCCCATTGCCTGCCTCTGCATGGCAACCCTGGACTTCTTAGGTGGTCTCCCATCCATATAGATTATACAATGAGCAGACATAAGAACATGAGAAAGGCCCTGTTGGATCAGACCAAGGCCCATCAAGTCCAGCAGTCTGTTCACACAGTGGCCAACCAGGTGCCTCTAGGAAGCCACAAACGATTGCAGCAGCACCATCCTGCCTGTGTTCCACCACACCCAAAATAATAGGCATGCTCCTCTGATACTAGAGAGAATAGGTATGCAGCATGACTATTGCAGATGCAAATATAGTATCACAGACCTAACATTTATCAGTGGCCAAGACATTGTCCCATGACTCCGTTATTATGGGGCTTAACGGGTGGCGGAAATTGCCATCAAATCACAGCCAACTTATGGCAACCCTCCAGGGTTTTCAAGAGAAGAGAAAAACAGAGGGGGTTTGTCATGGTCTTCCTCTGTGTAGCAAGCCTGGACTTCTATGGTGGTCTCCCACCCAAGTGCTAACCAGGGCTGACCTTTCTTAGCTTGCGAGATCTGACAAGACCGGGTTAGCCCGGGCTATCCTGGGCACATAGGTTTGATCAATTAGAATTGTGCAAGGACACAGGAGAACTTTCCAGAAGACCGCATTGGGTATTTATTGGACTGGGGGGGGGGGCTAGTTGGAAAGACCCTTTATACTCACATCTATAGATCCCCGGTGCTATTCCCAAAGTTATGTTATGCTGACTGCAAAGACATCATACTCATCCAGGCTAAAGAAATGTAGACAGTGGTGTGGGGAAAAGGATGTTCTTCCCTTGTACAAATTCCATCTGGGCATGAATGTGACCCTCAGGATCCTGACTGAACATGAAGCAACTACAGCTTCATGGCCATTTTATCAGGCGCCAGTGGTCTTACCAAAGATCAAATGCTGAAGGGTAAATATTGGCCCATCACAAAGAAACATTGGGTGAGTCCTGCAGAATCAGACTACAGATCCATCTAACACATAATGGCTGGATGCTTCTGAGGTAGGGTTGTCAGCTCAAGTTTGGAATTTTTTTGGAGATTTGGGGGTGCTGCTTGAGGAGGGCAGAGTTTGAGAAGGAGAGGATGCTCAGTGGGAGTGTGATGCTATACCCTCCTCTGATGCTGACATTTCCTCCATTGGAAATCATCTCGATAGTCTGGAGATCATTTATAATTATGAGAGAACTCCATGTGCCACCTGGGAGCTGGTAACCCCCATTCTGAGCAGTGTTGTAGTCGTAAGGAGCCAGAGATCTTAAAAGTTTTAACTTCTCCCAAGGTGATGGGGCATGTAGTTCTGTTCTAGGCTAGTTCTAGTTCTGTTCTAGGATAGTCTGTTCTAGGCTGTGCATATCGGGTACACTGAAACGAAAATAAACCCGGAAAAAGCCATTTTGGCTTTTTTCGGGTTTATTTTCAGCCGAATAGCAAAACCAGGTATCCAGCCTAAGCCGGATAGCTGATAGTCGAAAAAGTCAAATAGGTATTCGCTTTTTTCTGCTTTGTCTTTCCCAAAGCTTTTCCCTATGGGAAATTTTTTTAGAAACTCGAGGGGGAGCATTTTTCAAGGTAGAGTCATCAAATTCACAGGGTAGCTGCAAGGGACTCGCCTTGCATGAATGCTGAGGTTTGGTAAAGTTTGGGTCAGGGGTCCAATTTTAGGGCCCCCCGACGGGATCGCTCCATCTTCCATTGGAAACCATTGCTAACTTTACCCATGAAGCTGCCTTCCGCTGAATCAGTCTATTGGTCTATCAAGACTATTGGGGAGGGGTCGTGGCTCAGTGGTAGAGCATCTGCTTGGCATGCAGAAGGTCCCAGGTTCAATCCCCAGCATCTCTTGTTAAAGGGACTAGGCAAGTAGGTGATGTGAAAGACCTCAGCCTGAGACCCTGGAGAGCTGCTGCCAGTCTGAGTAGACAGTACTGACTTTGATGGACCAAGGGTCTGATTCTGTATAAGGCAGTTTAATGTGTTCATGTGTCCAAGGGCAGTATTGTCTATTCAGATTTGCATTCTAGGATCTCAGGTCAAGGTCTTTCACATCATCTACTGCCTGGTTCTTTTAGCTGAAGATGCCAAGGATTGAACCTGGGACCTTCTGCATGCCAAGCAGAAGCTCTTCCATAGAGCCACAGCCCACCCACCCCCCGGGTTGCAAGAGCATGCTCCTTACAAGGTTGTTCTGTTTGCAGGACTCTTATCCCTCAAAGGAGTTTGCAGAAGCACTGGGTGGGAGCTGGTTTGAGGATTGAATCCCCTCTTCTGATGTGGACAGAAAAATGCTCCCTAACCCCCATATAGAAGAAGAAGAAGAAGAGGAGGAGGAGGAGGAGGAGGAGGAGGAGGAGGAGGAGGAGGAGTTGATTTTTATATGCCAACTTTCTCTACCACTTAAGGAAGAATCAAACTGGCTTACAATCACCTTCCCTTCCTACCTGTGAGGTAGTGGGGCTGAGAGAGCTCTACGAGAGCTATGACTAGTCCAAGTTCACCCAGCTGGCTTCATGTGTAAAAGTGGGGAAACCAACCCAGTTCACCAGATTAGCCTCTGCCACTCATGTGGAGGAGTGGGGAATCAAACCCGGTTCTCCAGATCACGAGTGCACAGCTCCAAACCACTGCTTTTAACCTCTACACCACGCTGGCTGGTTTAGGGAGGCTAGATTTCCTGCCAAAACAGTAGGGTTGCCAACTCTGGGTTGGGAAATTCCTGGAGATATTGGGTGGAGCCTGGGAAAAGCAGAGTTTGGGGAGGGGAACAAGCTTAGCCAGAATGTGTTGCAGTAGAGTCCACCCTCTGTAGCTGCCATTTTCTCCAGGGGAATTGATCTCTGTAATCTGGAGAACAGTTTTAATTTGAAGAGAACTCCAGGTCCCAACTGGAGGCTGGCAACCCTACAGCCCCCATTAAATGTGTACATTTTATTTTCTTTTAGCATCTTTTTCCTCAGATGAGAGCTGTTAGAATGCGTGAGCGCCCCAAACCCAGTGTGTAAACATTACTACTTCGGTAAATTGGTCTTCTCACCCATTCCAAAGCTGAAAATTGGAAAGTTTCCTGTTGTCAGACTGTTAATATTTCCGCTATTTTTCCCTGTAAAGAAAAAAAAATACAGCTTTAATTATAGTTTCAGGACTGCCTTTGAGAAAAAGTAGGTGCTACCCTCTAGAAAAGCAAGTTAAGATGGATTGTTTTCGCCTAAAAGACATGACCTTTGCATTTGCAGAATATGTAATTTTCTGCAGAGATTTACAGTACATGTGTATTCTACATAGGGGTGTGTGAGAACAAAAATTGGAATAATTGCCTGAAAAACAGTGAAAACTTTAAAATCAAATTGTGAATGGGGAGAAGGGTCGTAGCTCAGTGGTAGAGCATCTGCTTGGTGTGCAGAAGGTCCCAGGTTCAATCTCCAGCATCTCCAGTTAAAGGGACTAGGCAAGCAGGTGATGTGAAAGATTTCTGCCTGAGACCCTCAGTTGACAATACTGACTTTGATGGACCAAGGGTCTGATTCAGTATAAGTAGGGTTGCCAGGTCCCTATTTACAACCGGCAGGCGGTTTTGGGGGCAGAGCCTGAGGAGGGCAGGGTTGGGGGAGGGGAGGGACTTCTACTGGTTTGCATTTATAAATTCATTCTCATAAACAGAGGAAGCTGCCTTATACCTAGGGTTGCCAACCTCCAGGTACTAGTGGGAGATTTCCTGCTATTGCAACTGATCTCCAGCTGATTGAGATCAGTTCCCCTGGAGAAAATGGCCGCTTTGGCAATTGAACTCTATGGCATTGAAGTCCCTCCCCTCCCCAAACCTCACCCTCCTCAGGTTCCACCCCAAAAACCTCCCACCAGTGGTGAAGAGGGACTTGGCTACCCTAGTTTAGGCAGGTCACCCCCAACAGGTACCAAGGTGGGGGGGGGAGATGGGGAGGCCAGCAAAGATGGATAAACTTGCGGCTGCCCTCAACTATACGCCTGGCAGGATAGTTCCATTTTACAGACCCTGCGGAACCCCTTAAGGTCCCGCAGGGCCCTGATGTCACTGGGGAGACTATTCCACCAGACCAGGGCCAGGGCCGAGAAAGCCCTGGCCCTATTCTTGTTCTACCTGAGGATTTTCTTGACTACCTGAGGCTTTCTGTCCATTTTTTTTAAAAGCCTGCACCTTTGATATTTTATCATTAATATATTGACATCAAAATGAACAGAGCAAAAGTTTCAGTTATACAATTGAACTTAGGAACCTCAGAAAGTTCTTTTTTTAAAAAAATTAGTACCATATGTCAGTGTAATTATAAAAGCAACATCCCTTTGCTTAATCAGCCAAAGATCAAGAGGGGATGCCAATTTCTGATTCCAAAATACAACAATCAACACTTTGGCAACTGCCTGGAAACTAAGAATCCATTCAACCCATCTCTTAACAAAATTGTTCCAATATGCCAACAGCTCAATGCCAGAATCCTGCGCTAATGAAATTCTTGATATGATCTTAATAGTTTTAATAACCTTCCCGGAATGCCATGGGGCACGCCAACCAAATATGCATAAACTCTGCTTTATGATAATTACATTGCCACTACTCCTCCAAATTAAACATAATATTTAATCTTTAAGATGTGCAATATTATTGTGTCGGAATTCTAGTTTTGCATAATATCAACGTTCAGATCTGGGATATCATTGTCTGCATTTCCCATACGGCAACTAACTCACAACTAGAGTTCAGTCTGGTGCTACAGCAAATATTCTTCCATTTTCGGTTGAAAATAATGTATTTTTTTTCCTTCCAACTCCTTTGAGTCCTGCTCAAAGCGGCTTACAATAAAAAATAATAGTAAAAAAAAAAGCCATTAAAAACAGTTAGATTTAAGTGGTATAATAACTATCCATGAAACAGAAGCAAACCATTCAAAAGCCAGTAAGATAAAATCCTTAATTAAAAGCCTGTGTGAAAAGATATGTTTTAGCTTTGTGCCAAAGAGAAAATAAAATAGGTGTCGGGCAAGCCTTGAGGGTGTTCCAAAGGCACAGTGCCTTTATCCTTTGTGTGTGTGACGTGCTGTCAGGTTGCAGCGGAGTTGTGGCAACCCCGTAGGGTTATAACCCTGGCAAATCTTGGTGGTCTCCCATCCAATTGCTAACCAGGGCTGACCCTGATTAGTTTCTCAGATCTGATGAGATCAAGCTAGCCTGGGCCATCCAGGTCAGGGCCCTTTATCCTTTAAAGAAGAAGAAATGTTTTCTTCTCAAACTTTTAAGAAGAAAATATTTTATATAAAACATATATAAAAAACAATCCTGTTTTTGCCATCCTGTTTCACTGTCTCTTCTCTATTTTCCACCTTTGTAGTCGTAGAGGAAAAGAAGAGGAGGAGGAGGTTTTTATACCCCTTTTCTCTACCTTAAGAAGAGCCAGCGTGGTGTAGTGGTTAAGAGTGGTGGTTTGGAGTGGTGGACTCTGATCTGGAGAACTGGGTTTGATTCCCCACTCCTCCACATGAGCGGAGGAGGCTAATCTGGGGAACTGGATTTGTTTCCCCACTCCTCCTCATGAAACCAGCTGGGACACCTCGGAGAACTAATCTGGAGAACTGGGTTTGATTCCCCACTCCTCCACATGAGCAGCAGACTCTAATCTGGTGGACTGGGTTGGTTTCCCCACTCCTCCACATGAAGCCTTGGGCTAGTCACAGTTCTCTTTGAACTGGCCAGGCTCGTAAGAGAAGTACAGGCTAGGCCTACTAACAGAATCCATCTGAGCTCCTGGCGCAGATCCTGTTGTTAATCCCCCAGATTTTAATTGGAATTTTAGATTATACTGCTTAAACTAAAGTTTGGGGTTATTTAAGGCTCCACTTATAGTTATTATGATTCTTTATGTGTGTGTGTTTTATTTTTTTAAATCTTCTGAACTGCCTACAGAGCACTATGAGTGGTGGTATAAACAAAACAAAAAAGAAATCTTTCAAATAAATAAATTGTGCATTCTCTCATTATCATTATTTTAGGCATTCTGCCACCAACTGCTAAGCTGTTTTAGGGATGGGAATTAATTGGAACTGCAGACTAGAAATTGACACCCACAAATTGGACTCAAAGTACAATGTTTAACTAAAGGAAAAAAATACCCCCCACCCCTGTTCTTGGTACAAAAACAAACCACAATCAGCTTGAGCCTGAGGCAGCCATGTTTGGGGCTCTGTCCATGGTAGCTTATGCTTCAATAAATCATTGTAGTCTTTAACACACTCTACAAGACTTCTTTTGGGAGGTTTGCATAGAATCCTAGAATCACAGAGTTGGAAGGGACCTCCAGGGTCATCTAGTCCAACCCCCTGCACAATGCAAGACATTCACAACTACCTCCCCCCTACACCCCCAGTGACCCCTACTCTACTCCCAGAAAATGGCAACCAAAACCCTCCAAGATTTCGCCTCCTTTCTGTGACTCTTTGCTTCTTTCTGGCAAGGAACAAACTCCTTAAATCCTCTTTCCTAGAATATCTGCTCTACATCCTAGAAAAGTAATGTTCAAAAGCCAAAGCAAACCGCAACAATTTGAGAAAGACCCACCAGACACCCTCTGACCTCACCAGGGACACCTCTTATGCCATCTGAGGGCAATGCCTTGGTGTTAGGCTGGGGGTGGGGGGAGCCAACCAGAAATATTCGAGGGGAAAACAGATAGTTGAGGGAAAAACACAAAGCTACCCATGTGAGTCTGTGCCACAAATGTAACTACGTTTTGGTTCAAATTTAGCCCATGTTAAGTGCACATCTGACCTTTGTTTGTTCCAAAAAGGATTTTTTTTTTGTGCCATCAAGTCACAGCTGACTTATGGTGACCCCGTAGGGTTTTCAGGGCAAGAGACATTCCAAGGTGGTTTGCCATTGCCTACCTCCGCGCCCCTGGTATTCCTCTGAGGTTGCCGATCCAAAGTGAATAGCTGGATTTATTTCCTAAACTCCACCCATCATTATTTGCCTCTCTTTGTCCCTGCTGTTGTTTGACATGAGCGCTAACATAATCACAACCCTCTTGTTTTGTTTATTTCTGCATGCATCTTTGCCTAATTACTCCTTTTATACTTTTCCTGAGTGGTCCATGAGCATCTAATGCATGCCTTTCCAATTCCACAGCCCCCAAAGGCTTGTCAGGTTAAAGATTAATGAGTAGACTTTACCCAGAGGTTTTGCAAAGGTTAAACATAATTACAAACAGGGTATTTTAGACAATGTTGGGGGAGGGACGGGGAGGGGTAAAAACCATACGAAGCTTGTGGGAATCAAGTCAGCCATTTGTAGCTTCCGAAGAGCAAAAATTAGCACGAAAGAAAACAAGGAGGAATGAGCTGAAGCCTTTGTTGCAAAGATGATGACAGCTCCCCACACACACACCATATGGTGGGAGATTGGTGGAGTCTCCAATGGCAACCTCACTGCCTTTCAATCCTGCTTTCTCATTTTTGGGAGCTGAACTTGTCACACCTCGAGGAAAATGAGTCGCTGTGAGGTTTCCAGAGCTTTCATTGTTTAGTTGACTCACGGCCTTGGTTTGAGAAGGAGAACAAAAGTCACAGATTTGGGTAGGAGTATCGCCTTTGGACCTGCGTGATTCTCCTGAAACCAACTGGAGATCTGAGGAAATAGCTCTGCCAGAGAGGAATCTCACCTTTTGTGGTGTTGCATGGTTTGGGATTTGCCTTGTATTTGTGTGTGTGTTTTCTAATTATATACCTGGTTTTGTGTGAACGGCTAGCACAAAAGTCTTGGCTTGTACAAATAAGAAACGACTTCTTTTCCCTAGATTTAGCAGCCACTGGCTACCCAATGGAGGTTTTTAAGCAGAGGCTAGATGGCCATCTGTCAGCAATGCTGATTCTATGACTTTAGGCAGATAATGAGAGGGAGGGCACCTTGGCCATCTTCTGGGCATGGAGTATGGATCACTAGGGGTATGGGGGGGAGGTAGTTGGGAATTTCCTGCATTGTGCAGGGGGTTGGACTAGATGACCCTGGGGATCCCTTCTAACTCTATGATTCTATGATTCTAGAGCATCACCCAACGTGATGATATCCCTTTCAGACTACATCAAATGTGGCATAATCACACCAGGAGCGCCAATCATAACCCCCTCCCATTTCACCAGCCCTTTTCCTCCCATCTTCCAACTGAGCAGTAGCAGGCAGTGGCGACAAGGGTGGAAGGTCTTCCACCACCAGCACAAATGTGGAAACATTAGTGGTGGAGGGGACCAGCCCTGGTTGGTGGTGCATGCTGGAAATTTGGTGGTGCAAGGGCACTGCTGCATATGATTGACACCATGCCTGTGCATTGGTAGGGTTGGCAGCTCTGGGTTGGGAGATTTTGAAGAAGAAGGGTTGGTTTTTATATGCCAACTTTCTCTACCACTCAAGAGAGAATCAAACTGACTTACAATCACCTTCCCTTCCCCTCCCCACAACAGACACCCTGTGAGGTAGGTGGGGCTGAGAGAGTGTGACTAACCCAAGTTCACCCAGCTGGCTTCATGTGGAGGAGTGGAGAAACAAATCCAGTTCACCAGATTAGCCTCCACCGCTCATGTGGAGGAGTGGGGAATCAAACCCGGTTCTTCAGATCAGAGTTGACTGCTCCAGGACACCATTCTTAACCACTACACCATGCTGGCTCAGGGGGTGGAGCCTGAGAAGGGTGGGGTTTGACGAGGGTGGGGTTTGGGGAGGGGAGGGACTTCAATGGGATATAATGCCACCGAGTCAAATTGCCAAAGCGGCCATTTTCTCCAGGGAACTGATCTCTGTTGCCTGGAGTTCAGTTGTAATTGCAGGAGATCTCCAGCTATCACCTGGAAGTTAAATCTAAATAATATGCTACGTATGCTGAAACAACCCTACTTAAGAAAAATACAGCACCAGCTCAAAAGTCTCTCAAAAAATACACACTCACAAATAGTGATCAAAACAAAATCAGCGTTGGTAACTCTCTATACACTTGCAGAGAACATAAACGTTACAATCATAAGTATCCCCACCAATGGAGATTAAAGTCTATAAATTGAAGAAGGGAGCAGTAGTCCTCAATCCGGAATTCCAAAATCCAATCGAAACCAATTCCGAGTCCAGATGTAGCAGTCTTAGAAACAGACCACCAGGTTCTGGTGTTGCAAGTGGCTGCCTTCCCTAAGTTTCAGCAGCTAATCCAGAAAATACATGTATCATTTGGTGTGTACCATTTTGACACAGAAAATAGCTGTGCCTGTACTATCAAAAAATTGGGATACTATGCCCTACAGGAAAGTCGGCATACATATCGGTAATGAATGAGTGTTTTTGTACACTATTGGTTCAAGTGCGATGATTGCTTTCCTAGATTGTAATTTACCAAATAGAACAGAGAAAGAGGTGTTCAGCCTTCCATCTCCTGTAAATCAAAGATATTAAATTTGTGAGATGCTAGTCTTAATTCACAGTTTTAATATAATTTTCTATTTGATAAAAGGCTTATTGGACCCTGCAATTTCCGTGTTCCAATTTTTCCCCTTGTACCATTGATTGCCCTTATTAATGTCACAGCAACCACCACGAACACAGCATGAGATAAATGGCTAAAACTGTTCAAAGGGGAAAGTAGAAAAGGAATGGACCTCATGCAAAATTACTTACATTACATAAATAAACTTTGCCCAGTGGAGTGGTAGGTTAGCTTCTGCTATTAGACTCCACTTCCTCAGGGGAAAAGGCGACAGCTCTCTCAGCAAGCCTGCCACCTATTCTCAGCAGCTTTGCATAAAGTCCTCCTAGGCTCATTTTCTCTTTTCCAAATCCAAAACATGGGACTCCTCTGCACCTAGGGTGTACCTCCCTAGAGTATACTAATATCGCCAGTTATATTGATTACATGGGAACCAAATGATGACTGGTGTCAAATACTATAGGGAAGGGGTCGTGGCTCAGTGGTAGAGCATCTGCTTGGCATGCAGAAGGTCCCAGGTTCAGTCCCTGGCATCTCTAGTAAAAGGGACTAGGCAAGTAAGTGATGTGAAAGACCTCTGCCTGAGACCCTGGAGAGCAGCTGCCAGTCTGAGTAGACAATATTGACTTTGATGGACCAAGGGTCTGATTCAGTAGAAGGCAGCCTCATGTGTTTATGTGTACCCCACTAACATCAGCTACACCTCCCGGGGACTATCCACTTGCATATCATCCAATTTAATATATGCCATCATGTGTCAACCCTACCCTTCTACTGTCTACATGTCAGATGTGTATGTCTCTGCATAACAGAATCAAGGAACACAAATCGGACATAAGAAAACACAGCATTCAGAAACCAGTGGGGAGACATTTTAATCTTTCACAATAATGGTTTTAAATTGCAGGCGGAGAGGTACTGGCTGGATATTGTGGGGGAGGTTTACAGTAAGGTTTGTTCAAGAGTGGAATGGGTTGCCTAGGGAGGTGGTGAGCTCCCCCTCAATGGCAGCCTTTTAACAGAGGCTGGACAAATACTTGTCAGGGATGCTCTAGGCTGATCCTTCATTGAGTAGGGGGTTGGACTAAATGCCCCCTTCCAACTCTATGATTCTATGATTCTATCCAGCTATTTTTCCAATGTGGTGTGTAGGGATCAGAATAGTACATTTGCTTTGATCAGTCCTGTTCCAACATATCAATATATGTACATTGTTATCCTCTTCTTCTTCCAAGGAATTCAGGGTAGTGTACATGCCCCTACCATTTTGTCCTCACAGCAACTAGATGTTTAGGATGAGAGAGAATGCCTGGCTCAGGGTCACTCAGTGAGCTTCATACTTGAGTGGGGATTTG
Source organism: Euleptes europaea (assembly GCF_029931775.1). Classification (NCBI taxonomy): domain Eukaryota; kingdom Metazoa; phylum Chordata; class Lepidosauria; order Squamata; family Sphaerodactylidae; genus Euleptes; species Euleptes europaea. Next base: position 2,498,755 of record NC_079327.1, on the reverse strand, counting down.
AACTCAGGTGCCTCCTGTCCAAAACTCTGACCACATCAGTACATATTTCTCTCCCAACTTTCCACTAGCTTTACTATACACCTGTGGCCCTATATCTCCCTCAACACACAAGTGTTTGCATATGAGTACCATTGTGGGTAGTCAATATATCCTACGGCTAGAATCAATCATTGTTTCCGTAAATCTTGCTATCATTTTCCATCTGCAGAAAACAGAAAGAACGGTAGTAATTTTCTTAGCAGATAGCCTACTGATTGCCTTTTGGGCTTAGGCGAGCATTTTCAGCCAACATTATTTGTCTCGTCTGAAAATACAGAATCCCATTTAATTGCCTGAAAGATTATTCTAGTATGGATTATTTGCGACAGTCGTAGTTAGCATGCAGAATACAGGTCAAAAGCATCTAATGAGTCGGTTTTCTATTTTCAGAACCATCTCAGAAAGTGCACACTGTTATACATGCAGGAGAATCTAATGGGCTCACACGGACTTTTCTAGCAAAGCAATTTATTTTGTCCAATCAATGTTTTCAACAGCAGATAATTAGGACACCTTCCAGATCTGAGCACACAGCCACAGACATTGCAATGTTATGCTCTTGAGCTGGAGTAGGGTTGCTAGCTCCGGGCTGGGAAATAACTGGAGGTTTTTGGGGCAGAGCCTGAGGAGGGGGGGTTTGGGGAGGAGAGGGACTTCAATGCCATTGAGTCCAATTGCCAAAGCGGCCATTTTCTCCAGGGAAACTGATCTCTATCGGCTGGAGATCCATTGTAATAGTAGAAGATCTCCAGCTACCACCTGGAGGTTGGCAACTCTAAGCTAGAGAGTCAGGTGCTGGGTGGCATGCACCCTGCAAAATGAACTGCTGCCCACGACCTAGGGTTGCCAACCTCCAGGTACTAGCTGGAGATCTCCTGCTAGTACAACTGATCTCCAGCTGATAGAGAAAATGGCCGCTTTGGCAATTGGACTCTATGGCATTGGAGTCCCTCCCCTCCCCAAACCCCTCCCACCTCAGGCTCCACCCCAAAAACCTCTCACCGGTGACAAAGAGGGACCTGGCAAGTTGCAACCCTTCAATGACCAGATTATTAGCTGTAACGCAGGAAGCAGTAGCATTTTCTAGAGGGACAGCTAGGGCATTTTTCATTTGGCTGTCTCCAAAGCATCCATTTTCTCCCCTCCCTAGAAACCGCCTCCCCAGACTCCACCCCCAATTCTCCAGGAGGGTGGGGTCAAACATTTAAAATTGTGAAGATGTGCTTTGCTACACAAATGTGTACGTCCTCAGCTTCTCCTCTCTTCGGAGCACGAAGGAAGTGCCAAATTCATGGCCTGTCTAGTTGGTTCATTTTGGAACCATGATCAGTAGGAATATCGCAGTTGTGCAGAATATGCTCTCTTTGAGATGAAAAACTCAGCCCCAAGAAGAAAAATCCATCCCCCAAAAATTCAGTTTCACCATTCAAATTCACTTTCACTTAAAATTTAAAATTAAAGAATATTATTTTCATAGGAGTCCTAAGAAGTTGTCTGCACAGTCAACTATAGCGGAAACAGGACCAGAGAGAAATATAATGTTCTGATATGAAAGTCATGAACTGTTGACAACATTTTTTGTGATTGTGTGTGTGTGTGTGTGAAGTGCTGTCAAGTTGCTTCAGACTCATGGAGATACTATGAATCAATGTCCTCCAAAATGTCCTATCTTTAACAGCATTGTTCAGGTCTTGCAAATTGATGGTCGTGCCATCCTTTATAGAGTCAATCCATCTCTTGTTGGGTCTTCCTCTTTTCCTGCTGCCTTCATCTTTTCCTAGCATGATTGTCTTTTCCAGTGATTATTGCGATTATTGTAATTATTATAATTATTGTGATTACTGTTTGGTTATCTCATATATGATGGAGTTAATTCAAGCTGAATTACTGCGAAGTAATTAATAGGTTTTTGAACTCATAGTAGAAATATCACTTGTTAATAGATAACAATTGTTTACTCAAGCCACCTGAGAAGCCATCTACATACAGGGATGAATAGACGTTTGCAGAGAAATCCTAGGAAGGTAGAAGCATAGAAATTAGGGGAAATGTAATTTTCTCTCTCACTCTCTCAAGCAATAGTTAGCTGAAGGTATAACAGTGGACAGGCAATGATAAAACTGAGATTGGAAAATGGGACCTTAGCAAAAGCTTCTTGATGAAGCAGTTTGCACAATAGAACCTTGAGTTGAGTTTAATCGATGAGAGATGAAGAATAAGCCCTGAATCACTGAAGACAGTGGTGAACTGGGGAGTGGGGGGGGGAGTGGGAAATAGAGCATAATTCAGCTAAAGTTGAGCACTTATAAATTCCACTGAGTTCAGGAGAAGGTAAAACATGTATTTATATCTTCCTCATTGAAATCAATGCAATCCAACAGTTCTTATTTTCTGCTGGCCTCTTTCCCTTAGTGAGCAAAATGTCCATTTGTATGACTTCCCCTAACCCCATGCCCTGTTTAATGGACTATAGAATGTCATGTTGTATAGCTGTATGGCAAGAACCAAGGCCACCGATGTTGGGGCTGTCCTTTTTGGCCATAAATTTGCATGCACAAGCTATACCAGGTTGAAAAGAAGAAGAAGAAGATGAAGATGAAGATGAAGAAGAAGAGGAGGAGGAGGAGGAGGAGGATTTGGTCTTTATAGGCCAGCTTTCTCTACCACTTAAGAGAGAATCAAACCAGCTTACAATCACCTACCCTTCCCCTCCCCACAACAGACACCCTGTGAGGTAGGTGGGGCTGAGTTACTAGCCCAAGGTCACCCAGCAGGCTTCGTGTAGAGGAGTGGGGAAACAAACCCAGTTCACCAGATTAGCCTCTGCCACTCATGTGGAGGAGTAGGGAATCAAACCCGGTTCTCTCTATCAGAATCTGCTGCTTCAAACCACCGCTCTTAATCACTACACCACGCTGGGTCTCTTCCTTTTGTCAATTCTTGGGCTCTCAGTATAAATAACCATTTAGATTGTCTTTATTCTAGTAGTCTTCACTAGTGTTGCCAGCTCTGGGTTGGAAAATTCCTAGAGATTTGGGTGTGGAGCCTGGGAAGGGTGCCAGCCAATAGAGGTCAGTTCACCTGGAGAAAATGGCCGCATTGGCAATTTGACTCTATGGCATTGAACTCCCTCCCCTCCCCAAACCCCGCCCTCCTCAGGCTCCACCCAAAAACGTGCTGTCGGTGGCAAAGAGTGACCTGGCATCCCTACCAGGATAGAATGGCATACATCCCATTCTCCAAAGCAGCCATTTACTCCAGAGGAATAGATCTCTGTTTACTGTAGGTCAGTTGTCATTCCAGGGGGTCTCCAGGCCCCACCTGGAGGCTGGCCACCCTATGTGACTGGCTAGCATAGCAAGAGGCCAGGGTGGCTCCATAAACAACTTTTTAAAGAGTTGAGAAATAAAAAAGACTCATTTAGGAAGTGGAAGGAGGGCCTTATAACCAAAGAGGAATATAAGCAAATAACTGGTGCTTGTAGGGAGAGTGTTGGGAAAGCAAAAGCTCAGTATGAACTTAGGCTAGCGAGAGATGCCAAACACAACAAAAAAGGGTTATTTTCCTATGTACAGAGTAAGAGTAAGAACAAGGACAAGAACAAGGACAAGTCCATTGCGTGGACCGGACAGTGAAATTGTAACAGGAGATGAAGAGAGGGCAGAACTCCTTAATTCCTACTTTTCCTCAGTTTTTTCTAGTGAGGGAAGTGGTGCTCAACATGGCATCAACCGAACATGTGATGAGGGAAGGGATTTGCAGCCTAGAATTGGCATTGGGGTAGTGCACAAACACCTGGTTTCTTTAAATGAAACAAAATCCTCTGGGCCAGATGAATTGTACCCAAGGGTACTCAAAGAACTTGCAGATATAATTTCGGAACCTCTGTCCATTATTTTTGAAAAGTCTTGGCAAACAGGTGAGGTGCCAGAAGACTGGAGGCGGGCAAATGTTGTCCCCATCTTCAAGAAGGGGAAAAAGGAGGATCCGGGTAACTACCGACCCATCAGCTTGACTTCTATACCAGGAAAAGTGTTCAAACCAATCATCAAACAGTCCATCCTTGAGCATTTAGAAAGGATGGATCTGATCACTAAGAGCCAGCATGGGTTTCTCAAGAATAAGTCATGTCAGACTTATCTTATCTCCTTTTTTTGAGAAAGTTACTACCTTGCTGGATCAGGGGAATGCTGTAGACATAGTTTATCTAGATTTCAGTAAGGCTTTTGATAAGATTCCACATAGTATTCTAGTTGACAAATTGGGAAAATGTGGGTTAGATCCTATTATTGTTAGATGGATCTGCAACTGGTTGACAGATCGTACCCAAAGAATTCTAGTTAATGGTTCCTCGTCCACTTGGAGAGAAGTGACTAGTGGAGTTCCTCAGGGATCTGTGCTGGGCCCTGTGTTGTTCAACATCTTTATAAATGATTTGCATGAAGGAATAGAGGGGATGCTTATTAAATTTGCAGATGATACTAAATTAGGAGGGGTAGCAAATATGGTAGAAGACAGAGCCAAGATGCAGGATGATCTTGACAGGCTGGAGAAATGGGCTAGAACTAATAAAATGCACTTCAACAAAGACAAATGTAAAGTTCTGCATTTAGGTAGGAAAAATCAAATGCATAATTATACGATGTGGAGGGATTTGTTTGAGCAGTAATGTGTGTGAAAAGGATCTTGGGATCTTAGTAGACCAAACACTGAACATGAGTCAGCAGTGTGATGCTGTAACTAAAAAGGCAAACGCAGTCTTGGGCTGTATCAACAGAAGTATAGTGTCCAGATCACGCAAAGTGATGGTATCGTATCGCTTTACTCTGCTCTGGTTAGACCTCAACTAGAGTACTGTGTTCAGTTTTGGGCACCACAATTTCAGAAAGATGTAGACAAGCTGGAACGGGTCCAGAGAAGGGCAACTAAGATGGTGAGGGGTCTGGAGACCAAGTCCTATGAGGAAAGGTTGAAGGAGTTGGGTATGTTTAGCCTGAAGAGGAGAAGACTGAGAGGGGATATGATAACCATGTTCAAGTACTTGAAGGGCTGTCATATAGAGGAGGGTGCCGAGTTGTTTTCTATTGCCCCAGAAGGTCGGACCAGAACCAACGGGTTGAAATTAAATCAAAAGAGTTTCCGTCTAGACATTAGGAAGAATTTTCTAACAGTTAGAGCGGTTCCTCAGTGGAATAGGCTTCCTCGGGAGAGGTGGCAAGCTCTCCTTCACTGGAGGTTTTTAAGAAGAGGTTAGATGGCCATCTGTCAGCAATGCTGATTCTGTGACCTTAGGCAGATGATGAGAGGGAGGGCATCTTGGCCATCTTCTGGTCACTAGGTGTGTGGAGGGGGGAGGTAGTTGTGAATTTCCTGCATTGTGCAGGGGGTTGGACTTGATGGCCCTGGTGGTCCCTTCCAACTCTATGATTCTATGATTCTATGAAGGAGAAAGTAGTTCAACTTGGAGCGGGGGGAACATGTACTCAGGGTAAGCAGTGACATTGAGCAGAGTAGAAAAGGGTGAATATTTGAATATTCTAATTGTTTTATTGGGAGGAAATGTTACACTTTTCAGACACTGCCATTTTTAATCTGAATATTGAACTGGAGTATCTTTGGCAATGCCCTAGTAGCAGTGGGCCCAAACATCCCATAACTACGCGTTGCTCTTTTTTATATATATAGGGAGAAGGGATCCTTCTGTTTTTCTATTTAGCAATTACCTTTTCTAGTTGCTGCTGTTCAATTTATTATCGTCTCCCTGCTGTGAGCTATGAGCGAGGGGCACTTTATTTAGACTGATTTCTTTCACTTCTCATTTTCGTAAAAAAACATTTGCCTCCTTTTGTCAGAAATCTTGGCACGACTCAGGGAGGGGAACAGCTGACGCTCTCTTTTTGATGGCAAAGATAAATGGGTGGGGTGAGTATTCCTCCGCTTCTTGTCAGGAAGTGTCTGTCCATAGGAACTTCACATCAAACTGGGGAGTGTTTGAGACCTGAGGCAGATGCTACCAGCATTCAAAGTCCGGGTATGCCATATTGCCAGTATGTGACTTATTCCATCTCTTAACCAGCCTATGCTTGTAAAAAAAAACAAATAAAAGCACTTTACTAGTCCGATAATGAGGTCAAATAGATCCAATTTCATTTTGAATTCCCCTTTAAGTGAAATTCTATGGCAACTCAAACCCTAGGGTTCCCAGGTCCCTCTTTGCCACCGGCAGAGCCTGAGGAGGGCGAGGCTTGGGGAGGGGAGGGACTTCAATGGCATAAAGTCCAATGGCCAAAGTGGACATTTTCTCCAGGGGAGCTGATTTCTACTGGCTGGAGATCAGTTGTAATAGCAGGAGATCTCCAGCTAGTACCTGGAGGTTGGAAACCCTATCTAACCCCCATGTTCCTTCATATGGGGTCACACATCCTTTTTTTCCTTCAAATGAAAGCTTCCTAGAAGTATAACTTTTTAAAAGCATACTGTATGGTTAATGCCTCTTTATTGTAAGTCGTGCATCAATGTAAAATGGATATTATTCTTTTACACGAGAGTTTTCACCGACGTACCAGGCCGAGTAGTTCTTGCACCCTATTCCTGAGGTCACACTTTTACATTCTGCTGTGGCCAAAGAACAGAACCCAAAATGGAGTTATGCAAACAAAGGGGTGGGACCATGCAGATAAGAAGGGGAGGCAGGAACATCTCCACCAACAGAACTCCAAATGGAGCTGTGCTTCTGAAGATTTGGGGATGGGCCCCCTCCCCCCTTGCCACCCAGCTGGCTGGTGGGGGTCTTACTGGGCTTAAAATGAAGCTTAGGCCTTGACATTGCTGGTGCGATGCTGTCACTTCCGGAAGTGACGTCATCATACCAGTGGCGTTGAGGGAGACGCTCTGGGCTTTTGGCAAAATCTGTGGTAAAAGCAGCTTCAACCGTAGAGTTTTTGCCCAAATACCAGAACATTTCCCTTAACGTCGCCAATGTGATGAAGTCACTCTCGGAAGTGATGACATCGCATTAGCGCCATCAAGGTCTAAGCCTCTTTTTAAGCCTGGTAAGACTCCACACACACACACACACCCCGCCGCCATTGCCAGGGCATACCTGGACACCCTACTTCCAGCACAGCTCTGTTTGCTTCCTATTCAGTTGCAAGTACAAGAAGAAGACAAAGAGTTGGTTTTTATATGTCGACTTTCTCTACCACTTAAGAGAGAATCAAACCAGCTTATAATCACCTTCCCTTCCCCTCCCCACAACAGACACCCTGTGAGGTAGGTGGAGCTGAGAGAGTTCTAAGAGAGCTGTGTCTAGCCCAAGGTCACCCAGCTGGCTTCATGTGTAGGAGTGGGAAAACCAACCCGGTTCACCAGATTACCCTCATGTGGAGGAGTGGGGAATCAAACCCGATTCTCCAGACCAGAGTCCACCGCTCCAAACCATCGCTCTTAACCACTACGCCACGCTGGTATCCCCCAAAATAAATGGTATCAAAGATATCTGCTGAATTCCAACATGTGGAGCTCTTACAGATACCATAATGATTAGTCTCACCTTTGGAACAGAGCACTACCACAGAAGATTTCCCCCCTCCAGTTGCCCCCCCCTTGTCTAGCTCTTTTTCTCTGTCATTTTCATCTCTTTCACATATATCAAACCCTTCTCTTATTTTGTACTACTCAAAGACTTGGGTTGACCATGAACTGAAGAAAGGCTGCATAGAAACTTTTAAAAAATATATAACAAAAGGTTTTGCTTAAAACTCTGTAGAGAAGTTATCTGTTTTAGAATAAACTATAAACTATAGCTATGCTGTAGGATCCACACAGAGGGTTTTTTAATCCCTAAGATACTTTTCTTTTCGAGGAGAATATATTACAATGTTGTTTGCAGACTTAGCATAATGTATGAGGAACCCATTAATGCAAAGCAAGGAGGTTTCTCCAAGGAAGAGCCTCCTGTACACGGAGGGCACCATAGATCTGAGCAGGATGCACATTTGAGGAAATATCTGAAACCCAGGAAGGGTTGTTGCAGCATATTGATGGGTTTTCACAAATGCAATTTTTTCCTACACCCCAGGAGGGAAATAGAGGGAAGGAACTTTAAAAACAACCACAGCCCTGAAACCGTTTGGTTTAACTTGACTGGTCTGTAACGTTATCTAGCGAAGAGGAACTGAATATTCCCATATCCTCCTGTTTACCTGCACAGCGGAAAATTAAATAGAAATCCCAGTTATCTGTTGAATTGAAGAAAAAGATCATGGAGATGTGAGGGGATCAAAAGGGTTTTTCGGGCAGGATTTGAAAACAAAGTTCAAAGGAAGAGTCGATGTCTTGGAATTTACTAAACTCGTAATACATATGTTCTAAAAATCTCACTCATTTGGCAAATTTTGCCTATAAAGTGATGGAGATGCTGGTAGTTTTCTTTGACAACGAGCTTCATAATTTGCTGTTCATTATTTCTGAATTTCTAATTAATCGTCTGTCATTCAGGATCCATTGCTTCTTGCTTACAAAATGCCAGGGTCTTGCTTAATTATTTGCAGCAGGCCATTAATTATTGAGGAACTGAATGTTTTCTACATTGTTCAGGGTTAGGAAAGGGTGCACTGTGTTTTAAAGCCAGGAAGACCGTATTTGCTTAATTTGTGGTTGCTGCTTTTTCTTTTTCTTTTCAAAACTGCCCAAAGGGGGGGGGGGGGGGAAGCAGAGTGATAGAACTAACAGTGAAGTCCTATGCAGAGTTACTCCAATCTAAGACCATTGAAATGAATGGGCTTAGACTGGAGTAATACTCCTTAGGAATGCACTGCAATTTTAGCAGGCAATATGGCCATCTGCAAAACGTTTTGGTGCTGAGATCCTTTATGCTTCCAGCACTAACCCGGCAGCACTAAGTCAGCAATGGATTTGTGTACACTCTGAAAGCGCTTTGCAGAGTACATCTACGCTATAGCCTCAAACTGATTTAATAGGTGTTCCCTCTACAAGGGAATACTGGGAACTGTAGTTTATGAGTAGGTCTTGACTCCCCAGCAGAGAATTCTGTGCACAGCCTCACCCCCAGGCTACAGTTCTATACGACTCTTTGGAGAAAGCCTGACAGTTAAATTGGCATAGCACTCACTATGTGTATAAAATAAATATGCCATGAAGAATCAGGATTAGTCAGATTTCCAAAGTGTATCGCTGTCATCGTCGTCCCCCCACACCCACACACCCTGGGGGAGGTCTTCATAAAATCAGACTCCAGCAGAAAAACGTAGCTTCAAGCAGGTGAGGATAGGAGTAAGTGGTTTGAAAGGAGAAAATTATCTAAACCAGAATCATGGCAAGGATGAGGATGACTTTGGTCCCCAGTGCCTCGTTCACACTTCCCAGTTCCTTATCCCCTTATCCACACACCCAACCACAAATACTGAGTAAAACTCAAAAAGCTCTACACCCCAAAATAAGTAGGCTTACTAATAGCCCAGTACTGGCAGGCAAATGCCCACCAATCCACCAGGCTGCCTGCCTACCCTCAGCTTGCCAGCGGATGGAAGAGGGCCAGCTGAAGAGAGGAGCGATCATCACTTCAAGGTAAACCCTGAAATGACACACACTAGCACTCCCCCCTAAAACTCTATGGTTGTTATAGAGTTATATGATACATGGTTGTTTCCATAGAGTTTTCTGAGGATATTGCTAGAAAATCCCCATCACTTCCTAGTTTAGCCAGAAGTGATGCAGATGCTCTAACACACTCCCCAAAAAACTCTATGGAAACCATAGAATATTTGCAGGAGATGGCTAGAGCGTCCACATTGTTTCCAGATTGCATCACTAAAGCCCCACCCCACCCCCAAAAAGCTCATGCTGGTTGCCAGGGGGGACCTGGTAACCCTAAAAATAAGCTTTGGACCACCATGTATAATATATCCCCACATTTAGGAGACACCACCCTACAAGTAGACCTATGTCTGGTCCAAAGCCCTGTTTTTATGCCAATTGCTTCAAAGTGTGGACAGTACCAAGTAAACGAACAACTGTTTACTTGAAGGTAGGGTTGCTAGGTCCCTCTTCGCCACCGGCAGGAGGTTTCTGGGGCGGAGCCTGAGGAGGGCAGGGTTTGGGGAGGGGAGGGAGATCAGTTCACCTGGAGAAAATGGCTGCTTTGACCATTGGACTCTATTGCATTGAAGTCCCTCCACTCCCCAAACCCCACTCTCCTCAGGCTACACCCCAAAAACCTCCCGCCGGTGGCGAAGAGGGACCTGGCAAACCCTCCTCCTCCTCCTCCTCCTGTGGCAGCCATGTTGTAACAGCCATTTAGTGCCTGTGCCTACCACACTGTACCAGAATTCCTTAGGAGCCCACAGGCTCAAAAGGGTTGAGGACCCCTGGTCTACATAGGGAAAGGGTGGGATATAAATCTAATAAAATGAATGAATGAATGTGTAAGTAAGCACATAAATTGAGCTCTACTTATTGAATGGTTCCTTCCCCTTGCCATTGATCACCAAATTCGATTTTTACACTTTTATAAGCTCCAAGTTTTCCTCTAAGTCTCTATACAATTTTAAAGCAAAAAAAATCATAACAGTACAGGATACCAGACAGCAGTATGCTTTTACACTTTAGATTGCAGTCACACATATTTTAACATAATTTGGATTACCAGGGAATTGTTTTGACAGATCCTTCCGTCTGAGGATGCTTTAGCGTGCAAAAGTGTTTACAAGTGCTTACAGAGGAACCCAAGATAATAGCTGGCGAGAGAGATGTCGTTAACATAGACAGGCTAGCAACCCATTCTCAGAAAACATTTACACCTTTCCACTGCTATGAACAAACAAGGACCTGCCATCCTGATTTGCAATTATTAATTGTATTCTTTATCCCGGCTCCAATCCTGCACCCGATATAGAAATGCTCCCATATGATTTTTGTGCTGACAAGCTTGTTCACACTTGCCTTTCCTCATGCAGTCGGGTACCTAAATGCAATAATCGCATTCTTAAACCTAACAGTGTGGCCCGTCCCAGAAGCTAGAAACCTGAAAGCCATATGGGGAAGACCCACACACAAGCTGATGGGAAGAAAGTAGATTCCTTTGAAGTGTGGTGTGCCTTTGAAATGTGGTGTTGGAGGAGAGTGTTACGGATACCCTGGAGTGCCCCCCCAAAAAAATCAGTGGGTTGCACACACATACACATGAAGCTGCCTTATACTGAATCAGACCCTTGGTCCATCAAAGTCAGTCTTGTCTACTCAGTCCGGCAGCGGCTCTCCAGGGTCTCAGACACAGAGGTCTTTCCCATCACCTACTTGCCTGGTCCCTTTAACTGGAGATGCCGGGGATTGAGCCTGGGACCTTCTGCATGCCAAGCAGAGGCCTGAACTGAACCTAGAAGCTAAAATGACTAAACTGAGGCTATGGTACTTCAGTCACATTATGAGAAGACAAGAGTCACTGGAAAAGGCAATCATGCTAGGAAAATCCAGTACTGATTCCCCCCACCCCCATCAAAATCCATGTTTTAAGTTGAATAAAGGCAACTGGGGGAGAAAAGGGCAGCATGAGATAGGCTGAACTCATGATCTCTCAGAAGCTAAGCGGGATCGGCACTTGGAAGGGAGACCGTGAATATGCATTTTAAAGGTTGCATTTGAAAAAAAAACAACTTTGAGCGAGCATCAAAATTGACCCTGCATAAATGGCCAGAGATTGTTGCCATTGCCTGCTTCTGCATAGCAAGCCTGGACTTCCTTAGTGGTCTCCCATCCAAGGCAGACACTGCTCACCCATGTGAAAGGAGAGGGAGGGACGGAGGGAGGGAAGGAAAGGTCTCTATATTGATGCCTGCCAGTTTGTGTAAGGTTCTGCAAAAAAGATGGCTGTTTGTTGGCTAGTTACAGGACTGTGGCACTAAGTGGAATCCAAGAACTGAGCTAAGTGATGGAATAAGATCATTTATTTATTTTTCTCCCCCTGCATAATTGCCTAACCATGACTAGGGTTGCCAGCTCCAGGTTGGGAAATACCTGGAGATTTAAGCTGATGTCTGTAGAATGGATTCTCTTCATTCTCTCTTTGTATGAGGCACCTTAGTAGGCGCAACTGTGCTGATACATTCCCCTGACCTGCTGTTACCACCAAAGCCTCGGGCATTAGGCCCAACCTGGACAGTGAGAATAAACAGCTGCTTTGTACTTTCGATAACTTGATAAACATATTGGAATTCCCAAAAAAATTACCTTGTGGGAAAGTGGCCATATTGGGAAAAGGCAGATTTCTACCTGCGTAGCTAACAGCCTCCGCATCTCCGAGACTAATGAGACATGGGTGAAACTAATGAGCTAAATGGAATGTTCTTGCATTCAAAAAGGTCAGGAAGTTAAAAAAAAATCTCAAAAAGAGTTTAAGTCCTCCAAAAAGGAAGTATGTGATCACCACACCTTAATTTAAAAGAGAATTTATCTAAGAGCATGTCACTCTGGGACATCAGTAAAATATACAGAACCTGTAATTGTCAACATTTGATGTGTATGCAGACTTTTCTCCACAATCCTTAACATTTTGTTATAAATTGAGATCTAAGAAATCAGATTAATTAACATTAATTTTATACCCCGACAGCTTACCAGAAGTCATCTTTAAGTGTTGTTTTGAATCTGTCTAAGTCTGTACAACGTTGACAGCGTCAAGTTATATTTTAAGAAATAGCTTTCAAAATCTGAAATACCCGATTTTTTTTAGTTCTTATTAGTGTTGCAAGGAATTTGATGAAAACTGAATTGAGTAGACTGCCTTGTCTTGTCCCTCTTTTGAAAAAGATTGTCTCTGACTGGTGTCCGCTAATTATAATGTTACGGGTTTGGCCTAAGGGGACTGGAGGCAAGGCCTGTAACAGAAGACTATGATAGTATTTCTTTTTATTGTGGCTGTTTCCTTGATGGGGAATAAGATGGTCCACCTGATGACTCTGTTGAGGCACCCATCAAACTAGGTGGGAGGTAGAGATGCCGGCCTCCAGGTGGGACCTGGGGATCCCCTGGAATTACAGATCCTCCCCAGACAACAAAGATATGTTCCCTTGGGAAAAAATGGATGCTTTGGAGGGGGGAACAGTATGGCATTGAACCCCACTGAGGTCCCTGTCCTCCCCAGGCTCCATTTCCAGATCTCCAGGAGTTTCCCAACCTGGTTCTGGCAACCCTACACCCTAACTCCGCCAAAGGCCAGGGGGGAACTGAAAACCCTAATGAGAGAGGGTACAAAGGTGCAGTTTGAGGCTGGCACAGAAAGAGGTAGGAAGGGAGGTAGACAGTCTACTTCCAACATTAAAAACAGGATTTCAAATGCAAATGTATATAGAATATACTTATATTATGTATATAGAATACAATTTATGGTGCAGTGTTAAACCTTCTATGTCCACTGAAATCAATGGGGTTAGAAGGTTTTAGCTCTCCTTAGGATGGCCCTGTTAGTTGCTAACAAACTTTCCTTAAAAGAAATGATGATGGATGAAAGTTTGTCACAACTAATAGTGTAATCCTACCTAATATAATAATACCTAAATATCTGAGTTCGATCCTGGCAGAAGTCGCTTTCAGGTAGCCGGCTCAAGGTTGATTCAGCCTTCCATCCTTCTGAGGTCGGTAAAATGAGGACCCAGCTTGCTGGGGGTAAAATGTAGATGACTGGGGAAGGCACTGGCAAACCACCCCGTAAAAAAAGTCTGCCTAGAAAACGTCAGGATGTGACGTCACCCCATGGGTCAGGAATGACCCAGAGCTTGCACAGGGGACTACCTTTACCTTTTTACCTTCTTATTTCAAAAACTGATTTTTAAATCCTAGTTTTGCTATTTAAGATTTAAGCCTAATCTACTTCACAGGGGTGTTGTGAGGATAACATGGAGGAAAGAAGAACAATGTTCATTTGCTTTGGGTCCTTACTGGAGAGAAAGTTGAGATATTAATGAAATCAATAAATAAATCTGAGATCCAAGGTTATTTTTTAACTGCATCACTCCCATCTCCAGGGTGGGAAATACCTGGAGATTTTGAGGGCGGAGCCTGAGGAGGGCGAGGTTTGCCATAGAGTCCCATTGTCACAGCGGCCATTTTCTCAAGGGGAACAGAATTCTGTCACCTGGAGATCGGTTGTAATAGCAGGAGATCTCCATCTAGTAGCTAGCGGTTGGCATCCCTAATCATTCATGTTGGTATTTTGTTAATACTTTATTAACACAATTTCTAGAAATTAATGTATTGCAAAAATCCCTTAATGAATAAACACATTCATAAAAATATACAATATATAAAATAGACTATACTATATTATATTTCACTGTTTCTTTATTAGATTTCTATAAATACTTTGATTATTTAGCAATATGACAGTAAACGAAAAATCTTTACTAAGTTTACACCAATAGTGTATTTTGCCCTTAGCGGTGGAAATCTTCAGTTTTGTGGTATCATATGACAATTCCTTCAGAATCAGTATCACTACAGCTATTCCACAAAATCCTTGCTAATTATGCAGAGAAAATTAGGTCTCTACTCAGGTTATTGAATTTCATTAAATCCGACCATTTCCAAACAATTCTTGCTCTTGAAACACAAACCTCCAGCTTAAGAACAGAAACAGCTTTAACCCAGTGTGCACAAGACAAGCTCAGCATTATATATTTTAAAATAGCAGCAGCAATGGTTAAAGAAAATGTCGGCGACGATAGGCCCACCAGAAGCCCAGTCACTAGGGTTGCCAGATCCAGGTTGGGAAATACCTGGACATTTTGGGGGCGGAGCCTGAGGAGGGCAGGGTTTGGAGAGGGGCGGGACTTCAATGCCGTAGAGTCCAGTTGCCAAAGCGGCCATTTTCTCCAGGGGAACTGATCTCTGTTGCCTGGAGATCAGTTGTAAAAGCAGGAGGTCTCCAGCCACCATCTGGAGGTTGGCAACCCAGCAGTCACTTGCCTTTCATACCTTCCCCCTCTGTGATGTGCTTTCTCTAATATGGATATTTCCTCTGAGTTTTGGAAGGTTGAGTGAGCTTTTCTCAGATGTACAGCTAGAATCGAGTCCAGTAGCACCTTAGAAACAGCCAAGGTTTGGGGGGGGGGGGCTACAGGAAAAAGTATTCTACATGGATACCACCCCACCCCGATGGCTGAAATGCCACACTGGATCTCCACCTAGAATGTTTTCGCTGCTGAGCCCAAACTGACATTATCAAGAAACATCATTTCTCACAACATGACCTTACCCACACCGGCAGAAATGCAATCAACTGCCTCAGAAACAACCCAGACATAAACATTAAAGAAGCTGACCAAGGAGGAGCCGTGGTCATCATGGACAAATCAGGCTACGTTGAGAAAGTTGGAAGACAACTCTCCAATCTCACTGTCTCCAAACGACTATCCTCAGGCCCCACTCAGGAATACCAAAAGGGAACTAAACAGGATTACGAAGGCATTACCCACATACATACAGGACCAGATATGTATGGACATATCACAAGAACCTCAACCAAGCATTTTCTATCTTCTTCTGCCAAAAATACACAAGCTCAGCAACCCAAGACATCCCTATCTAGGGTTGCCAACCTCCTGAGATCTCCTGCTGTGTCAACTGATCTCCAACCAATAGAGATCAGTCCACCTGGACAAAATGGCCGCTTTTGCAATTGGACTCTACGGCATTGAAGTCCCTCCCCTGCCCAAACCCCGCCCTCCTCAGGCTCAGCCCCAAAACCTCCCACTGGTGGCAACCCCATCCATATCCCATAAAATCTTGTTGGCCTTTAAGGTGCTCCTAGACTTGAATCTCGCTGTTCTACTGCAGACCAGCATGGCTACCCTCTGAAACTTTCCCAGTTGTAGTGACAGAACTCATCTGACATCTCTCACACTGGTTGTTGATGAAAGATGAAGCCTCACCCTGCCTCCACCAAGTGCCTCCCCCATTAGTTCTACCTAGGGATGCCAGCCTCCAGGAGATACCTAGAGATCCCCTGAAATTACAACTGATCTCCAGACTACAGAGATCAGTCCCCCTGTACATGTGTAGTGTGTGTGTGTGTGTTTATCAAGCTAGCCTGATCTTGTTAGTCTCCGAAGCTAAATAGGTTTGGCCCTGGTTAGTACTTGGATGGGAGTCCCCCAAGGAAATCCGGGGTTGCTATGCAGGGCAAGTGCAAACTCCAGACTACAGAGATCAGTTCCCCTCGATAAAACAGCTGCTTTGGCGGGTGGACTCTAGGGCATTGTACCCCAGTGAGGTGAGTAGCCTTTGTAAAAATACTGCCCAAATTGAAATATTGGAGAGTTCAGAATTGAATTTTTATTCAGCACAGTCAAAGGCTTTTCCACATTCATGCTAGCTCAGTTTTATCATTCTTAAATTATACATTTCATTCACTATTCATATTTTCTGGAGGTAGCTTACAAGAATAATAGCCTGTCTGATCAGGATGAAGATAGCACCCTTTCCGTTTATTCACCCTATTGGGTAAGATGGGTGTAAAGATTTTGCTTAAGTCTTTTGTGGCTCACTTGGGAAAAGGTACAAGCGTTGACCAGAGTTTGCCACTGAAATTCAGAATCCGGAACATGAGCAGCAGCTTAGACTCCATATCTCAGTTTTCAAGATTATATGACTGTGGTCATGTATGCATGGGTACTTTCACTCATGTTAACCCTCCATCTGTCTCAGTTGTTCCTTGGAGTTATGCATGAGATTTCCATCCATTAGAGATGACCTTACGGCCAGCCCTCACAATGTCGGGGTCTTCCCATTCCTCTGCTAATCTGACTCTTCCATCTTTCCTGAGCAAAGCCTGGGGGAAATCTCCGTGCATAAGGCAAAGCACGGGACATTCAAGCTTAGTTTCTCTCACAGTCAGTTACAAAGCAGCACGTAAAGAGGCAGGATTCAAATGATTCCTGCTTCCTCAGAGCTCTTTCTGAGCAGAAGAAAGGCTTTTTAAAACCAAGGCTTGGATTTCTTCCCCCCTTCTTTTCAGATTGCTCCGTTTTTTGTTTTTTGTTCTTAAAATGCGTTTTTATGCGACAATTGGGTTTGGAGGGGGAAAGAACTTTTCTCCCACTACAGCCAATTACGAAGCAGGATTTCAAGGGGCGGGGGTTCAAATACTTCCTGATTAATGCTTAAAGACTGCTGGTGCAGAGATTACCAACAGGAAAGTGGAGGCTGGTGATAGCTATTTAAATTGAGTCTTTTCTTTTGCTGTTCTATATTGTTTGGGAGGAATTATAATGCCTGGCTCTGGTCTTTAGGACTGCTCAGGCTCTAACTAGGACTTGCAGTAGTGGTAATGGTAGCTAGGGGTGAAACATGGAGCTAACTGGCCTACACCCCAAGACAATGAACATGGAAGGAGTTTTTCCCAAGCCAGCCAATCATGGCCTGTGGGATTGGGGTGTTGGGGAAGGAACTCCCTTGGAACTGAGCAGCAGCAGCAGTACCCTGAATTGCGGTATATTATGTGTGGGGAGATGTGTGGGGCTTGGGGGAGCCAGAATGGTATAGTGGTTAAGAGCAGTGGTTTGAAGAGGTAGACTTTAATCTGGAGAACCAGGTTTAATTCCTCACTCCACATGAGCGGCAGACGCTAACCTGGTGAATCAGGTTGGTTTTCCCACACCTACACATGAAGCCAGCTGGGTGACCTTGGACAAGTTACAGCTCTGTTAGAGCTCTCTCAGCCCCACCTACCTCACAGGGTGTCTGTTGTGGGGAGGGGAAGGGAAGGTGATTGTAAGCCGGTTTGATTCTCCCTTAAGTGGTAGAGAAAGTCGGCATATAAAAACCAACTCTTCTTCTTCTTCTTCTTCCTTCTCATCTCAGTTTCTGTGCAGGTGAAGATAACTAAATCCAGGTGCTACCCTGGCTGAGTTTGGCGCAAGAAGAGTTGAGTTGGCCACAATGCTGGCACCCAGCATAAACTAGCTGTTAGTGGTAACCCACACTAAAAAGGACAGAAGCTTGGGAAGGGGGCCGTGGCTCAGTGGTAGAGCCTCTGCTTGGCACGCAGAAGGACCCAGGTTCAATCCCCGGCATCTCCAGCAGAAAGAATCAGGCAGGAGGTGATGTGAAAGACCTGTACCTAAGGTCTTGGAGAGCTGCTGCCAATCTGAGTAGACAATACTGATCTTGATGGAGCAAGGGTCTGATTCAGCATCAGGCAGATTCATGTGTTGCCATTAATAAGAGCTTTCTTCTTCCATCGCTCAGCATCTTCATCCCACTGTGCCAGGAATGAACTATTTAAGTGGGGGGGGAGAGAAACTTTGTATTGTGATGCTTAATCCATATTTTTCTCAACGTTTTGTTAATACAAGTTTTCATTTACATCCCATGGCAAACAAAAAGCTTGAATTCACAGAGGTTCTCATTCTCTCCTCTTGCTTGCTAGGCTCTTAATGACCCGTGTGGGCTGAGGAGCAATCTCTCCAAAGCTTTCAAAGTATAAACTTCTTCCTTAAGCTTATTTATTCCTTATCCCCTGCTGTTCCTCTGAAGAGCTCAGAGTGGCCTACATATATATTATATGGCTGTCCTGCCTCTCAGTGCAAGTTCCCAGTGTAGCTTACAACAACACTATAAAAAACAAAATAAAAGACATAAAATCAATTATAAAACAGCACACAGCATAGCACTTTAAAATGTTCTTCCGAGATCTTAAAACACTGGGAAAGAAACAACCTGAGAACAAAAAAAAAAAAAAAAAAGCCCCAGTGCACTAGCAAAAACACTGAAACCACAAAGAAGAGATTGGCACGTGTGTTGAGGCAAAGGTATTCCAAAAGCAGGGTGCCACCACAGAGAAGTCTGTACCCCAGAGAGCCACTTACCTCGCTTTTCATCCTGGGGGCACTTCAAGCAGGGTCCTGGGTGACGATCTTGATGGACCGAGGGTCCGATTCAGGCTCCACTCCTGCCCTCCTCAGGCTCCACCCCCAAAATCTCCAGGTATTTCCCAGTCAGGAGCTGGCAAAATAATTGTGTGTGTGTTTATGTTTCAAACACCTGAAATTCTAGTCTGAGAGAGCCAGTGTGGTGTAGTGGTTAAGAGTTGTGGTTTGGAGTGGTGGACTCTGATCTGGAGAACTGGGTTTGATTCCCCATTCCTCCACATAAGTGGAGGACAGTAAGTTGGTGAACTGGGTTTGTTTCCCCACTCCTCCACATGAAGCCAACTGGGTGACCTCGGGCTAGTCACAGTTCTCTCAGCCCCACCTACCTCACAGGGTGTCTGTTGTGGGGAGGGAAAGGGAAGATGATTTTAAGCTTCCTTAAGTGGTGGAGAAAGTCGGCATATAAAAACCAACTCATTCTCCTACTCCTACTCCTTCTCTTCTTCTTCTTTTTCTTCTTCTTCTCATCACCATCTAGTCTAGATATCCAAGAAAGTTGTTTTTGCTTGATTGGAACTGTTGGCCAGTCGGACCCAGAGGTCTTCTCCCAGATCTCCTTTCCTCCACTTGCAACCCCCTCTGTAGACACCTCCTGACCCTTGGTCCTCATCGGAGGAAGGAGGAGCAGAGTTACCAGCCAACCTGTACAAAGCATGTTTGCATCTCCTTTGAAAGTTATTCATGTGTAAATATGCGCACATCTAACATCTTCCTCTCTGATATCAATTTATGCTAAACAAGATCTCTTTGCTTTCCAAAATTATGTTTGCCTCTGAACTCATGTATTCTTTGATCATACCAAGCGCGGGTGAGCCTGCTGTTCGTGTTTATTAGCTCAGCAAATTTCCTCTAGCCCTTGGGTGGAAGGAAACCCTTTAGCATGGTAATTACCCATGCACACTAGGGGGGCTGCTTTGTGTTCTGAAAGAATACAATTCTCTGATTGCACTCGACCTAACAGGCATTTAGAACAGGAGTATTAATAACTCATTCTTACTGATGCATCAGGTGGAATGAAAATTAGATAGAAAAGGTTACAACCCGTCAGACTCGGGGTTTAATTATCACCGCTGTCTCCAGCTCATCTGACGCTCGCCTTCATATTCTTGGTGGTAAACAAATTTACCGCCGCATTTGTGATCTCACAGTCATTTCCATGACAACCACCTATGACTTCATGGGCTGCTTTGAGGTTTCGAATTCGGCAGAAATAAATGAAACACCCGATAGTGCGGAAGACTCTCGCGGACTGATAAGCTGCAAGCTCTCCATCAAGTAAGCTAATTTCCATCACACCAGGAGGAAATTTGGACTCCTGGGGACACTTGCTGTTCGAGTCTGAGGCCCTGGCATGCTTGTTTCTGCAGACTTCCTCTGGTGGCTTCTGGCAACTCTCTGGTGAACTTTGCTATCAGGCTTCACTTCAGGCCGAGTTCCCCATTCACATGCTCCGTTGCACTATGCAACATTATGCATTGCTAAGGACAGGCACTGTCTCTCCTTCTGCAGTGTCTAGCAGTGAACTTGGTGGAGGACATGTTTCATAAGTGAAGGCACCACGTCCAAGTGTGGTGTAGTGGTTAAGAGCAGTGGTTTGGAGCTGTGGAGTCTGATCTGGAGAACCAGGTTTGATTCCCCACTCCTCCACATGAGCGGCGGAGGCTAATCTGGTGAACTGGGTTGGTTTCCTCGCTCCTACACACGAAGCCAGCTGGGTGACCTTGGGCCAGTCACAGCTCTCTCAGCCTCACCTACCTCACAGGGTGTCTGTTGTGGGGAGGGGAAGGGAAGGTGATTGTAAGCCGGTTTCAATCTCCCTTAAGTGGTAGAGAAAGTGGGCATATAAAAACCAACTCTTCTTCAACATCAACAACAACAAGTTGCTTCAAGAGCCGAGCCACAGATCTGTTCAGTTGTCCACCATCCAGCTCAGACAGCTGCCAAACAGCTGTGCAGTAGCTGTGACGGTGGCATTTTCATTTCCGTGTCAGTGTGGTGTAGTGATTAAGAGCGGTAGTTTGAAGCAGTGGGCTCTAATCGGGAGAACTGGGTTTGATTCTCCACTCCTCCACAAGAATAGTGGATGCTAATCTGGCAACAAACAGCAAGAGAGTGTTTTTAGTCAGTCTTTAGTCAACTTCCCCCTCTTCATGTGCAATTACAGAGCCAGCATGGTGGAGTGGTTAAGAGCGATGGTTAGGAGCAGTGGGCTCTAATCTGGAGAAACGGGCTTGATTCCCCACTTCTCCACATGAGCGGCAGGTGCTAATCTGGTTGGCTGCCCCTAGTCACAGCTTTCTCAGCCCCCGCCCCCCACATCACAGGGTCCCTGTTATGGGGAGGGAAGGGAAGGTGATTGTAAGTGGCAGAGAAAGTCAACATATAAAAACCAACTCTTCTTCTTCTTCAATACTTAGGACAAAAAAAGAAGAAGAATGTTTGGCACTCTCAGAATTGGTAGCGGGTTTATTGGGAGTTCTAACATCTTCTCCCCAAAGCTATTTTCAAAGTGGAAGAACTACCACATTCTGCTGTTAAAAAATAAAATAAAAGATTGCACATAAAGTGAAAGGCAGAAAGCTATTCATAGCTCAAGCTCTGAGGAGAAAGCGAGAGAGAATTTAGATCGCTTATTAGGTACCAGGTATGAAATATCCAGTGTGACTTACATGCGTCGCTACTAAAAATGGACTCACTAAAAACACTCTCTTGCTGTTTGTCTCTCATGCTACAAATGCACCTAATCATAGGGCCGTTGGACCACTTTCCGAATGCACCAGATTCAGTTTGTTACTGGATACCTGGAGGCAAAATGAACTCTGCCCCATCCTCCCAGCTGGGAAAAAACCACCAAGAACCACATGATAAATAACACTTCCCTCTATTTTTATCTTGCCCTTCCACATAGAGTGGGTTTGATATTCCCCAAAGCCCCGTTGTCCAGGCCTCTGTTTTCAGCCCGACACATCTACCAAACTTCATTCTCTTTATTTTGTGAAAAGGAAACTCCCTGCTCAACAACTTCCCCCTCTTCATGTGCAATAACAGATTTTATCTCTTACAGTTTCTTAAAGCTCCTGCTACAAACGGATTAGCTTTCTGCTTTTGCTGGCAGCAATGGGTCCAATTATTCTCATATTACTGTGTATGTCCCTCATAATAATTGTCCTCAATTTACACCCTGACTTAACATCCACGTCCACAGATTTAGAGATTGTGGGATTACTGATGAGGCCAAAGAGAAATCTCTAGAAGCTGAAAAATAATTAGTGGCAAAAGGAGAGACCGTACAACTCAATTTGTGTTGGAAGGTCCTTGTGAGGGCCATCTGGTTTTGGCTCCTATCTGTTTCTATCTCTCCCTCTTTGAACTCGTACAAGCAGTTCGCACCTCTGTGTATCTTCCTGAGTCCCCCGCCTCGTCCTTCTTGCCCAGGTGCCACCTCTCCTCCCCTGCTGTGCCTTCTGCCTTCACTCCCTCAGGCTGACTCCGGCCTTGAAATGCAGATAGCCCTCACTGTCTCTCTAGGACTGTTTGATGTTTTATGCTGCACCGGTTTGCCTTGTAACCTCCCATGTCTCCCATGCGTGTGAACCTTCATGCCCTGTAGTAGATAAATACTGTAACCCCGATAAGCTAGTCACTCGCAACTTTGTATCCATGAGCCTGTCTTCTCTATTTGAAGCCTTCAATAAATCTTTTGTTTCTGCATCCAAGTCTGAGCAATTGATTTGGCGAAGTTTGCCCAACTAGCTGGGGACTCTCACATTAAGTTGCGAGTCCTTGCCTCTTCGTTCTGCATCTGTACCCTACGGGACAGCTATGTCAGCCGACGAGGAAAAGACGACCCCTCCGGCCTCACCGGATGGAAGCGGTGCCCCAGACAAGCCGGCCCCGAAGGACAAACCGGACCAGAAGGTGCCAGGTGCACCCCGGCCGGGCCCAGGACCGGGCACGCGTCCCAAGACCACCTTTAACACTTGGCTGGACTCGCCGAAAGGTTGGTCGCTTTCCCGGACTGAGGCAAAGCACCGCCGCCTGGCCTTAACTGGTACGGGGTTCGAGGACGACCCCGCTCGTCGGGACGCTCTGATGGATGAGGAGCGGAGACAGTGGCAGGAGGAACGCCAGGCGATGGTGGAGCGCATTGATGCCATGCAGCTCGTGATGGAGGAGATGGCCGCGGCCATGGACGCGCTGAAGGTACAGCCCCCGCCGGGTAACCCTCCGGATGGGACACCGGCGGCTCCCCCCGCGCCTCCTCCCAGCACCCCGGCCCGCCGGGACCTGAAGATCACGTATGATGGGTCGGGGGACCAGTTGACCTTTTTCATGGTCCAAGTGGACATTTTCATGCGGGAGCAGGGCAGGACCTTTACCTCCGAGGAGTCTCAGGTCCAGTATGTGGCCTCCCTCCTGCAAGGCGAAGCGGCCGCGTGGATGGTGTTACAGTACGAGCTCCGCTCCCCGGTGCTACGGAGTTTGGATGACTTTATGATCGCACTCCGTAACCGGTTCGAGGACCCGAATCTGGGGGAGCGGGCCAAAGCCGCTCTGATGCAACTACGCCAAGGGGCCAAGTCAGTGGCGCAGTATGCGAGCGAGTTCCAGTCTCTGTCGAGTCGGATTCTGGACTGGAGTGAGGCTACCCGGGTGCAGTTGTTCAGGGAGGGCCTAAACCCGGACCTGCAGCATTGGGCCTTTATGCAAGGCAACCCCCCTGACGTTGAGGGTTGGGTGCGCCACGCTGCCGACATCGAAAATCGGAAGCAGCTCCTGAACCTGTCCAAGCAACGTTCCGGCCGCGACTTCAAACCAAGAGGAGACAAGGCAGGTGGGGTCCGAGACCCTCGCACCCTGGGCGGCAGCGGCCCCACGCCAGTGGAGCGCCGCAAGCGCTTCGAGGCAGGGGTGTGCCTGGTCTGTGGAGGAAAGGGTCACTTCGCCTCCCAATGCCCATCCCGCTCCGGACGCCCGACTTCCATTCGCCCCGTCCCGAGCGAACCAGAGAAAGCCCCCGCAGAGGGTCAACCGCGACGCCGAAGCAACGCTCCAGGACGTCGGAGCACCCCCTCGGCACTGCACGCGCACGCCCTGGATGGGATCGCCAGTTCGACCGGTCCATCGGGACCCCGGATCGCCAGTGCAACCTCTGACTCCGCCGAGTCACGGATTACAAATACCACGTCCCCCTCGTCCAGCGAGGAGGAAGAGTGGGATGAGCCGGCAAAAAACGCCGTCGGTCTGCTGTAAGGGGGGCTCCTCAGCAGACCGCACCGACCCTCGTGCAAGGAGCTCCACCGATGGTAAGCGCCCAGGAAGATAATGTTTATATTCGGGTTCACCTCTCACTACCCACGGGGGGCCCAGTTTTAGAATTCCCCGCGCTCGTGGACTCGGGGTGCGCCCGCACATTGATTAGCGAGGAGGCGGCCCGGAAGTTGCAGGTCCGCCGCAAGCGCCTCCCGGGTCCCCTCCGCTTCTCCCAGATGGACGGGAGTGACTTTAAAAAGGGGCCTGTCACTCACCGGACTACCGCGATAGTCATGACTGTAGGGGAGCATTGGGAACGGTTGTACTTTACCATTGCCCCCATAGTTGCCCCTGTAGTACTGGGAATGAACTGGCTACGGGGCCACAACCCTTCTATTGATTGGGTCAAGCGGACCCTCACCTTCCCTGAGGATCCCTGTGCCTTGCATGACAGGGACCGCATGACCGGGACCCCGGCAGCCGCCCTAGTGGGTTCCCCAGGACCCGTTTCCAATACCCCCAACCTACCCTCAGAATACTCCCAATATTCGGATGTGTTTGATGTGCGGGAGTGTGACGAACTGCCACCACACCGGGAGACCGACTGTGCGATTGAAATAGTTGGGGACGGCAAGTTGTCCAAGGGAAAAGTGTACCCCATGAGCCCCAGTGAAAAGGCAGTGCTGCGGGACTATTTAGACACTAACTTGGCGAGGGGCTTCATCCGCCCCTCCAAAGCTCCGTACTCCGCCCCCGCCTTTTTTGTCAAAAAGAAAACGGGAGACTTGAGACTGTGTATTGACTTTCGGAGGCTCAACGCTGTCACGCAGTCTAACGCTTACCCCCTCCCTCTCATTCCAGACCTACTAGCACAATTGAAGGAGGGCCGGATTTTCACCAAACTGGATTTAGTGGAAGCCTACCACCGCATTCGCATAAAAGAGGGGGATGAACCAAAAACGGCTTTTTCGAGCTGTTTTGGCATGTTTGAGTATTTAGTCATGCCGTTCGGACTTTCTGGGGCTCCGAGTGTGTTCATGCAGTTAATCAACGAAGTGTTACATGATTTGTTGTTTCGGGGGGTGGTGGTATTTCTGGATGATATACTCATTTATTCTGAAACCATGGAAGAGCATGTCCGGCTGGTGCGGGAGGTCCTCCAGCGGTTACGGGACCATAAGTTATATGCCAAAGTGTCTAAGTGTGAATTCCACCAGCCTTCCATTACCTTTCTAGGCTATGTAATCTCTCACCAGGGGTTGGAAATGGATCCCGGAAAGGTTCAGGCGGTACGAGATTGGGAACCCCCTACTACGCGCAAACAACTGCAGCAGTTCCTGGGGTTCGCCAACTTTTACCGCAATTTCATTCCCAACTTTGCGCAAGTGGCTCTTCCTCTCACTTCCCTTCTGCGCACTAAGGGAAAAGGTGCCAATGCCGCCTTGCCTTCGGCCCGACTGCAGTGGTCCCCTCCCTGCCAACAGGCTTTTGAGGACTTGAAGCTACTCTTCTCGTCCGAACCGGTCCTGGCCCACCCGGACTGCACCAAACCGTTTGTGGTCCAGGTGGACGCCTCCGATGTAGCTATGGGAGGGGCCCTCTTGCAGCGGGACGAAAATGGCGCTTTAAAGCCATGCGCCTATTTCTCCAAGAAGTTTACCCAGTCCGAAATCAACTGGGCCATCTGGGAGAAAGAAGCCGCGGCAGTTAAGCACGCCCTCACTGTGTGGAGGCATTTTCTGGAGGGGGCAGAATTCCCGTTTGAAGTGTGTACCGATCACAAAAATCTGGAGGCTCTCAAAGGAGCTAGAAAGCTCAACGCCAAGCAAATACGTTGGGCCCAATTCTTTGCCAAATTTCGGTTCACCCTCAAACATGTACCCGGCAAGGAAAACGCCCTAGCCGATGCCCTATCCCGACTGCCCCAGTACCGCAACGATTTTGACCGTCCTGTGGACTCTTTGTTCACTCCTGAGCAACGGGGAGAGATCCCGGGTTTGGCAGTCTCCACCCGGTCTCAAACCCGCCACCCCAGTGGTCCTTCGCTCAAGGGAATCCCGGAGGCTTTCCAGCAGCGCCTCCGGGAAGCGTCCCTACAGGAAGCAGAGCAGCAGACGCTCCCTTCCGGTATGGAGCAGCGAGAGTCCTGGTGGGTGCAGGAAGGGAAACTCTATGTCCCAGCCTCTCTTCGCAGGGAGGTTTTGGGACTGGTCCACGGGGCCAAGCTGGCCGGTCACTTTGGGTTTGTCAAGACGTTGCATTTAGTACGGCGGCAGTTCTGGTGGCCGGGCATGAGAGGGGATGTAGAATTGTACGTTCGCAGTTGTCCCACATGCGCCACCGCCAAAAACAGGGGGGGCAAAACCCCAGGGCTTCTGAAACCTCTGGAAATCCCCACCCGGCCATGGGAGGTGATCGCCATGGACTTCATCACCGATCTACCCCCCAGCAGGGGCAAGACCGTACTGTGGGTTGTTACGGACCTCTTTTCCAAGCAGGTCCACTTTGTCCCCTGCGCTGGGCTCCCGTCGGCACAGGGGTTGGCCAAGATGTTCGTCGCCCATGTCCTCCGGCTTCACTCGATTCCTAGGAAGGTCCTCTCCGACAGAGGGGCCCAGTTCGTTGCCAAATTCTGGCGAGCCTTCCTGAAGCTTATGGGGGTGGGGGAACAGGGTCTCTCGTCTGCCTACCACCCGCAAACTGACGGCCAAACCGAACGAGTGAATGCCGTGGTCGAGTGCTATCTCCGATGTTATGTTAATTACCATCAGGATGACTGGGTGGACCTGTTACCCTTCGCTGAATACGCATACAACAATGCCCCCCACTCCTCCACGGGGTTTAGTCCGTTCCGAGTAGTGTACGGAACCGAGTTCGGCCCTTTCGGTGCCGCCCCCGTCTCCCCCGAACTCGAGGCAGTGCCCGAGATGCAGGAATGGGTGCAGGCGGTCAGTTCTACTTGGCCCTGGCTACAGAAGAACCTTGAACGGGCCAAGCGGAAATACAAAGAACAGGCTGACAAACACCGGTCCCAGGGATGGGAACTCCGGGTGGGGGAACAGGTTTACCTTTCCACGAAGAATCTACGTTCCCTCCGACCCTGTAAAAAACTCAGTGACCGTTATGTGGGCCCCTTCCCCATTACTCGGGTGATTAACGAGGTAACTGCGGAGCTGGATCTTCCCCAAACCCTTCGCGGGGTACACCCCGTTTTTCACATCAGTCTGCTCAAGCCGTTCGTCTCCGCTCCCCAGTTCCACCCCCCTTCTAAACCAGAAGTGCCCACTGTTGTGGGTGGGGATACCCACATGGAAGTGTCCAGGGTCTTGGATTCCAAGTGGAAAAAGGGAAAGCTGTTTTACTTTGTTCGGTGGAAACATCTAGGCGCCGCGCACGATGAATGGGTTGCAGCCCCCCACATGGCCGCCCCCCGGCTCGTACACGAATTCCATTGCGCTTATCCCGAGAAGCCTCGACCTCCCGAACTCGCGGGAGGGGGGCCTTAAGGGGGGCAGAATGTGAGGGCCATCTGGTTTTGGCTCCTATCTGTTTCTATCTCTCCCTCTTTGAACTCGTACAAGCAGTTCGCACCTCTGTGTATCTTCCTGAGTCCCCCGCCTCGTCCTTCTTGCCCAGGTGCCACCTCTCCTCCCCTGCTGTGCCTTCTGCCTTCACTCCCTCGGGCTGACTCCGGCCTTGAAATGCAGATAGCCCTCACTGTCTCTCTAGGACTGTTTGATGTTTTATGCTGCACCGGTTTGCCTTGTAACCTCCCATGTCTCCCATGCGTGTGAACCTTCATGCCCTGTAGTAGATAAATACTGTAACCCCGATAAGCTAGTCACTCGCAACTTTGTATCCATGAGCCTGTCTTCTCTATTTGAAGCCTTCAATAAATCTTTTGTTTCTGCATCCAAGTCTGAGCAATTGATTTGGCGAAGTTTGCCCAACTAGCTGGGGACTCTCACAGTCCTTTCAAGAAACTAATGTCAGCCAGATGGTTTTCGGACGGGAGATAAGTTGCATGGAAACTTGGTTTGTACATCTCAGCGGGACTGTAGTTGCATCTATTCACCTAGAAAAGAGAAAGATATAAGCTCATGCCTAAAAATTCCAAACTAGTAAAAAATCAAAAACAAAAAAAACCAAGAATATTTGGCACTCTTTTAGAATTGGTTGCGGGTTTATCAGGACCACTAACATCTTCTCCCCGAAGCTCTTTTTTTTTTTTTTTCAAAGTGGAAGAACTACCACATTCTGCTGTTAAAAATAAAATAAAAGATTGCACATAAAGTGAAAGGCAGAATGCTATTCATAGCTCAAGCTCTGAGGAGAGAGCGAGAGAGAATTTAGATCGCTTATTAGGTACCAGGTATGAAATATCAAGTGTGACATCCATGCGTCGCTACTACAAAGCAAGCGACTAAAAACTCTCTCTTGCTGTTTGTCCCTCATGCTACAAGTGCAGCTAATCATAGGGCCGTCGGACCACTTTCCCAATGCACCAGATTCAGTTTGTTGCTGGATACCTGGAGGCAAAATGAACTCTGCCCCACCTTCCCAGTTGGGGAAAAAAACACCATGAACCACATGATAAATAACCACACGAGATAGTGAATTACACACAATCGAAGAACAAAAGGCCTTTATAATCAATAGCTAGTTTAGTGGCACTTTTAAAAAGTTATTTTGGTTATTGAGAAAAGGTTCTTCCCACTACAAGGGCCATTCTGATAAACAAAGCAAGGGCTTTTCCTCAGAACTACTAGGACAACAAAGTTTCCCCTCCTCCGGACACGTTCCAGCTTGTCTTCATCTTTCTTAAATTGTGGTGCCCAAAACTGACCACAATACTCTAGGTGAGGTGAGGTCTAACCAGAGCAGAGCTTAGCAGGGATGTGATGCCATAAAATCCACCCACCAAAGCTGCTATTTTCTCCATGGGAACTGATCTCTGTAGTCTGGAGATTAGTTGTAATTCCAGGAGAACTCCAGGCCCCACCTGGAGTTTTGCAATCTTGCTTCTGATAGAATTGAGCAGTTTCTTTCCTGAAGGTGTGTGTGTGGGTCTTTTTAAAGGACTGTCTTGGCAAGCTTTTTTTTTTCCCCTTGTGGCTTTCTAAATCTATAGTTGTGTGCTACTGGTTTTACTTTGTGAGCTGAGAATACTAAATAATTATTAATTGGGTGATATTGGGGCAGTGTTTTTATGTAAGGTGGTTTCTGTGATTTTGTATATTTGTAAACTGTTTTGAGTGCACTTTTTTTGTGGAGGAAAGTGGGTAAATAAGTCTTTTTTAATAAAGAAATCAATTAATTAATCTCCAAGATGGAAAATGGAGATTAAAAACCCCCTAAAAACAGGAAGCAATATTTTAAGCCTCTAGTGGGAGGATTAAATGCTACTAGAAAAAAATGCATTAGTTAATTTGCCCTAGCCAATATTTCCCCCACACACATACCCCCAAAAAAACTTTGCCACAGCTTAGATTTTTCTTCAAAAATGTTTTGTGAGCAGTTAGTGTAGTGGTATAGTGGTTAAGAGCGGTGGTTTGGAGCAGTGGAGCGGTGGAGTCTGATCTGGAGAACTGGGTTTGATTCCCCACTCCTCCACATGAGCTGCAGACTCTAATCTGGTGAACCGGGTTGGTTTCCCCACTTCTACACATGAAGCCAGCTGGGTGACCTTGGGCTAGTCACACTCTTTCAGCCCCACCTACCTCACAGGATGTCTGTTGTGGGGAGGGGAAGGGAAGGTGATTGTAAACTGGTTTTATTCTCTCTTAAATGGCAGCGGAAGTTGGTGTATAAAAACCAACTCTTCCTCCTCTTCTTCTTGGATTAAAAAATGAAGAGGCAACATACAAACAGAAGAAGGATTGCTAATCATCACAACAGGAAAGATCCAGCGATGCAAAGTCTGCCTTTTCTTCAGGAGAGAAAACTGCCACCACCCTTCAGCCTCATTTTAGCAATAAAGATGGCCACGTGCCTTCGGAATTAATTTTTTATGCTCAGTATTCAGATGGTTGCGTTTGCATATTTATTGCCTCCACACGTAGCTTATTGACACAACCCCTTGATATAAACTTCTTATTTTCCTGAGATTGCCAGAGGCCACTGCAATGATAGATAGCAGTTCTCTTTTGAGAGCTATTAAATAAGCTGATACTGTTAGCATAACATACAGTGGAGGTGGGTGATGCTCCCAGGCAGGGTTTAACGGGAGACTGTTCAACTGTTCTAAGGCATATCGCTGTCGAACCAGAAATACTCCCTGCTGTGAACTGAATTGTGTCAATACACATTCATTGGGGAGATCTTGCACATCGTTAGAAAAAGGTTGCTGCTGAAGGGTTCACTGTACTTTTCCACACTGCAGTGAATTTGCTTGCTTTTTTGAGATGGATCTCCTAAAATTAACTAACTTGACAATTACTAAATGATCTATACGTCTCCCCTTTAGGAGGAGGAGGAGGAGGAAGAAGAAGAAGAAGAGTTGGTTTTTATATGCCATGCCAACTTTCTCTAATACTTAAGGGAGATTCAAACCGGCTTACAATCACCTTCCCTTCCCCTCCCCACAACAGACACCCTGTGAGGTGGGTGGAGCTGAGAGAGCTCTAAGAGAACTGTGACTAGCCCATGGTCACCCAGCTGGCTTTGTGTGTAGGAGCAGGAAAACATACCCAGTTCACTAGAGTAGCCTCCGCGACTCATGTGGAGGAGTGGGGAATCGAACCCAGTTCTCCAGATCAGAGTCCACTGCTCCAAACCACAGCTCTTAACCACTACATTGGGAGTGAGAGTAAGCTAGCAAGTTCCTCCACTCATACAGAAAAGCTACATCGTGGTTGTCCAAAAAGTAAGGTCATAATTAAAGTATAGTCATAGGCAA
This sequence comes from Euleptes europaea, assembly GCF_029931775.1. Taxonomy (NCBI): domain Eukaryota; kingdom Metazoa; phylum Chordata; class Lepidosauria; order Squamata; family Sphaerodactylidae; genus Euleptes; species Euleptes europaea. Next base: position 2,467,621 of record NC_079327.1, on the reverse strand, counting down.
TGAATCTAAAAATATGCATTGCTCAGATTTCATTGTGATTTAGAGGATTCTGCTGCATCCCCTGCTGTGTTTTCTTGGTGTTTTTATATTTAAAAGCCAACTTTTGCTGTCCTTTGAATCAGAGTCAGCTTTAATCATGCTAGCATGCTCAATGATCTTCAAATGTCATGCAGGTGCCGGTTATCTGTCAGGGAGGCCACTAAATTTCTGAGCATCAGGAAGGAACGACAACAGTGTTTTTTATCCGTGTGTGTGAAACGGTGAGCACATCTCAGTAGGTAACATGATTAAAATTGGATAGGACCCGACAAAATTGCTTCAGGGATAGTGTTGTTGGGGGGGGATTTCCTCCCCCCCCCCCCCCGAAATTCAGTTTTTAAGATATAACCATTGATTCCTCTTAGAGCCCAGGAGACACGTGGAAACGGCAGTAAGACAAATAGCCCACCCTGACAGTCCTTTTCTGCTAGCGAAAGCATGTAGGGTGGAGGAGAGGGGATGGTGAAGACCCTCCGCCACCATTCTGCACCCAGGATCTGATTTGGCTACCCCACGCTATATTTAAGGTTAGTGCCAGGTCACACATTAAATGCAAATTGGGTTAGGTTTCCCTAACCCAACTAACATTTAATGTCTCATCTAATCAGACTAGTATCCTATTAGAACATAAGAAAGGCCCTGCTGGATCAGACCAAGGCCCATTAAGTCCAGCAGTCTGTTCACAGTGGCCAACCAGGTGCTTCTAGGAAGCCCACAAACAAGACGACTGCAGCAGCACCATCCTGCCTGCGTTCCACAGCACCTAATATAATAGGCCTGCTCCTCTGATCCTGGATCGAATAGGGATGCATCATGACTGGTATCCATTTTGACTAATAGCCATGGATAGCCCTATCCACATAAGAACATAAGAAAAGCCCTGCTGGATCAGAAGAAGGCCCATCAAGTCCAGCAGTCTGTTCATACAGTGGCCAGTCAGGTGCCTCGCCCACAAACAAGACGCAGCAGCAGCATCCTGCCTGTCTTCCACAGCACCTCATATGGGCATCTTGGCCATCTTCTGGGCATGGAGTAGGGGTCACTGGGGGTGTGGGGGGAGGTAGTTGTGAATTTGCTGCACTGTGCAGGGGGTTGGACTAGATGACCCTGGTGGTCCCTTTCAACTCTATGATTCTATATAATAGGCACACTTCACTGATCCTGGAGAGAATCCGCTGAACCTCTTTTTTTTTCTTTTAAATGATATATTTCATTTATTTATTTATTTATTTATTTATTTATTTATTTGATTGATTGATTGATTGATTGATTGATTGATTGATACCCGCCCTCCCCAGCCAAAGGCCGGGCTCAAAGCAGCTCACATAACATTCCAACATATATTAAATAGCACAAAACATTTAAAAACAGTTAAGACAGCCCTATAAAATCCTAAGTAGCATAAAAATATCCAATGGCTCCCCCCACATTGTAATGTAGAGCTACAGCGGGGCAAACAGATGGATAGACCCCCATAGGTGTAGGGTTTCCAGGTCCCTCTTCACCACCAGCGGGAGGTTTTGAGGGCGAGGTTTGGGGAGGGGAGGGACTTCAATGCCATAGAGTCCAATGGCCAAAGTGGCCATTTTCTCCAGGTGATCTCTATCGGCTAGAGATCAGTTGTAATAGCAGGAGATCGCCACCCACCACCTGGAGGTTGGCAACATAGGTGGTAAAAGGGGGAACCAGTAGTGGGGGTCGGGGAGGCCAGCATTTATAGGAAAAGAAACCGTAGCTGGCCTCAACCATAAGCCCAGCAGAATAGCTCTGTTTTGCAGGCCCTGCGGAGCTCTCCAAGGTCTCACTGGAGAGGCTATTCCACCAGGCAGGGGCCAGGGCAAAGAAAGCCCTGGCCCTGGATGAGGCCAAACAGACACTCTTCAGGCGGGGGTGGGGGGTGTCACCAGGATCATAGAATAGAATCAAATTGGAAGGGACTACCAGGGTCATCTAGTCCAACCCCCTGCACAATGCAGGACATTCACAACTACCTCCCCCCCCCACACCCCCAGTGACCCCTGCTCCATGGCCAGAAGATGGCCACGATGCCCTCCCTCTCATGAGCTTCTTATGGTCATAGAATCAGCATTGCTGACAGATGGCCATCTAGCCTCTGCTTAAAAACCTCCAGGGAAGGAGAGCTCACCACCTCCCGAGGAAGCCTGTTCCACTGAGGAACCGCTCTAACTGTTAGAAAATTCTTCCTAAGGTTGGTATTTGATGTTCATAAGGTTTTATGTGGAGGCACCCTTTCACAACTTCCCCCTTTGCGATTGTTTAACATTACGCACCACAGGGTGATGCCCCAGCAGGAGGACAGGAGTTTTGGGAAGACATTGCCTGCCTATGAGCATCTACAGAGTGAAATTCTTACATTTTGCTGCACCTTCCTTTCTGCTCCCTCCCTACAAATTTCTCTTTGATTAAAACAAAATTGAATAGAAACTGACTCCAAATTCCTAAAGAGAGGAGCAGAAAGGGACTGTTGGATTTCAAGGAGAAATTAGCTAAAGAGGAGTTAAGAGAATTTCTCTGAACACTCCTATCAGGAACCACATCAGAGAGGTGGTAAGCACTGGAGGTTTTGAAGCAGAGGCTAGATGGCCATCTGTCAGCAATGCTGATTCTATGACCTTAGGCAGATCATGAGAGGGAGGGCATGTTGGCCATCTTCTGGGCATGTAGGGGTCACTGGCAGTGTGGGGGGAGGTAGTTGTGAATTTCCTGCATTGTGCAGGGGGTTGTACTAGATGACCCTGGTGGTCCCTTCCGACTCTATGATTCTATGATCTGGCCTACAGTCCAACATTTGGTCATCCTTTGGTTGGGTGGCCCAACCATAATCGCAGTAACTCTTGGGGTCTGCCCATTCATCAGTTTGCAATCAGATTCTTCCTCCCCCCCCTTTTTTTAATTTGTTTTTAAAGTTCTGCTCTGGTGGTATACAATGGGCACTTTTCAATGTGCAAATACATCAGTAAAGACAGGCAGTCTTGAGGAAAGGGGTCAGTTCACCACTGAAGTTGCGCCAATACTTTAGCATGCATGAGGAGGAATCATAGGAATATCATCTCTGACAGAGCAGCTTCTGTGAATCATTCTGCTGGCTGTTTGCACTAGGAACTGAGCCTTGGCAAAAAAAACACTGGAAGTTCTCCTGCACAAGATGACCGAAATGAATGAGAAGTGTGTGTCCCATCTGTCCATTTTAATGCAATTGGAGCGCAGCACTTCACCCTTAGGGTTGCCAGCTCTAGGTTGGGAAATGTCTGGGAGATTTTTTGTTGTGGAGTCTGAGGAGGGTGGGGTTTGGGGAGAGGAAGGACTTCAATGCCATAAAGTCCAGTGGCCAAAGCGGCCATTTTCTCCCAGGGGACTGATCTCTTGTCGCCTGGAGATCAATTCTAATAATGGGAGATCTCCAGACACCACCTGGAGGTTAGCAACCCTATTCACCCTGCCTTGTGCATGCTCAACAGCTTTTAGAAGAAGAAGAAGAAGAAGAAGAAGAAGAAGAAGAAGAAGAAGAAGAAGAAGAAGAAGAAGAAGAAGAAGAAGAAGAAGAAGAGCTTAAGGAAGAATCAAACTGCTTACTACCACCTTCCCTCCCCCGCCCCACAACAGACACCCTGTGAGGTAGGTGGGGCTGAAAGAGTGTGACTTGCCCAAGGTCACCCAGCTGGCTTCATGTGGAGGAGTGGGGAAACCAACCCGGTTCACCAGATTAGCATCCGCGGCTCATGTGGAGGAGTGAGGAATCAAACCCGGTTCTCCAGATCAGAGTCCACCGCACCAAACTACCGCTCTTAACCACTACATCACGCTGGCTTCATGTCAACTCTCCTCTTTCTCTCTCTGCTCAGTGTGCCTGTAGAATTCTAACCGGTGGAACCTAGAAAATTCATGGTTGGTGTTCAGCAATCGAGTGCCAGTCATAGTGCAGGTGACAGAGAAGGAAATAGGCGCAAGGTCTCTCTGATCCTTTGAGCATTTGGGTCTTGAGCACATAGACAGTTTTCAATTTTTTTTTAAACGGGAAAATGTCTGTGCAGAACGCCAGAAACACTCGAAATAAAATTACACCCCACAAAAGGGGCTTGTTGACAATGGTAAAATATCATCTGCCCTTTCTCAATGTCAGCCTGAATAATAATCATGCAGGTTGGTGATTTTGTGTACCTCCACATGCATCTCTTACCCTGTTGCTTGTACGATGACTAAGCACACACGGAGACACATTCTGCTTTCTGCTCCATTGGATTAGTTCTTCAGGAATACAGAAGGCAAAACATAAGCACAGTCTGACACCTAGTGGTTTTCAGGGGGGGGAAACATCCAGAAAAGGAGGGGAGGGGGGAACTCTTCCATTTGAACAGGCGTCATGCTCTGTGTGAACATTAAATTAGATTAAAAGCTCATCCTTAGTAAATATCAACTTGTTAAACTGGGAGTGCAATTTTGGAAGGAGTCAATTAGAATGTCTGCTCCTGACTCAAAAAAAAAAACAAAAAAAACACGGAATAATTACGCTTAACCTGAAGGTGATGTTATAATGAAGACCATTCCTCAGACTAAACAAATATAGTATCTCTTGAGCTAATTATGTTGTCTTAATTTGTTGATTTTATAAACTCAGATGTCCTGAGCAAATAACATTGCCACGTGGACGGTGTGTGTGTGTGTCCCCCCCCCCCCTTCTTTTCAGCTTCGCGCCATCTGGTGCTTAACAATGCCATTTCATGGGTGGGGTTAAGTGAGCATAGAAGACTTGGAAACCAGCCTTCTGCAAAGCAAGCAACATTTTCATTTCCATTTCTTAAATTCCATCCACCGCCAAACCCTAGAGTGTTTGCATTAGCGAAAAAGGCTCTTTCCAGCTTTATTGCTCCTGCTCTTCACGCATAACACCAAATCAAGACCAGAGGTGCGCAAAAGGCCCATGAAACTCACAGCTGCAGTTATACAACAGGCAGGAGGGCTGGGTAGGGAAGACAGCATGGCGTAGTGGTGGACTCTGATCTGGAGAGCCTGGTTTGATTCCCCACTCCTCCACATGAAGCTAGTTGGGTGACCTTGGGCCAGTCACAGTTCTCTCCGAACTCTCTCAGCCCCACCTGCCTCCCAAGGTGTCTGTTGTGGAGAGAGGAAGGGAAGGTTTGTAAGCGGCTTTGAGACTCCTTAAAGGTAGAGAAAAGTGGGGTATAAAAATCAACTCTTCTTCTTCTTCTTCTGGGTGTGTATGAGGCCGGAGATGAGGATATTTATTTATTTACTTACTGCGCTTCAATACTGTATCGAAATAAAACTTGATTGATTGGTTAATTGATTGACTTACTTTGCTTTCACTGCAAAAAGGGTGTGGACAGAATGGAGTGGGTGCAGAGGAGAGCGATGAGGAGGATCTGGGACCTGGAGACCAAGCTGAGGGACCTGGGCATGTTCAGTCTGGAGAAGGGGAGGTTGAGGGGGGACAGGATTACTCTGTTGAAGTGTTTGGAGGGCTGTCACTTGGAGGAGGGCAGGGAGCTGTTCCTGTTGGCCACAGAGGATAGGACTTGCAATAATGGGTTTAAATTGTAGGCAAAATGGTACCGGCTGGATATTAGGGGAAATGTTTTACAGTAAGAGTTGTTCGACAGTGGGATCAGCTACCTCAGGAGGTGGTGAGCTCCCCCTCACTGGAAGTCTTTAAGCAGAGGCTGGACAAGCACTTGTCAGGGATTCTGTAGGCTGATGCTCCATTGAGCAGGGGGTTGGACTAGATGGCCTGTATGGCCCCTTCTAACTCTACGATTCTATGATTCTATGACATGCTGAATAATCCACTTTCAATCCACTTTCAGTATACTTTAACAATCGTTTGCAAGTGGATGTTTCCATTTCACACAGTAAAATCCACCTGCAAAGTGCATTGAAAGTGGATTGGAATTGCATTATTCAGCATGTGTGAAAGTGCCCTTACTTTCTTCATTTATACCCTACCTCTCTCCCCAAATGGGGACACGAAGTGACTTACGTTGGTCTCCTTTCTTTTGTGTTATCTGCACAACAACCCTGTGAGGTAGGTTAACCTGAGAGTGTGTGACTGGCCCAAGGTCACCCAGCAAGCTTCCATGGCAGAACAAAATTCAGGCAGGGTATGAGTTTTTGTGAGTCACAGCTCACGTCTTCAGATAGAGCTAGAATGTCACATTCTGTATCTGAAGAAGTGAGCTGTGACTCATGAAAGAAAGATATAGACAAGCTGGAAAGTGTCCAGAGGAGGGCAACAAAGATGGTGAGGGGTCTGGAGACCAAGTCCTATGAGGAAAGGATGAAAAAGCTGGGTATGTTTGGCCTGAAGAGGAAAAGACTGAGAGGGGATATGATAACCATCTTCAAGTACTTGAAGGGCTGTCATAGAGAGGAGGGTGCCGAGTTGTTTTCTGTTGCCCCAGAAGGTCGGACCAGAAACAACGGGTTGAAATTAAATCAAAAGAGGTTCCATCTAGACATTAGGAAGAATTCTCTAACAGTTAGAGCGGTTCCTCAGTGGAAGAGGCTTCCTCGAGAGGTGGTGAGCTCTCCTTCCCTGGAGGTTTTTAAGCAGAGGCTAGATGGCCATCTGTCAGCAATGCTGATTCTATGACCTTAGGCAGATCATAAGAGGGAGGGCATCTTGAGCATCCTCTGGGCAAGGAGTAGGGGTCACTGGGGTGTGTGGGGGGGAGGTAGCTGTGAATTCCCTGCACTGTGCAGGGGTTTGGACTAGATGACCCTGGTGGTCCCTTCCAACTCTATGATTCTATGAAAGTTCATACCTTGCCAGAAATTTTGTTAGTCTATAAGTTGCTACTAGACTCTTTGCTCTTTTCTCCTGGAGAAAATGGCTGCATTGGAGGGTTGGGTCTATGGCATTATACTCCACTTAGGTCCCTCCTCTCCCCAAACCCCACCCTACCCAGGCTCCACCCCCATATATCCAGGAATTTCCCTACCCAGAGTTGGCAACTGTATCCCCTCCTATCTCTCAAACTCAAATTTGCTCATCTTCTGTGTTTTGGCGTGCACAGATTCTGGTTTCAAAAGCAGAATGTTACACCTGGAGAACCTTGGTCTGAAACCATCCTGCTTGCAGCCATCATAGCTGTGGAGTTAGACTTTGAAAGGTACTGTGAGAAACTTCAGGAAAGCTCCCAGATTCAGCATCTCTCTGCAAAATTGTGACCTCTGATTCCCTCAGCTTGCCGCTTACACATACTGTCCTTCTGGTGCGACTGTAAGAAACTAGTCGGGCTTCAACATCAAACAAATGAGGCATGCTTAACTTTTATTTTATTTTATCATGGCCAAAGACCAGCATAACAATAATAACAGCAAAAAAACAAATATAACAAGTAACGTCAAAAAATACAATATATAATTAAATTACATTAAATCGTCATTCTAAAATCAAGGGTTTATCGAGAATCAAGATTGGTATTCATCCTTTGTCTGTTGCTATCACCATAGCTTGCCTTATCCTTGTTCCCATAAAAGAAAACTTTGCAGCAAGTTCAGTGACTTTTGGATCCTTATCTGAGAGAAGATACCTAACATACATAAACACATGAAGCTGCCTTCTCTGAATCAGACCCTCGGTCCATCAGAGTCAGTATTGTCTACTCAGACCGGCAGCAGCTCTCCAGGGTTTCAGGCAGGGGTCTTTCACATCACCTATTCGCCTAGTCCCTTTAACTGGAAATTCTGGGGATTGAACCTGGGACCTTCTGCATGCCAAACAGATGCTCTACCACTGAGCCACAGCCCCTCCCCATAAAATTCCTCTGAGCAACCAGGTAGCTTTCTTAATAGAGGTTGGATCAACTCTCTTCGGATGTCACAATATTTAAGAAACACAAAATGTTCCCATCATTCGATAGTATTTTGAGTTTCTGTCTTTCCCTTTTGAGCTCCAAATGTGAGTTTTCTTGATTCAGAACCCCACTTTGTTTAATCCCTTGTCCACATTGTCTGAAACCATTGATTCCGTGTCTGGTGACCTTCTTCCTTGTTAAACTTCTAACTTTCTCCTTTCTTTGGAAAGGAAAAAAAAAGTCCCAAGAAAACAAAATCTATGCATCTTTAAAGATGCCTCAGGACAGCTCTGAATTATGCAACTTACAGTTACGTGACTTGTGGGTTAAGGATGACTCTGACTTCACAGTGACATTGATCAATCCCTTGCAGATTTTATTTCACTGTCAGTTCCGACCACTGAAGCGTTCAGAACACAACGTTTGTACCGTGCCGTCCCTTTTCTACAAAATAAAGCAAATAAACATGTGGCCTGAACCGGAACTTTCCACGTTATTAACTGGGCTTTCCTCTTCAGCAGAAATTACTACTGGAAAGACTGACATGATTCCAACCATATTCTGTGAATTTGAATCCCCTGAGAAAGATCTTAGGCTTAGACATGGCTTCACAGTTTATTATGATTATTGTTTAAAACATTTTATGCTGTCTTTCCACTGGATCAGGGTAGAATCATAGAATCATAGAGTTGGAAGGGACCACCGGGGTCATCTAGTCCAACCCCCTGCACTATGTAGGAAATTCACAACCACCTCCCCCCCACACTCCCAGTGACCCCTACTCCATGCCCAGAAGATGGCCAAGATGCCCTCCCTCTCATGATCTGCCTAAGGTCATAGCATCAGCAATGCACAAATATGAGAAGTGTTAGTTGAATATCTATTCTAACCTGACCAAAAAATCTCCCTGCCGCATCTTGAAATCCTGGAAAGTAGCATTTACTCTTCATAGGCCCTTAGTCTATTTCCTTATATCATCGTCCATTTATTCATAGGACGGTCGCTTTATCCTCCTTTAATCCCTGTTTTAGCCAGGATCGAACGCACATCAGGCGAAACGCATGCGTTTGATCATGGCTGAATTCTGGCTGGAACAGGGATTAAAGGAGGATAAAGCAACCATGCGTTTTCGCCCATAGTGTCTGAAATCTAGTGTAAAATGTAGTGTTTGGAATAAAACTGACTTGGCAAACAAGACTCATTTGTCTTGGGAATTCCTGAAAGCGCATATATGGTAGTTGAAGAAGAAGAAGAAGAAGAAGAAGAAGAAGAAGAAGAAGAAGAAGAAGAAGAAGAAGAAGAAGAAGAAGAAGAAGAAGAAGAAGAAGAAGAACTGGTTTTTATATGTCGACTTTCTCTACCACTTAAGGAAGAATCAAACTGGCTTACAATAACCTTCCTTTCTCCTCCCCACAACAGACGCCCTGTGAGGTCAGTGGGGCTAGCCCAAGGCCACCCAGCTGGCTTCATGTGTAGGAGTGGGGAAACCAACCTGGTTCACCAGATTAGCGTCCACCGCTCATGTGGAGGAGTGGGGAAGCAAACCCGGTTCTCCAGATTAGACTCCACCGCTCCAAACCACCGCTCTTAACCACTACACCACGCTGGCTCCCCTTTTCAATTATGGCAAGATGTCTGAATTGCAAAGATAAGAAGGGCAGATTGTTGAATTTGACAAAACAGCACACAATGGAAGTGTGCCACTACTAAAGGTAAATGAGAGAGAAGCGGCGCTGAGATAACAATGGACATGTCTTTCCTTCTCCATTCACCTTAATGACGGTTGCTCTTACCTTGGATATCTCTTAGTAATAAAAAGGAACAAAATCAATCAAAACAACTGAGCACTCTTTCCAGAGGACAAAATAATCCCCGATATACAAGTGACTGAAGAGAGGCAAGTGTTTCAAAACTACATCCACTATAGTGACTGGAAATGGAGTGGAGCAGACAGACCCAAGTAGGCCCCACGGTTCAACTGAGTAATTAAATAGCTGCCAAAAAAAATCAGAACATTGTCTTTCTCACTACATTGTGCAGAATTCTTTTTTTTTAATTCACCCCCAGCTATCGTTGTGCCCATGAATTTCCATTAAAGAAAAGATGATTAATACATCCAAAAGGTAAATGCTCTGAACATTTTCTCGTACGCCTTACTGCAGGGCTGGTTTAATAATAGTACAATAATATAATTTTGATGTTGGCCTAGGGTTGCCAGCCTCCAGGTACTAACTGGAGATCTCCCGCTATTACAACTGATCTCCAGCCGCTAGAGATCAGTTCATCTGGAGAAAATGGCTGCTTCGCCAATTGGATTCTTAAGGCGTTGAAGTCCCTTCCCGACCTGAACCCTGCCCTCCTCAAGCTCCACCCCAGAAACCTCCCGCCGGTGGTGAAGAGGGACCTGGCAACCCTATGTTGGCCATTTGGTCCATTTATGGGAGATGTAATCACAAACACAGAGATGTTAGCTTAGTGGGGGTGGAAAGGGTTGTCTTGTGGTGACCGCTTAGGGATTTCAAGGCAAGAGATGAACAGAGGTGACAACCCTGGGCTTCCTTGGTGGTCTCCCAAATGGCTGGCCCTACTTAGCTTCCGAGATCTGACAAGATCGCCCTAGCCTGAGCCATCCAGGTCAGGGCCCACTAGCCCAATATAGGTGTTTAAATAGGGTCATTCCCTGACAGAGAGGAGGGGGATTGTATCTACTAGTCTCCTATCCCCACCCCAATGTCTATGTGTGCAGTTAAAAGTCACAGGGAAGAAGAAGAGTTGGTTTTTATATGGTGACTTTTTCTACCACTTAAGGCAGAATCAAACCGGCTTACAATCACCTTCCCTTCCCCTCCCCACAACAAACACCCTGTGAGGTAGATGAGGCTGAGAGAGCTGTGACTAGCCAAAGGTCAACCAGCTGGCTTCATGTGTAGGGGTGGGGAAACAAATCCAGTTCACCAGATTAGTGTCCGCCACTCATGTGGAGGAGTGGGGAATCAAACTCGGTTCTCAAGATCAGAGTCCAGTCCAAACCACCGCTCTCAACCACTACACCACACTGGCCAACATATACAAGGGTATGCATGTATGTCCCTCATGCATCAGGTTGCCAACTTCCAGGTGGTGGCTGGAGATCTCCTACTATTACAACTGATCTCCAGGCAACAGAGACCAGTTCCCCTGGAGAAATTGGCCGCTTTGGCAATTGGACTCTTTGTCATTGAAGTCCCTCCCCAAATCCTGCCCTCCTCAGGCTCCACCCCCAAAATCTCCAGGTATTTCCAAACCTGGAGCTGGCAACCCTACTCATGTGATGTAATTGAATGGGTTTTTTTGGGGGGGAAGGTTATTAAGCCTTTCACTGACCCTGCCCTGGTTTTCGGTTCCATGATAAGTACTGCTCATGTATCATCTCAAAAACTTTCGAGCTTTGTAGATAATTGGTAGAGTTTCTGTCCACCTTTGTAGAGATAATATCTGGAGAGAGGCTGAACACTAACTAGCTATCCCTAATTTGAAAATGCTGAAGAAAACATTGGCAAAAATAGGATTGTAGGTCATCTAGATGAGAGGCCTCGGATTGTAACATGTTGTGTGCATTGCTGGCCTACCTCTTTGATTCCAGAGAAAAACACCGTTGTTTTGGCTGTTAACTAGATTAATGGTCCTTCCTCCGTTTGGGCCCCGGCTTCTACAAAGGAAAGAAATAAAATAAAGGCACAGCATGAAGGGCTGTTACTTTGCAGCAACCAAAACAATTGACTTCTTACACTCTTGAGTATCACAGGATATCGGTTTTAATAACACCAGGTTCTGAAGTTTTAAATAGTTACTGTGTTACCTTTGAAGATTAATAATACATCTTGCCACGGGTCTCAGTAGAAATAGTTGGGATAATATACCACTCAGCTGACCCTCTTGTTCATTAAGGAATCGACTTCTTAAAAACTGCAAAGCAAATAACGTTTGGAGATCTGGACCAACAGAGAGACTCCAACATTATTATTATCTCTATAATCTTAACTCATGAAAGAAATTGGATATTTTTTGTAACTGACACATTATTGCCGTTTCCCTTCCTTTTCTTTTCTCTCTTAAAGAAAACAACACCTTAGAGTTTCCTTCCAATCAATGTCCCGTAAAACAAAACCTCTCCTTGCTGTGTTTCTCTTTTATGCTCTCATCTAGCAAAAGGCTCTGCTTGAAATTTAAGAAATTAAGGACTGAAGTTTTTCTAAAATCATAGTGGCCGTGTGACGGACAGAAGACTGTCCTGCCCCTGAAGGGAAAATCAGCCCATAGGACTGCTGCTCCAGCATCCAATCACCTTTGGGAAGGGGTGTGTGGGGTGTTGGAGGGAAGGACGGCAGGAGTTCGATTCCAGTATGCTTCAGGGAGAGGGCAGTACTTGTTTCTGGTCTGCTTCAGCAAGGGAGCAGACAGTTTGAAGGCTAGCTCTGCCTGGTAGCATGGCAGAGTGATTGAGCTCCATCTCTGGGAGAGAAGAGAGTACCCCACTTATTAGGCCTGTCTCTGGGGACGATCAGACCTGGTTCCATTTAGTCTGACTCTTGGGAAAGGGAAGGGTGGTATGGGTAGAATCTAGAGTTGCCAACCTCCAGGTATTAGCTGGAGATCTCCTGCTATTACAACTGATCTCCAGCCGATAGAGATCAGTTCACCTGGAGAACATGGGCTCTTTGGCAATTGATCTCTATGGCATTGAAGTCCCTCCCCTCCCCAAACCCCATTCTCCTCAGACTCTGCCGCAAAAACCTCCCGCCAGTTTCGAAGAGGGACCTGGCAACTCTAGTAGAAGCCTGCATGGGTGAGAGAGGATCCAACCCAGTGGCCGATCAGCAAAAGCCTGTTTGAACCAAAAAAACATTCAAGGAAATACTATCTACCCTCTAAATCCACAACTTATTTAAATTTAGGTGCCTCTGCCAGGTTTCTCCTTTGTCTACCAGGAGACCTGTGCTGCTGGTTTGTTCCTTTAAAACCAAATGGTCATGTGTTCATGTGATGCTGGGACTTCTGGATCCTTGTGATTTGACCCCAAACTGTGTTTGGACTATTCTCATTACCTCTGGCCCCAGGAGCCCGCTTGTAGGGATGTGCCTCCACTACACCATGGCTGCTGTGCCATGCCCATCATTGTATATCTTTTTGAGGTCACCCTGTTTCCCAACAGAAGCTCGCTAGCCTGAGAACCATCATAATGAACCACATAACCTCAGATGAAAGGGGGGGAATTAGGTTGCCATCTCTTCTCCAAGTCCTGTGAGGAAAGATTGAAGGAGCTGGGTATGTTTAGCCTGAAGAGGAGAAGACTGAGAGGGGATATGATAACCATCTGACTGCAAGTACTTGAAAGGTTGTCATGTAGAGGATGGGTGCCAAGTTGTTTTCTGTTGCCCCAGAAGGTCGGACCAGAACCAACGGGATGAAATTAAATCAAAAGAGTTTCCATATAAACATGAGGAAGAATGTTCTAACAGAGCGGTTCCTCAGTGGAACAGGCTTCCTCGGGAGGTGGTGAGCTCTCCTTCCCTGGAGATTTTCAAGCAGAGGCTGGATGCCCATCTGTCAGCAATGCTGGTTCTATGACCTTAGGCAGATGATGGGAGGGAGGGCATCTTGGCCATCTTCTGGGCATGGAGTAGGGGTCACTGGGGGTGTGGTGGGGGAGGTAGTTGCGAATTTCCTGCATTATGCAGGGGGTTGGACTAGATGACCCTGATGGTCCCTTCCAACTCCATGATTCTTGCTAGAGGTTGTTGTCTGCAGTAATCCTATAGCTGAACTGAGACTTGAACCAAAAGTTAACAGCTGCTGGAGGAAAAATTGTCAGTAGTCGCAGAAACTACAGTAGTCGCAGAGACTACAGAGGATAATGGGAAGAATGAAAATGGATAATATCTAAATGTCTCCCAAAAGAGATCCAGTAGGCTGACATTCCCCAAGGATCAAATGTGGTTATGATTATCCCTCAGTACTGAAGGACTAGGGTTGCCAGCACTTGGCAAATGCCAGGAGATTTGGGCAGTGTTTGGGGAGGTTGGCATAGGACTGTTGATTCGGTTCGGCCCGAACTGAAAATCAGCCGAATTTCCCCTGATTCGGTGGTTTTTAGTTCGGGAGGAACCGAACTCAAAACTGGCGGGCAACCGGGGGGGCCGAATTCAGCGAGTTCGGGAGTTCGCGAATAAATCTGGCAAATTCGGCCGTCAGTAAGCAGCATAACCGTCAGTAAGCAGCATTCTCCTCCCCCGGCCAATCGGTGGCCAAGCTGGGTCTTCTTCTGGCCAATCAGTCAGGATTGAGTACTGGAGGAATCAGCTGATGTGAGACCCCGCCAGGGAAAGAGAGAGAGAGGGAAATCCTTGTGTGTGTGTGCGGGGGTGCTTGTGCACATTCGCTCCTTTCTGTGGCTGCAGGGGGCGCATTTTTTGGGGTACAGACACAAAACTTTGAGGGGATATTCAGACAAGCCTTCTTAAGAGACCACCCAAGTTTTGTAAACATTGGGTCAGGGGGTCTCGAGATATGGGCTCCCCCCCTTTTTGTTTCCATGGCTGCAGGGGGCACATTTTTGGGGGTACAGACCCCAAACCTTTAGCATAGCTTCAAATGAAGCTTCTTAAGATACCCCCCAGGTTTTGTAAACATTGGGTCAGGGGGTCTCGAGATATGGGCTCTCCCCCTTTTCCCTCCCCCCTTTTCCATTTATGTGGCTGCAGAGGGTGCTTGTTTGGGGATATAGCCCCCAAACTTTCAGAATAGCTTTACACAATTATTCTTAAGATACCACCCAAGTTTTGTAAAGATGGGTTCAGTGGGGACAGAAATATCGCCTCCCCCCTTTTCTCTTTCCGTGGCTGCAGGGGGCGCATTTTTGGGGGTGCAGATCCCAAACTTTGAGCGGAGTTTCAGACCAGTGTTCTTAAGTTTTGTGAACATTGGGTCAGGGGGTCCCGAGATATGGGCTTTCCCCTTTCCCCTTTCCCCTTTCCCCTTTTCCCTATTGGGATGAATGGATCAGCCGATCCTGTGTGTGCATCTTCTCCAGAGCAAAACGTCCCGTTCCTATTTGGAATCATCTTGGACTACAAGTCCTCCCCAGCCCGTCCTGATGGAACAGAAGACAGCCACAGTAAGACCCCTTTGGGGGCTTTAATCTATAATTTTTCTCCTGTGTATGTGTGTGTGTGGGGGGGGGGGAAGCAGAGTCTGTGTGTGTGTGGGGAGGAAGCAGTTTCTGTGGGTGGGGGGGAAGCCAAAGGGGGCTTTCATCGGTTCTGCCTGGGGTGTGTGTTCCCCCTCGAGTCTCTCACTCCCTGGTTTGAGGGGGGAGGTTTCAGTTGTGTCTTCTGGTTTTCCCTGTTGCAAAGGTGTTGTTTTACAAGGTTGTGTTGCTTTGCAAACTGTTGTCGGGGCTGGGAGCTTTGTGCGTGGGCGGCAAGCTCTGCTGAGAGATGCACATTAAGGGTGGGGGGACCCCTTTCAGGGCCCATATCTCAGCCCCCCCTGACCCAATCTTTACAAAACTTGGGGAGTCTTTCAATAAACGTCCTTTGAAGCTCTGCTGGAAGTTTGGGACCTCTAACCCCAAAAATGCCCCCCCCAGAGCCGCGGAAAGGCGCGGTTGTGTTTTTAATGGTTTTATTCGGCCGAATTTTTTTTCCGAACTTTGAATTCCCGCCGAATTGAACGGATCCGAAGTGGGGGAGTTCGGACTTCAGCATATTCCGGATCTAAACGGGCTGAATTTGGCCGAATCCGAACTATACCGAATTTTTTTAAATTCAGCAGCCCTAGGTTGGCAGTTGGGAAACATATGACATCAATTCTGGGTGATGTTAAAGGAATTTCCCCAGTCAATTTGGTAAGAATCATACAGACATTGGGGAAATTCTACAGCTTCACTAAGGAGGCCATTTCCCAACCATGTTTTTCTCCCACTCTTCAATTTCTTGCGGGTAGGGGTTTACTTGGTGTGGGTGGGCAAATGGCAAGCTTATGATGGACTGAGAGACGTTTGTTCCAGGAGGAAAAAAAACATGTTGCCACTTGGATTTACTCAAATGACTTAGTTGGAGCGCTCTTGCAACGAGGGTGTCATCTAAAGGGGGGTAGATTTTCACAGGAGCACATTTGAAGAACGCAGGCCCAACTAGACAATGGCCGAAAACGCACGGGCACTTACTCCTGTCTCCGCCCAGTCTCCTCCCTGCTTTTTTCCATTTTCAAGCCGGACCAAATTCTCACAAACGGACGAGACCTCGGATGCTGCTGGCCGAGCGTTGTGCCAACCTAAAACGAACCTGTCTTAGCGATTGAGGACCCAAACCGTTACCCCTGGCTCTCTTCCGGCGTCACGACATCCCGCACGCCTCCAAACCCCTCCCTGCGCAACCTCACCCCTTTTTGTTTCCAAATTTTTTGAAAAGTGGGAGCGCAGTGCTGTCATTGGTCAGTGAGTCAGTGAGTCGGCCAATCACCACCGGGAGTGTGCTTTGCTGAATGGCCAAGAAGTGCGTGTCTCCGGCGTTTTCTGTTTTGACGGGCAGATCAGCACACTGATTCGCCACGGATCAAGAGAGGTTCTGTGCACAGATTGTCCCCTTGCCCGGTTTGAACTGATCCTGGCTGGAACGGGGAGGACACTGGGAAGAAACCGGAGTAAGTGCCCATGCGTTTTCGGCCAATGGGTTTAATCCTATGGATTTGTTCCGCTGATGGTAGCAGCTTCCACCAGTATGTTCTGTCTGAGGACCTGGGATTAGAGAATGCACATTTCACATCTGGATTGTGCCAGAGGAAGGTGCTACCATTAGCAGACCAAAACCATAGGATCCATTATGGCTGACATACAGTTGCCATCAACCTAATAATATTTGACAAGGAGCATGTGATATGATATCATGACTTTTAGCATTCCTGTCCTCCGAAAGCAGCAGACAATCAGCTGGCACAAAGGCCAACTCTATGATTCTATGAGTTCCTATTGGAGAGACCTCTTCATTCTTTGCAGTGGAGAGGGCCCTTCCGCATATGCAGGACATCTCCAATCCATTGAGATGCCATTTGCAAGCAGAGGCCTCTGTGTCTCCCTCAGCGCTCTGCCTCTCCTACACAATCCACAGTTGTCTCCTTATATTTCTGTTGCACCGATTTCAAAAAAGAATGTCAAGCAATCAAGCACCAACCTGAATACCGTGTTATTAAAAACTAGGTTAAGCCAGCTATCGTGGGGCTTGAGAGTTCCTATTATATTTACAATAGACCTGTGAAAAGAGAAAAGCAGCATTTCTGGCCGAGGCCTACATTGTGGTGCCATTTGAGAAGAGCACCTGCTCCAACAGCTTTGTGGGGAAAGAATGAATAATCTTGACCTTTGGCTGAATACACTTGAAAAATGGTAACATAAGAACACAAGAAAGGCCCTGCTGGATCAGACCCAGGTCCATCAAGTCCAGCCATCTGTTCACACAGTGGCCAACCAGGTGCCTCTAGGAAGCCCACAAGCAAGACGACTGCAGCAGCACCATCCTGCCTGTGTTCCACAGCACCTCATATAACAGGCATGCTCCTTTGGACCTTGAGAAAATAGGTATGCATCATGACTAGTATCCATTTTGACTAGTAGCCAAGGGTAGCCTTATCTTCCATGAACACAACCACTCCCCTCTTAAAGCCTTCCAAGTTGGCAGCCATCACCACATCCTGGGGCAGGGAGTTCCACCATTTAACTATGCTTTGTGTGAAGAAACATTTCCTTTTATCAGTTCTGAATCTCTCACCCTCCAGCTTCAGCAGATGACCCCGCGTTCTAGTATTATGAGAGAGGGAGAAAATCTTCTCCCTGTCCACTCTCTCCAAACCATGCATAATTTTATAGACCTCTATCATGTCTCCCCTTAACCGCCTTCTTTCCAAGCTAAACAGCCCTAAGCATTCTAACCGCTCCTCATAGGGCAGTTGCTCTAGTCCCCTAAGAGTGGTGGTTTGGAGAGGTGGACTCTAATCTGGAGAACCGGGTTGGTTTCCCCACTCCTACACAGGAAGTCAGTTGGGTGACGTTGGGCTAGTCACAACACTCTTAGAGATCTCTCATCCCCACCTACCTCTTAAGGTGTCTGTTGTGGGCAGGGGGAGGGAAGGGGGTTGTACGCCGGTTTACTTCTTCCTTCAGTAGTAGAGAAAGTCAGCATATAAAAACCAACTCCACTTCTTCTTCTAGAATGTGGGGATGTAACATCCAGAAAGATTTTCAGCAGAGAGACGTGACTCTTGCACAGGGACAAATAATACCGTTCCTCCTGTAGCCAAATTTCATGCAATCGTCAAAGTGTAGGAAGTGTGGAAAGTCAATAGGAAATCCCACTTTCCTTCTTTGGAGATTTTCAAAATTTTATTTCTACTGGGAGTCTCAGAAAAAGAAGTCATAAAGCAGTGCCTTTCAGTTCACACACATGTGCGCTAAGGAGATACAGTTCAGAATTTAAATACCTCATATATCTGTTGTTTAAAGAGATATTTTTTTCTGAAATAATAAGTTTAACCAGATTGCACCTTTTCTGGGAATTAATACCACAGATATGAAGGTAGATAATTCTGTGAAAAATTATTTCTCGTGTTGGGCAATTATCATTAATGAGAGAAAAATTTCTTAAATCCTAATAAATCAGAGCCTGAATTGACTGGCCATGCATTCAAATTGCTGCATTATTCACACTGGAATTACTCCAAAGATTAGCTGTAAATTGCCCTCCAAATTGAATTTATAGTTCCATTTTTCATAACTCCTGTGTTGTGACAGATGAGAAGAATCTCCCAAGAAAAATGACAGCAGTGGACTTAATTTCTTAGTTCCCTGCCTTCAAGACAGGACTGAACAATCTCTATTTACCATTCTTAAAAAAAAAAAAAAAAAAAACTATCTGTTTTGGCAAGCATGAAAACTTGTTAGGAAAGAAAGTCTCTCCTCTTTCATGCAAACTTCACTGCAAAGAACATAAACAAAACTTCAGCACTGACTAACCAAAAGAGGCAAGAAGCTACCTGCATTAAAGTCAAACGAGAAACTTCATTTCAATATGTTGCGGGTGTTAGGAAAGGCCTTGGTGCGCCTGAGAGCCACTGCCAGAGTAAACAAGGCTAACCTTGATAGACATAGGCAGTTTATGCATGGGTACTTTCACTCACGTTCACCCCAGGTCTGTCTTGGTTGTTCCTTGGAGTTATGCATGAGTTTTCCATCCATTAGAGATGACCTCACTGCCAGCCCTCACAAATCCCGGGACTTCCCGTCCCTCTGTTAACCCGATTCTTCCCTCTCCCCTGAGCTCAGCCCACTTGAAATCTCCATGCATAAGTCAAAGCGTGGGACGCACAAGCTTGGTTTCTCTCACAGCCAATTACAGAGCAGTGTGTAAAGAGGCGGGGATTCAAATGCTTCCTGCTTCCTCGAAGCTCTTTCTGAGCATAAGAAAGGCTTTTTAAAACTGAAACTTGGATTTCCCCCCCCCTTCCTTTCAGATTGCTCTGTTGTTGTTGTTTTGTACTTAAAATGCCTTTTAATGCAGCAATTAGGTTTTTTTTGGGGGGGGGGTTCTCTCACAGTAAGTATTACAATGTAAACCAATTAAAAAACAGCATTTAAAGGGCTTGATTTTAGCTTGGAGACTGCTGGTGCAGAGATTCCCAACAGGAAGGTGTAGGTCAAGCGAGCAATGAACCTCAAGTAAAACTCCCATGCGTAAATGACGATAGAGCACAATCGTGAAGGAGGGGGGAGATCTGCAGTGGCTAGAAGTGAAAAGGGGGGGAAAGGCCCCATTGAAAACAGCAAGGCTGTGCCACCAAAAAAGGTGGTGCAGCCCCACCTCCACTCAAGGGGCATTCCCAGGGCGAAAGGGCTGCGTAAGCTGCCTAAAGGGCTGTGGAGAGCCAGCGTGGAGTATTGGTTAAGAGCTGTGGTTTAGAGCGGTGGAGTCTGATCTGGAGAACCGGGTTTGAATTCCCACCACTCCTCCACATGAGCAGCGGAGGCTAGTCTGGCGGATCGGTTTGGTTTCCCCACTCCTCCACATGAAGCCAGCTGGGTGACCTTGGGCTAGTCACACTCTCTCAGCCCAGCCTACCCTCACAGGGTGTCTGTTGCGGGGAGGGGGAGGGAAGGTGATTGTAAGCCGGTTTGATTCTGCCTTAAGTGGTAGAGAAAGTCGGCAAAAAATAACCAACTCTTCTTCTTCTTCTTCTTCTTCTTCTTCTTCTTCTTCTTCTTCTTCTTCTTCTTCTTCTTCTTCTTCTAAAGGCAGCTCCATCCCCGGATTGCAGCTGGAGTAGGAGGAATGTTTTTCACACATTTCCAGTCCACTCTTCCATCTATCTTAAAATCCAAAGCCCGTACATCTGTAGGATTTCCCTGGACAACTGAGAACCCCATGTGAATGGTAGGGCCCTCAAGGATGTGTATGGAGTCTAAGCACATACAACCGTACACACACCGACCATGGCTTGAACATGCAGAAATTGTCCAACAGAAAGAGCAGGTGTGACAGCAGTTCCTGGATCCACGTCTTTGCTGAATGCAAATATGTTAGGTGAAAAGAGTTTTTGTGACATCATTACGAGTAGCATCAGCTACTCAAGAATATATAACCGTCTGCAGGAATAGATATGTACTGGCTATCACTGACAATTGCTTCCTCAATTTTTTTCTTTAAAGCCAAACGTTTTGCAGAGTGGACTATTACTAGCAACTATAGAAATGAGATGATAAACTGTCCTCACTTAGCGCTTTTCCAGGAAGTTTTATTCTAGGGCTGTGCTGCATTTCGGTATACAGGTAATATTTTCAAGGCAAGAAGAAGCAGGCTTTCAGAGCTTACCAAAACCCCCTCAACAAATATTAGCAGTATCTCGAACGTTCAGCATGTTTTTGCTACCCCAATGTGCAGCTGCCTCCGCTCCATTGATAGGGCTTTTTCATCAGTGATTCACATGCAAAAGTATGGGTGTCTTCCGTCTTCTGGGAGATGGACACTTTAAGCTCCACAAGCCACTTTGAACAAAACATGGTGGGAAGACCAGAAGACACTGAGCTCGCGAATTTCTTCAGCTCTAATGAAGACACCTCATCTCTAGTCCTAGGAGAAGAAGAAAAAGAGGTGGTTTTTATACCCCGTTTTTCTCTACCTTAAGGAGTCTCAAAGCAGCTTACAATTGTCTTCCCTCCCCCTCCCCACAACAGACACCTTGTGACGTAGGTGGGAAAGAGAGAGCTCTAAGAGAGTTGTGCCTAGCCCAAGGTCACCCAGCTGGCTTTATGTGTAGGAGCGGGGAAACCAACCCAGTTCTCCAGATTAGAGTCCGCCGTTCATGTGGAGGAGTGGGGAATCCAACCCGGTTCTCCAGATTAGAAGAGTCTGCTGCTCCAAACCACTGGTCTTAACCACTACACCACGGGGTAAAGAACTTGCTACAGTAAAATGGTCTTTTTAATGAGACACTTGTCTTCAGCCTTCAATTGTAGGTCTGTTCAGTCCATTTTCCCCCTTCTTTGATTTCCTTGTCAGGGACTGCAGTGGGTTATCTTAGGTGACTTCTTAAGAGAGGCTACATTTTTTTCACCAAGTCTTGAGTGGTTCTATATACAGAATCTGAGAATCCTGCTAAGAGAAATGCAATGTATGGGTTTCTGTGGGCATACAGGTATAATTTGTTGGGGGGGGGGGGCTTTCTTTATCCCCTCTAAAGGCATGTGATTTAATCCCACAACCTTTTCCACCAGCATAGACATCCACTCCTTTCACTCACCGTGAGCGGAGAAAAATGAATTTCAGTGCTATGGTAACCCGGGGTGGTTTGTTATCGCTGAGCCATAATTGAAACTAATATTCAAGTAGAGCAAGTCTTTCCAGCGGGGTAGTGATAATGGATCTCGTAAAGTCAGGAACGTATTATTTGTCAAGCACGAATTTATCCAAGAAGTAAGGCACTCCACTATTTAGAGGAGGCCAAAAATATATATTGGTTATTGTGCCTAATTGTTTTGGCTTAATAATCAGTTTCTATATCTTCCATTCAGATGAGGGATTTAAATCTTTTCCCCGATACACGCAAAAGGGCATATTGACATATAGAGGCATTGCAGAGTAAGACATATTGTCATAATTAGTGGAATTATTCCTGGCAGGCCACGAGCAATTACAGGATTAATAACTATCCAGCCGCATTGCGTTTGGTTGGAATAAATTGACCGACAAGGTTTTTCAGTTCGGAAATGAACCTCGATGCCTCATCAATAAAAACGACTGTGGAGAGGCAGACTTTTGAGCGTGTACGCTTCACATTTACAAAACAAGGATGTGATAACTCTGCTTAATGACTGGAAGAACCTGTTTAAAAATTCATTTGAAATATTCTGCCCTTTTTTTTTAATTGCCTTGCTCAAGCCAGTCTTTGACAGTCGCACTAATGTACCATGTAACCTGTATTTAATTCTGTGCTCTGATCAAAAGAAATGTTCATAATGACTTCCTAATTAGCCTGTTGCATACAGCAAGGGAGAGTTTTCACTTTTTTTGTGAGCGACTTAGGCCTCTGCTAGTGAGGATGTGACACTGACGTGAACGTCTAGCGCAGGGGGTCTCCAACAGGAAGAAGAGTTGGTTTTTATATGCTGACTTTCTCTACCACTTAAGGCAGAATCCCGGCTTCCAATCACCTTCCCTTCCCCTCCCTACAACAGACACTCTGTGAGGTAGGTGGGGCTGAGAGAGCTCTATGAGAGCTGTGACTAGTCCAAGGTCACCCAGATGGCTTTGTGTGCAGGAGTGGGGAAACCAACACGGTTCACGAGATTAGTGTTCACCGCTCCTGGGGCGGAGTGGGGAATCAAACCCGGTTCTCCAGATTAGAGTCCACCTCTCCAAACCAACACTCTTAACCACTACACCACGCTGGCTCTCACCCATGGTGTCCATCGGCACCATGGTGCCTACTGACAACTCCCTGGTGCCCGCCAAGTGTTTTTAGCAAGTGGGTGTGGCCAGGTGGGGCTCTCTCCCAGCAGGGAATCTGTTTGGGTGTTGTAAATCTAATTGGCTATGCAAAAAAAATTTAAAACATTGTTTCACTGGCAGCTGTCACCACAGTGTTGGGTTTATTCTCTCTCACTCCTCTTTGACAGAAAATGCTACCGTGATACCCTTAAAAAATATCCATATTTCTTACCAAGTCATTTATACATTTAAACAAAAGAATTACGTTTTTTCCAGTATTTCTCTTTTTCATAGATCTGTCAACAAGGTGACTCATTATGACATTAAAGTCCCATCCAAAAATTAATTCTCCAGAGACAAAAGCTATAGCATTGGTTAATGTTTGGTGCACATATGTTACCAATAGTAATGAGTTGACTTTAACTGACTCTTTAAAAATATATATATCCACTTCATTGTGCTATTAAAAAGTATCAGTTATCATGATGCTTGGATTATTTATATAAATAGTGAGGCCCTTGTTCTTTTCAGAGTCTGAAGCTGCATACAATATACCCAGCCTTGGTTGTTGTAACAGAAGCGCTTGGGAAACTTCGATATGCATCTCCTGTAAATACGATTATAGTAGCTCTTTCTTGTCCTAGCTCGTAAAAAAATGTTCGTCTTTTGCGTGGCTCGTTTAACCCATTTTACATTAAAAGAGGGGGGATTATTGATTCCATAATGGCCTTGGCGAGTGATACAAAAAAGAGAGAGAATAAGGTCAGTTAATTAGAGAAAATCTGGTTGATTACATCCTCTGCTTCCTCAACCGATTTCGCATGGTAATTTTTACCACTGAAACTGAAAAGGAAACCCCCACACACATTTAAGTCACTCCAGTGTTTTTTGATCTATTCTTTACAAAAATTTAATTTGCTCTCTTCAGCAGTGTGTGTGTGTAAAGTGCCATCAAGTCACAGACAATCTATGATGACCCCACAGAGTTTTTAAGTTTTTCTCCCTCTCCCATAATACTAGAACAGGGGGTCATCTGCTGAAGCTGGAGGGTGAGAGATTCAAAACAGATAAAAGGAAGTAATTTTTCACACAACGCATAGTTAAATTGCAGAACTCCCTGCCCCAAAATGTGGTGATGGCTGCCAACTTGGAAGGCTTTAAGAGGGGAGTGGACATGTTCATGGAGGAGAGGGCTATCCGCGGCTACTAGTCAAAATGAATACTAATCATGATGCATACCTGTTCTCTAAAGGTTCAGAGGAGCACACCTATTATCTTAGGTGCTGTGGAATGCAGGCAGGATGGTGCTGCTGCAGCCGTCTTGTTTGGGGGCTTCCTAGAGACACCTGGTTGGCCACTGTGCGAATAGACTGCTGGACTTGATGGTCCTGGGTATGATCCAGCAGGGCTTTTCTTATGTTCTTATGTTCTTAAGAGACCTTGGACTTCCTTGGTGGTCTCCCATCCGAATGCTAACCAGGGCCAACCCTGCTTAGCTTCCAGGATCTGACAAGGTCAGGCTAACCTGTGCCATCCAGGTCAAGGCAAGAGATGAACAGAGGTGGTTTGCCATTGGCTACCTCTGCATAATGCCACTGGACTTTCTTGGTGGTCTCCCATCCAAATACTAACCAGGGCCAACCCTGCTTAGCTTCCAAGATCTGATGAGATTGGGCTAGCCTGGCCCATCCAGGCCAGAACTTTCAGAAGTATAAGTGGAGAGATATCGGGGGGGGGGGGAATCTCTTTAATCTCCCTGTCTCTCCCTCTCTCCAGAGTCTCTGTGTCCAGAGGAGGGCAACAAAGATGGTGAGGGGTCTGGAGACCAAGTCCTATGAGGAAAGGTTGAAGGAGCTGGGTATGTTTAGCCTGTAGAGGAGAAGACTGAGAGGGGATATGATAACCATCTTCAAGTACTTGAAGGGCTGTCATATAGAGGAGGGTGCCGAGTTGTTTTCTGTTGCCCAAGAAGGTCGGAACAGAACCAACGGGTTTAAATTAAATCAAAAGAGTTTCCGTCTAGACACTAGGAAGAACTTTCTAACAGTTAGAGCTCTTCCTCAGTGGAACAGACTTCATCGGGAGGTGGTAAGCTCTCCTTCCCTGGAGGTTTTTAAGCAGAGGCTAGATGGCCATCTGTCAGCAATGCTGATTCTATGACCTTAGGCAGATGATGGGAGGGAGGGCATCTTGGCCATCTTCTGGGCATGGAGTTGGGGTCACTGGGGGTGTGTGGGGGAGGTAGTTGTGAATTTCCTGCATTGTGCAAGGGGTTGGACTAGATGACCCTGGTGGTCCCTTCCAACTCTATGATTCTCTCTAAAGGCTGTTCACATAGTGACACTTTCAAAGGTTACAATGATATCACAACAAACTTGTCTAGAGCATGCAATCTGTGAGTTTACCCTAAATGCTCATTCAGTTGTTACCCCATCAGTACCCTCAGAGCCTCAAATTCCAGGTAAGATAAAAAGGTGAGATTGTCCCCTTCTTCTTGTTCTTTAATTCCCCTTAATTTAAGGCAAGAGTTACGACTTTTGTTAGCAATTTTTTTCAATAATTATCTTCTAGGTCTGAGGTCTTATCATTTTTCCTATTACTAACTGCTTCATTAAGAGTACATTTTGAATTTAAGATGTAAACTTGTAATAGGCTGACAATTAATTCCTCCTCTCACATACATTCTTCAATATTTCCTCTGTCCTTCTCTCATTATTTTCTAACCTTTTTTTAAAGATATCTTTTCCTTTAGTAATGCTTTCAATTCCTCAAATTTATTCATGATTTTTCTCTTCAGAGGTCCTAAACTCTTTTACCAAGACATCTCTTATATCATCTAAAGAAAAGGAGATGTCTTCCCAAAGTATCCTGATTCTTTTGGGGGGGCATTTCAATGGGAGAATGAGCCAAAACCGCTAAATCTATTTAACTACAGTTTATGTATATAGCTAAATCATTAATGAATGAATGAATTTATCCATTCTAATAATAGATTTAGTTTGACTTGTGTTACCTCAATAATCTTCTCGCATATTGTTCAAGTAATCAGTCAGTCTTTTAGTCCATTAATCAACCAATCAATCATTTTTTTCTATTATGTATGTGTGTGTTAAGTGCTGTCAAGTGGCTTCCAACTCATGGCGACCCTATGAATGAAAGTCCTCCAAAATGTCCTATCTTTGGTTCTCGTAGGTTATCCGGGCTGTGTAACCGTGGTCTTGGTATTTTCTTTCCTGACGTTTTGCCAGCAGCTGTGGCCGGCATCTTCAGAGGAGTAACACTGAAGGACAGTGTCTGTATTACTCCTCTGAAGATGCCGGCCACAGCTGCTGGCGAAACGTCAGGAAAGAAAATACCAAGACCACGGTTACACAGCCCGGATAACCTACGAGAACCAATGAACTCTGACCGTGAAAGCCTTCGACAATATTTTGTCCTATCTTTGACAGCCTTGCTCTGATCTTGCAAACTGAGGGCTGTGGCTTCCTTTATTGAGTTAATCCATCTCTCGTTGGGTCTTCCTCTTTTCCTGCTGCCTTCCACTTTTCCAGCATGACTGTCTTTTCCAGTGACTCCTGTCTTCTCATAATGTGACCAAAATACGACAGCCTCAGTTTAGCCTCAGTTTAGCTTCTAGGGTCAGTTCAGGCTTGATTTGATCTATAACCCACTGATTTGTTTTATTTTGGGCAGTCCAGGGTATCCGTAACACTCTCCTCCAACACCACATTTCAAAGGAATCTACTTTCTTTTTATCCATTAGTCTCACCCTTGGTCCTTGTCTCAGGGTACCGCCAGAGTGCCAGCAGCCTTCTGGTGTTGCCCTTATGGCAATTGATGCCCACGGCACATGCCTGCTGCAGGGCCACAGGCTGCTGACAGATGAAATACTGGAGGCCCCAGAAAGGTACCTCCGTCCTACGGGTCTGGGTAGTAAGTAAATCCGGCCTTCTTCTGTTTCCCTAGCAGACTGGGAATGAGGAAAATACTGCCATGTACAGGTGAAGTGGAGTACAATCCTACAGAGTCCACCTTCCAAAGCATCAATTTTCCCCAGGGGAACTGATCTCTGTAGTCTGGAGATGAGCTGTGATTCTGGGGGATCCCCAGGTCCCACCTGGAGGCCATCATCCCTATTTGTAGGGTTGCCAACATCCAGGCAGTTGCTGGAGATCTCCTGCTATTACAACTGATCTCATGCCAAATGGGATTAGTTCACCTGGAGAAAATGGCCACTTTGACAATTGGACTCTGCGGCAATGAAGTCCCTCTCTTCCACAAACCCCACTCTTAAAGTACTTAAAGTGATAACGTTTATTGTCTGTGGCCAAAGGCCATCACAATCCACCATACAAAACATTAAAATTATATAAAATTATCATAAAATAACATTAAAATAACTTTAAAACAGTCTGACCCACAATAAACTAATATTTAAATATGTTAAGATCCCGGATTAAAAACAGCTTTAGCTCGGATTTTCTTAGCTGCTAAAGCAAAGAGTGACATTTTGTAGGAAACATCAGGATTGGTGTCTGATAGGAGAAAGAGCAGCTTCTCTGGATCTGGAGAAAAATTTAGGCCCTTTAGAATTGCTCCGAGTAATTTAAGTCTTGGCTCTATACAAAGAGGACAGAATAAGGTGTAATGAGTTAGGTCCTCTGGTGTGGCCCCACAACATAAGCCCCACTCTCCTCAGGCTCCACCCCAAAAACCTCCCACCGGTGGTGAAGAGGAACGTGGCAACCCTAGTAAAGTAAGCTCAATCTAGCAGCGGGGCTGGGAGGGGGTTAGGGTTGGCAGATCCAGGCTGGGAAACTCCTGGGGATTTAGGGATGGAGCCTGAGGAAGGAGAATGGCACAGAGTCCACCCTCCAGGAGAACTGATCTCTGTAGTCTGGAGATGAGCTGTAATTCTTTCTCTTAAACAAAATAGGAAAAGCCTGCATGAGCCAGGAATACATGCATTTAGTACAATTTCAAAGTGAAGGTTCATTCTCTGTGTTCAATTTATAATTCTGAAGATCCCTTCCATGACTTTCCTGCACATCAAAAAAAAATCACCATTCTCCACTAGTTGTACATTCCCATTTTTCCCCTTATGTCTACCACCGGAGAATGAAAAGATTATGCTCAGCTAGATTCTCTTTCCTGTTGTTTCTTTTTGCAGCCGGTCTGCCTACCTGACGGTTCAAAGTAATTAAAAATCATGAAAAATTAATTGAAACGAGATGATTGTTGATGAGCTTTCTGACAGTAATATTAATGCAATTATTTCGCTGGTGGGGAAAAAAACCAAGAGCAACAGTACTTTATTAATATTAATACGTTGAAGGGAACACCAGAAAAACCTTGATGTGTAATAATGTAATACTTCTGTGATAAGGTTTCTAAATTCAGTGGTTTGCACCAAGGGCAATTTGGGGAAAACAATGTCAACAGAAATTGCCTGAGAAGTTATTTCTACAGCTGATATCAAATGTGGAGCTGGTCGTGTTTTAGTGTTTTTTTGCTGTCCTTGCAAGAAGTGTCCCTATTCACTGACACACACACACACACACACACTCACACACACACACACACACACCGAAAAAGCTTTCTTGAGTCACTGGGCTTTTCCGCATTCTGTTTTTCTTCATTCCCAAATTCCTGTTTCATCAGGGGTTTTTTTTTAAGTTCCACGTGTGTTTTGCTCCCTCTAGTGGTCAATTTGATATTGCACATGATTTTATCAAGAGTAAAAAGCTGCTACTTAAATCAGCAGGGAAATGAGCGAGATTTAATCTTCTGCCATATCGAATGGACCACATGTCTCTGCCCTTCCCAAACCCTATCCTCTCCATACTCCAAATTTCTAGGAACTACCCAACCCAGAGTTGGCAACCCTAGCCACAGAAGGTGGTGGGGTGACCTTGGGCCCATCAGACACTGTCAGCCTAGCTCATCTCAAAGGGTTTTTGTAAAGGTTAAAATTGAGGAGAGCAGTATATTGTAAGTTGATTTGAGTCCACGTTGAGGAGAAAAGCAGGGTATAGATCGCCAAACACACAATAAGGCCCCTTTCAGATTACTGTTCTAAACTGGATGTCATCACATTCATTCGCATGGTGCTATGGTATCTCCATAACTTCATACAACTCATTTCAATCTGTCTATGAGTTGTCTCTAAAGCACTCTGGCCAGTTGAAACAGCATCGCTATTGGTTTCCTGCTTTTTTTGGCGATGCATTCTTTTCCTGCTACAGTGACTGACATGTCAATGGTGCTGCTATAGCACTATAATGCTATAGCACAAATCTTAGAATGTTCCCCAAAAAGTCAAAAAAGAACACGCCACACCAAAAAAGGTGGGAAAACACTAATGGTCATTTTGGAAGTGCTCCAGAACGTTCAAACAGCACACTGGAGCAATTCAGAAGTACAAGGAAGAACTGAAAACAGGATAAAGCAGTTTTCATAAAAAGCAGCAGAACCTCGCGATGTCAACGGCATGCAAGTCCCTTTGTCTGAACAGGTAAAAAAAAAGTCCATTATCAGCCGGCTTCATGTGGAGGAGTAGGGAATCAAACCCGGTTCACTAGATTAGAGTCCGTAGCTCATGTGGAGGAGTAGGAAATCGAATCCAGTTCACTAGATTAGAGTCCACCGCTCTTAACCACTACGCCACACTGTAGCATCCATGGACCAATGTGGCTGTGCATTGCTCCTCCTGGGGTTGCCAGCTGCAAATTGGGAAATTCCAGAGGTTTGGGAGTGCATCCTGGGGAGGGAGGAGTTTGGTTGGTGGGAGGGGCCATCCTCCAAAGCAGCCATTTTCTCCAGGGGAATTGATCTCTGATCTAGAGTACAGTTGCAATTCTGGGAGGTCTGGAGGCCCCACCTGTAGGCTGGAAACCCTACATCAAAGGTCAGCCGCTGGAGAATATTGTGAGAAAACAGGCCAGGAGGTGGGCACCATTTGGACTTCCTCTTCAAGCTTCCATTTTGGCATTCCAGTTGTGTGTAATGGGAGTACAGCTCACAGGCAATGCTCCCAATTCAAGTGGCTGCCATGTTCTGTGAATGGAGCAATGCAGGTATTTTCCACAGGTGTACAGTTTCGGTACACATAAGCTGGACCCCAGATATTTAAAGAATGCATTTGGACCTACCAAAGCTGTACAAGCTTGGAAAAAAACACTTGTTGCCCCATTCACACAACATGGTGACTGTGCACAGTAGGAGAATTGTGCATAGCATGCTGTTCCAGTAGCAGGAAGGTGTGGAGGATTACAGGTGGGGGGTAGTCAGAGAGAGCTAGGCTGGGAACAGAGTGAGAGTCTGAAGATGAATGACAGACTGAGAGTCTGAACATCTGAATAATAGTTCTGTGAGGTAGAACTAAACTTGAGAACTGAAGGAACTTGAGTAAAAGAAACATCTAAGCTATATCTCTGAAGTAATCTTGCTTGTATCAATCTAACTCTGAGTTTTCCTTCCAAAATATTCTGCCTTTTCTTACAAACCAATCTTTGTGAGTTCTCTTTAACAAACTGTTTTCTCTGTTTAAGTTGATGCCCAGAGTGACGTTGGTGGTTTTCTGTTCCATTTTATCCCCACAACAACCCTATGTAATAGCAGGAGATCTCCAGCCACCACGTGGAGGTTGGGAACCCTAGTCATACTCTGGTATATCTTCCATACTTCTATAGCTCTTCAGAACCAGCAGGTTGTAGTGGTTAAGAGCCATCGACTCTATTCTGGAAAACTGGGTTTGATG
This sequence comes from Euleptes europaea, assembly GCF_029931775.1. Classification (NCBI taxonomy): domain Eukaryota; kingdom Metazoa; phylum Chordata; class Lepidosauria; order Squamata; family Sphaerodactylidae; genus Euleptes; species Euleptes europaea. The sequence continues at coordinate 2,436,977 of NC_079327.1, read as the reverse complement.
CCCCACTCCTCCACGTGAAGCCTGCTGGGTGACCTTAGGCCAGTCACAGTTCTCTCCGAACTCTCTCAACCCCACCTACCTCACAAGGTGTCTGTTGTGGGGGGAAGAAGGGAAGGCAATTGTAAGCCCGTTTGAGTCTCCTTAAAAAGGTAGAGAAAATTGGGATATAAAAACCAACTCTTCTTCTTCATACTGCTGGCCCTGAAAAGACCCAGAAGCTGTAGCTATAGACAAAAAGAAAATTGCACCAAGAAAAAATGAAACCATCCTGTCAGATCTATGATAAATGTTTTAACATTTTATTTGAGATGGTTTACCAGCCACTAGGGCTAACATTTCATTTTTATTTTGTTTAAAGTATTTTCATTTTTAATTATTTCTATGGCAGCTTTATTTCTTCATGAATCTTCCCATGTTTGAATGTAAACGCTCTGGGATATTACATGCTAAAGTTTGTTTCTTTTTCCATGCAGGGAAAAAGTTTTTTCCCCATTTCCTCTCATTTTCTTTTTTACTTCTAGACTCAAAATGAAGCATAGATCGATAAAAGGAGGCCTTTTTTTCTTTATGCATACTATGCATATGCCTTGTAGGGCTTGGTCTCCAGGCCCCTCATCAAGCTGCTCGTGGTGAAACATACTGGCAAAATAAAACCCTATAGAAGACAATCAATTTCATATATCTGCACATAAAGCCACTGGAAGACATAAACCCAGCCTTACAAAAATCACCACGGTGATTTTGCATTAACGGTAGATGAATGTGAAAATATAGAGAGATAGGAGAGAGACTGCGATTTGGTTAAAAACAACAAAATAATACAATTTATTGAGGTATCTGAACATGGCAATAGAAGCATTCCAATTTTCCAATTTTTTCCAGATTAAGTCTAGACATTAGGAAGAATTTTCTAACAGAGCGGTTCCTCAGTGGAACAGGCTTCCTCGGGAGGTGGTGAGCTCTCCTTCCCTGGAGGTTTTTAAGAAGAGGCTGGATGGCCATCTGTCAGCAATGCTGATTCTATGACCTTGGGCAGATTGTGAGAGGGAGGGCACCTTGGCCATCTTCTGGGCATGGAGTAGGGGTAACTGGGGTGTGTGGGGGGGGGAGGTAGTTGTGAATTTCCTGCATTGTGCAGGGGGTTACACTAGATGACCCTGGTGGTCCCTTCCAACTCTTATGATTCTATGATTCTAAGTGCTCAATAACCACTGAAATACAGAAACATTAATTAGGAATATCGTAGAAAAATAGAATCGTAGAAACATAGAGTCTGAAGGGACCTCCAGGGTCATCTAGTCCAACCTCCTGCACAATGGAGTAAAATCACAACTGCCACCCCCCCTACACACACACACACACACACACACACACACACACTGACCCCTACTCCATGCCCAGAAGATGGCAAAAAATAAAATAAAACCCCTCAGGATTCCTAGCCAATCTGGCCTGAAATCCCTTTGAATTGCTTTTTGTTACTAAAAGTAGTAGTAAATATTCACTTTCTAATTTCTACAAAATAATATCTTCTGTTGTTTGGGGTTCGGGTCAGTCATTTCTTTAAAACCAGCATAAGGCTCTGGGGCACTTGTGTAGTATTCAGGCCAGGCAATTCGGTTTTTCAATTGCTTTAACATTTTCAGCCAGTTTTACTGCAATTAAGACGTTACACCAGTGGCATTTTCCCCTTGCTAGGCTTGCAAAGAATGTATAAGTTAGGATCTACTAATTGCTGGTATTGCAGAGAATCGAACATTGACTACATTCACATGTGGTGGAATTGTACAAGGGCGGGAAGTTATTGGTGCATGGTCAAAATTATGCTTTCTAGAGGCATTCAATGCATGAATTCTCTCCTGAATTGTGTCTGTTAAACCATGCTGAATCTTGGAAGTATTGGATTCCCATTCTATACATTATCACGGCTGCAACGATTGAGTTTGCAAAAGGTTTGGAAGAGCAAGAAAACTCCGACACACAGAAACTCAGTCTTTTTATTTACGTGCTAAGTTATCTGTTCTCCTGAAAAACAGAGACATATCTTGGATTGATACAAAAGGGAAGAATGTTATTATTCGGATGGAACAGCTCTTGCAAATATGCATATATTTGTCTGTAAAATTAAAAAAGGAAGGAAGGAAGGAAGGAAGGAAGGAAGGAAGGAAGGAAGGAAGGAAGGAAGGGGTTGCAAGCCAGATTCACAGAATTCTTCAGGTACTGGGGTCTGGGGCATTATCTTCAATGCCAGGCAGATTGCACCCAACATATTTTTTTTTGCTTATTTTAAAGAAATATATATATTTATTTTATTTGAAACATTTTATGCCACCTTTTTACCCGATCAAAGTCCCCAGTGTGGCAAACATTAACATATTAAAACATTCTAACAATTAAAAAGAATGTTTATAATTATAAAATAGTTCAATAAAAACACATTAAAGAAAAAGCACTGGAATCAGGGAGGAAAACCAATAACTAGGGTTGCCAGCTCCAGTTTGGGAAATACCTGGAGATTTGGGGGTGGAGCCTGAAAAGGGCAGGGTTTGGGAGGGGAGGGACTTAAATGCCATAGAGTCCAGTTGCCAAACCGGCCATTTTCTCCAGGAGAACTGATCTCTGTTGGCTGGAGATAAGTTGTAACAGCAGAAGATCTCCAGCTAGTACCTGGAGGTTGGCAACCCTACCAATAACAATTGAAGTGCTGCTTACAGCTCCTTCGAAATCTCTGAGGCTCAAAGCTTAATCCTCTAAGCTCATTATAGCAAAGAGAAAATATCCTATAAAGCCAGATTCAAATGTTGCATTTCACACATAGCAAGAAACAGAAGGGAGGGGTGGGATTACATACCTAACAGCCTTGGACAGCCAGCAGGAGCAACCTATGGATGGGCTACTGGTGGAGGAAAAAGCCCTCAGATGCCACAGCAAACAGCATAACTGGACCCTAGAATCGATGAAAAGGGCTACCCTGCCATTGGCTCTTTCTTCTGTCCTATCTGAACTGCCACAGCAAGGAGGAAACACGGGATCTCCATCTTTACACCAGTGACAAGATATATTCCACCAATGATGAGGTATATTCAGTAACACTGGGGGGGAAAGGCAGGCTGTAAATGAAGTAGATCAGACAGACGATAGATAGATAGATAGATAGATAGATAGATAGATAGATAGATAGATAGATAGATAGATAGATAGATAGATAGATAGATAGATAGATGTAAAGTTCCATCAGTTATAAGGGCCAGGAGGGAGAGGCATTGGCCTTGTACTTAGAATCATAGAGTTGGAAGGGATCACCAGGGTCATCTAGTCCAACCCCCTGCACAATGCAGGAAACTCCAAACTACCTCCCCCCCACACACACACACACAGTGACCCCCTACTCCATGCCAAGTAGATGGCCAAGATGCCCTCCCTCTCATCATTTGCTTAAGGCCATAGAATCAGCATTGCTGACAGATGGCCATCTAGCCTCTGCTTAAAAACCTCCAGGGAAGGAGAGGTCACCACCTCCCGAGGAAGCCTGTTCCACTGAGGAACTGCTTTAACTGTTAGAAAATTCTTCCTAATGTCTAGACTTGCTTGCTACCATTTATAGAGAATAGATGGATGTGTGTGGGGGGAGGTAAATAACCAAATAAAATATCTACAACTAACTGTAGAACCAAAATTGTGGTTATGACAAATTATGTGTGTATGTGGAATATTTGTTCAGCACAGGTCATATTGGACACTTTTAAGTATCAAATTCCTGAACAGACATCTTTGGTGTTAATGGGCTGGCGCTGGTTTTTGCAGGTGAAAATAGAGGATCTTGAACAAACTTATTTTCTCAGCGATAAAAAAGTTTTTTTTTTCCAAGGGGATAGAAGCTGGATTCCCTTTGCTGTTTTTCTTTTCTTTTACTTTCTTCTCCTTTTCTCCCAAAGGCCGGTATGCTGAGATTTATATATTTACTTATTATTAGTTTTTCCTCTTCTTATAGTCCACAGTAAATTTCAAGAACTGATTTGCTTTCTTAATCAGGTGCTTTCCGGTAATCGAGTCATATATTACTATGAAAAAATAAAACCCATACATTTCCCAGACACGCTGTATCGATAGACATTTAGAAGTATATTTGTCGTACGTGTAAGTAGGTTCCCTTGGGGATTCCTCACTCTGACTACAAATTGCATCTCTTGGCCTTTAACTCTGCACAAAGCAATTTAAATCCTAACAGAAATCATTACATTAATTATCCCCTTTCCACCTAGACAGATAACATAAGCTTGGGTAGCTTAAAACGTCTCGTTAATTCTAACCAAAATCTAATCGCCCCCGACCAAAATCATCACGAGCCAATAAATGCAGAATTAGTACCAAGGGAAACCCTAACTTTTTATATATATTTTTAAAGAACACATCATGCATATACTATTTTCACACATTCTCAAAATAATCTTCTTAAGAGGGGTCACTGGGGGAGTGGGGAGAGGTAGTTGTGAATTTCCTGTGTTGGACTAGATGACTCTGGAGATCCCTGCCAGCTCTATGTTTCTATTTTCTAAGCGTCTGCTATTCATATTTCCATTTCAAATTCTTAAGACATAACTACTTTGACAATGTCAGTTGGACCTATGTGGTAGTATTAGGGTTGCCAACCTCCAGGTGGTGGCTGGAGACCTCCCGCTATCACCACTGAACTCCAGCCTACATAGATCACTTCACCTGGAGAAAATGGATGCTTTGGCAATTGGACTCTATGGCATTGAAGTCCCTCCCCTCCCCAAACCCTGCCCTCCTCAAGCTCTGCCCCCAAAACCTCCCACCAGTGGTGAAGAGGGACCTGGCAACCCTAGGTAGCATCTCAAGAACTTTTGTCAAAAGAGGTTTCTTCTGCAGACTGATTAAGGAAGGCAGCTAGGGTGGCCAACTCTGGGTTGGGAAATTCCTAGAGAATTGTGGGTGGAGCCTGGGGAGAGGAAGGAGTTCAGCAGGGATTTGATGTCATAGAGTCCACCCTCCAAATGTGCCATTTCCCACAGGGGAAGTGATCTCTGTGATCTGGGGATCACTTGAAATTCCAGAACTCCAAGCCTCACCTGGAGGTTGGCAACCCTACAGAATATCTCGGAGGCGATAATACAGCTGTTTTCTGTTTCACTATATGTATGAATCATTGGAAGAGTCAGAAAAAAAAGAGAAAAAAATGGTCACAGCAGAGCATCTTCCTGGAACACCCTCCCCCTCTTTCCATTTCTGCATACTTCAGAATTTGGTTCTACAAAATGCAAAAAAAAGACACTATCAGCCTTCTGCTCTAGTTATGATTTGAATTTATAACCTAGACTTAGTGAATCCACTAGGAAATTGTGTCTTGCACAAGTCCTATTCAAATTAATGGGACGTTCAGGAAACCAGATGTGTTTAAGAGTCACTCCCCCTCATTTCCAAGGGATGTTTCCATTGCATGGAGTTTCAGAATCTATTCTGGGTCTCATTCTGTCTCAGACAAATGTGTCAAATATTACTGGAAACCAAGCAGAAAGCAGACAGTCAGCCAGGTTGCTGGCGAGAAAACATGAGAAAGACCTGTTTCAAAAAGTAGGAAAATGCTCCAGATCTTCCTCTGAGCATGAACTGGCCATCATACAAACGATTCTTGACAGTAGTCATGGCTTCTGTTTATTGGACCACTAATTTACAGAGCCTAAGTAAATGCCAAACTGGCAATCTGTGTCCTCCCAAAATGTATTCTAGTATCATCAGTCATTTGTTGACAATTTAAGGCCTCGCATATGAAACCAACTGTCAATACTGCATCTTGTTCAGATATCCTGCATCTGGCAGTGACCTAATCCAAAAGGACAGAGTGGGTTCCCCCCCCCAAAAAAAATGTCATCTTCTGCAATAATTATAAACATGTCTTGCAATTGACTCTATCTGACTAGCTTACCAGTCCTGAATTGCCACACCGGAGGAGAGGTCTCCCTTCCAAGTACCGACCCTGCTTAGCTTCTGAGATCGAACGAAATCGTGCTATACCATGGCTCCTTCCCTCCCCAAATGTTATCAGGAGAGGACACTGAAATAGTTTTGCCAAATAAAAAGAAGAAGAAGAAGAAGAAGAAGAAGAAGAAGAAGAAGAAGAAGAAGAAGAAGAAGAAGAGTTGGTTTTTATATGCCGACTTTCTCTACCACTTAAGGGAGAACCAAACCAGCTTACAATCCCCTTCCCTTCCCCTCCCCACAGGTAGGTGGGTCTGAGAGAGCTCTACGAGAGCTGTGACTAGTTCAAGGTCACCCAGCTGGCCTCATGTGTAGGAGTGGGGAAACAAATCTAGTTCACCAGATTAGCCTCCACTGCTCATGTGGAGAAGTGGAGAATCAAACCCGGTTCTCCAGATCAGAGTCCACCACTCCAAACCACTGCTCTTAACTACTACACCATGCTGGCTAGACCCTTTATGGTATTGGTCTCAGCTTTGCTGACACACATGAACCTCCTCACCACTTTATAGTGTGTGTCCAAGAGGGGGATTTGTAGTTAAGTGTGTTGATGTGGCATTCTGAAAACCTGCTTTGCTATTGGTGTTGAGCTCAGACAGCTTTCAAAACAGTGTCTTCCTTGCCCAAGAGCCTTCAACCACATCTCTCCCAGCTGGATCTCGCTCACCTGTCTGGATCCCCGGGATCTGGTATCTGAACAATGATCGATTGCTCCAGATTAATCTGAGTCACATTCAGATCTTTCTCACACAGCCTGGACTTTGAGCTTGCCTGTTGCTGAATATTAACCCCTAAAAAAGGAGTCAGCTTCTCCTCACAGATGTCTCCTTCACGATAAGTACTATCAGTAGGGATGTGTACGTGTAGGGTCATAGAATGGAAATCTATTAGACCAACATAGTTATCCCTGTGTGGCTTTTTACAGAGGGGCCAAGGCAGAGAGAACAGTGGTTTGGCTAAGTGCCACTTGAGGTAAGAGGGACGTGGCCATGGCATCTGCTTGTTATGCTGAAAGTCACAGGTTCAACCCCCAGCATCTCCAATTTAAAAAAAACAAACAAAGGCCAGGTAGTAGGTGATGTGAAAGACCGAACCTGGACAGCCATTGCCCATATGATTAGACAATACTGACTTTGATGGACCAATGGTTTGACTGAGTATTATTATTTTTGTTGTTATTAATTGAATTTATATCCCACCCTCCCCCACCAATGCCGGGCTCAGGGCAGCTTCCAACAAAAAATACAAATATAAATAAGTATAAGGCATAGGGGTGCCAACCTCCAGGTACTAGCTGGAGATCTCCTGCTATTACAACTGATCTCCATCAGTTCACCTGGAGAAAATGGCCGCTTTGGCAATTGGACTTTATGGCATTGAAGTCCCTCCCCTCCCCAAGCCCCGCCCTCTTCAGGCTCCACCCCCAAACCTTCCGCCAGTGGCGAAGAGGGACCTGGCAACCCTAATAAGGCAGCTTCGTATGTGTTCATGTTAAGATCTGACCGAGGGATCCATTCATGGCTGAGTTGATGATTGCTCATGCTGTTAAAGCTGCCACCGCTCAATATTTGATGTTTCCCTTACCTTTGCTATCCAAAACTTTCTCATTCTCATATAACCACCATCTGTCCTTGAATTTGAAAGCATTCTGAATGTTCAGGAGAGTTAATGCCCAGGAGTAATCAGTATGCTGCAGTGATGAAGGCTATTGAGAAGCATGTTACTTGCTTCAATGCACCGGGAACACTGAATACTCCAAGGCTAAGCTTTCTTTTTTTAGCACTGCAAATGTTCTTTCCTAGTGAAATCGAAAGGGAACAGTGCAACATGTTGCAATCCACATTGGTGAAAATGTGTGGACGTGCTCCATGTCTTGGGCATGCACCTGAAGAGTTATTCAATATCCAAATAGAAAATACGAGCAAACGGTAAACGGGGTGAAGAGGAGGCGAACCTCTTTCCCCACCGATATAATGATCACCGGGGAAGAACAATGGAGCTTTCTAACCTTGGGGCTTGACAGCTCCGTAAAAAATGAACCCAACTCAGCCGCCATTCAACTTCACTCCAAGTTCTCACTGGTGTCGCTTGCGCTGATCTGACCTTCCTGCTTCATTCTGCCTGTGCAGTTTCATGCCCTAAGTCACCGGGAATAAAGGGATTCTAAAACCAAGGCAGGGGGCATTGGGGAGGGCATTGTCCCACACTCCTGGATAAAGACAAGAGACAAAGGAAATGGATCAAACTATCTGATTTATTTATGAACAATTTGCTTCTTTATTCATAATTGATCTACAAATTCTTGCTAGAAGACGCCCTTCAAGCTGCTCTTTGCTTACCCTTTAACAGTAAGCTGAGGAAGCCCTTGGGAGCAGCACTGGCAATCAACCCATTCGACACAGATAGGCCATCTATGCCCAAGTCCACATTTCAGGCCCCTCCCAAGCTACCTTGTAAGGATGCCAATGCTTGCTCGGGAAATTCCTGGGGATTTTGGGGGTGGAGCCTGGGGAGGGTGGGGTTTGGAAAAGGTGGGGACCTCAGAAGGACCACACTCCAAAACAGCCAGTTGATCTTGGTCATCTGGAGATCAGTTGTAATAGCGGGAGATCTCCAGTGACCACCTGGAGGTTGGCAACCCTAGTGGCTGGAGATCTCCTGGGATTACAGCTGATCTCCAGGTGACAGATTTCATGGAACTCATTTGTCATGTACCGACTGGGGATTCTTATAGTGCTCTGAATACATATATTTCAACTGTTTTGGATTTTATGAGATTCAACAAAAGTCAGTGGCCTCTTATTAGCGTCAAAACAAGCTCAGGCCCTTAGGTTGTTATAATGGTGAGGAGATGGATCAGTTGCCTTACTGAAACATGTTTTGCACTCCCCAACTAGCAGGTAGCTCCAAGAGGCTTACTGAGAATCTACTAGGAATGAAGATAGTTTCAGAGTGCCATGTTGGTGTGCAGGAGAACAGCCAGATTCCATCAGTGGAACAGCCAGTTTCCAGTAGAACAGCCACGTTCCAGTAGCAACTTAGAGACAACAAGATTTTCAGGGTATCAGCTTTCGAGAGTGAAAGCTCACCATCAGGTCTGAGAAAGAGAGTGTTGTCTCTCAAAAGCTTATCCCCCCACCCCCCACACACACAAAAAAATCTTGCTGATCTCTAAGATGCTACTGGACTCAAATCTACACATGAATACATGAAACTGCCTTATACTGAATCAGACCCTTGGTCCATCAGAGTCTGTATTGTCTGCTCAGACCAGCAGTGGCTCTCCAGGTCACAGGCAGAGGTCTTTCACATCACCTACTTGCCTGGTCCCTTTAACTGGAGATGCCGGGGATTGAACCTGGGACCTTCACTGAGCCACAGCCCCTCCCCTAGCTGTACTAGGAATGAAGGTATCCCATGGAAACCCTAATGGGATGAAGAGGATCTGCAAGGGTTGTCAGGTCCTCCATGGCCACTGGCGGGGGATGGGCAGGTTGCCAGATCCAAGTTGGAAAACTCCTGGAGATTTGGGGATAGAGCTTGGGGAGGGCAGGGACCTCAGTGGGGTAATGTGCCATAGAAGCCTCCCTCCAAATTATTTTCTCCAGGGGAACTGATCTCAGTAGTCTGGGGAGGAGCTTTAATTCCAGGGGATCCCCAGGTCCCACCTGGAGGCTGGCATCCCTAGAGCTGCCCTGAAGCTGCCCTATCATCCAGTAAAGCTTTTTGTTGTTGTTGTTGTTCATATCCTATTCAGCAGGATGGTGGTGCTGCAGTCGTCTTGTTTGTGGCTTCCTAGAGGCACCTGGTTGGCCATTGTGTGAACAGACTGCTGGACTTGAGGGGCCTTAGTCTGATCCAGCAGGGCCTTTCTTATGTTCTTATATTCTAAAGGGACTCCTTCAGAAGAACAACCTACTAGATTGTGCAGTTCCCATGAGAACAATCTTAAGTAGTTCAACTTAAGTAAGTCGAGCAATCCTAAGTAGGTCTAAGTAAGTCCAGGTTCATTCTGTGGTGCTTACTCCCAGGAAAGCAGTCTTCAGATTTCAGCTTCAGATTGAGAGTAAGGCTGAGCTCCTTATGTTAGATATTCAAAAAACTAAGGTTTACCCCAGAAACAGTTGCCAACCTAAAATTAAGATTTACCCCAGGTAGGGTTGCCAACCTCCAGGTACTAGCTGGAGATCTCCTGCTATTACAACTAATCTCCAGCCGATAGTGATCAGTTCACCTGGAGAAAGTGGCTGCTTTGGCCATTGGACTGTATGGCATTGAAGTCCCTCCCCTCCCCAAACCCCACACTTCTCAGGCTCCACCCCAAAAACCTCCCGCTGGTGGTGAAGAGGGACCTGGCAACCCTAAACCCAGGGGAAGGGGGAAGCAAACTCTCTTTATTATTTTAAATCCACCTTAAATTTTACTTTTATTAACTTTCTCTGATTATTGGTACTGTTTTACATTTTCCAGCCTACATCATTTACAGGGCCAGGTTCTAGATTCATTTTCTCCTTCCTCATGCAATTGGTGGAGGGCTAGCTTTACAAAGCTGCTAGAACTGTAAGGGTAAAAAGCAAAGACTTTGAATAGTTGGGAATATCTGTGCAATTTTATCTCCAGTCCTCAGTTCCTTTTGGTAGGCCCAGCCACCAAAAGATACGCAAATAGAAAAGGAGCAGATAATTAAGAGCATCTGGTGCATGAGAAAATTGAGACATTTCACTTGAAGAGAGGTAATAAAAGGATATAATTACTTGGAACAGGTTCGAAAGGGATGTAATTAGAGTTATATAAAATAATGCAGGATGTATTTGAAAACAGCTTCCATTGCCATTCACACTGCCTAGCCGCCAACCCACTCACAAGCCTATAACTTATTGTAAAAAATAGTCTCCACTGCACATGGCATCCTGGTGAAATCCTTACCGTTTTGACTGGCGGTGGGGTGTATATGTAGATGCAAGCGTTGAGTATGGCAGCTAGATTTGAGTCCAGTAGCACTTCAGAGACCAATAAGATTTTTGCGGTATAAAATTTTGAGGGTCTAAGCTCCCTTCATCAGCTACCAGAGCTTTGACTCTCAAAAGCTTATTGCCCAAAAAACTTATTGGTCTCTACGGTGCTAGTGGACTCAATTCTAGCTGTTTTACTACAGACCAACATGGCTGCCTTCTGAAATTCTCTTCGGTGTGTTTACTGATTATTATTCTTTGGTTTAACATGCAGGGTGGTACTTAAGGATGATCATGGCTTGGGGAAGGAATTCACTTGTCCCCTTTACCCTGGAGAGCCAGCGTGGTGTAGAGGTTATGAATGGTGGTTTGGAACAGTGGACTCTAATCTGGAGTACCAAGTTTGATTCCCTCACTCCTCCACGTGAGCGGTGGACACGAATCGAACCTGAAAGGCCTATTCTAGGGAAGGACTTTCTATTCCTTGGCTCCATTATCAACCAAAAGGGAGACTGCAGCCAAGAAATCAGAAGGAGACTGAGACTGGGAAGGGCAGCCATGAAGGAGATAGAAAAGGTTCTGAAGTGTAAGGATGTGTCACTGGCCACCAAGATCAAGTTCATTCAGGCCATCGTATTCCCTATTACTATGTATAGGTTTGAGAGCTGGACAACGAAAAAAGCTGATAGGAAGAAAGTAGATTCCTTTGAAATGTGGTGTTGGAGGAGAGTGTTGCGGATACCATGGACTACCCAAAAAAAAATCAGTGGGCTCTAGATCAAATAAAGCCTGAACTGACCCTAGAAGCTAAAATGACTAAATTGAGGCTGTCGTACTTTGGTCATGTTATGAGAAGACAAGAGTCACTGGAAAAGACAATCATGCTAGGGGAAGTTGAAGGCAGCAGGAAAAGAGGAAGACCCAACAAGAGATGGATTGACTCAGTAAAGGAAGCCACGGCCCTCAATTTGCAAGACCTGAGCAAGGCTGTTAAAGACAGGACGTTTTAGAGGACATTGATTCAGAGGGTCGCCATGAGTGGGAAGCCACTTGTCAGCGCTTAACACACACAGGGAAGGAAACCAAACGAAACAAGGAGCATCTCCTGCACCGTCAAACACCCTGATTCTCATTCTTATGCATCGGGAGCTGGCACACCTGTTCCCAGCTCCTACCTTTGACACCGCTGACTGGATTTCCACATAAAATGATAAAACACTCCCTTTCTTGATTTCAAGCAATGTGATACAAGATGTCCTGTTTAAAACACAGAGCAGAGACTATATCAAGACAAATGGGAGATTGACAGCACCACAGCCTGTCAGCCCTGAAGGCAAACATAAGGCTCCTTTTTTTATTAATGCGTGTCAGGGACATGCTAAAAGGCATTGCCAAGCCCTGGATCAGAGTGCTTAAGAGTACCTACGGGGCTGCAAAGTCTTCCCACACAGAAATGGACTGCGTAAAATTCAGAGAGCCTACCTTTTCCCAACTCCCTCCTGTCTCTGTCTTTCCAGGCATACACTATGCCTTTGGTTAGTGGCACATATTACATGTTGCTCTGATTTCCATTTGATCACAGATCTTGAGGTTGGTCTTTTATGCTGAACATGTAATGCCATTAATTCAATTAATGTCTTCCATGATACCCTTGTGCTTACTGAGCTTGTCATTCTAGTTTCTTTTCTAACATAAACTAGCAAAAAAAGATTCCCTGAGTATCAGTTCTCAGGAACCAAGCAGGGTTGGCACTGGTTAGTACTTGGGTGGGAGACAACCAAGGAAGTCCAGGGTCACTGTGCAGACTAGGGCTGTTGAAAAAAAATTGGTAAAATTCAGATTTGGCAAAATTTGGCCCGTTTTGATTCAGGAAATGCCAAAGTCCAAACGCCCCCAATTCAGATCCATTGAATTCGGCGCCAAGTTCCGAGTTAGGAAAAAAATTCGGCCGAATAAAGCCATTAAAAACACATTTGCGCCTTTCCGCAGCTCCGGGGGGCATTTTTGGAGGTAGAGGTCACAAAATTTCAGCGTAGCTTGAGGGGACCCTTCTTGTAAGAACCCCCAAGTTTTGTAAATATTGGGTCAAGGGGTCCCGAGATATGGGGCCCGGAAAGGGTCACCACCCAAAATCACCCACAGGAATAAAGGCATTAAAAACACATTCGCACCTTTCCGCGGCTCTGGGGGGGGCATGTTTGGAGATAGAGGTCCCAAAATTTCAGTGTAGCTTGAGACGTCCCTTCTTGCAAGAACCGCCACGTTTTGTAAAGATTAGGTCAAGGGGTCCCGGGATATGGGATCACCCCGAACTCGCCGAATTCGGCTCGTTGTTTTCCCACCTTTTTTGAATTCGGTTCCATACGAACTAGAAACTGCCGAATCGGGGAAAATTTGGCTGTTTTGACAGCCCTAGTGCAGACACAGGCAATGGTAAACCACCTGTGTTTGTCTCTTGCTTTTTCCATGACCACATGTAGGGGATTGTAGTCAGTAAAAGGTCAGTAATAGGCAGGTCATATATTGTCAGGGATAGTGGAACAAACTGGACCCCATCAAAACTTCATTGTTGAGCACAATATTTTATTTGTGCCCACAGGTGTGAATGTCCCAGAATAATTCCAGTATCTGAGATGGTGGCTACATTTGCCCCTCTTTCAACTGCGGGCTATTCCACATGCACAACTTACTCCTGATTTTTTCTCAGCAGTCAATCCACAAATGTTTAAATCGGCTTGAAAAAAATGTTCCACATGCATGCCCTTTCCTCTGAATCCCTTCTGCTGTGGACTCAGAATATTTCTTCTGCACATGATGAAATAAACAGGAATATCCAGCAAGGCCTCACCAGTGGTATCACGGGTGCTGTCACAGCACCGAACCCATTTTTAATTAATTAATTTTTTGCACATAGAGTGAATCCCATGCACGGGATTGCCACCTCCAGTCCCGCACCCCCAAAAAAGTTCCCGCTGATGCCGAGGGGGGACCTGGCAACCTGAGACTCTTCTGATGTTCTCAGTTGTAATTTTGGGAGATCCCCATGTCCCACCTGGTGGTTGGCAACCCGACTTCGTGGTAAAGCTGGCCCTGCCCATTTTTGTAGCTATGGATATATGTATCTAAGGGTATAGGTACAGCCAGTAGAATGTTTTGTATGTGTGGGGAGTTGGAGGAATACAAGCGATAATTTAAAACATGAGTAGCAATGGTCTTTCTTCTCTTTCAGTATATGCATGTCACCATTGTATACGCAGCTCTTCAAAAACCTACAGCTGTTTTGATGAATGTGGACAGTGTTTCTTGACATGTAGAACTGACTCCAAAAAATAAATAGATTCCTGGTTAAATGAAAAGAGTCGCCATGATTTTTCCATGTCATCACATCAGCGCTTGATGGACCATGACGGCAGCACTATGCCTCACCAAACTCAAGGATTAAAGAGAATGGTTCTTTTAAATAAGAAATGCAAGCTGATTTACATTTTGGAAGGCAGAGTAAACTGACTCAAAAATAAAGCAGCAGAAGAGACAGATTTCCCTGCCCTTTCTTCCCTTGTTTTTGTTCATACTGATCTGCCCTTCCTTTCTTCTTTCCTTCTTTGCCTTTCTTTACAATTTGCTTGTTGAGAGGGTTGTCAGGTGGAAGTAGGGTTGCCAACCTCCAGGTGGTGGCTGGAGACCTCCTGCTATTGCTGATCTCCAGGCGACAGAGATCAGTTCCCCTGGAGAAAATGGCCGCTTTGGAAGGTGGACTCTTCAGCATTATACCCCATTGAAGACCCACCCCTCCCCAAACCCCATCATACCCCAAAATCTCCAGGTATTTAACAACCTGGAACTGGCAACCCTAGGTGGATGAGATATGCTGCCATTTGTTGTGTATTTGTGAAAAATTAAAAGCAAACAAAAACTACAAATAAAATAAACCTGGATAAAGCCAAATCGGCTTTTTTTTCTCTTCTGTTTTGAAATGACATTTCTCAAAACATCTTCTGTTTTCTAAAGGCTTTAGGGTTGCCTGCTCCGAGTTGGGAAATACCTGGAGATTTTGGGGGTGGGGCCTGAGGAGGGGAGGGTTTGGGGAGGGGAGGGACTTCAATGCCATAGAGTCCAATTACCAAAGCGGCCATTTTCCCCAGGTGAACTGATCTCTATCGGCAGAAAATCAGTTGTATTAGCAGGAAATCTCCAGCCACCACCTGGAGGTTACAATAATGAAAAACACCTGAGCCAGAGTTAACGTAGTTCAAGAAAATGCTGGCACGGAGGCTCAAGTATATAACACCACACTGGAATAAAGTCAAGAATAATCAAATTAATTGAAGCATAAATTCATGCAGGCAATCAAGTAAACATCACCAAAGCACTTCTTAGCGTACAACATAAAATCATTACAAAAATCATAACAAAAAGAACAAATATGTCTTCAAATTGGGAAATAAATTAAAGCATTAGGTCATGCGAGCAATACAGGTGAAAATCACCAAAGCACTTCTAGGCGTGCAACATCAAAGAATACAAAACCAAATAAGTCCTCAAGTTGGGCAGAAGTCTCCCGTCCAATGTAGCAAAGTCCAAATAAATAAAATAGCAAGCAAGGTCCAAAGTGTACACAACCGAAGGAGAGAAATGAAAAGGAGAACGTGTGGCTAGTCGTTGTTTCACGTTTCAAAGGCTTTCTTCAGCTCCAAGTGTTTTCTAAATGAAAATAATCATTGTCCATTAGCCTGTGGGCTTTGATAACATCACACAAAAACAATTGGTTGTTCCGGTGACCGTCAGCTGTGAAATAAACAAAAGTCATATATGTCACACATGATATTCATTGTTTTAGAAGAAGAGGATAGCGAAATAAAGAATTAAAGAAGTGCCTAGAAGTACTTTGGTGATTTTCACCTGTATTGCTCGCATGACTTAATGCTTTAATTTATTTCCCAATTTGAAGATATATTTGTTCTTTTTGTTATGATTTTTGTAATGATTTTATGTTGTACGCTAAGAAGTGCTTTGGTGATGTTTACTTGATTGCCTGCATGAATTTATGCTTCAATTAATTTGATTATTCTTGACTTTATTCCAGTGTGGTGTTATATACTTGAGCCTCCGTGCCGCCACCACCTGGAGGTTGGCAACCCTAAAAGGTATCCATTTGATATCTCTTTTGTTCCCTTGGTACCACCCACAAAATTGAATTAGTAGAGCCGTCCGATGGGGATATGTCTAGTCTCCCGTTCACCCTCATGACCAAAACTTCAAATTACCGAAGAGCCAGCCGACAGTTTCTAGCCCGTATTATTTAAAGAAGATTTAGCTGTTTTTGTCATTTTCTGATGTGCTGCAGACCATGCAAACAAAGCCTTTAAAGTTCAAATACCCAAATTTGGCCACAACTACAAATAACAAATGGCTGACTCTCCGCAATGAAATGTTAATTGGTGTCTCAGCAGTTTCGCTTTCACTACAGTAGCAGCCAACGTTTAATCCTTGCCAAATTAAAAAAATTTTAAACAGAGACCTGTATCAGAAGAGTGAGGATAAAGGTTGTTCCGTTACACAGCACACAGAAGTGATTTGCTCACTCCTGGAAAACACTGTAGACCAAAATGCCCCTGTCGCAGCTGAGGCACGGAGAGTTGACTCCAGGAACAAGAACAGATGTTCGGTTCTGGCAAGAGCAGATTCGGCGATGAGCAGAATGTCCAAAGGAACAGCTGGGGTACAAAGCGGAGGGTCACAAACAGGAGGGCCTCGCCAAACCGAAGGCTGGAGCCAAAGGGATGAGGCCGTGAGCAGCACAACTCCAGGGAGCTCCTGTGCCAGTACATCCATCTGTGAGGCAGATAGGCAAGGAGATTTAGGCCCAAGCAGGACAGGACCTAGAAGCAGACCAAGAAAGGAAAATGGACCCGGAGCAAGCCAAGCTGAGCCACCTATGTGGTGTTCAATAGTTAGGGTTGCCAGTAGGGTTGCCAACCCCCAGGTGGTAGCTGGAGATCTCCTACTATCACAAATGATCTCCAGCGGCTAGAGATCAGTTCACCCAGAGAAAATGGCCGCTTTGGAAGGTGGACTCTATGGCATTGAAGTCCCTCCCCTCCCCAAACCCTGACCTCCTCAGGCTCCGCCCCAAAAATCTCCAGGCATTTTCCAACCCAGAGCTGGCAACCCTAGTTGCCACCTCCAGGTTAGGAAATACCTGGAGATTTTGGAGGTGGAGTCTGAGGAGGGCGGGGTTTGGAGAGGGGAAGGACTTCAATGCCATAGATCGCCATAACTACAAATTGCCAAAGTGGCCATTTTCTCCAGAGGGACTGATTTCTATCGCCTGGAGATGAGTTGTAATAGCAGGAGATCTCCAGCCACCTAGTTGCCAGCTCTGGGTTGGGAAATACCTGGAGATTTTGGGGCAGAGTCTGAGGAGGGCAGGGTTTGGGAAGGAGAGAGACTTCAATACCAGAGAGTCCAATTGCCAAAGCAGCCGTTTCCTCCAGGTGAACTGATCTCTGTCGCCTACAGATCAGTTGTAATCCCAGGAGATCTCCAGCTATTACCTGGAGGTTAGCATCCCTATCAATAGTGGACATTAAGCCACCCATTGCTTCCTCTCACAAAAGACCAATCCCAAAAAACAGCACTACACATCTCAACTTTTTTTAAATGTAAAAGTAGTGTTGAATTGAAACACAACCGTCCCCCTACATGAGATTACATTCTCAGCCTTTGGGCACTTTTCATTTCTTGAATAATCTTTGAGAGCCCACTAGGAAGCCCCTCCACATGAAAAAGGGGGATTTGAGAGGAGAGATAACTATAATGGGGAGATTATCTTCAAAGATTAAATGTGAAAGAGGAGAAGGATTGAGACAGTTTAAGTCATATTGCAAGACAGATTTGCGTTTTAGATTCTTTGCAGGTGGAATCCATGAGCTATATTCTCTGTCCCTGCTCTTTCATATAATGAACCAGTAATTGTTGGGACCACTGAAGTATTCATTCTGCGGTCTCATTTTCAACATTAAAAGTAAACTCTCCAAGGTTTATTGTCCCCTCAGAATTCCTGTACATTTCGTCCCGACCCGCCTTCAGAAAGCCGTCAGATATCAGCATTCAAAAGACCACATGAAAATTCTTTGGAAATATAAAAAGACATGGGTTTATGCTGTTGGTATGCTTAAGTAACTCAAAATACTTTTTAAAAAAAAGACTTGTAGTCAAAAGCTCCACCCTGCTTCCTCCAAGTAATGCACTATGTTGCATCCAACCAGTTTTTCCACTGATGGGAGGAAGAGGTACCCTTTTGTGGTGTTTGCAGAACTCTGTTCCTTGAATCCGGGCAAGTGTCTTAGACTGCTTGAGTCTACTCAGTGACTTGGTATGGGCAGGAATGGGGAGAAAGGAAGTAGTTGCCAGCTCTGGGTTGGGAAATACCTGGAGATTTTGGAGGTGGAGCCTCAGGAGGGCGGGATTTGAGAAAGGAGGGACCTCAATGCCATAGAGTCCAATTGGCAAAGCGGCCATTTTCTCCAGGGGAACTGATCTCTGTCGCCTGGAGATCAGTTGAAATAGCGGGAGAACCCCAGCCACTACCTGGAGGCTGGCAACCCTACCTGCGAGGAAGGTTAGGCTTAGGGTTGCCAACATCCAGGTACTAGCTAGAGCGCTCCTGCTATTACAACTGATCTCCAGCCATCAGAGATCAGTTCACCTGGAGAAAATGGCCACTTTGGCAATTGGACTCTATGGTATTGAAGTCCCTCCCCTCCCCAAACCCCACCCATTTCACGCTCTGCCCCAAAAACCTTCTGCTGGTTGCTAAGAGGGACTTGGCACCCCTAGTTAGGCTGCATGTGTGTGACTGGCCCAAGGTCAACCAGCAAGCCTTTATGCCAGAGTAGAGATTCAAATGTGTGCCTCTCAGATCCTTGGCAGGTACCACACCACACAGGCTCCGATAAGTCAAGGGGCCGTGGCTCAGTGGTAGAGCCTCTGGTTGACATGCAGAAGGTCCCAGGTTCAATCCCCAGCATCTCCAGTTAAAGGGACCAGGCAAGTAGGTGATGGGAAAGACCCCTGCCTGAGACCCTGGAGAGCCGCTACCAGTCTGAGTAGACAATACTGACTTTGACGGACCAAGGGTCTGATTCAGTATGAGGCAACTTCATGTGAGCCCTAAAAAGTTATTGAACCCCCTTTGGATATTTATCAGCACTGTTGTTCTGGCTGATGCTGGAGGGGAGGGGGCATTATGGAAGATGCTTCATTTCATTATCAGGGAGGGAAGAATTATGCCCCTCTCTTTTGTCAGGGTTCCATACTGGAGAACAACATCGAGAGTGATAGACTACCCTGAAATATGATCTGCAGATAAATTCTTTTGTTTGCCTTTTGGGTTTAGTCGGACAATTTCTGAAGGGCACCAAGGCGATGAACGTGAACCTGAATTAATCTTCACACAGGAAGCCTATCCCAGCACCAGCAGAAGCTGCTTGACTTTTCGAGAGTCAGAAAAACTCTGTCGTTCTTGGAAGAAGAAGAAGAAGAAGAAGAAGAAGAAGAAGAAGAAGAAGAAGAAGAAGAAGAAGAAGAAGAAGAAGAAGAAGAAGAAGAAGAAGAATTGGTTTTTATTTGCCGACTTTCTCTGCCACTTAAGGGAGACTCAAACCCGCTTACAATCACCTTCCCTTCCCCTCCCTACAACAGACATCCTGTGAGGTAGGTGGGGCTGAGAGAGCTCTAACAGAGCTGTAACTTGCCCAAGGTCACCCAGCTGGCTTCGTGTATAGGAGTGGGGAAACAAATCCAGTTCACCAGATTAGCTAGGGTTGCCAACCTCTAGGTACTAGCTGAAGATCTCCTGCTATTTCAACTGCTCTCCAGGCTATAGAGATCAGTTCCCCTGGAGAAAATGGCCGCTTTGGCGATTGGACTCTATAGCATTGAAGTCCCTCCCCTCCCCAAACTCTGCCCTCCTCGGGCTCTGCTCCCAAAACTCTAAGATTAGCCTGTGCCACTGACATGGAGGAGTGGGGAATCAAACCCAGTTCTCCAGATCAGCTTCCACCACTCCAAACCACCACTCTTAACCACTACACCACACTGGCTCTTGTGTGTGTGTGTAAAGTGCCGTCAAGTTGCAGCCGACTTATGGCGACCCCTTTTTGGGGTTTTCATGGCAAGAGACTATCAGAGGTGGTTTGCCAGTGCCTTCCTCTGCACAGCAACCCTGGCATTCCTTGGTGGTCCCCCATCCAAATACCAACTAGGGCTGACCCTGCTTAGCTTCTGAGATCTGACGAGATCAGGCTAGCCTGGGCCATCCAGGTCAGGGCTACACTGGCTCTTAAAGAGCCTTAAAGATCTGGTCTCCAGACCCCTCACCATCTTGCCCTCCTCTGGACATGTTCCAACTTGTCAACATCCTTCTTAAACTGTGACACCTTAAATTGAACACAGTACTCCAAGTGAGGTCTAACTAGGAGGGGTAAAGCAATTCCATCATCACTTCACGTGATCTGTACACTACACTTCGGTTGATACAGCCCCAAATCGCATTTTCCTTTTTAGCTACCGCATCACACTGCTGACTCATGTTCAGTGTTTTGTCTACTAAGACCCCAAGATCCTTTTTGCACATGCTACTGACAAGTCTCCCCCATGCTATAATTATGCATTAAATTTTTCCTACCTAAATGCAGAACTTCACATTTTTCTCTGTTGAAATTCATTCTGTTAGTCTTAGCCCAATTTAATTCTGATTTACTTTCATCTGAAAATGTTAACTATCTGATTCAATCCAAGTTTGGACACGGCTTTAAAAGTTGTACATAGCTGGAGAAGTTATGGATTGAACCCAGGACCTTCTACAGTCAACATGTGTATTCAGATAGAGCTCTGCCCCCTTCTCTGCTAGTGAAGTTTTTAATAAAGTAAACAGAAGACACTATTATCCATTTCTCACTGCACAGCGAGAAATGCCATTCAGACTCCTTCCGTTTGAAACAACAGCTTCTCCCATTTGTTGTGAAATCGAAGCCAATTATTTATTTTTATATTTTTTTAAATATTTCAGAGGTACAAAAATAAGTCTTTGTGTTTTATTTTAAATGGAGGAGAAAGAAAGAAACCGCAGGATGGAGGCGTCAAACCATTCCCCAAAGTTTCCTTTATTGAAGAAGTTGCTTCCTGATGCTTCCATCCTTTCAGTGCTTTAATCAAAAATTATCTTTGAGTGGCTGCAATTTCAGAGGACTCTATCCAGTTAGAAATGTATGTAAGGGAACATATTGATTGTAAAATACTTCAGGCTCTCTGGGCTAGAAAGAACAATAATCACTTTTGGTATGAATTCTTGACATTCTGTGGTGACAATGGGAGATCAGACAGGAGGATGAGAGGAATGGGCTTATTTTCTCAGAAAGATCAATGAATGTGACTGGTTAATAGACGGCACCTGATTGGTGTCAAAAAGAAAGGGACGGAATGGCAGATCAAGGTAGCACCTCTCGTCCGCCATGTAAAATGTGCGACATCGAGAAACACAAAAGGACAGGATGTCTTACAACTTTTTCCAGAGGCCATTAAGATGACACGTTAGGATTTCTGCCCCTTTATATCCAAAAACATAAAGATGGATGTATTTGTCCAAAAAAGTAGTCTAACGCAACAGCCGTGTTGGGAAAAGCACACAAAGTTTCCCTCACCTAAAATTTAGTATTTAAGGGGCCGTGGCTCAGTGGTAGAGCATCTGCTTGGCATGCAGAAGGTCCCAGGTTTAATCCCCAACATCTCCAGTTAAAGGGACCAGGCAAGTAGGTGCTGGGAAAGACCTTTATCTGCCTGAGACCCTGGAGAGCTGCTGCTGGTCTGAGTAGACAATACTGACTTTGATGGACCAAGAGTCTGATTCAGTATAAGGCAGCTTCATGTGTTCATGTGTTCAAGAATGAATGGTTTGAAAATCAACTAAAACAACCCCAGTATTAGGGTAACTGAAGTTTAGCTGAAAATAAAACTGTTATGGTCAGTGTGTGAGGTGGCTTCCACAAAAGGGAGAATGTTAAAAGAAAAATATTAGTGTTCTTTGAAGATGAAAAGGTGGGCATAATAAGGAAAGGTTAAAAAAGAAAGAGACTTCCTGATGAGTGAGAAAGGGTGGCGTCCATTGAAGTGTAAGACATTCCTGTGAACAGCCACGGACTTTGGGCTCGACCATCATGTTGCTCTTTTTACTATCAACTAATAAGAAGAAACTGAAGGTGACAGAGAAAAAAATGTAGGATTCTTATCGATGGAAACTGCATGTCAGTGGAGGCAACGCCTCGAATTTATCAATGTCTAGAATTCATTTTATCTGCCATGTAAAAACAACATTAGAAAACGTTCTTTACATTAAGATTTCTTCTTGAGAGCCAGCATGGTGTAGTGGTTAGGAGCGGTGATTTGGAGCGGTAGACTCTAATCTGGAGAACAGGTTTGATGTCTCCACATGAGCGGCGGACTCTAATCTGGAGAACTGGGTTGGTTTCCACATTTTTCCACATGAAGCCAGCTGGTGACCTTGGGCTAGTCACACACTCTCAGCCCCATCTACACTACAGGATATCTGTTGTGAGGAGGGGAAGGTGATTGTAAGCCAGTTTGATTCTTTCTTAAGTGGTAGAGAAAGTCAGCATATAAAAACCAACTCCTTCTCCTTCTTCTTCTTCTTCTGTGTATGAGGAGACATGCAGGCCAAAGCTACAAATACCGTTTCTTCAAAGTCTCTGAATGGTGTTGGTATTGGTAATATTACTGTAATAATTATCAGGGATAATAATCAGAGATAATTATACCTTGCCTCTCCTTGTCCCCCACATACGCACACTGGGATGTTTTTCCTCCTCACTTCAGTAATGGCAAACCTAATTGCAAGAGGGGGCATGACAGTAGATCATTACGTCCCTTTAGATGTAAAGCATACTTGTGAACAAGGTGAGGCAAACTGATCACAGTGTTTTTAATCTATATAATTCCATGGATGTTAATTATTGATATTGAAATCTCCTTCTTTGGAGGTTTTTAGCAGAGGCTAGATGGCCATCTGTCAGCAGTGCTGATTCTTTGAACTTAGGCAGATCATGAAAGGTAGGGCAGGAAGGTTTGTGACGGTGTTTGGCTCTCGTGGCCCTTTCTTACATGCCCAGGGAAATGCTGATTGCCACTTTGGGGTCAGGAAGCAATTTTGCTCCAGGCCAGATTGGCCAGGGATCCTGGAGGGTTTTTTCCCCATCTTCTGGGGATGGAGTAGGGGTCGCAGGAGTGTGGAGTGGAGGTAGTTGTGAATTTCCTGCATTGTGCAGGGGTTTGGAGTAAATGACCCTGGTGGTTCCTTCCAACTCTAGGATTCTAGGATTCTAGGATAACAGGAATGGAGCTTTGAAGGACATGTTCTTAAAGCTGCATTTTCCCCACTACATCATGTCATCTTTACTGGCATGCATTCTGTGGCCAAACACTCTTCTGGATCAATTCCCAAGAAGCAAGGCAAACAGGAGAAACCACATTTCAGAGAGAGAGCATCTCCAATCAACCCATCATTTGGTGTGAAGAGCCTGTGAAGGGATACCATGTCCCAGAGGACTTCCTGGCTTTGGAAAGCAGGTCTTTGGAAAGCATGCTAAATGCCCCAAGGAATTCTTGGTTGGTATTCTAGAATGTACGAGAGGAGTTATCCAACAAATGGCAGGAAATACAATATTTAAGAAACTTTTCAGGAGATATCTATAGAAATTCATCCCAAGCAGCTAGTCTTCATGGCAGAATACAAAACATTGGCAGGCTGGATGAATGACATTGTAATGGTTGTAACAAAATCTGTTCTCATTGGTGAGGAAGTTATAAAAAGCGAATGGAGCTGGCAAAGGTCGGCTGCTCTGGTCTCCTCTCCTTCTAGGTGTCCACAGATATAACGTGTTCACTCCCAGCATTTTCCTGAGGAAAGTCAGGAAAGTGTTTGGGAACTGATGAAGAATTCTCTATGAATGTAGGCAGCCATTCACCACCCAATTGCTCATTTGGCCTATTGAGAAAAATTGGTCCCAGGTGCCTCCGTGACGGGCTGATTCTCTGGCATGATATGTCAGCACAAAGCAAGATTTTTAAAAAGCTAAACTCGTGACAGCAGCTTGGATACTATGAACGATGAATAGAGCAGAGTTTGTGAAAAAGATTCCCCCTCCCCTTCTCACTTTGAGTTCCACAAACATAGACCTGAGGGTTGGCAGATTCTCCTAGATGCAGCTGGTGAGGAGAAATCCACATTCAGAGGCAGTAAACCTGGTCTGCATACCACCAGTGCCAGGATTCGGCAATATCAGGGGAAGGCTTTGGCCTCTTGTGTCCTGTTATTGGACCTCCAGAGGAACTGTCTGGCCACTGGTCTGATCCTAGCAGGGCTCTTCCTAAGTTCTTATGAAGGCCTCGGCCTCTATGCCCTGTTGTTGGCTCTCTGGAGGAACTCGTCGGCCACTGTGTGAGACAGGATGCTGGACAAGATGGATCCTCACTGGTCTGATCCAGCAGGTCTCTTCTGATGTTCTTATGAAATTGCTCTCCCCCACATCTAGCATCAGCTTTGGGGTGAATGGACCTCAAGCAAATGAAGAACCATTTCCCCTCCCAATAGCTGCTCTCCTCCCTGTTCCACATCCCACATCCACTGACCCTCCAAAGCACTGGGGTGGGGGAGGAGGGCTGTGGCAGATCCAGTGGGAGAGGTGAAGTTGGAAAGGGCCTTCTAGGAATGTTGTTGTTCATGGCTCAGAAGATCACATCAGGACAGCAGGTTTCGGTTTATCACAAGCAGGAATAAAAAGAAAGGGAGAGCACTAGAAAACCAAAACCTTGTTTTGTATTCTTATTTGAATGGATTTTTGTATGTGTGTTTTCTTTGCTTATCACAATATTATGGGTAGAGTTTCCTGTATTTCATTCAAGACTTGAATTTCATTACTGTAAAAAGCAACTGATTTCTGGATATTATTCTAGTTATATTTTGCTACTATTAGCTTTTTAGCAATAATAAAGTTTTAAAATGTTTTTAAAAGAGTAAACTAGGTTACAACATTGATATAATGAAGAGAAGAAATATCTGGTTAAAGTTGTAAAATCTACTTTTTATCAATTTTACTTACTTCGTTTATAGTCTGCCTTTTTTGTTGAGAGTCCAGGTGGATTACAGAATTAGAAAACAATCCAATGAAGGCCAGTATGCTACATATGATGAACAGCTCAATAGAACAGGATTACAAAATTAGAGAACACTGAACAAGAAGAAGAAGAAGAAGAAGAGTTGGTTTTTATATGCCAACTTTCTCTACTACTTAAGGGAGACTCAAACCAACTTACAATCACCTTCCGTTCCCCTCCCCACAACAGACACCCTGTGAGGTAGGTGGGGCTGAGAGAGCTGTGACTGGCCCAAGGTCACCCATCTGGCTCCATGTGTAGGAGCGGGGAAACCATCCCGGTTCACCAGATTAGCCTCCGCTGCTAATGTGGAGGAGTGGGGAATCAAACCCAGTTCTCCAGATCAGACTCCACCACTCCAAACCACTGCTCTTAACCACTACACCACGCTGGAATATAGTGGAATACACCCAAGAAACAATTCCATTTTACTGAACATTTCCAATCTTAATACTCTTTGCTCCTACCCTATTCCCTACTGAATTACTCCATTCCACTAGGTTGCCAACCTCCAGGTAGTAGCTGGACATCTCCTGCTATTATAGCTGATCTCCAGGCGACAGAGTTTGGTAACCCTAGCCACCAGCTAGAGTTTCTGAACTGCCTTCATGGGCAGACCCATGTAGAGTGCATTGCAGTAATCTAACCTAAAGGTGATCATGGCATGAATCCACAAGACCAGACTGGCCAGGTCAAGGTAGGTAGCCAACCCCCAGGAACAGGGTACACTCATCTCCTGTTCGTAATGGAATAATCCATGTTGAGCAGATTCTGTGAAAAATCCAGGACCGTTCTAGATATCAGATGACTTCAGCTTTTGTATCAAAATAGTATAGAATTAAAGGAGATCCGTGGCATTTCTATAAGGTGTATTTTCTTTTAAAGGAACGTGTTCTGTTAACAATCATCTTCCTTATTCAAAACCAATGACAAGGTTTTATTGCATGTTTTGCTCCACGTTATCCATGTGCCGGGATGTCTGTGTTATCAGCAAAGGCTGTTAAATGTCAGGCATTGAATAACATGAAAGGGCGAGAAGTATTTGAGAGTGTGGATTGCCTAGTTAATCTTTGAAAAGCTAGCAATTCATTCATTTGAGAGCCGGCACTTAACAGTAAGTCTGTGCTGCTTACAGATCAGTATTATTATTTACCAGAAATAGGATTTCTGCACTCGGTTTTCTATCATTGCATTGACAGCAAAGGATTTGTTCCACAACTAACCAATCAGCAGGGTTGCCAGGACCCTCTTCACCACAGGAGGTTTTGGGGGCAGAGCCTGAGGAGGGTGGGATTTGGGGGGAGGGACTTTAAGGCCATAGAGTCCAATTGTCAAAGCAGCCATTTTCTCCAGGGGAACTGATCTCTATCAGCTGGAGACCAGTTGTAATAGCAGGAGATCTCCAGCTAGTACCTGGAGGTTGGAAACCCTATATATGATATACCACCGTGTGTGCCCTCTAAAACTGCTATTTCCTCCATGGGAACTAATCTCTGTAGTTTTGGGAGAACTCCCGCCCCCCACCTCAAGGGCGACTCAAACCGGCTTACAATCATCTTCCCTTCCCCTCACCAAAACAGGTGGGGCTGAGAGAGCTGTAAGATAGCTGTAACTTGCCCAAGGTCACCCAGCTAGCTTCTTGTGTAGGGGTGGGGAAACAAATCCAGTTCGCCAGATTAGCCTCCGCTGCTCATGTGGAGGAGTGGGGAATCGAACCCAGCTCTCCAAATCAGAGTCCACCACTCCATACCACCGCTCTTAACCACTACACTTTCCAAAGCATCCATTTTCTCCAGATGAAATGATGTGGTTGGCAACCCTATTTCCATCCCATAATAGGTAGTTTGGGCCACAGGTAGGGCTGCCAGGTCCCTCTCTGCCACCGGTGGGAGGTTTTGAGGGCAGAGCCTGAGGAGGGCGGGGTTTGGGGAGGGGAGGGACGTCAATGCCATCGAGTCCAATTGCCAAAGCGGCCATTTTCTCCAGGGGAACTGATCTCAATCGGCTGGAGATCAGTTGTAATAGCAGGAGATCTCCAGCTAGTACCTGGAGGTTGGCAACCCTAGCCACAGGTCCATATTTGTCTCTTTACTGCTTTTGTATGCTTGGAAGATCACGCTGCACTCAACCTGGTTCTTCATGCCTTTGCTGCCTTCTGTTGCTAGCTCAGATTCCTATTTATAAATGTATTTTAGATAGGAATGAACATAAATCATATTGATAGCCCTTCGAGAGAGTTTTAACTTCAGAAATCTCAAAAAAAAATGCACTCATAGTGTGCCCTGTAGCACCAGCTACATTTTGCTACTATCTTTAGACCATGCATTTTCAGTCCTCAAACAATCAGCGTAACATTCAGCTGTAGTTTGTTTCTGGGCTACAAAAGTCTAATTCAATATCCCCAAATATACTTTTTTGAAGAGATAAAATTGTGATTCTGATCTGTCACATACATTTTGTATGTACGTCTAAAGATTCTTTGAATCCTTTAGCATTTGGTGACATTTCATGGGAACATTTTCTGTATAAAATGTCCCTTACCATTAAAATTCAATTATACTGTATCATTATGAATGAAAATCCAGCTTAATATCTAAGAAAGGAAAGGTGAAAGTTGAATCTTGATAGATGCCATTACTGTCAGGAGAAATTTAGGAGGAGAAAGCATTAGAATGGGTGCATGTATACATCAAATTGCTCTATTCACTCTTGCAGCATTTTGGGCGGGGGAGAAGTAGGGCATTGAATCCTTCCCCTCCCCAAACCCTCCCCTCCTCAGGCTCTGCCCCAAAAACCTCCTGCCGGTGGCTAAGAGAGACCTGGCAACCCTACCCCGCCCCAACTACTTTGGGGCTTCATTTTCATTATGCACATCTTTTCAGACCTTTAGAAGTCACTTCGCTCCTTCCCCGCATTTTCCCTGTGTTTCCTGGATGCTGCTAGAAACAGCATCCAGAAAACATGGGGAAAACATGGGGAGAGAGTGAAGGGACTTCTAAAGGTCGGAAAAGATGTGCATAATGAAAATGCAGCCCCGAAGTAGTCGGGGGAGGGGGTGATTGCCACAGAAACAACCCATGCATAAAAGGCCCAGAAGAGAGCAGTGATCTAATCCAAGAGATGTTCAAGTGTGTTGCAAGGGTCATTATTATAGATTCAGGCCCTGCACCAGTATCCTACCGGCATTTTGCAGTGCTTTACTAGCTCAAAAGCCAAATCCCAGACATAGGTTTTCAAGCGGAACACGGCACCAAGCTTCTGCACAAAATGTCTACCCAGGTTCGTGTTCTCTAGGCGAAACATCACACATGATGACACCTGGGTCCCACTTCCAAAGGTGATACTTGGAACCTATTTTATTTGGGGGGGGGAGCTGAAATTGTGATCCAGGAGGACTAATTCCAGCCTCCTTTCCCCTAGGGATGGTACCAGAACTTTTAGCCTCTGAATTTGTCCAGGATTTTAGAGTGCCAAAATAACTATTTTGCTTTCCCAAGTGGTAAATGAATGAGGAATCCTCCCCACATTTTTCACAGATTGTTGCATATACTTGGTTTGCCACCCCTGGCAAGTCTTTCATGGCTTCTCCCTTTCTGTACATGACTGATGCACACATGTGCATGGATAAAATACTGCAAAATAAAAAAGCAGTCTTGATGTGGTCATACATCTGAGTGCATCAAGATTCTTTTGTTGCATTGCTCTACCAAAGGCATGTGGATTTCCGCGCATTGGAAAAACACCCAAAGAAACCCGCAGTCATAATGCATGTGTACAGCCATTTATATCAAGATTCTTTGGGTGATGTTTGTATGTGTATCTCAATAAAACCTAGATAAAATTGTGACGGAGCCATGTGTATGATTAAGGGAGCATGGAAATGCATCATTCCATTTCATACCATTAAATGTTTGTTTCTTCGTCAATGTGTCTCTTTCTTCCCTTTCATTCACTTCACTTAGTGCCTTGGCAGTTAAACTGTTGTTTCTAAAAATTCTT
Source organism: Euleptes europaea (assembly GCF_029931775.1). Lineage (NCBI taxonomy): Eukaryota > Metazoa > Chordata > Lepidosauria > Squamata > Sphaerodactylidae > Euleptes > Euleptes europaea. The sequence goes on along the minus strand of NC_079327.1, from coordinate 2,407,800 downwards.
CCACATCTGAAACTGTAAAAAAGAGCTTCTCGGAGCCTCTTCTAGGGGGCTACAGAATGTGGATGGTAGCATAACCTTGAACTGCTGCCCTCCTCCCTCTCTGTTTTATAAAATAAAAGGTTATTAGATATCCATCGGAACGTCTAAATGGTCAGGAAAGGGCCAAAAGATCACCCCGCACCTGTCAAAGGAAAACCAGATCCGAAGCTTCGGGGCAAAAAGAACTCAACAAAGAAAAAGCTGCAAACCACGAAGGCAGTAAAATGGCTGCCACAAATCAGGGAGAGGAACAAGAACAAGAGGAAAGGAGAAGCCGACCCAGCGACGTGCCTGCCTCTAAAGAGGACGTCTTGCGAAACTCTTTAGACACACAGCAACAAATAATCAGCAGAATGGAGAGCCGGCTGACCCCAAGCAATGCGCAGTTAACGGAGATCAAAAGAGGCCTCTTGGAAACAGCCACAATTGCAGAGGAGGCTAAGGACATGGCCAGTTCTAACCAAATGAAAATTCAAAACCTGGAATGGAGAGAATCTGACCTCCTTCACAAGGCACTGTCACTGGATGCTAAATTAAGGCAAAATAACTTACGATTTAGAGGATTTTTGGCTGGAGAAGAAGGAAGTGATCCAGCACTGTTTCTTTCAAACTGGCTAGTGGGGGTGCTTGACTTGGAAGAAGGCATAGCTCCAGTTATAATTAAAGCATACAGGGTGGGCCCTCCACACAAAGAGTCCCCAAGGTTTACAAGAGACATATTGGCAAGCTTTACTCACGAGAGGACAAAGGCTAAAGTCCTCAGAATGGCAAGGGAGAGCAGAACCCTAACCCACAAGGGAAAGAAGATACAAATTTTTGCAGATAAGCCCCAGAAATTCTGGAAAAGAGGGAGAAGCTGAAGATGGCTGTTCAGGCCCTACGGGAGAACGGGATCCAATATAGATGGGGGTTTCCCACCAAAATCGTGGTATACCATGACAACCATCTTTTCATGGCCTCCGATGAGCAACAAGGCAAGCAACTGCTATATGATTTGGGCATCAGGAATCCTTCGCCTGGTAAATCTGCAAAAGCTTCGACTCCAACCTCAACTTTGCCAAAGCATAACTGATCGTTTTAAACAGAGCCGGGGGTTCCAGGTTTCTGCTTTTCAGACATATATTTTGACATACCTATAAACTGTTTCTATATTTAGTATAACTCCAGAATAAAACCTGGCCGATGGGCCGCAGAGCTGTGACTCGCTTGAGAGTTCTGTGCATGCTCCCTCTTAGTACAAATGCATTGGTTCTAGTTAATAGAGATCACTAAGGCATTTCCTTTGTATGGTTATAGATAGGTCCTTGTCTTAATGTGGGCCAAGCCTTGAAGAGTGTACAGTTATATTTAAGTTAATTGGTTAAAGCTGGCTAACAAGAGTATTCTATTTGACCCAAGAGTAATAACTACATAAGAAGCATGTTTCAGTTATAAACACTATGTTGTACTGTATAATTTCTGAGGGACATACTGCCTCAAAGCTATATTTGTTACAGCTGAATACTAAGCATATTTTATTTGGGTTAAGGTCAATGCTGAGTAAAAAGACCACCTTTAGTTTTCTCAAAGCTAAAAAGAACGGAAGTTTATTCTATGTATGAAAAGGGTGCAGCCGAGTCTGAAATAAGATACAGCTGCAAATGTTCTGTTAAACTTATTTAATTTTGTTTTTATAAAAAAAGGGGGATAGGAATTGATATCTTTTAATGGGTCTAGATATATTTAAGCCTTGAGGAAGAGCATTTCTAGAAGGGTATTCTATTATAATGGACTTTCTTAGTTATAAACTGTATGTGAAGCATATTTTAGTTATAGTTGAAAACTGAGTGTGAAGAATGTTCTACATGGTTTTAGGGGCTTTTGGTGTTTTGAAGAAGGCTAATCTTCAAGGAGGGAGATACCACAAGTGGTTTTTCGGGCTACAACAGTCCAGTACCCAGATTTCTCTTAACCGAAAAACAAAAGCTGAATATGAAGCATCATGTTTTAGTCACAGATGAATTCGGAGATTATTATAAGTTTTATCATTTTTGCTGGGTCAGTCAAAGTGCTTTATAAATTTTGATAAGTCAGTTACTGGAGCAGCATCTGTGTTAAACCACGTTGCTTTCTCCAATTATAAATGACCAACAAACATATTTCCTTTGCCCTGAGAGTTTAAGCTAATTATGAAGAATTTTCTAATTTAGGCCATGGAAAACATACAAAGACAGGAATAAGGCCTGAAATCAAGTCTTGAGGCTAAGGTAGCTTACAGCCATTTCAGATTAAACGTGGTTGTGACCGGCCACTATGGGCTCTTAAATTGACTAAAGGATAACTTATTTCTTGAAATGAGGTTGAATAATTTGATTCATTGATTTAATGACTAACATGACCCTAGTATTTTCTTTACATTGAAACCCAATTAGCATAAGTTAACTATGAGGGGAGGAGGACTGTAGACTCTAACTGCTTCATTGAATGATGGTCTTATTATACTTATAATTTTAGTAAAGCTGACTATGACGAAAGACAGCCACAGATATGATGGATGCTGATTGTCTGCTCTCAGGTTTTAAATTAGGGGCCCAGCTGATCTCACAGGATATTTTGACAGAGACTCTATGTAGGGTTGCCAAACTCCAGGTAGTAGCTGAAGATCTCCCGCTATTATAACTGATCTCCAGGTAACAGAGATCAGTTCACCTGGAGAAAATGGCTGCTTGGAAAGTGGACTCAATGGAATTATACCCCACTGAAGTCCCTCCCCTCCCCAAACCCCACCTTCCTCAGGCTCCACCTCCAAAATCTCCTGGTTTTTCCCAATACAGATCAGGCAATCCTAACTCTTGGGAAAGCCAGCATGGTGCAGTGGTTAAGAGCAGTGGTTTGGAGTGGTGGGCTCTGATCTGGAGAACCGGGTTTGATTTCTTTGCAAACATATCCTTCCCCAGCTAAATAATACTTCCACTGACTTCACTGTGTTTCCTCAAAGCATAAGATTGCTAACAGAACTTTTCAAGAGGCGATGCCCCCAAAAGGAATATATCCAAATATCAATCTTTATTGCACATCGGACGTTCTTGTTTACGCTATTGTACCACTGATATTTATCTTACAACCAGCAACAAACATTCAGATTGAGCTGCATATATTTAGTGCAGAAGAGAGATGAGAAGCCCAGATAATTGAGGAACAAACACAAAGTTTAACACAAGAGAAATGAATCACTTCATAAGTGTTGCGTTCTATGGATGATTTAGATATGAAATTCTAACTCGGATCTGATATTTCAAGACTTCCAGGCTGTTTGGAGTTTACTATAATATATCTCACAACTCAGCAGCTGCTGAACATCTCACCGGTGACGCATGGTTATTAGGCTTCTGTCAGGGAGGTGAAAGAACCATAACTCAGAAATCCCCAGACACAAGAGTTCCCAAGGTCTTTCGCAAGAGTGAAAGAAATATAATTATCACTCTTCACAGGTGAGACAAAATTTATTTTTAGTGAGGGATCATTATCCAGAATATATACATACAAGTGGGGGCCTATGAAACTCACAAGGGGGGTCCCATTCCCCCCTCCCCACAATTGCTGCAGCTGCTGATTCTGGGCCCAGTAAGGGTCTCAGCAGAAAACGCTAGGGTTTTTTAATCTGGGGAATTTAAACACACACACCCAATATATTTTGTAAACGCTCTGATTTTTCTTCAGACTTAGGGGGTCCCCTAAGTCTGCAAAAAAACCTGTTGGGGTCAGTCTGCCCCCTATCTGTGGATTTAAGTATCCGCAGGCATTGGGCAGAGTTGGGAATTATATATAATCACCCTCCATCTTACAAGAATGCCTGTATTGGTAATAAGTATAACAACCTGATTTAAATACATTACAACAATAAATATATACTAGCATTAATTAAACAGCAACATTCACACACACCAATCACCGAGTATCACGTCAACAATGACCCCGTGTCATACATGGAAAGAGCCAGCCACGGCCTGCTGAACACTTTCCCTTGAATAAACTGAACCAGTATAACCCTGAAAATGTCCAAGATCATGCCTAGTTCCCCCACCTAAAAATTTTTTGGACCCTTGGTACCCCAATAGAGAGACAAATACACCTACTCGGTCACACACAGATGGATTGGCACAAGGTATTTGAAGCAGCAGACTGAATGTTACCTGTCAAAACACAACTAACCAAGGATATGTTTTAAGGTCTCTTAAGGGGGGGGGGAATGGAGTCTATAAGAAAGATGGAGAATGATTCACCTAAATGTAGAAATCACTTCTATCTGCCTGATGTCATTTGAATAGACTCTATAACTTTATCAATCAAAATGAAGGTTGAGGAAAAATATTTCACGACGAAAATATATTAACCAATTTTCCCTGTTTGGAAGCTTCATAAATCAATAATAGATACTATTTATTTGCTCCTGCCGGGTGGCTTTTTATACTTTCGATAGAATACCCCGAATGCAGGTTGTCATAGTTACAGCAGAATTTCAGAATGAGTTTTGTTTTTATCATAATTGCTGCATATTAGTTTATAAACAGCTGAGCTGTATCTTCCCTTCCACTTGAAGCACTAATTTGTGCCGAGAAACAAACCTCTCTCCCTTCAGGAAACTCAGCCTCAATATCCAACACGCCACAAGTTTCAAGCTCTCCCTAGAGAAGGAGGAAAGGTTTTTTTGCAATTCAAGTTGTTGTTGTTTTTCTCCTCTTATTTGTTTCTTATTTTTTGAGAGGGGTTTTGACAGCAGGGGAAATAGTAAGAGAAGAATACAGGACGGGAGGGCGAGATGGTGAATTAGAAGCAGCATGGAATAAACAAAACAAAAACCCCGCATTTCAAGTTGGGTTAAACATTATACACTCATTTCAAGGCCTTTTCATTCTCCACAGAGGGAATGACTATACCACCTGCTCACCCAATTCATTATGGAAAGGTATTTCTGATTCAGATTATACAAAGAGCAAACCCAAATATAATATTGCAAATCTAACATTTATCAGTGGCCAAGACATTGTCCCATGACGCCGTTATTATGGGGCTTAACGGGTGCTGGAAAGTGCCATCAAATCACAGCCAACTTATGGCAACCCTGTAGGGTTTTCAAGGCCAGAGACAATCAGAGGTGGTTTGCCATGGCCTTCTTCTGTGTAGCAAGCATGGACTTCCTTGGTGGTCTCCCGTCCAAGTACTAACTGGAGCTGACCTAGCTTAACTTTTGAGATCTGATGAGATCAATCTAGTCTGGGCCATCCAGGTCAAGGCAAGAGAATAGGGGTGGTTTGCCATTGCCTGCCTCTGCCAAGCGACTCTGAACTTCCTTCCTGGTCTCCTTAGGGCTGTTGATTCGGGAAAAACCGAACCAAAAGCATACTGAATAAATGCCATTTTGATAAATTTCTGGTTCGGGTTTACCGAATCAGCAAAATTCACGAGGTTGGCAAAGCCGAATTTGCCATTCCCGAAAATTTGACTTCATCAGGAACGTCTTTCTGTGGCTCCTGCAAAGGCATTTTTGCAGGCAAAGGTCCCAAATTTTCAGGGTAGCTAGAAGGGACTCTCCTTGCAAGAACCCCTACGTTTGGTAAAGATTGTGTCCAGGGGTCCGGGGTTATGGGGTCTGGAAGGTGATTGTAAGCCTGTTTGATTCTCCCTTAAGTGGTAGAGAAAGGCAGCATATAAAAACCAACTCTTCTTCTTCTATGTGGAGCCTGGGGATGAAAGGGTTTGAGGAGGGGAAGAACCTCAGAGAGGTATAATGCCATAGAGTCCACCCTCCAAAGCAGCCATTTTCTCCCAGGCAACTGATCTCTGTGATCTGGGGATCAGCTGTCATTCCGGGAGGTCTCCAGTCCCCGCCTGGAGGTTGGCAACCCTATTGCTCAGCAGCCGGGTACTATGCGTCAATCCAAGTGACTGCTAACCCCTTGATCCCTGTCATTCCAGCCAGGCAGCAAGAACAGAAGGCTTATAGCTCTCCTGATGGTCTGCCATTCACAGCGAGGGGCAGCTGCTGCGTTCAGCGTGACAAGCTGCCAGCTGTGCAGGCCTCCCCAAGGGGGCCCGTCCGGCCGTCCTTTTGGCCAAAGTGCGAAGTGCCCTGAAGTGTGTCAGGATGCTGGCGCCATGGCAAGCTTATTGACTGTAACCTGTGGCAGATGGGCAAACACAAGGCAGCAGAGCCCAAAAAAATACAACGGGCTCCAACGAGAGAATCATTCCTGGCCATTCTCAGCCCCTAACAATTGCAAAGGGGAACGGGTAATTCTCTATGTCTCCGACCTGCCTTGAAATTTCTTCCTCTGAGCATGTGTGACATTCTCCTTTTTATATATATTCCCTCGCAGGAGTTTTATCCTGACATTTCATGCCTGGTGTGTTTTTATAAGCAGGGGACATCGATAAGCTCTTTACTGCCTCTTTCCCTCTCTGTTTTTTCCTCCACGCTGAAGGAGAAGTACAGAAACAGAGGTGCAGTATGGGTAAGCCAAGCACACACCTTCCGGGCAGTGTTTAAAAAGGGGGGGAAGGGGGGACTTTAAGAGATATTGAACTACTGACCTCAAATGTTTTATAATGCAGTCCAATGTGGAAGTGCTGAAGTACCTCACCACAGGGAAGAAATGAGAAATTTTGAGGGCTATTGAACACCGTGGATTCTCGCCGTGAAGGAGCAGAAAGTTACTTAGCACAGGTGTTCCCGTAATTGTGATGCTCTGAGGAAGTTTCAAGTGCTCAATGGCCCTTAAACGCACACTGCCACATTCAAGGACTGGAATATTCAACTTGCGCATAAAGCACTTTGCTCAAGATACAGAAGAAGTGCCTTAATAGCGGCAGGTATCTCGGTTCTTAAAACCAAAGGAATTGACTTCACTGCTGTTTTTCCCCACAGACCCAATGCAAAGGTAATGCCAATCTTTCACCATTCCTAGGTCTCCAAACAGTTCATTTCAATCATGGGAGCACAGGGAACCTGTCAATCTGCCTTAGACTAGACAACTAAGACTAGATTTAGAAAACTGCGCTTTCACACACTCTGAACGCCCTTCAGTAATCACTGCAAGTGGATTTGGTCATTTCACACAGTCAAACTCAGCTGCAAAGTGGACTGAAAGGGCATTGTTCAGCATGTGTGGAATATAAGGTGGATAGCCAGCCCATGTTTAGGGTTTCCAGGTCCTGGTTGGGAAATACCTGGAGATTTGGAGGGCGGAGCCTGAGAAGGGCAGGGCTTGGAGAGGGGAGGGACTTCAATGCATAATGTCCAATTGCCAAAGCAGCCATTCTCTCCAGGGGAACTGATCTCTGCCCCCAAACAGCATTCCTGGTGCCCATCAAATGTTTTTAGAAACTGGGCGGGGTCAGGTAGAATCAAAAAGAACTTATAAAATGAAAGGCTTTTGTCATGGGGCAGCCTGCTGAGTAGTCACATTCCTCAGATGAGGCGGACCTTGAAGCAGCAGGCTGAGTAGTCACAGACAGATGAGTTTCCTCCATGCCTACAACCGCCCAGCGCAGGGGACTCACCTGTGTCAGAGGACCAGCCACAGGCAGGGTCACCAGAGAGCCCAAAGCTGCTGCAGCAGAGGCACCAAAGGTTCAGAGCACTCCTACATGAGCATAGAAGGAGTGCTAGACTGCAGGCCCAGCAAAGAGCACTCCCTGCTGACAATAGTGAGGCTAATGAGCCACATCCAGCATGGAATGCTGAGTCAGAGGAACAAGTGACAGCTGGTTCACCCTAGGCCTATTTAAGCAGGCACTTGTATTCAGGCCAGGGTGGGAACAACTTGTGCCATGACCCTGTGCTAACAGCAACTATACTTGTTTCTGAGCTTTGTGTGCCTATGACCCTGGATTGAACTCTGACTATTCTCTTGGACTACACTTACTATTTCAGAACAAACTCTGCAGATAACCTGGCTTTAACTGGGCCATGACAGCTTTCTTTTACAATAGGAAAGCAACTGAACAATTTCCTGTAGGAGAGAAAGTTTGTGAGGGCTCACTCGTGGTGGGGCCTTCTCCGCATCCCTCCCCAGGTAGCCTCATGCATCTTTTATCTGTGTTCTGGTGTGCTGGTCAGACAACAGGAGAAGAGATGTAGGGAAAATCCCAGAGGGGAAAAAAATACAGGAAAGCCAAGTGCAGATTGACAGTCGGGTTTCATTACGAACTCCTTTTCTTTTTTTCAGGAAGCCCATGAATCATTGAATGGGCCGCTCACTTTGAAAATGTTAATTAAACCAAGCTGGTAAGTGAGAGGGTTTTTGAACCAGCTTTTATTAATATGGCATCAATTATGGATCTTCCTTCTTGCGATTCTACATCGGGTCGGATCCTTTAATCTGCATGAGAACATGTGGGAAGCCATTCCGGAGTAGTGGAGCAGGAAGAATTTTGAAGCACGAGTGATCAACCAGGAATAGTTCATCACACGCTAAGCTCTGTTTCTAAACTGGTGGTAGTTCTCACAGTATGAGTATTGACCACCCAAAGCAGTCGCTCCCAAACAGCTTCTGGGAATTACCTAGAAGGAAATGCTTTTTATGGTCCATGTTGGGTTTCTGCAGAGTATTTCCAGACTCCTGATCCAGCTACGGCTTTTGCCTACAGTAATCTTTATCTGGACAAGCAAACCATCAATCTAGTTCAACGGTCCTCAGCATGGTGCTCTAGGGTTGCCAGGTCCTCGCTAGTATTTGGTGGGGGGCACAGGGGGCTTACTGGGTGGTGGGGGGCTAGCAGCTGATATGCTGGTGTCACTGCCTGTGCATACCAGAAGTGATGTCAGAGTGTCACTGGTGATTAGGGTTGCCAGGTCCCTCTTCGCTACTGGCGGGAGGTTTTGGGGCAGAGTCTGAGGTCGGGGATTGGAGAGGGGAGGGACTTCAATGCCATCAGGTCCAATGGCCAAAGTGGCCATTATCTCCAGGTGAACTGATCTCTGTTGGCTGGAGATCAGTTGTAATAGCAGGAGATCTCCAGCTAGTACCTGGAGGTTGGCAACCATACCAGTGGTGCTGGCAACTCTGGCAACTCTGGAATTTGGGCAAAACTCTATGGTTAGAGTTTTGCCCAAGTGGCAGATCATCCCGGGCATCTCCCACCAACATGCTGACATTACCTCCGGGCGAACAGGATGTCAACGCATCAGGATACTGCTGATGACCCCCAAAATTTTTTGGCATCATTTCCTCCACCATCAGCTGGCTGAGCAGCGTCAGGGAGCACCCACTAGGGGTGGGGAATGCCCTGCCTCCAGCTGGGGCTCGGCACCCCTATAGTGCTGCAATGTGTGCCTGCTTATTTTTTGAGAAAGAATCCAAAAGATCTTGAATGGAGCAGAAATAAAAGAAGGAGCTTTGGGTCATAAGAATATAAGAACATAAGAAAGGCAGTGCTGGATCAGACCAAGGTCCATCAAGTCCAGCAGTCTGTTCACACAGTGGCCAACCAGGTGCCTCCAGGAAGCCCACAATCAAGACAGATGCAGCAGCACCATCCTTTCTGTGTTTCACAGCACCTGATATAATAGGCTCACTCATCTGATCCTGGAGATAATAGGTGTGCATCATGACTAGAATCCATTTTGACTAGTAACCATGGATAGCCCTCTCCTCCATGAACATGTCCACTCCCCTCTTAAAGTCCTTCAAGTTGGCGGCCATCACCACATCCTGGGGCAGGGAGTTCCACTATACGTTGTATGAAGAAATACTTAGAATCATAGAGCTGGAAGAAACCACTGAGGTCATATAGTCCAACCCCCTGCTCAATGCAAGAAATTCACAACTACCTCCCAACTTCCTCACACACACACACACACACACACACACACAGTGACCCCTACTCCATGCCCAGAAGATGGCCAAGATGCCCCCCCCCCCATCATCTACTTAAGGTCATAGAATCAGCATTGCTGCAGATGGCCATCTAGCCTCTGCTTAAAAACCTCCAGGGAAGGAGAGCTCACCACCTCCCGAGGCAGACTGTTCCACTGAGGAACTGTTAGAAAGTTCTTCCTAATGTCTAGACGGAAACTCCTTTGATTTAATTTCAACCCATTGGTTCTGGTCCGACCTTCTGGGGCAACAGAAAACAACTCGGCACCCTCCTCTCTATGACAGCCCTTCAAGTACTTGAAGATGGTTATCATATCCCCTCTCAGTCTTCTCCTCTTCAGGCTAAACATAGCCAGCTCCTTTAACCTTTCCTCATAGGACTTATTTTTATCAGTTTTGAATCTCTCATCCTCCAGCTTCAGCAGATGACCCCGTGATCTAGTATTATGAGAGAGGGAGAAAAGCTGTCCACTCTCTCCAAACCATGCATAATTTTATAGACCTCTATCATGTCTCCCCTTAACCGCCTTCTTTCCAAGCTAAACTGCTCTAAGCTCCAGGGGTTGACAGCCTTTGAGGCAACCCCTTCCATGTGGATGGAGATCCCATTCAGAAGCAGCCACAGAAGCAGTTACCTCTGTTGAAGAGCAATGTTTTGCTTGGAGCCACCCAACCTTTCATGGAACCTCCCCCATAGCTGCCATTTTGTTTGGGGCGCCCTTTCTTAGAAAATGCCTGCAGTATCTACAAGCTTGAGGGTCTTTAATCTAAATAGTGCTTAGCTGGAGGCTTATTGGTTTTCCTGGTCTTTCTTTAGGAGGCGGATGGGAGCCAGCATGGTGCAGCAGAGCCAGCGTGGTGTAGTGGTTAAGAGCAGTGGTTTGGAGCAGTGGACTGTGATCTGGAGAAACAGGTTCGATTCCCCACTCCTCCACATGAGTGACAAAGGCTAATCTGGTGAACTGGATTGGTTTCCCCACTCCTACACACAAAGCCAGCTGGGTGACCTTGGGCCAGTCACACACACTCAGCCCCACCCACCTCACAGGGGGTCTGTTGTGGGGAGCGAAAGGGAAGGTGATTGTAAGCCGGTTTGAGTCTACCTTAAGTGGTAGAGAAAGTCGGCATATAAAAACCAACTCTTCTTCTTCTTTTATGAGAATCAACCACAGGTTACCAGTGTTACCAGTGACATCTCCCTGGTGAGGATAAAGTTCCACTGAAAACCTCCCAAGAGTACATTGACATAGGACATTTTCTAGATTCCCAATTTATGCCAAATTTAATGCAATCAGCAGCCCTAGAGGGAAAAGAGGGAGCCTATCAGAGCACAGAAGCGCAAATTCATGGTGTCAAAGCCGCCATTTTGTCGTCAAATTCTCCTCATACAGGAAACAGATATAATTTACTTCTCTTTGCTCCCGTCCTCATTCTGTACATTTTATTACCATAATGCATATTCATGTTGCTAAATAAGGAATTACATTTTTAAAAGATTGAATTAACACCAATCCCGACAGTGAAAACTTTGACACAAATTACTATAATGCACTACATCAGCCATTTCTGTTTGTCGCCTTTCAAGCTATATATTGGTGTACCTTAATTCTGTGGGAATTCATGATGCTTTCAGTGCAAACAAGTTACTGAAGAAGATGTGCACGTACCTATTTTATTTTATATTTTTTCCGTCGAGTTGCAGCCGACTTATGGTGACCCCGTTTGGTTTTCAAGGCAAGAGACATCAGAGGGGGTTTGTCATAGACTGCCTCTGCGCCACTTTTCTTCATCTATCAATATTACAAATTTCCATCAGGTTTGTCTTGTGCCGTGGATTTTACAAGAAACCGGTGCAACTTTTTTCACTTCTAACTACCATATTTCACTGATACAAACAAGGAAAGCCTTGTGTATTTTTCACACACCTGATCTCATTGCAAGGATCATGGTTAGGGCTGATTCAAGGTATTTTGTTGCCCCAACCGAGCACTGTACACACATCCCCTCCTGGGTCCATATCACCACCAGCCAGGTCCAGGAGAGGATGCCAATCCCTTCCTGTGCCACAAATTGCTGGGGATGAGCTGAGTCTCTATGGTCCACTGAAAAAACCCTGATTGAGGGACGGTGGCTCAATGGGAGAGCATCTGCTTAGCATACAGAAGTTCCCCGGTTCAATCCCCGGCATCTCCAGCTAAAAGGATCAGGCAATGGGTGATGTGAAAGACCTCCACCTGAGACCCTGAAGAGCTGCTGCCAGTCTGAGTAGACAATACTGACCTTGATGGACCAGTGGTCTGATTCAGTATAGGCAGCTTTACGCATTCATATCTGCGCTGCCCTGGGATGTCACTCGGCTGGAGGACTTGCCTGTATCGTGACCCAGGCTCCTCCCACATCTCCGAGCACCCTGGTTGCTTTGAAGGCATTTCTGGATGAAAAGATGGATAGTTTGACACAAAATAAATAATCAAATGAGAAAATTTACCCATTTGGGGGGGGGGGCTTGTTCTGATTCTTACAGCAGCGTTTTTACAGGTGGAGGAGTTCAGGCTGAGCAAACAGCTTGCCCAGGGCTGTGTTGTCAGTCATAACAGGGAGATATTTAAACCACTGACTTCTCAGCTCATAGCTCAGTCTCTTAGCAACTCTAAGGCACCTGCTTTGCTGGAGGCCTGCTTTCTGCCTACTGCAGTCCAAATTCATTTACTCTGCAATAGTTGTCCTACACTGGTTTTAAAGCAGAGAAGGTTTCGGGGGGGGAGGGTGTTTGTTTGTTTTTAAGCTAAACTCAAGCTGGGGGGGGGGGTGGAATTAACTGTCCTGTAGTGTGTCTCCACAGTTCAAAATGAACGTGACAGGCTACGGCTTGTGAAATGACCAGGGGCGCATTACCCAGTGCCTCAGAGATCGTGTTCTCATTGTGAGTAAAAGATTTGTCCCCACCCCTGCTCAATAAGGTTGCCAAGTGCCAGGTGGTAGTGGGCAAACCCCCGCCAATCCACCTGGCTGCCCGTCAACCAGCTAGGCACAAAACATATAGGCTTCAAATTAAAATTACTAAATATTTAGTATATTGGGAAGAAGAAGAAGAGTTGTTTTTTATATGCCTATTTTCTACACCTTTTAAGGAGAATCAAAATGGCTCACAATCACCTTCCCTTCCTCTCTCCCCAACAGGCACCTTGTGAGGGGGGCGAGGGCTGAGAGAGTTCAGAGAGAACTGTGACTAGCCCAAGGTCACCCAGTAGGCTTCATGTGGAGGAGTGAGGAACCAACCCGGTGCACCAGATTAGAGTCTGCCCCTCATGTGGAGGAGCGGGGAATCAAACCCGGTTCTCCAGGTTAGAGTCCCCCGCTCTTAACAACTACAGCACGCTGGCTGTAAGCCTGTGGATCAAAAAATGGGAAGTATGGTTTACCATTTCAAAGGTCCATTTCTTCACAGTATAAAGTTCTTTGAGGAACATCTGTATGAGCTTTGGTATTACTGCTCTACTATAAATTCCCTTCGAGGGCCTGAAGATCCAATTAGCTTACAGTCACTCCGAGAGCCTATGACATAGTTCTGCTGTTTCCACTGGATTCCAATGACTGGTTTTAACTATCCTGTCGGTTGCTGAAAGGCAGTGTTGCCAGAACAAACATTATTCAGATGTAGCAGAGTAAGATTCAATGTTTTTGCATGAGCTGGGAATGACGTTGACTAGGTCTATCCACGGGGAACTATAATTTGGTGATTTGTGGTATGGGTACTGACACATCCCCTATTGTTGTGAAGTCTACCTTAATTGAGAGGGGAAATGTTCATTAGTGAGCTGAGAACAGAATGTGCTAATTGGGAGCACATAAACACATCACACCATGCTTCTGTGTTTTTCTAGGGCAAAGACATAGATATGTAGGGTTGCCAACCTCCAGGTAGTGGCTGGAGATCTCCCGCTATTATAACTGATCTCCAGGTGACAGAGATCAGCTCACCTGGAGAAAATGGTTGCTCTGGAAGGTGGACTCCATAGCAATATACCCCATTGAAGTCCCTCCCCTCCCAAACACCACCCCCCTCAGGCTCCACCCCCCCATGAGTCGGAAGCGGCTCAACGGCACTTAACACACACGCACGCACGCACACACCTACACACTGTGTATCACTCGCAACAGAATATTTAATCCCTCCCTCCCATCATCTCTTTATTAGGGTCCTCCCTCACACTGCCAGGTAGGAGAAATCCATGTTGCACCCGACTGAACTGTAAATGTTCACTTTTGGATACCGGGGGACTGTAGCTGTTTTGTTTTGTTATTAAGAGGGAATTTACAATTCAGCAGAACACCGAATGTAAGAAACAGCCAAAGGGGCAGAAAAGAAGTGTCCTCCTTGTGGAATCGTGCAAGGTTGCTATTGCTGGAAATATATCAAAAGCGCTGAGAGAAAGGGAAGAACTGCTAGAATATCAACAAAGACCTTTTGGCCGACCGGCGCATTAATATTGATGGGCAAATCTCGGGGAACAGCCAAAGGTTGTCTGAGGAGTTGGAATGAATGCGCCAGAACCTTTCAGGATTGACTTTCAAAATTCAGGTTCAAGTTTAATATAATAATAATAATAATAATAATAATAATAATAATAATAATAATAATAATAATAATAATAATAATGCTTAGAAGTTGTAGATATGCTAACAGTAGGGTTGCCAATCTCTAGGCTGCGGCTGGAGATCTCCCGCTATTACAACTCATCTCCAGGTGACTGAGATCAATTTCCCTGGAGAAAATGGCTGTTTCGGAAGGCGGGCTCTATGGCATTATACTGCATTGAAGTTCCTCTCCTCCCCAAAACCCGCCCTCCTTAGGCGCCACCCCCAAAATCTCCAGGCATTTCTCAACCTGGAGCTGGCAACCCTAGCTAACACTGAAGGCAGATGTTGATCCCTTATTTATTAGTAGGAAGTTCTAAGCATAGAGTCATCCCCTTGCTACATATTCTTGCTTTCGTTGCATTTCTCAACAGAAAATACCTAGAAGTCAACTCCCCCCCCCCAAATAATCTCCAAGTATTTCCCAACCTGGAGCTAGCAAGCCAACTAATAACACAGTTACTAGTTGGCAGCATTTTGCTGGTACTGTCAGATAATCCAGTGAACTCCAGACTCTACTCAGAGTTGCCAGGTTCTGTCATTCTTCTGCTTTTGAGCTACAGCTAGACTTTACCCTGACCCACCACTCTACCCTGACCCACCAGGGAGCTAGCGTGATGTAGTGGTTAAGAAAGGTGATTTGGAGTGGCAGATTCTGATCTGGAGAACCGGGTTTGATTCCCCACTCCTCCACATGAGCAGCAGACTCTAATCTGGTGAACCGGGTTGGTTTCTCCACTCCTCCACATGAAGCCAGCTGGGTGACCTTAGGCTAGTCACACTCTCTCAGTCCCACCTACCTCAAAGGGTTTCTGTTGTGAGGAGGAGAAGGGAAAGTGATTGTAAGCCAGTTTGATGCTTCCTTAAGTGGTAGAGAAAGTCAACATATAAAAACCAACTCTTCTTCTTCTGTCACATCTCTCCCTTTCTTGGCTCTACCCAGAGGCTGCTCATGCTTCTGCTTCTCCCATGAGTTGTAACACTCTAAGGCCATTTTTTCAAGGGTCAGTTAGAAGCTGCTGCAACAGCGCAAAGGAACCAAGAGTATTGTGTGAAGCCCCACAACAGACAACCTGGGAGGTAGATGGGGCTGAGAGAGCTCTAAGAGCTGTGACTAGCCCAAGGTCACCCAGCTGGCTTCATGTGTAGGAATGGGGAAGTGACGGGATTGCATTGCTCACAGCCATGCGCTCATGCAATCATTGCTGTCAGCCAGCAGATGGATTGGCGGGCAATTGCCCGCCATTCCAAGCCACCTGGCAACTCTATTCATGAGTCCGAGTTAGGAATACCAACCTCCAGTTTGGGCATGGAGCTCTCACAGAATTAGAATCGATCTCCAGACTAAAGGGATCGGTTCCCATGGAGAAAATGGCTGCTTTGGAGGGTGGACTCTAGGGTATTATATCCACCAGAGGTCCCTCCCCTCTGCAGGTTCCACCCCCCAAAATCTCCACAAATTTCCTAACCCAGAGTTGGCAACCCAGTTCCCTTCTTTCGTGGACACCCTGTCCTCAGCAAGATTGATAGTCTGGGGCGGGGCAATGGAAAAATCAAACTATGCTGCCTCCTATCATCAGTCTAATCAGTGAATGTCTAATACAAACACTGAAATGTCACACCACCATTCATGATTTTATTATGCCTGTGAAAAGCTTTTATGATGGGTGGAGAGGTCTGTTGCTTGGAGTGGGGGGCCAGCTTGCAGATCTAGCTAAAACCAGACAAATTCAAAGCTAAACTACATGGCTGTGCATAATAATAACTGTCTCCATTAAATACTTCTGTAAGGAATATTGCCACAAAACTTTGTTAAAAATCTTAATGTAAACTTTCCCTTTTTTTAAAGAATTAAAGCATGATGTATTGGTATTAATCACTACTTTAAATGAGCTTTAGGGGCAGTCTTCCACAAAAATAAATAATAGATTTTGGAACGAGAGATTTTTAGAAAAATACACATTCCATTTCTGACATATGCCCAACAAAATAGTCTTGGCAGGCTAGAGATGCCCATGGGCACGATCATTCTAAACAATGTTTCCTTTGCCAGATGTTGTCGGAGGATTTCCTAGTTGTTTTGTATCATTCCGGCTTTTCAAGATTACAGCCAGCATCGGCTCGGATAGATTCCAAATGCCAGATGTCAGGATGAGATGACTTCACACATAATGCTCATTAATCCTCACCTGCGCTGTGATGTTCAAATGTTTTGTGAAGGCTCGATTCAACAAAAGGCTAAAGACAAAACAGTATCCAATAAGCCAATGGCTTGCGGGACCCAGGGGACAATCATCAGCTTCCGAATTCCCATCATCATGACAGCTGGTGTGCGTTTGCACATTGGTATCTGTGTAGCCTGGCAAGCTTGATTATTATAAGGACCCTTCAGGTATCTATTTACCTGCAACATTTCTGTTCCCCCTGAGAAGGCGCCTAAGGCAACTTATACGCAAATATGTACATGCATCTAAAAACACGTAAAACATTTCCTAAAATGTCATTTGTTCTGAATATTAAAATAGCCAAAGAGTATCAGAGGGCCCTGAAGGCCTTCAGGCTATGGATGAATAATCCCAACAAAAGGAAGCAACAAGCTTGCTTTGCAGTTTGGGTTGTCAATCTCCAGGTAGTGGCTGGAGATCTCCTGGAATTACAACTGATCTCCAGGCAGCAAAGATCAGTTCCCCTGGAGAAAATGGCCACTTCAAGGGTGACTCTATGGCATTATATCCTGCTGAGGTCCGTCGCCTCTCCAAACCATGCTCCTCCCAGGCTCTACCTCAAATACATCCAGGAATTTCCCAGCCTGGAGGTGGCAACCTACTTGCTGGGACTCCTAAAAAACCCTAAACATGGATGAAGGGAGCTTGGACTCACAAGAGCTTATACCCTGAAGATCATGTTGGTCTCTAAGGTAGAGTTGCCAACCTGCAGGTAGTGGCTGGAGATCTCCTGCAATTACAACTGATCTCCAGGCAACAGAGATCAGTTCCCCTGGAGAAAATGGCCACTTTGGCAATTGGACTCTATGGCATTATACCCCATTGAAGTCCCTCCCCTTCCCAAACCCCATCCTCCTCAGACTCCACCCCCAAAATCTCCAAGTATTTCCGAACCCAGAGTTGGCCACCCTAACAAAGAGCATAAGGGTGATACCCAATCCGCAAGTTACCGGCAATCTCATTTAGCAGCCTACCATAGGTGTTTTAAAACAACAGTGAAATAAAAATACCCTGCAGTTCTCCAAAGGATAAACTTAGGATTTCCAACCTTCAGATGGTAGCTGGAGATCTCCTGGGATTACAGTTTATCTCCAGGCGACTGAGATCTGCTCACCTGAAGAAAATGGCTGCTTTGGAAGGTAGACTCTATGGCATTCTTCCCCATTGAAGTTCCTCCCCTCCCCAAATCCTGCCCTCCTCAGGCTCCACCTCCAAAATCTCCAGGTATTTCCCAACCCGGAGCTGGCAACCCTACATAAACCCCAAACTGATACTATGTTGAGCCTGGTTTGACAAAAAAGACCAAATCCATACTAGCTCCACCCCTCCACCCCTCCTGTCATTACCAGGTGTTTCATAGAAATGTGTGATGGACAGAATCAAAGGCTGCAAGTAAATCAAACTGAATGAGAAAGGATGCATTATCCTTCTTAAACTGCAAAAAGAGATTGTCCACCATAGTGACCACTCCTGCCTCAGTTCCAAAACCAGAGTGAAAGCCAGATGTAAAAGATCCAAGGGTACATTCTATATACACAATGCCACGTCCTGCCAGGGAGGCATTGAGATGAAGGAGAAGATCTCTTTAGTGTTGCGTATCTATATCACGACCTGACCACATATATTGGTACACATATTGTACAATGGGCAAGATGGCAGGCAAAATAGGAGTGTGGTTGTTGTGAAAGTGTGTTTATTCCTGGCTATGCAAAAGGGTGCCCAATGGCAGATAAGGAAGCTGCTGTGTCTGTCTAAAATACTGGCAAACCAGCCCACCATCTGGCGTTTGGTGGGAATGTCCTGAGCATGTTTCTCCGCTGCAGCATTGGGGAAACAAATGTGCCATCGCTGAAACCCAGTGTCTTAACTGTCAGGCTAGCAATAACGTAATTGACTTTCCAGATGTCACACGAGTTCTTGGCATGGCGGTGTTTCCTATTGCTTTCGAAATCTGCACAACCTGACGGCTGAGCCATGGGCAGAGTCCCAGCCTGCCAGGGAATGGGCTGAGTCCAGACCGCACTGCGTGACCTTCTTTCAGCCACTCTCCATTCATTTGGGGGGGAAGGGAATGCACGAAAAAAAAGGGGGACCTGAATAAGCAGGTCCCACACTTGTGGACTTACCGGGCTGGAGACAGGGAAGGAGAGTTGGTCTCGCTGGGCTGCTCCGTCTCGCGAGGCCAGGCCTGCCTCGCGGTTGCTCCCCCTCCCCTCCCAATGCAGGAAGGGGGTGGGGGGGTCTGACGTCATCCCCCTGCGCCTACTTAAGGCAGCGCAGCCCAGCGGCCGTCCTCTTGGCAACAGGACGGCGAGGTCGCCCGCCCACCCTCCCTGTGTTTGGTTATGTTGTTACTTTCTTCGTCACAGTTTGTTCTGGCGGTTTTTTCCATGGGGTCTGATCCAAGAAGGGAAGATGTGCTTTCCTTCCCGTTTATGGGGACCCCCATAAGGGGTCTTGGGATGGAGTACAGCAACGATGCCCAGCTAAGGGGCCTGCAGTGGGTACTCCAATCCCAGGTGGCACTTGCTCCACACAGAGATGTCCGTCCTGGTGGGGCCTCATAAGTGCTACTCCAGTTTTTGGTGCCCACCGGTGGTGGGCTGCTTATCGATGCTTTCGATACGTGTATCAGGTCACAGGGTGGTGACTTGATTCTTGGACCCGCCCCCATGTTTTTCCGCCAATGCTCCATTCTGTTGTGATCAATAAAAACTGTGGCCATTTACACCCAAAGAACATGTGTATGTGTGTTTACTCAGTTTCTTCCTTCCCCTGGAGCCGCTGGCCCGTGGGTCCACAAACATAATTTTTGTGTTGTTTCTTCAGCTCTGAAAAACTATGCATAACTGCACGGAACTGTGCCGTCTCTCGCTTTTCTAAATAATTCAGCTTTCTTTAGAGACTGTGCACATGTTTTTTTTTTTTATTTATTTTTTCTTGGATGAAGCCTGCCGGTTACTTCACAAAGGCTCCAGGTGGTGGGCAAAAAAAAATGTTCTGCTCATTTGGCAGCCTCAAGAGGTACACCAGAAGTGAAGATGCAGATGACTAGCCAGACTTGTCTTATTTATTTAAAGGCATATGAGCAAAAAAAAAAAGCCCCCCCCCCAAAAAAAACACCCTAAGCAACACAAGCAAAGCTGAAACTCTGTTTCAGAAGATGCTCTTTTCCTTCACCGTGTATTTTAAAGGCATAGCAGTGGGACTTGTGCACTGAAATCAGTGATATTTCGCAAATCCTACAATTTCTGGTAAATAACCAAAGATAAGGGACTGTGGCTCAGTTTGTAGAGCATCTGCTTGGCATGTACTGTAGAAGGTCCCAGGTTCAATCTCCGGCATCTCCAGTTGAACGGACCAGGTAGAAGGTGACATGAAAGATCTCTGCCTTGGATCCTGGAGAGCTACTGCCAGTCTGAGTCGATAAGACTGACCTTGAGGGACCAGGGTCTGATTCAGTAGAAGGCAGATTCATGTGTTTGTGTGTGCACAAAGTTTCTGGAAATACTTTCAGTGGTTGGGGAGGGGCCATGGCCCAGTGGCAGAGTATTTCTAGCATGCAGAAGACCTCAGTTTCAATCCCCAGCATCTCCAGTTAAAGGATCTGGCAGTAGATTATGTGAAAGACCTCCGTCTGAGACCTTAGAGAGCTGCTACTAGTCTGAGCAGACAATATTGACCTTGATGGGCCAAAAATCTGATTCAGTGTACATAGGGTTGCCAGGTCTCTCTTCACCACCGGCGGGAGGTTTTGGGGGTGGAGCCTGAGGAGCGCGGGGTTTGGGGAGGGGAGGGACTTCAATGCCATAGAGGTCAATTGCTAAAGCAGCCATTTTCTCCAGATGAACTGATCTCTATCGGCTGGAGATCAGTTGTAATAGCAGGAGACTATTTTGAGACAGAAACTCTTTTGATTTAATTTCAACCCATTTGTTCTGGTTCGACCTTCTGGGACAACAGAAAACAACTCAGCACCATCCTCTATATGACAACCCTTCAAGTACTTGCAGATGGTTATCATATCCCCTCTCAGTCTTCTCCTCTTCAGGCTAAACATACCCAGCTCCTTCAACCTTTCCTTATAGGACTTGGCCTCCAGACCCCTCACCATCTTTGTTGCCCTCCTCTGAACATGTTGCAGCTAGTCTACATCCTTCTTAAATTGTGGTGCCCCAAACTGCACACAATACTCTAGGTGGTAGAAAATGTGTGGTGATAGAAAATGCCATCAAGTCATAGCTGATTAGCAATAGTATGTGGCAAGCATCCAAGATAGATAACTGTGCTATCTAACCCTTGACTCTGTGGCGGTGGTGGAAGTCGCAGCCAACTGCTAGCGACCTCTTATGAGCTGGCATAGCAACCCTGGACTTCCTTGGTGGTCTCCCATCCAAGTAGAGCTGTTGATTCGGTAAAAACCAAACTGAAAAAATACCAGAAAAATGCAAATTTGGTAAAATTCGGGTTCAGGTTTACCGAGTCTGCAAAATCCGGGTTGGCAAAGCTGGATTTGCCATTCCTGAAAGAGCCGGATAAAAATTAGGCTAGCCTGGACCACCCAGGTCAGGGCAAGTAGGGAAATAAGGAATAGATGAGGAATAGTGTTGTCATCACCATCGCAGTTGCCTGCTCTTCTTTCTCTTAAAACACGTGGTCTCGTTTGAGAATTATGGGTAGAAACAAGGCCTGCATCAGTACGTTTGAGTACAGAGATCTTCCCCTTCTTCTCTCTCTTCCCTGCCAGTCTGAGTATATTTGCCTTCACCCCAGATCCATTTCCACGCTTTATTTGACTTCCCTTTTTGCATCCCTGATTCAAAAGTCATGAATTTCATGCTTATTTCCCTTAGGAAATATTTTCATCCCAGCAGCGGTATGTACAGCAAATGGACCATAATACATTTATGGATGGTGTCCTTAGTAGTAGTTGAGCTGTTAAAATATGATCAGGCTTTAGGTTTAATCATTCTGTATAATTGCCGGTTGTACATTGTCCTTTGGGACCGCCGACTTCGGGATAAATCATCCCCACTCTCGCAAACTCTTGCCTGCTGCACTTGGCTGCATTTCCTTTTTTTCCTTTGCTGCTAAGTGATGGCGATCAGCTGTTGCACTTTGCAAATGGCTCGTGTTCTCTCACCTGTTCTGCTTGACTACTGAAACGGGCTCTGTTGCGACAGTCTGTCTGTTCTCCCCCCGTCCAGAATAATGAATATAGCTCTAACTGTTAATCCAAACCCAGTCGAGCTTACATCCAACAATTAGAGTTTCATTTTTATATTCAGAGAGGGTGCATACAATTTGGCATGCTCTTCTTGATCGCTCTGGAGTGAAAGTCGAGCTCTTTCTGTAAACATGGCAAGCATTACCAGTCTTACTCTGTCCCCGGTCCTGGGTGGCTATTGACCTCAGGAAGTCCACTCATTCAAAGGAACGTGATAGAAGAAGAAGAAGAAGAAGAAGAAGAAGAAGAAGAAGGAGGAGGAGGAGGAGGAGGAGGAGGAGGAGGAGGAGGAGGAGTTGGTAGGGCTGTCAAAAAAAAAATTCGGTACAGTTCGGATTCGGCCGAATTTGGCCCTTGTGGGTTCGGTACGTGCCGAAGTCCGAACTCCCCCACTTCGGATCCGTTCAATTCGGCGGGAATTCAAAGTTCGGGAAAAAAATTCGGCCGAATAAAGCCATTAAAAACACAACCGCGCCTTTCCACGGCTCTGGGGGGGGCATTTTTGGGCTTAGAGGTCCCAAACTTTCAGCAGAGCTTCAAAGGACGTATATTGAAAGACTCCCCAAGTTTTGTAAAGATTGGGTCAGGGGGGGGCTGAGATATGGGCCCTGAAAGGGGTCCCTTAATGTGAATCTCTCCGCAGAGCTTGCCGCCCACGCACAAAGCTCCCGGCCCGACAAACAGCTGATGAGAGCAAGGGCGAGGCAGGTGCTAAGAACTTTGCAAAGCAACACAACTGCAGAGCAACCCCTTTGCAAATATGCAAAGGGCGGGGCAGGTGTGAAGAATTTTGCAAAACAATACAACTGCAAAGCAACACAAGCACGCAATGCAAAACCTTTGCAACAGTGCATAGCAACACCTGACACCTGGGAGTTTGCATACCATGGAAAGGGACAGAGGCAGCTAGCTATGCATAATGAGCAGGAGGGGGTGGAATGTCTCCTTTTGCATTGGACTTGGGACCAGGCAGATGCATTCTTTAAGTCACCATTTGAAAACCAGTTTTGAGCAAGCATCAATAACCTAACTGATCTTATGAATGAGGAAAAACCTGAAGAATAAAAATGAAGCCCCCCCTCAAACCAGGGAGAGAGAGACTGGAGGGGGAACACACACCCCAGGCAGAACCGGCAAAAGCCCCCTTTGGCTTCCCCCACCCACCCACAGAAACTGCTCCCTCTCCACACACACACACAGACTCTGCTTTCCCACACACACACACACAGAAAAGAAAAAATATAGATTAAAGCCCCCAAAGGGGTCTTACTGTGGCTGTCTTCTGTTCCAGCAGGAGGGGCTGGGAGGCTGGGTAATCCAATATGATTCCATTTGTATCCAATATAAGATCCATATGTATGCATCTCTCGAGGGTGATCCATTCATCCCAATAGGGGAAAGGGGAAAGCCCATATCTCGGGGGGCCCTGACCCAATGTTTACAAAACTTGGGTGGTCTCTTAAAAAGCCTTGACTGAAGCGCCGCCGAAAGTCTGGGATCGGCACACCCAAAAATGCGCCCCCTGCAGCCATGGAAAGAGAAAAGGGGGGAGCCAATATTTCAGCCCCCACTGAACCCATCTTTACAAAACTTGGGTGGTCTCTTAAGAGGGATTCTCTGAAGCTATGACAAAAGTTTGGGGGCTGAACCCCCAAAAAAGCGCCCCCTGCAGCCACGAAAATGGAAAAGGGGGGAGAGGAAAAAGGGGTGGAGCCCATATCTCAGGGGCCCCTGACCCAATGTTTACAAAACTTGGGGGGTATCTTAAGAAGCCTAGTCTGATGCTCCGCTGAAAGTCTGGGATCGGCACACCCAAAAATGCACCCCCTGCAGCCATGGAAAGAGAAAAGGGGGGAGCCAATATTTCAGCCCCCACTGAACCCATCTTTACAAAACTTGGGTGGTCTCTTAAGAGGGATTCTCTGAAGCTATGACAAAAGTTTGGGGGCTGAACCCCCAAAAAAGCGCCCCCTGCAGCCACGAAAATGGAAAAGGGGGGAGAGGAAAAAGGGGTGGAGCCCATATCTCGGGGGCCCCTGACCCAATGTTTACAAAACTTGGGGGGTATCTTAAGAAGCCTAGTCTGATGCTCCGCTGAAAGTTTGGGGTCGGCACACCCAAAAATGCGCCCTCTGCAGCCATGGAAAGAAAAAAGGGGGGAGCCCATATCTCGGGACCCCCTGACCCAATGTTTACAAAACTTGGGTGGTCTCTTAAAAAAACCTGTCTGAATATCCCCTGAAAGTTTGGGGTCGGTACCCCAAAAAATGCGCCCCCTGCAGCCACGGAAAGGAGCGAATGTGCACAAGCACCCCCTCACACACACATGAGGATTTCCCTCTCTCTCTCTCTTTCCCCGGCCGGCCGCACATCAGCTGATTCCTCCAGTACTCAATCCTGACTGATTGGCCAGAAGAAGACCCAGCTTGGCCACCGATTGGCCGGGGGAGGAGAATGCTGCTTACTGACGGTTATGCTGCTTACTGACGGCCGAATTGGCCGAATTTATTCGCCGAACTCCCGAACTCGCTGAATTCGGCCCCCCCGGTTGCCCGCCAGTTTTGAGTTCGGATCCGTCCGAACTAAAAACCGCCGAATCAAGGGAAATTCGGCTGATTTTCAGTTCGGGCCGAACCGAATTGACAGCCCTAGGTCTTTATACCCTGATTTCCTCTACCTTTAAGGAGTTCTCAAAGAGGCTTACAATCACCTTCCCTTCCTATCCCCTCATCAGACACCTTGTGAGGTAGGTGGGGCCGAAAGAGTTTGGGGCTGAGAGAGTTTGGAGAGAACTGTGACTAAGGTCACCCAGGTGGCTTTGTGTGTAGGAGTGGGGAAACCAACCCGGTTCACCAGACTAAACTCTGCTGCTCATGTGTAGGAGATAGGAGTGGGGAATCAAACCCAGTTCTCCAGATTAGAGTCCACCGCTCTTAACTAGGTGTGTGCATATCGATAAACCTGAACCAAAAATAAACCCGAAATTAGCCATTTGGGTAACTTTCCAGTTCAGGTTTACCGAATGCACAAACCTGGAGAGAAAGCTGAAGCCAAATAGGCAATTCCAGGAAAAGCCAAATAATTATTTGTTTTTTTGGTCATGGGGGGTCATTTTTGGAGGTGGAATCCCCAAATTCACAGCGTAGCTTGAAGGGACTGTCCTTGCACAAACCCCAATGTTTGGTTAAGATTGGGTCAGGGGGTCCAATTTTATGGGTTTTTGAAGCCCCCCCCCCTTCATAGACAAGCATTGCAAAGTTTGCAATGGTTGTCTATGGCGGAGGGAGGGCAGCCCGTTTCAGAACCCATAAAATCAGACCCCCGACCCAATCTTCACCAAACTTTGGGGGTCGTGCAAGGAGAGTCCCTTCAAGTTACGCTGTAAAGGTGGGGGCTCTACCTCCAAAAATGCCCCCCAGGAGAATTTTAAATGTACTAACCTTTACTGTTGTCATTAATGGCGGACGTTCTGCTTCCTTCCTCTCTCATGGTCGATTACAAGGTTACTGTTAATTATGGGAAATTGAGTTTTCCCACACTTGTAATGGCTGCTTCCTTCCTTCCTTAAGAACTCAATATCCTCCCCACAACAGACACCCTGTGAGGTAGGTGGGGCTGAGAGAGCTGTGACTGGCCCAAGGTCACCCAGCTGGCTTCATGTGGAGGAGTGGGGAAACCAACCAGGTTCATCAGATTAGCCTCGGCTGCTCATGTGGAAAAGTGGGGAATCAAGCCCGGGTCTCCTGATCAGAGTCCACCGCTCCAAGCCACCGCTCTTAACCACTACACCATGCTGGCAGCCATTTTTTGTGGCTGGCTCCACTTCCTGTGGCAGCCATTTTGTGGCTGCGCCCACCATGCTGTGTCAGAATTCCAAAGCTGCCCTTAGGCTTAAAAAGGTTGGGGACCCCTGCTCTGGGGAGCCAGTATTAGAGTATCAGACTGGAATTGGGAGACCCAGGTTCAAATCCCCCTCTGCCACAAAACTCAGTCTCAGAGCACAGGCTAGTCATACACTTTAAGTCTAACTTTCCCACACACACACACTTTTCCTTTCCTCATAAGCTCCACCACGGGTTCCACCTTGGGTCTCCCGGGGCATGGTTGCTGCAGCTGCTATGCCAACTCGACACTCCCTTTTATGTTCTTTTCTTCATGTAAGCGCTGTACCACTATAACAACCTTATGAACATTTGAAATAGATAAGTGGCAGTATATTGCTATAGCGCTTTAGCAAATGTTGATGTTTTTAAAAAGCCCTCCTGTGGTGCATTGGTAGGGTTGCCAGGTCCTTCTTTACCACCAGCGGGAGGTTTTTGGGGAGGATCCTGAGGAGGGTGGGGTTTGGGGAGGAGAGGGACTTTTGCCAATTGCCAATGTGGCCATTTTCTCCAGGGGAACTGATCTCTGTTGTCTGGAGATCAGTTGTAATGGCAGGAGATCTCCAGCTAGTACCTGGAGGTTGGCAACCCTATGCATTGGGGAGGGGGTTTCTAGGAAAATGGCACCCATGATGACAACAAAATGGCGCCATTTGGGACAGCACATTTCCAGAGCAGGAAAACATGCCTTTCTTCCAGATTATGTGCTAATGCTTGGACTTCATTCTTTCTAAAAAGATCAAACCAAGTCTGAGAAAGAGCATACTGAGGAAAGGCGACACCTGGCAAGGGGACAACTATGTCACAACATTGTGTGGAAGCTCTAAAAATAAGGCACTCCAGTTGGGAAGCCAAGGTGGAGAAAAACCGCCATGTGGCAGCAGCCTATAATAGCCTGGTTTAATCCAGAGCTGCTCCTTCGTTGTTGCAGAAAAATCTGAAAGAATGTAAATGGTTTTCTGACTGCAGTCATTATATTTAGAATCATAGAACCATAGAGTTGGAAGGGGCCATACAGTCCATCTAGTCCAGCCCCCTGCTCAATGCAGGATCAACCTAGAGCATCCCTGACCAGTGCTTGCCCAGACTCTGCTTGAAGACTGCCAGAGAGCGGGAGTTCACCATGTCCCTAGGTAGCCAATTCCACTGTGAAACTACTCTTACTGTAAACAAATTTTCCCTAATATCCAGCCAGTACCTTTCTGCCTGCAATTTAAACCCATTATTGCAAGTCCTATAAAGGAAGCCACGGCCCTCAATTTGCAAGATCTGAGCAAGGCTGTTAAGGATAGGACACTTTGGAGGACATTGATTCATAGGGTCGCCATGAGTCAGAAGCGACTTGACAGCACTTAACACACACACATCCTCCCTGCCCTGACAGCCCTTCAAATACTTAAAGAGAGCCATCCTGTCCCCACTCAACCTGAGGAGGGTGGTGTTTGGAGAGGGACTTCAATGCCATAGAGTCCAATTGCCAAAGCAGCCATTTTCTTCAGGGGAACTGATCTCTATCGGCTGGAGATCAGTTGTAACAGCAGGAGATCTCCAGATAGTACCTGGAGGTTGGCAATCCTACGCATAATGCTTAAAGACAGTGGTGGTTAATACTGGCTTTCTGGGAAAGGAAACCACACTGCCCTTTCAAATCACGGCTTCTGCCCTTGTAGAAGCCCAAACAACCCTCGAGTCTTCTGTGCTGCCAATGAAACCGTGCCTGGTCATTTGTTCTAAAGGCAGGCTGCGATTTGTAACCCAGCAACTGGCCTTATCCTTGCTTACACCCAGCTGTTTCATGCCACTCCTGCGCCGGTGTTCCAAAGGCGGGGGGAGATGGAAGCCTGTTCGAAATTAATAGCCCCCCGCTGCAACTACACGAGAAGTCGGTGTAATCCCTCTCCTGTGTGACAGTCTTTCTTTGTAGCGGAGATTGGAAAAGAGTGTCCGACATCCTGCTGACAGCATGACTTTGTAAACACAGCCCGAGATAGCGAGGGGACAGGAGGGGCCTCCCCGTTTGGGAAAAAGGGGACAGTCAGAGTTTGATCAGGTCAGTCCACCTGCAGCTCATCTTGAAAGGATTGTGATGGATTTGTGTCAGGCGCTGGCCCCTCACTTTGAGGATGCCTCCCAAAGAGTTTGTGTTACAGGCCTTGAGAGAAGCTGCCAAAGGATGCTGCCCTCTTTGCCCTTCCCCACAAGCAGCTGTGCCGTCTGCCCTGCTAACACAGCCTTCTGCAGGCAGGGTTGCCATCTTACAGGTGGATAGGGTTGCCAACCTCCAGGTACTAGCTGGAAATCTGCCATTACAACTGATCTCCAGCAGGTAGAGATCATTTCACCTGGAGAAAATAGCCGCTTTGGCAAATGGACTCTATGGCATTGAAGCTCCTCCCCTCCCCAAATCCCGCCCTCAGGCTCCACTCCAAAAACCTCCTGCCAGTGGTGAAGAGGGACCTGGCAAGCCTACATGTGGGGCCCGGAGATTCCCCAGTATTACAATTGATCTCCAGACTACAGAGATCAGTTCCTCTGGAGAAAATGGTTGCTTTGGTGGGTGGACAGTATGACATAATACCCTACTGAGGTCCCTCCCCTCCCCAAATCCTGCCCTCCCCAGGCTCCACTCCCAAATCTCCAGGAGTTTCCCAAGCCACCTGCTTTCTTGTTCAGTGGGACCCCACTCTCCAGCTGGGACTTCTGCTTTTACTTGGAAGGATGTTGAGGGGAGGACTTTTTTGATAACATGCTGAGCACAGAAAAATAAAACTGGAAATAAATGTCTGTTGGGGTACAAAAATTATCACTATCTGGTTCTATAGGAAGTAGAAGAAGAAGAAGAAGAAGAAGAAGAAGAAGAAGAAGAAGAAGAAGAAGAAGAAGAAGAAGAAGAAGAAGAAGAAGAAGAAGAAGAGTTGGTTTTTACATGCCGACTTTCTCTGCCACTTAAGGGAGATTCAAACCGGCTTACAGTCACCTTCCCTTCCTCTCCCCACAACAGACACCTTGTGAGGTAGGTGGTGCTGAGAGAGCTCTAAGAGAACTGTGACAACCCAAGGTCACCCAGCTGGGTTCATGTGGAGGAGTGGGGAAATCAACCCAGTTCTCCAGATCAGAGTCCGCCACTCATGTGGAGGAGTGGGGAATCAAGCCAGGTTCTTCAGATCAGAGTCCACCGTGCCAAACCACCACTCTTAACCACTACACCAGACCACTAAGACACCTGTGCACTTTAGATGCAATCTGATTTCTGGATGCTTTTGAAGCTTTTTTTACTTCTTGATCATGCTTAATTTACATAGAAAGCTGAACAGGGGAAGACGCCACATTTTGTCCGTGCTGGCCTCGCGGGAAAATAATCCAAAGTGAGCAAGAGATCTGTCAGAGCTTTCTAAAAGGGGACACTCACTCACTACCCAAGCACCTTTCATCCCGGAAGGAAGGATCCTGCGTCTCTCCAGAGGGAAGCGGAGAAGGAGTTTGTGCTTCATCTTGATTGTGGCTCCCCCCTCCCCACTCCCTAAAATTAAACCAACAGAACAGTTTGCCAACCGTGAGCTGATAAAACAAAAATTAAGAAGCTGTCTCTCCTACAGAAGGGTACAAATCCTTTGTAAACTGATTGATGTAATGGTGTCAACTGCTTTGCACTCACTGGCTCAATGCATAAAGGGAGAGATGATTCCCTGCCTGTCGGTTCAGGTGCCTCCCTTCGAAGAGGGCTGCGATGCCCCCCCTCCTCCTGATCAGAGCTGCTTCTCTGAAGAGCAGAAACACATGCCAGACAAAACCCCGCAGCAGTGAACTTGTCGTTCTGAGGGGTAAATATGAGGATTTGTTTTGCGGCTGGTATTTTTTCTTCCTAAGTGCCCATTTTTAAAAAAATGATAGAGCCAGAATTTTTTCCTATGCAAGATAACAAGGACTGAGATGAATATAATATATGCAACTAAGTTTTTAAAAGCAAGAAAACCAGGAGGAGGAGGAGGAGAGGGAAGAAGAAGAAGGAAGAGGAGGAGGAGAGGAGGTGGAGGAGGAATTGGTTTGTATATGCTGACTTTCTCTTCCTCTTAAGGAAGAATCAAACCAGCTTACAATCACCTTCCCTTCCCCTCCCCACAACAGACACCCTGTGAGGTAGGTGGGGCTGAGAGAGCTCTAAGACAGCTGTGACTAGCCCAAGGTCACCCAGCAGGCTTCATGTGTAGGAGTGGGGAAACCAACCCAGTTCTCCAGATTAGCATCCACTGCTTATGTGGAGAGGAGAATCAAACCCGATTCTCCAGATTAGACTCCACAGCTCCAAACCACCACTCTTAACCACCACACCACGCTAGCTGTTTGCTGGATTACAGCAAGGTTCTGGTCGCCTGACATTCTCCTTCTAGTCATGGTGCGCCATAGATGAGGGCCTCTGCTATTTGTCCTCACCACCCGACTCCCAGAGGCACACTCCCCACGATCCTGTTGCTCATTGCTGGTTCAAGTGGAGGCAGCGGGCAAACAGAGAAAAAATCAGTGCCATTGCAGGCATGATGGCATCACCCCCGGGGAAACCCCAAAGTGTCAGCAGGTAGCTCTAGGAATCACCAGAAACGGTTTGGTTTTACCATAGAGTTTCTGGCAATTCCTAGAGGTACCCACCATCACTTCCAGGATTTTCCTGGAAGGGATGTCATCATACCTGCCATACTGCCCTGCCCATGTCCTTGGTCCAATCCATCTTGCTGATTGCCAGGCTTGGACTGCCAACCTTAATACCATCTGAGCTAACAACCAACACCAAATCTTGTGGCAGTGAGTTCCAACGAGTTAGTTATGTGGTCTTGATGTTCTACTTCCTTTGTTGTGTCCTGAATATACAGTAAATTAAATTATCTGGATTATTCTGAGCTGATTATTATGAGAGGGTCATTGGTCTCCTCCTTTTCCACATACATCAGAAACCATGCAGGGAGAAAATCTACATGTTGGATCCAGAATGCTCTTGTTAGTGTCTGACTAGATTATTCAAGCGTCCTTTCCACATCCGACTGTGTTTTCTTCCAGAATATTCAGTTTTATCTGAAACATGTTCTGCTGTCCCTCCTGCACCATACTTCCTCTGTCTGGTTATCAATAGGACTCTTACGTTTTTTGAGTATCACTTCACATTTACAAAGTACTCTCACACACGTTACATTACGAGCTGAAGTGAACAAAGAACAAGGAAAGTATTTTACAGGGCAATTCTAAGGGTAGTTGGTAAACTTTGTAACATGGCAACAAAGGGCCCAATTATTCGTTATGAATTTTGGCAAGAAGGATCTGGGAGGGGCTGTGGCTCAGTGGTAAAGTGGTAGAGCATCTGCTTGGCTGCAGAACATCCCAGAATCAATCTCCAGTGAAAAAGATCAGGTGGTAGGTGATGGGAAAGGCCTCTACCTGAGACTCTGGATAGCCACTGCCAGTCTGAGTAGACAACACTGACCCTGATGGACCGATGCTTAGGGTTGCCAGGTCCCTCTTCACCACCAGTGGGAGGTTTTGGGGGCAGAGCCTGAGGAGGGAGGGCTTTGGGGAGGGGAGGGACTTCAATGCCGTAGAGTCCAATTGCCAAAGTGGCCATTTTCTCCCGGTAAAAGCCGAAAAGGCCTTTTTTGGGTTTATTTTCAGTTCGGGTTTATCGATATGCACAGCAATACTGGCAATACTGTTGTGGTTGCTTAGCAACCCCTACAATGGCCACTGAGAAGTCATTCGTTTCTTAAAAGTACAGCCGCTGCTTCTATTATTTTTGAAAGATTAATTCCACCAAGGGCTTTTAAAAAAATATTTCAATTTTTCTGTGAACCTGAGACTTTTTCAGGCCTGTAGAAAGATCTGTCTTGTCTGTTCATTGCTCCAGTCTCTGGAGTTAAGTATCCACAGATTTGGCTACATTGAGAATTAGATTCAATGGTCATAGAAGACTGAATAATATTATGCTCTTTTTACCTTGCTGAATATAGGAGTTCCACAAAAGATGGCGCAGAGCAGAGCTTTCGTTCATTTGAAACACGGGTGGCAACAGTTACTCTGGCTGAAGTCTTACAAGTCGTACTTAGGCAACATAAAAGGAGGGGAAAGGCTTACACAAAAGATCTGAGCCAACTTGATCCGTGATTCAAAGGCGGGACTGAAAGTCTGCTTCAATGGAATCCGTGCTATCAGGAAGTTCTTCGGCCCAACCTATCTCATTGCCCACAGTTACCCTTTCTGCCTTTCCCTTCACCTCTTTTTCCCCTTCGGAGTGAAAGCCGCTAATTAGTTTATCTTCAAAAGTTTACACTTTTGACTTTGAGCAGCATTCAGAAAGAGAGAGAGAGAGAGAAGACAGGAAGAAAGGGGGAAAAATGTATACCTACTTTTCACAGTGAGAAAAATGCACCACCTCTGGCTACAGCTGCCAGCTCCAGGTTGGGAAATTCCTAGAGGTTTGGGGGTAAAACTTTGGGAGGATGTGGTTTGTGGCAGGGAGGGAGCTCAGCAGGGGTGGGATGCCATAGATCCCACCCTCCCGTGCTGCCATTTTCTTCAGGGGAACTGATCTCGGTTGCTGGAGATCAGCTGTAATTCCAGGAGAATTCCAGGCCCCAGTTGGAGGCTGGCAAACCTGCCTCTTGCACAGATGCTCACGTGGAAGCAGTGGGTGCCAATTTGTCTCCCCCCACCCTCCCCGTGGGAAAGGTTAGGATGAGGCCATCTCTCTAACAAAATGCTAGTGGAGACCAAGTGAACCACCTGATTGGTGATACTCACAGCACCTTTGAGCATCTTAGTCTGTTTATGTGCGCATGTGATTGTTGGTCAACACACCACAACCTCCTCAAGGACTGAGTCACCTCATTCACCAAAATAATCCTCCTCTTCTCTTCCTTCCCATGAAAAAGAGACGAGATTCTGCCAGACAGTTTTTCAGACATCTCGAAACCTACCTGATGGGAAGAAGAAGAATTGGTTTTTACTGTATATGCCACCTTTCTCTACCACTTAAGGAAGAATCAAACCGGTTTACAATCACCTTCCCTTCCCCTCCCCACAACAGACACCCTGTGAGGTAGGTGGGGCTGAGAGAGCTCTAACAGAGCTGTGACTTGCCCAAGGTCACCCAGCTGGCTTCATGTGGAGGAGTGGGGAAACCAACCTGGTTCTCCAGATTAGCGTCTGCCGCTCACGTGGAGGAGTGGGGAATCAAACTCGGTTCTCCAGATTAAAGTCTACCACTCCAAACCACCGTTCTTAACCACTACACCACGCTGGCTCTCAGACGGCTTTCTGCAGTCTTTGCTGCTTCCACGCCACTCCTGGGGTCTCTGGAAAGGGTCTTTTAGCAGGTTTGTATCCAAGGGACTCTCCCTGCCAGTCTTCCGTGTGCACAAAATGGTTCATATTGCTCAGTTATGACTACCCCCCTTGGGGTACAATCCAGAAACAGGTTTACCATCCCAGTGAGAATTACACCTTGGAACAGGGTTGCCATCTTCCAGGTGGGACCTGGAGATCTTCCAGAATTGCAGCTGATTTACTGATGACAGAGATTACGTTCCCTGGGGGAAACAGCTGCTTTAGAGGGTGAACTCCATGACATTACACCCCTATAGAAGTCCCTTCCCCTCCTCAAACCCCACCCTCCTCAGACTCAGAGAAATTCTAGGAATTTCTCAGACCAGAGTTGGATACCCTACCTTGCCCAAAACCACAGTGAATTTCTGGCCAAAATGAGTTCTGAACTGGACCCTTCCAGTTTGCAATTCAACACCCTAACATTTTCTTAGCTCTAATATATACCCTCCTTCATCTTTTAAAGGGCCTTGGGTAGACTGTTAAATCTGCTTTCCTCACCTTCCCATGCTAAAGGGCATTCAGTCTGAGCTTTCCCCTCGCCTCCATGCCTTCTATATTTTCATTTCCCCCTCCCCTAAATCACAAAAATAAAAAATGCACATCGCTACTTCGTGACGGCTGTTAGAAGAGATTAATTTTTGCAAAGTGAATTATGTGCCGCTCACGGGAACCTTCGGGTGGTCCGTAAAAACACTCCCCCGGCACCGTAATGCGGTCCGTCGGCATCAGCATGCATTTTTCTGGCTTTCATATATTCACTGAGACTATGTTTTAGCAATGTTTACTGCAGGGCAGGAAGCAATTCTTCTTCTGAAGTCAGTATAATAACCCCTTAAAATCCTTTTATATCAAGTAACATAAACTATAAAGCTATCATTTTTTAAAAAATGGCCTGCTGGTTATTATTGAAGCTTACGGGGAAAACATTTTCGACTCATTCTGCTGCAATCCTAGAGAAACTGAGAGTGCGTTGAGGAAAAAGAATGAGCAGAGTCATGATTTTCTTCTAGGGCATAAGGAGGGTGTTTTCCCATTGATGGGCCAGAAATCCCCTCTGCCAACAATCTTGGCGGCCAAGATGTTTATGTGGTCAGAGGGGGCAAGAGTGATGGATCTGGTACCGCCCCCCCCCCAAAAAAAACAAATTCACATTCTTGTTCAGCCCTAGGCAAGGCATGTCTTTTCATCTGTAAAATGGGAACGACATTGACGGGCCCCCAGGGGTTGTTACAAAAATAAGCAAAGCAATGTTTCCTAAGGACTGAAGTGGGCAATAAATAATCATGAGTGTTCGCAGCAAGTATCAACGGAAAGTCACAACCTTAGTAGCTGTGTTGGTCTCCAGAAACAAAAAACACAAAGCAAGTGAGACAATGGTGGTGGTTGTTTTTTTCCCAAACTTCTCCAAGGCTTGAAAGTGTGCATTAAATATAGATAAGTTACCTTTAGGAATACAAACATGAGGATTCTCGAGCGCTAATTTAGCCAAATTGCCTTTGGCTGCAGACCTGAACAGTCACCTGCAGGTAAATCTAATTGAGCTCGGTGGGAGAGTTCTGAGATTTGCATGCACATGACTGGCTGCATGGAAACTAGAGGCCAAAGCACTGAAGGGCATGTAGTAGGGTTTCCAACCTCCAGGTACTAGCTGGAGATCTCCCACTATTACAACTGATCTCCAGCCAATAGAGATCAGTTTCCCTGGAGAAAATGGCCGCTTTGGCAATTGGACTCTATGGCATTGAAGTCCCTCCTCTCCCAAACCCTGCCCTCCTCAGGCCTAGAGCTTATATAAGGACTCTCTGCCCTAGGGTTGCCAGGTACAGGTTGGGAAATACCTGGAGATGTTGGGGGTGGAGCCTGAGGAGGGCACGTTTTGTGGAGGGGAGGGACTTCGGTGGGATATAATGCCATGAACACACACTTGAACACATGAAGCTGCCTTCTACTGAGTCAGACCCTTGGTCCATCAAAGTCAGTGTTGTCTACTCAGACAGGCAGCAGCTCTCCAAGGTCTCAGGTAGAGGTCTTTCATACCACCTACTTGCCTAGTCCCTTTAACTGGAGATGCGGGGTTTGGGGAGGGGAGGGACTTCAATGCCATAAAGTCCAATTGCCAAAGTGGCCATTTTCTCCAGGCGAACTGATCTTTGGAGGTTGCCCATCTAAATATTAACCATGGCAAACCCTGCTTAGCTTTCCTGGTACCTGCCAAGTGTTTTTAAAAAGTGGGTGTAGCCAGGTGCAACTCTTGCCCAGCAGGGCTTCTGATTGGCCATCAGAGACCTGATTGGATGTGAAAATTAAAATAACGTTATTGTGGTGGCAGCTACCACCACATTGTTGGTAGTAGTAGTAGTAGAAGAAGAAGAAGAAGATTTTCTCTACCTTTAAGGAGACTCAAACTGGATTACAATCACCTTCCCTTCCCCTCCCCACAACAGACACGCTGTGAGGTAGGTGGGGCTGAGAGAGCGTGACTGGCCCAAGATCACCCAGCTGGCTTCATGTGTAGGAGTGGGGTAACAAATCCAGTTCGCCAGATTAGCCTCTGCCACTCATGTGGAGGAGTAGGGAATCAAACCCAGTTCTCCAGATCAGACTCCACTGCTCCAAACCACCGCTCTTAACCACTACACCACGCTGGGTTGGGGACCACTGATCTATGGAAATCACCTCTCCGGTGTGCTGGGTGATCCTGGCTGCTTCCTGCTTCCTTTTCTGTACCACAGAATCACTTCATACCACCTTCAAGGTGGAAATCTGGTACAGATGCCGAGAGATAGATGTTGATCACATGTTCCTGCACCAAAAGGCTAAACACAGGGGATTTTTCATTTGTTTGTGGTTCATTTTGCTGTCCCCTATTCATTTCTATTGTCGAAGCGAATTAAAGGAATGGGGCTCCTTCGTTTCATTTTCCTTTTAATTATGTAGCTGAATGCACACTCCTGTTTTCTGAAGGGAAGCAGGTGAAAAATTGGCAGGAGACAGGAGTCTTCCTGGTTTTGGAACAAACCGCTAATCGGCATCTAAACACTTATCTGTGCGCCAAGAGACTCTCCCAGGATATGTTAATGAAACTCCACCGGAAAGCCATTGCTTCAGTCATCTCCCATGAGCAGATTTTGTACGGACTCCTTCCCGTTCGCGTGTCATTTCAGTTGTTCCTGAGTTACAGTCCTTAATACCTGGATCTTGTAAAAAGAGATGCAGCTGAGGTATACATTGCTCTCTCCACTTGTAAAAAAGCCAAACTTTGATTAGTCAGAGGGCCAAAAATTCCCTTCTGACAGTCAAGGGAAGCTTGAAAGCTTTTCCTTCAATTGCGAAGACAGAAGTTGAAGTTTATAGTGTGGTTTGAGAATGGGGGGGGGATGCAGTCAATCATTTGTTTCAATAAATCTCTCCGCAGCATGTTTACCAACTCTGTTTTCCTGTCGTGAAACAGAAGAGAAAAGATATCTTGGGGAAATACCTTGTTGCTTTATATAAAATTCATGATGCCATTAAGGGTTTTGCGGCATCTCGAACATAAAACCAACAATGTTTTCATTCCAAAAGACAGATAATAAGTGGAATTATAACCATTTCTGAAAACCCTAAACAGGAATAACCAGCCCGGTGCTACTCGCTGACTGTCTTGAGACGCTTAAAAATAGCTTTGCTTTATGGTCCACCTGAGAATCTGTAGGATTTGCAATCATGGTGCCGGCTCTGGGGTAGAGATTGATTGTGTGGCTAATAAATACAGAGGGCAGAAGTGGGAAGAGCATATATATATCGGAAATGAAGACGGCATTAAGGTGAAAGAAAACAGTAGCAAATTCCTTTAGATACCAGAATAAATAAGCGATTTTTACAAAAAAAAAACAACAACAACCACCCACTCATTCTGTGCAGCTTCATAAATACAGATCATGCTTCGGTGCCGTGTTAACTCCAGCTTTGTAACCCCGGGGGCGGGGGGAAGAGAGAGACAACCTGGACAGGGTAAAAAATAGTTGCAATAAAAAGTGGTGTAGGATACAGGTGTGTATTACCATTTACACAATGCAGTGTTTTATTTTCCACCTGAAAAAGGAGGCCTGCTTTTGGAAAGAGAAGGTGGGGGGAAAGTCAGATGGCAGTTTGCTGTGAGGCTTAGATAGGGCAACAGGCCAGGCACAGCGGTGCCTGCAACCTCATACTGTGAAGCACTTTCTGACTCTGAATATGGGCATTCTGTAAAATTATTGTCAGGATTGCAGCAAACAGGGATGCCGGGCCACCGTTTGGCACTCTCAAAGAGCTTTGGGAGAGGGTCAAGGGGCTGATATGATGTATAACTATGTGTTGACGTGATGTCAGCACATCATCCAATGCTCCAGAAACCCTATGGTATTGCCGTGGAGTTTCTAGAGCTACATGTGACGCCACTTCTGGGTTTTCGCCTGGATGTGCATCGCTCTGTCTGCTCCCTGCTGTTTCTCCTGCTGGCCTCAAAGGCGGGGTAGGTTGGGAAATACAGGTTGGGAAATACCTGGAGATTTTGGGGGTGGAGCATGAGGAAGGCGGGGTTTGTGGAGGGGAGGGACTTCAATGGGGCTTCAGTGGGGTATAATACCAGAGAGTCTGCCAGAGAGCCAGCGTGGTGTTGCTGTTAAGAGCGGTGGTTTGGAGAGGTGGACTCTGATCTGGAGGACCGGGTTTGGTTCCCCACTTCTCCACATGAGCAGCAAATGCTAATATGGTGAAACGGGTTTGTTTCCCCACTCCTACCCACGAAGCCAGGTGGGTGACCTTGGGCCAGTCACAGCTCTCTTAGAACTCTCTCAGCCCCACCTGCCTCCCAGGGTGTCTATTGCGGGGAGGGGAAGGGAAAGTGATTGTAAGCCGGTTTGATTCTTCCTTAAGTGCTAGAGAAAGTTGGCATATAAAAACCAACATTTATTTTCTTTCTTCTTCATACAAAGTGCCCATTTTCTCCAGGGGAACTGATCTCCTACTATTACAACTGATCTCCAGGTGACAGAGATCAGTTCCCCTGGAGAAAATGGCCGCTTTGACAATTGGACTCTATGGCATTGAATTCCCTCCCCTCCCCAAACCCTGCCTTCCTCAGGCTCCACCCCAAACATTTCCAGCTAGTGGCAAAGAGGAACCTGGCAACCCCACCTCTCCCCCCGCCCTGGACTGTGTTTTGCAATGGCTTCCAGCAAGTGGAGGGTTGTTTTTTGTTTTTTTGGTTTTTATTTTAGATTCAGTGTACGTGTTGTTCTTGTCAGAATTTGCCACTCTTTCTTTTGTAATAAGACACAATAAAATAATCCGTTACGAACCTCAGCTCTGTTTGCTACCTTTCTCGTGTCGGGCTGCTCAGCTGCCGGACCCGGCCTTGCCCTGTATTTCAAGCTCTGTCATTCAGCTTTACTACATCGCGACGGCGCTAAATCCTGTGTTTTAAGGGAGTCCTTGTGGAGGAATTGTATAATCTTATTAAAAGCCCTACGAGCTCTTTAATGCTATGCTGGTCATGAAACTGTCACTCCGCTGGCGCTTTCCAGGGCCGGGGCTCTATTCCGGAGCCCCGTGTCACACACGTTCTTTGCCAGCCTGTCAGAGTTTGGTGTAAATCCCTGTCTGCATTGGATAAATCCGCAAACGGCTGCTGCCTTCTGTCAGGGCACTGTGCTGCTCCTGATTTGGATCGTGTCACTGACTCGCCTGCAGTCCCCAGAATTTGACCAAGGGAACAGAATTTGTAGGGTCGCCAACTTCCAGGTAGTAGCTGGCGATCTCCTGCTATTACATAGAATCATAGAGTTGGAAGGGACCACCAGGGTCATCTAGTCCAACCCCCTGCACAATGCAGGGAATTCACAACTACTTTCCCCCACACCCCCAGTGACCCCCTGCTCCATGCCCAGAAGATGGCCAAGATGCCCTCCCTCCCATGAACTGCCCAAGGTCATACAATCAGCATTGCTGACAGATGGCCATCTAGCCTCTGCTTTAAAACCTCCAGGGAAGGAGAGCTCACCACCTCCCGAGGAAGCCTGTTCCACTGAGGAACCGCTCTGTTAGAAAGTTCTTCCTAATGTCTAGACAGATCTAATGATCTAGACGGATCTAATGAGCCAATGATCTAGATGGATGTCTATAACAGATCTCCAGCCGATAGAGATAAGTTCACTTGGAGAAAATGGCTGCTTTGGCAATTGGACTCTATGGCATTGAAGTCCCTCCCCTCCCCAAACCCCACCCTCCTTAGGCTCCGCCCAATAAAACCTCCCACCGGTGGTGAAGAGGAACCTGGCAACCCTAGCAATTTGTCATCAGAAGTGACGGAGGCAGCTCTGTCCCATTACCGCTCCAATTGGCTTTGCTGTGGAATACTTCAGATATCCCTCATCTAGGGTTGCCAGCTCCAGGTTGGGAAACTGATCTCTGTCTCCCAGTGATTCTATGTAATAGTGGGGGATCTCCAGCCACCACCTGGAGGTTGGTAACTCCATTAACCAGATAGCTGAAGCAAGGTAAAATCTATATACAGCGCGCACGCACACACACAATAATATATCCATGGAAGACCATGGAACATTTAAGAAAGAGAGTGTTGGTAATCCGGCAGACTGATGCTACCTTCCTGGCCGTCTTGCCGGAGAGTAAGTAAACATTTCACAGGAATATTACAAAGAAGTAAAAACAGCTAAACGCTAGCTGGTTCCTACAGTATGCCTCCCAAAACATTAAACCATAATAAAAAGATGATTGCCTAATAAACCAAATGAACAGCAATAAATAATTACAGCAGGCAAAAAAAGGAAGTTGCCACCCAGGGAAGCATATCTTTAAGGCCTTGCAGTTTCCGAGAATAATAAAAAGAAAGAAAGAAACCAGGAAGGTGGTTGAAAGCGCAGGATCGTGCTGAGCCTATTGACTTCTCCAAGCCGCTCGAAATCACAAGCCAGAAAAAGGAGACATTTCAAAAGTTTCTTAGAACTTCAAACGACAAAGGAAATCCTTTTCTGCGTGTTTTTTTAATGACATGAAAAAATTCGGTCTTAAGGAAAACAACAATAAACAATCAGTGGAATGCTGCAGTTACATTTTTTTTTGTAAATTCACTACTGCTGATATAAATCATGAATTAGGTCACTTGTTAATAGGATTTCTGGGAAGAAATTTAAAAATGCTTACAGTAAAAGAGGTCCATTATTTATGTTGGTTCGCTCAATCGAGATAATGTACGGGAAAACTTGGGAGGGAACACAGTTCAGAGGTCAAAGTTTGGGACTTCCAACTCCAAATCAAGAACTAAGAGCAGGTAGGGTTTCCAGGTCCCCCTTCGCCACCAACAGGAGGTTTTGGGGGCAGAGCCTGAGGAGGGCGGGGTTCGGGGAGGGGAGGGACTTCGAGAGTCCAATTGCCAAAGCGGCCATTTTCTCCAGGTGAACTGATCTCTATCGGCTGGAGATCAATTGTAATAGCAGGAGATATCCAGCTAGTACATGGAGTTTGGCAACCCTAAGAGCAGAGGAGGTGGGAAAACTCTGCCTGAGATTCTAGTGAGCCTCTTCCTTGCAGGGTAGAAATGATTAGGTTAACTAGACCCAGTCCTTTGTTGTTTGGTTGTTGTTTTTTTAAAAAAAGATCCTAGTACTCATATGTAAGGTTGTGACCATTCAACCTTCAGGACTTGGGAAAGCCCCAAAAACGGTGTCAGTAAAGGTGTCAGTACTCAATAGTGGTGAGTAGTGTTACAGGTTTTGATATATTGGAGCACGTGAACATGGTATTAATGTTGTAAATATGCAGAATTATTCAGAATATAACACAACTACACATACAAACTGCAAAAGATATATAAAGAGGTTTAATTTCCTTTTAAAAGGAAGAAGAATATTATATGCAAGAGGCTTCTGCTTTCATTACTCTATCAGAGGCTTCAGTAATTTTCCAGCAACATTCTATTCTATTATTACCAAAGACCTTCCCAATCGAGAAATGGTTTCTCATGACTTATATGACTGCTGGAATTAGAAACGGTTTCCCATGTCCTATATAACTGTTGGAATAAGAAATGGTTTCTCATGTCCTATATAGCTATTGAAAAGCAGAAACTGAATGTCAGATTCCAATGACTTCACATGCTGATATGCTCTCTATCTACTCATGTGATACTGATGATGTTGTAATGTAAACTATAATTGTATTTTATGATTTAAACATGAATGCTAGATCCTAGATCTTAATGAATGGGTTCAAATGAAATGTATTTTTCTGTAGATGAGAATGATACTAAAATTGTATATATAGAGTGATGATAAAGCTTAAAACTGATTGTTTATAGTTAGCAAAATAGTCTCCTGAAAGAGGAAGTCAAAATAAGGTAATAGAATAGGAGGCTACTGAGCATGTGCAGTAAAACCATTTCTTGATTGAAGGACAGTTTCACTTACATTGAGAAACAGTTTCACATACCTTGAGAAATGGTTTCACATCCATAAGGTGACTGAAACAGTATAAATACAGGCTCGGAAAGGCTAGTACTTCAGACCTCTCTCAGAGGGTCTCAAGAAGAGGCTGTTGGTATGTATGGCTTTACAAATATATTATTCTAGAGTGTGAATTAGATACTTTGAACTAAATCAGACTTATTTGACTGCTATATTTGAAGTGTTGGATTTTAAAACTGAATAGTATGTAGAACTTGCTTGCTTTACAGTATACTGTACATTGTAACCATGCATTGTTACTGAACATTAAGACTTTGTAACTTGCATATACACATATTTACTGGAATACACATATTTACTGGAATAAAAATACTTGCTTTTTTAAGTGAGTAAAGTAGTTGAGTCCTGCTTAGTAGGTGACTAGCTGAATAAGATAACATACTGTACCACTTCTCAGGAAGGAGTCAATTCTAAGAGCTTAGGCACTCGAAAGGCACTGGCCCGCTTCAGTAGCATCACAAAAAAGCCCTGGTTAGACTGATGTCTCCCTGAGCTGGATGGCCCAGGCTAGCCCAATCTCATTAGATCTCAGAAGCTAACCTGGGTTGGCCCTGGTTTGTGCTTCGATAGGAGACCATAAAACATCTATGCTAGGGTCCATCACCATATATTTCCCCATAAACTGACCATATCCTGGCTGGGATGATCCAGGCTAGCCATATCTTGGAAGCTAAGCAGGGTCAGCCCTGGTTAGTACTAGGATGGGAGTCCACCAAGGAAGTCTAGAG
Source organism: Euleptes europaea (assembly GCF_029931775.1). Lineage (NCBI taxonomy): Eukaryota > Metazoa > Chordata > Lepidosauria > Squamata > Sphaerodactylidae > Euleptes > Euleptes europaea. Next base: position 2,365,339 of record NC_079327.1, on the reverse strand, counting down.
TCACTATGAAGAGGCAGGCAATAGGAAGGCATGTCTGTTGTCTCTTGTCTAGACCTGGGTTGCCCAAGCTAGTTAGATCTCGGAAGCTAAGCAGGGTCGACCTTGGTTGGTACTTGGATGGGAGACCACCAAGGAAGTCTAGAGTCACTATGCAGAGGCAGGCAATAGGAAGGCATGTCTGTTTGTCTCTTGTCTAGACCTGGGTGGCCCAGGCTAGTTAGATCTCGGAAGCTAAGCAGGGTCGACCTTGGTTGGTACTTGCATGTGAGACCACCAAGGAAGTCTAGAGTCACTATGCAGAGGCAGACAATAGCAAACCATGTCTGATCATCCCTTCCCTCATGGAGATGTGCCTTTTCCCCCTATATCTCCATGAGGGAGGGGGGTGGTTAGAGACTTACTTTTTTAAAAAATGAAAGCTGTGAATGCAGAGAACTTGCTAAGCTTATTGTTGCTGTACTTTAGCAATATAACAATATTGTAGTGCCATTTTAAAAAATTTCTCACCTGGAGAAAATGGCTGCTTTGGAAGGTGGATTCTATGGCATTATACCCGTTGAAGCCCCCTCCCCTCCCAAACCCCCCTTCTTCAGGCTCCTCCCCCAAAATTTCCAGGTATTTCCCAACCCAAAGCTGGCAACCCTAGGCAGAGGGGAGGCTAGAAAGCAATAGAATTGACTTCCTGTTCTCTGCCAAGAGAGAAAAACTTTTTAAAACTCCAGGGGAAGGTTTTCCCCAGTTCAAACCTCCAAAGAAAAATGTGTTTCTCAACACCATCGGTGACACCACCAATGACGACAGCACCCTCCCTCAAAAAGCCTCATTATTGAGGACACATGCAGAAGAAAATACACTGAGTCCACCACAGTGAAAATGTAGAGAGAGGGCAGACGTGCGGAAGAACTGTGCCCCAATCGATTCCAGGGCTTGTAGATCGACTGCCAAGAAAATCAGGAGTAAGTCGAGCATGCGATGAAGCCCTTTGACTTCTCTTGAAGAGAAATCAATGCACACTTTTGTAACTTCAACCCTCGCAGGTTTCTGTTTCATATCCCAGGGCAGTGCTCTAGCAAGAAGGTAGAAAGGTTTGGGAAGATGTTGCCTGCCTCTGAGCATCTACAGAGTGAAATTCTGAAATTTTTGCAGAACCTCCCTTTTTGCCCCTCCTCTCTTCAACTTTCCCTTTGATCAAAACTAGGGTTGCCAACCTCCAGATACCAGCTGGAGATCTCCCACTATTACACCTGATCTCCAGCCGATAGAGGTCAGTTCACCTGGAGAAAATTGCCACTTTGGCAATTGGACTCTATGGCAGTGAAGTCCCTCCCCTCTCCAAACCCCGCCCTCCTAAGGCTCCACCCACAAAACCTCCCACCGGTGGCAAAGAGGGGCCTGGCAGCCCTAATCAAAACACAATTGATTAAAAACAGACTCTAACTTCCTATAAAAGTTGACAAGAAATGGATTGTTGGATTTTGGGGAGAATCTGGGTAAAGAGGGATGAAGAGAATTTCTCCTAACAATGCTCCTCTCAGTCCTTTCCTTACTCTAAGTATTTGGCAACATCTTCCCACCTAGTAAGCACGAGCTCAAGTCCAGATCCTTTCCCCATCTCATCAAACATCCTAAACTCTGCTGGGGAGATGGACGCATCTTAGCAAGGATGCTTTGTTTCTCGGTTCCTGTCATGCTTCTTTTCAGAAACCTTCTCCTGGAGTGATGATAGGATTATAAAACTGAAAGGACAATTTGCACAATAAAAATAGTTTTTTAGGCATTCAGAATCACACACAGAGAAGATTGCTTGTGCATGCCTCCCTGCACGTATGTGAAAAATTTGTTCCTCAGATCTACTGGATGTGAACAATTTTACATTCAAACAGACAAAGATAATGAGAAAAATAATTGCTTTGCATAGCTGAGGCAAGAATTGCTGAGACAATTCTACACTGGAAAATCCTACAGAATGTATTAATATTATTCATTCATTCATTTATTAGATTTATACCCCACTTTCTTCCCTGCCAAGATTGTGATAAATAAATAAATAATGATAAATAAATTCCTTTTGGGGGTTAATAAAACTCAAAACAGGTTCTTCCTTTCCACTGGTAACATTTTACTTCTCTATCCCTTTTTTGAAGAAACAACTGCTCGGAACAGATACCAAAAGTGGGTGGAAATGCCACAGATTTTCAGCTTCAAAGGCAGCTTCCTTTGCTCGTTTCCCTTGAGTGAGTTTTTGGAAACTTGTACCTGAATACTAACATGTCTTGAACCAGCTTTTGTTATTCCAGAAAATATGTTTTCCCCTTTGGTACAGTACACCATGGGCTATGAAATAAATGCAGGCGCAAACTTCCTCTTTAAGTGCTGAGGCTTGGTAGACCTACAGTGTATTCCAAGCTACAAAGGAACCTCTCTCTCCCCCATCTAATCTCCAATGTAATTAGCGCACTGATTATTTTCACAAGGGACTCGCTGTTCTTGTCAAAGTCTTTACCATAACAGCTTCTGAATTACAATACAACTGTACCGCCTTGTTCAGCAGAGGAAGAAATGCAGAAGGAACATCTCAAAAAATGAAATTAATTAGACTAGCTAATGTTCCTCAAGTTCTCTGAAGATGAAAAGCTCTACAGGGATAATTAAATCACCAAAATATTTTAGAGGAGATTTGGCTCAGGAACCATGACGAGTGTTTAAGAGAGGGCAGGAACATCGAACCGTGCTGCGGATGGGGAAATCTGAGGATGGCTCCTTAGAGGGAAAATGTATCCACAGCATGGGGCTCGTTTTGAGTAGTGTGGCATATGTTAAACCATACGAAGCTGCCTTTTACTGATTCAGACCGTCGGTCCCTCAGGGTCAGTATTGTCTAATCAGACTGGCAGCGGCTCTCCAGGGTTTCAGGTAGAGATCTTTCACATCACCTACTATTGCTGAAGCTGGAGGGTGATAGATTCAAAACTGATAAAAGGAAGTATTTCTTCACACAACACATAGTTAAATTGTGGAACTCCCTGCCCCAGGATGTGGTGATGGTTGCCAACTTGGAAGGCGTGAAGAGTGGAGTGGACATGTTCATGGAGGACAGGGGTATTCGTGGCTGCTAGTAAAAATGGATACTAGTCATGATGCATACCTATTCTCTCCAGGATCAGAAGAGCATGCCGATTATATTGGGTGCTGTGGAACCCAGGCAGGATAAATGCTGCTGCAATCATCTTGCTTGTGGGCTTCCTGGAGGCACCTGGTTGGCCACTGTGTGAACAGACTGCTGGACTTGATGGACCTAGGTCTGATCCAGCATGGCTTCTCTTATGTTCTTATGTTCTTATGACCTCGCAACCCTACAAAGATAGATGGATCTCACACCAAGCTGGACTGTCCCACTCTAATTCCTACAGGCAGCAGCTTAGGTTTGTAATTCCCAGCTGTCTTTCTCACCCTTCTGCCTCAAACAAAGAAATAAAAAGCCTGGCTCAACCTTACGGATTCCATTCTATCCACGCTAGATAAGCCCGTTCGGCAGCCGCAGCCAACCCGCCCCCTCCTCTGCATCTCTATTGAGGACCAGGCCTCAGCAGGGAAAACACTTCAAGCAGAGAGGAACGGCAACGTCCCTCCTCTTCAGTCTTTTCGATAGCCGAGCAATTCATCCATCCCCCCAGGAAATTGTACAGTTGTAAACAGAAGATACAACTACCCTGAATGCTGTAAGAAGAAAACATAAATTTAAAATAAAGCCTCCTTCGGTTTGCTTGGAGACATGTTGTCGCAGGAGAGCTGTGTGAAGTGGAAATCTCTCCATGTGAGGGGAAACAATGCTGGCTTCACGCGGAGAATTTAAAATATTGGCTAACGGGGTTTAAAATTTTAGGACAGATTTGAATCATAATGCAGCAGTCCAAAGAGCGCATGGTGCCCAGGGAAAATAAAGTTTAAGAGAAAACTCAATATTTTATGTTTAGTGGCCTTTGCAAAGTTGTGGGTAGAGAAGTTCTTTCCATTTACAGTGTTACCACCAGACTAGTTGTGATGATTTACGATGTTTGCTGGATATCTTCATTCACTTCAATGGGATGGAGATTTTCACATACAAAGTAAGAAAGGTTCAGGGTGATGGTGTATATTTGTTTAGAGATTTCTACTCTATTTTTCTTCCTGAAAGGGACCCAAAGCAGTCTACAACATTGGTTTCTCCTCCTCCTCACAACACACTGTGAAGTAAATTAAGGAGAGAGAGAGGGGGGGGAGTTGGTTTTTTATATGCCGACTTTCTCTACCACTCAAGGAAGAATCAAACTGGCTTACAATCACCTTCCCTTCCCTTCCCCATGACAGACACGCTGTGAGGTAGGTGAGGCTGAGAGAGCTCTAAGAGAGCTGTGACCAGCCCAAGGTCACCCAGCTTGCTTCATGCGGAGGAGTGGGGAAACCAAGCTGGTTCTCCAGATTAGCTTCCGCCTCTCATGTGAAGGAGTCGGGAATCAAACCCGGTTCTCCCGATTAGAGTCCGCCGCTCCTAACCACCACTGTTAACCACTATACCACGTTGGAGAAAGCAATTGGCCCTATGTCACCCAATGAGCAATGTTACTGAATGAGGATTTGAACCCGGGTCTCTCAGATCCTAGTCAACACTCTAAAAACTACATCCTGCTGGCTCTCCTATATATTTAGCACAGGGGTGAAATTCTAACTCAGGGAGAAGGTAGGCCCCCACAGATTATAGAAACTGCACTAGTCTCAATCTAACACAATCCAGACTAGTAATACAATGTGCCCCCAGCATATATGTTCCCTGCTAAATAATGTAGCAGAAATAAAGGAAGAAATGAAGTGAACTGCCAGGCATACGAATTCTGTAAGCATTTCTCTTTCATGTACCAAATCTTTATTCTCAGAGCATCTGTAATAATTTCCTAGAAGCTGATGTAATTCTGTCCGCTAATGTTAACTGATGAAAGAAATGAGGGTTTTTTTTTCCACCCAAGTAAAGTTTGAAGTGAAATTTTCCACCCAGATCTAGTGTGAAGTAGAGCTGGCTAAACACCATAATACAAATGTCAGATGAATAATGCGATGAAAAAAGTGGCACGTTTCCAAGAATAATGTGTTGGAACAAATAATATCTGATTAGTACCGAGAAGCAGGGCAGAATGTTCTCCGTGGGAGCTTTTTCTCACCTCAAGATGTTTTGATATGTAATATCATTATCACTATCTTTAGCTTACACTAAAAGTTATACAGTTAAGTTCCCATTGAACGCAATATCAAAAAGATGTGGCAATAGCTACTGTATAGCCCTGCACCCATAGAAGGCAGAAAAGCTTATACAGACTTCCATTACAGCCCCATCCTCATCTTGGAGAAGTCAGCCTGATAGGGCAGTAAATAAGAACATTAGAACATAAAAAGCCCTTCTGGATCAGACCCAGGCCCATCAAGCAGTCTGTTCACACAGTGGCCAACCAGGTGCCTTTAGGAAGCCCACAAACAAGACGACTGCAGCAGCACCGTCCTGCCTGTGTTCCCTTACAGCACCTAATAGTATATGCATGCTCCTCTGAGACTGGAGAGAATAGGGATGCACCATGACTAGTATCTATTTTTACTAGTAGCCTTGAGTCGCCCTCTTCTCCACGAACACATCCACTCCCCTCTTAAAGCCTTCTAAGTTGGCAGCCATCACCAAATCCTGGGGCAGGGAGTTCCACAACAGCGAAGGCTGATTCCACCCTAAAGGCCCTGTGTGAAGGTGCCTGAACATGTTTTGCATCTAGGGTTGTCAACCTCCAGATACTAGCTGGAGATCTCCTGCTATTACAACTGATCTTCAGCTGATAGAGATCAGTTCACCTGAAGAAAATGGCCAATTCGGCAATTGGACTCTATGGCATTGAAGTCCCTTTCCTCACAAAACCCCACCTTCCTCAGGCTCTGCCCCAAAAATCTGCCTGTGGCAAAGACTGACCTGGCAACCCTACATCTCCCATAAATACAATGTTCCCTTTTAACAATGGGGAAATAATTCAAATGCTGGTTTCAGAATCATTCAAATTGAGAGAGATGGTATAGTTGTGCGGAGTCAGGGTTTACTCATTAGGAAATTTCAGTTCAGTAGAAAGTTATTTTTAGGCAGACAATGAATGATCTAGTGTATCTTTTTAAAGAAGCCTGCGCGAATTCGTGGAGTGGGTGCTTGCTAACATGCTGTGCATGCAGGAGTTCCCAGGTTCCCTCCCTGGCATCTCAGAGAAAGACTTTTGCTTGAATTAGTGGAAAGGCTGGCCTGGACAAAGTCGGGGGTCTGATTCAGTAAGGGATTGTGTCATACATCTGTAACCCTTTTTTGTCTCGATAGCTAAGTTCTGTTGTCTAAGGTGAGGCTCACACAAAATGTTTCAGAGATTCTAATACAATTTAATTAAACAACGCGAAGAACATTCCAGAATCCAAGAAAAATGTCACAATGGCTCATTAACAACTAGCACAAGTTATTGTCCTCTTGAAGCGAAGAAGAAGAAGAAGAAAAAGAAGAAGAAGAAGAAGAAGAAGAAGAGTTGGTTTTTATATGCTGACTTTCTCTACCACTTAAGACAGAATCAAACCAGCTTCCAACCACCTTCCCTTCCCCTCCCCACAACAGACACCCTGTGAGGTAGGTGGGGCTGAGAGAGCTCTAACAGAGCTGTGACTAGCCCAAGGTCACCCAGCTGGCTTCATGTGTAGGAGTGGGGAAACCAACCTGGTTCACCAGATTAGCGTCTGCCGCTCATGTGGAGGAGTGGGGAATCAAACCCGGTTCTCCAGATCAGGCTCCACCGCTCCAAACCACTGCTCTTAACCACTACACCACACTGGCTCCTACTCGTGATCGAGCCTGCCCAAGTCTTAGTGCAGTGAGTCCTTCTGTAAGCTCTAGGCCTTGTGTGTGGTCCCAGATGTCCCAGTTGTCCTCTTCAGCAGGCAGGAGCTCTTCCCCCAAAGACCGCAGAGGGGATCTTAATTCTTGCATGTTGCCCCAGGAGCAGTTCCCCTTTCCCGCCAGGCAAACAACTGGGGCAGCTCTTCACAGGGGTGCAGGGGACAGCGGAGCTCCTGAGGAGCTGAGGTGTAGCTCACAGCCATTTCTGCTCTTTTTCAGCTCTTCAGGAAGACTGTGGCTAGCTCTTCCCAGTCATCAGTCACATCAGCTCCATCGCATCTGTACTTTTAATAACCAGCAGTCTCCCACCACCAGTAGGGATTGGCTCCCACTTGGCAGGCTCCAAGGCTTGCCAGAGGTCCTACAATTCAAAGAGTACCATCTTCAGTTCTCGTGTTTCCTTTATTTCCCCTTTAGTTAGCACTGTCCAGGGACTGGTACTTTCTCCCATGTAAGTATTGTTTTTCATGCTGCACTTGTGGACATCACCATGGTGGAGCAAAGGTTGATTCCTGACATAGACACGGTGCGCATGCAGACCCCATGGGGCTCCTGCAGTGTACAGGGTAGTAGGGTTGTCAACTCTAGGTTGGGAAATTCCTAGAGATTTGGGGGTGGACCCTGGTGAGGGCAGAATTTGGGGAGGGGAGGGACCTCCTCTGGGTGTAATACCTAGGGTTGCCAGCTTCGGGTTGGGAAATACCTAGAGATTTTGGGCACAACGTCTGAAGAGGGTGGGGTTAGGGGAGCTGCAAGTCACGTACTTTTGGCATTGTGAGATAGACATTCATCTTATGTCACTAAAGAAATTTTTCCCGATGGAAAAAGCTATGGCGAAATGGGTGTTACACCGGGTCCCCTTCTTGGGATTTAGCAGGTTCACTTTCCTTCTGTGAACCTTGTTTGCTCCCGGTTGAAGATTGTGCTCTTCCAGCCGCTGCAGAATGCACCTTCGGGACTTTGCAAGACATGCCTCACGAGCATTAACTGGGAGCGTGGACTTTCGACAGGATTACAACTTCACTCGGCTCAGGATTCCTATGTCACAGGCTAGGAATTATAAGTGGCTTTGTTCACATTTGGGGGGGGGACTTCCATTTTGCATTTATATATTGTATTTTACTGATATTTAGTGTCTTTGAGATGATTTTCTGAATTAATATTATTGGTTTCATTTTTGCCATCAGTGCTTGTTACACTTTGCTTAGTACCTAGAGGTTGGCAACCCTAATAATGCCATAGAGTCCACCCTACAAAGCAGCCATTTTCTCCAGGGGAACTGATCTCTGTAGCCAGAAGATCAGTTGTTATTCCAAGAGAACTCCAGGCCCCACCTGGAGATTGGCAACCCAAGTACAGAAGAAGGTTTTTTTTTAATACCCTGATTTTCTTGATTTTCTCTACTAGGTTTTTTTTAATACCCTGATTTTCTTGATTTTCTCAAAGCGGCTTACAATTGCCTTCCCCTACACACACACACACACACACACACAACAGGCACCTATTGTGGTAGGTGGGGCTGAGAGAGTTCGGAGAGAACTGTGACTAGCCAAAGGTCACCCAGCAGGCTTCATGTGGAGGAGTGGGGAAACAAACCCAATTTTCCATATTAGAGTCTGCATTTCTTAACCATGATACAACGCTGGTCCCCTTCTCCCTCCCGCCCAAGATGGGCATTTGGCTTGTCTCTGTTATAAACTCAACTAGCTGTCTTAGAGAGTTAATATAAAACACAAGAGCTGTTTGAGATGTATCACAAATCTTCTTCTTCTTTTTTTTTGCTCAAGGGTCCCCCAAAGAACACTCAGCCAGTGCCATTACAGTTTTGAAAGCAATCCCATCTGATGCTTCGTCTGACTTCCACTCAAGGATTCAATTTAATTTTGCATCTTGACACCTCTTTCAGAACAATGCCTTTTATTTGTTAAGCAGTTCACAAGTCGTGGAGGGGGGGAATTGCATTCTTTACAGCATCTGAGGAGATATTGACGGTTCTGACGAGATGGGGTGTCAGCATCTGCCACATTCGAATGCAGGCTCTTAATAGAAACAAATCTATCATCCTCTTTCCGCATTCAGGACTTCTGTGCAGATGACTTTTAAGGGCACTTTGCATGGTAGCGAAGTTCTGAAAAAAGGAAAGTATTAAAATAAAGAAATCTGCTGGGAAAATGACAGTTTTGCCAAATTTGTTAAATAGAGGAACTAAAGCAAATTTCTGATGGGGTCAACAGAAGAGATGGGACTTGTCACAGCCAAGGCTCACATAAGGAGGAGGTTTATTTATTTATCACATGTTCATCCTGCAAATTAAGCTCCTGTTTTCCCCCAACCGCCATCAAGGTAGGTCAAAAAAAGAAACACACCGAACTTGCCGACAGTTCAGTGATTCCAACAGCTTTACCCGCTCCAGTTCATTTACGCCACACCTGTGTGTAACCAGACCCGGTGCCATTTGAAAGCACAACCCACAGGCAGCCAGTGCAAAGAAAGCAAGGGGCCGTGGCTCAGTGGCAGAGCATCTGCTTGGCATGCAGAAGGTCCCAGGTTCAATCCCCAGCATCTCCAGTTAAAGGGACTAGGCGGGTAGGTGGTATAAAAGACCTCTGCCTGAGACCCTGGAGAGCCACTGCCAGTCTGAGTACACAGTACTGACTTTGATGGACCAAGGGTCTGATTCAGTATATGGCAGCTTCATGTGTTCATGTGTATAAGATCCTGGCTACCTTCTGAGCAATGGAAGATGGAGTTCTATGGTTCTTGTAGGTTATCCGGGCTGTGTGACCGTGAAGATGGAGTTCTGCTTACGGTAAGGGCAGGCTGTAGAAGTCAAGTGTTGGGGGCATCACGGCTAAGGTTGCCAGGTCCCTCTTCGCCTCCGGTGGGAGGTTTTGGGGGCGGAGCCTGAGGAGAGTGGGGTTAGGGGAGGGGAGGGACTTCAATGCCATAGAGTCCAATTGCCAAAGTGGCCTTTTTCTCCAGGGGAACTGATCTCTATCGGCTGGAGATCAGTTGTAATAGCAAGAGATCTCCAGCCACCACCTGGAGGCTGGCGACCCTATGGTGGGAGCAGTTTGACTTGTAGTTGGATCTCAAGTTGGCCTCTGTTGATGTTAGAGGAGATTCCCATCAGGTGGAACATCAGGAAATGATGGGGAGTGTTCACGCACAGAATTCCGGGGGAATAATATCCCAAATGAAACCCTCTGTACTGGATAACTTGTTTGTGCCTTCTGAACCGGGCACGGACTGGGAAGTTCGAGCGCCCCAAGCTGGGCTGAATGGCCCCACCAGTGCAAAGCAGAGCTACTGGGACTTGGCTCTGTTTGCTCCAGCTTGCCGGCAGACCCCTGGGGCAGTGGCCACCAGGAAATCTCACGTAAGTTAAATGTCGAGACCACCCCAGTTCCGAATACCGAGAAATTACAGAAATGGCACATTTTTTGGTTTGTTTGTTTTCAAAATGCATCTCCTACATATGTTCAACTGCATGATTCCCATGTGACTTACAGCTACATTAAAACGTGAACAAATATCATAATTAATTTGGACCCTTAGGTCATCACGCTGAGCTGGCAGAGAAAACAATGCATTTTAGGGTTGCCAGCCTCCAGGTGGTGGCTGGAGATATCCTGCTATTACAACTGATCTCCAGGCGACAGAGAACAGTTCCCTTGGAGGAAATGGCCACTTTGGAAAGTGGACTCTCTGGTATTGTACCCCATTGAAGCCCCTCCACTCCCCAAACCCCACCCTCTTCAGGCTCCACCCCCAAAATCTCCAGGTATTTCTCAAGCCGGAGTTGGCAACCCTAACGCATTTCAACAAACAGGCATCTGACAGGAAACCATCTCTTTGTCTATAGATGCCACCAAGTGGGCAAATGGTGGGAATAGGCTCTTCTTTTGTGAGGGTTTGAGGTTTTTTGGGGGGAGCACATTGTAAAATCACATTTAGCTTCCATTAAACATTCAGCAGTCAGGTTGACTTCTAATGCTGGCAAGTTTCTGTTATTTCTTCTGCCAACGGCTGCGATTTGTTTCTTCGTTCCATACAGAAGTCAGAGTTAAGTTGTGCGGCTCTGACTATTCCTCACAACATAACAGCAAGTGAGAAAGCGAGTGAAGGTCAGTGATGTCATAACAAGTAAGGGGAATGAAATATGAGAACATCCAACGTCTTGAGATGAGAACATTTCAGATTGGAAAAAAATAATAAGTTGAAGAGGGAAGAAGGCTTCTGAATCCAGCAGCTGGGGGTTTTTTTGTTTGTTGGTTTGCTTAGTGTATGCACTGTTAAAAAAAAAAACAAGAATACAAACTTTGCACTGGAGAGTTTATTACCCTGATCTCTTGCGGTGGCTTGCATAAGATGTATTGTGGCAAATGACATCCGGACGTAGTGAAGAAAGAAGTGAGCCAGACTCCAAGTCATGTTTTGCACTAGCGCTGGGACACAACTACTAGCGCTGGGACACAACTACTAGGGTTGCCAGATCCAGGTTGGGAAATACCTGGAGATTTTTGGGGCAGAGCCTGAGGAGGGCGGGGCTGGGGGAGGGGAGGGACTTCAATGCTGTTGAGTCTGATTGCCAAAGTGGCCCTTTTCTCCAGGTGAACTGATATCTATCGGCTGGAGATCAGTTGTAATAGCAGAAGATCTCCAGCTAGTACCTGGAGGTTGGCGACCCTTCTGAGCTGGCAAGCGTACTGTGAGGTCACCAGCCGAAGCAGCCACCATCACCACCCCAGTCCCAATCGGGGTTGGCAAATAGGGTTGTCAGCCTCCAGGTACTAGCTGGAGATCTCCTGCTATTACAACTGATCTCCAGCCAATAGAGATCAGGTCCCCTGGAGAAAATGGCCGCTTTGGCAATTGGACTCTATGACATTGAAGTCCCTCCCCTCCCCAAACTCCACCCTCCTCAGGCTCCACCCTAAAAACCTCCCACCGGTGGCAAAGAGGGACCTGGCAACCTTCCTGACGAGGCATGACCCGCCCAACTAAGTGACATTCTTGTCATATCCAGCCCTCGTCATGAATGAGCTCGACACCCCTGATCTGCATCTTTCAATTTGGATTCTGCCCTTTGCCACCTCTTCGGCTTCAGCTATTGACCTTCCTACTTGTTTGCTTAACATTTTTATTCCTTGCACTGCCGATTGTCATTACTTTGCTAATCCACCCTCACTAATGTTGAACTCTATAACCATTATGGAGAGAAAAAGCTTTAAGCAATTTAGAACAACAACAGGTCCCTCTGAAATAGGGTTTAAAGCAATTATCTTCCCCTCCCAAGGGCAGTTTTTCAAAGCTAATCAACTAATCCACCAGAAGGAACCACTATGTTTAGTGATTCAGTCTGTGGCGCTCTTCCTCAGTCCATCCGTCCTGGCTTCCCAATCTCTATAAACTTTCCCGCTAAGAAAAGACCCCAAATCTTGTCAACATAGCCCAATAGCATGTTTATAGTTCCTCATATTGTTAAAAAAAAAAAATTGTGTGTTTCTTGACCACACTCCATCAAGATGCTTTCCTTATTTATTTAATATAGGGTGTGTTTTTTTAACTAATTTTCCATGTCGATTACGTAGATAATTAAACATTAGAGAAGAATATGAGCTCTTAGTTAATAACCACTACACCAAGAAGTGGAGAAAGACTCCAACTATAAATAAATGATTACATCACCATAATCAGTAACTCGGGTGAATTACAGGTAACAAATACCTCAAAAATCAGTGAGTCAAATGGACCATAAAAATCAAGTACCTCAAGAATCAGAGAGTCAACCAGGCCGTAAATAACAAGTACTTCAAAAATCAGTGAGTCAAAGGACCAAAAATAAGAAATGACTCAAAAATCAGTGTGTCAAGTAGACTATAAAATATAAGTAATACAATATCTTCAATAAATGTAGCATCTAAATTTCTACCAGAGGGACACACAGAGAGAGATTTTCAATGAAAATGTATCTAAAACTTTCCCAAATATGTAATTGCCTCCATTCTAAAGGAAGGATATATATTCCTAATAAGGATATATTGGCTCAAAGTAAACATAAAGCAGAGTATGTGCTCTCCTTGTTTAAATCGCCCAGTCTTACATCATGCGATCTTTAAGTGAGCAGAAAGTGTTTCAAAACTTTGCTACTTTCCACTGCAAAAATAAACCTGCCTGAACACTACGGTAGGGTTGCCAGGTCCCCCTTCAACATTGGCGGGAGGTTTTGGGGGCGGAGCCTGAGGAGGGAGGGGTTTGGGGAGGGGAGGGACTTCAATGCCATAGAGTCCAATGGCCAAAGTGGCCATTTTCTCCAGGTGAGCTGGTCTCTATCGACTGGAGATCAGCTGGAATAGCAGGAGATCTCCAGCTAGTACCTGGAGAGCGGCAACCCTAGCAATAAGGCGTCTCAGCCCTCCCTCTCCCAGTGCCGTTTTCTTCTTTTTCCTGGGAATCAACAGCAGTAAGAGCCAATTTCATTTTCCTTATGGCCAGGGTTTCCAACCTTCAGGTGGTGGCTGGAGATCTCCCGCTATTACAACTGATCTCCAGGCTACAGAGATCAGCTCACCTGGAGAAAATGGCCACTTAGGAAGGTGGTCTCTATTGCGCTGGACACCATTGAAGTCCCTCCTCTCCCTAAACCCCACCCTCCATGGGCTCCACCCCCAAAAGCTCCAGGAGGTTCTCAACCTGGAGCTGGCAACCCTAGTGGGGCTGCATCTAACTGCCCAGTGCCTGGACCTTGGTAGCTTTCACAATCCCCCCCTTCCACATACCCCACTGCAAACCACACTTAATGCAGTCTCATCTTCTAGGAACTCCCTGTGACATAATCAGCCCAGATTCATAACCCCTCCGCAGTCGACTTTATTCATCCATTAAAATGTGCTAATAATTCTCAGTTGTTATTTGGGGTTGTTTATTTTTTTTAAAAAAAAAGGAGAGCTAAATGGGATGCTTGCTGAGCATTTATCTGCTTAACGAGGGAATTAATTAATGTTTGTGAAGAGACCTGAGGAAAAGCACTGTAGGACACTTGGTATTATTAATTTATTATCTCTTCATTATCAAATGTCACATTCACGGTGGTAATTCTCCTAGTAGTGCTGAGTAGCGAACCGGTACACAATCTTCTGCAGGAAACCTTTTTCCATATAGTAGCTTGCTTCAGTCTTCTTCTGAGGTACACTGTCATGCCATGGCTGTGTTTTCTACATTAGTTTATTCCGATTTTGGTGAAAGCCCCCCTTTACTTGGGTAACAACTAGGGTTGCCACCTCCTGGTTGGGAAATCCCTGGAGATTTTGGGGGTGCAGCCTGAGAAGGGTGGGATTTGGGGAGGGGAAGGGCTTCAATGCGGTATAATGCCATAGAGTCCACTTTCCAAAGCAGCCATTTGCTCAAGGTGAACTGATCTCTGTTGCCTGGAGATCAGTTGTAATAGTGGGAGATCTCCAGCCACCACCTGGAGGTTGGCAACCCTGCCTATGATGCCTCTCCATCTCCTCAGAAACATTGCTGGGGTTCATTCTAAGAAACCAGCTGAAGGTCTGGGAAAGAGCCTTGCAGAGGAGATGCCTGGGAGGTGATATAACCATCTTCAAGTACTTAAAGGGCTGTCACATAGAGGAGGGTGCCGAGTTGTTTTCTGTTACCTCAGAAGGTCAGACCAGAACCAGTGGGTTGAAATTTAATCAAAAGAGTTTCCTAAACATTAGGAAGAACTTTCTAATGGTTAGAGCAGTTCCTCAGTGGACCAGGATTCCTCGGGAGGTGGTGGGTGCTCCTTCCCTGGAGGTTTTGAAGCAGAGGCTAGATGGCCATCTGTCAGCAAGGCTGATTCTATGACCTTAGGCAGATCATGAGAGGGAGGGCATCTTGGCCATCTTCTGGGCATGGAGTAGGGGTCACTGGCGGGAGGTAGTTGTGAAATTCCTGCATTATGCAGGGGGTTGAACTAGGTGGCCCTGGTGGTCCCTTCCAAATCTATGATTCTATGATTTTATGCCCAAACCTCTTCCAAGAGCTGGAAGAATTTCTTCTCTGTTTTGTATTGCGAATGAGTAGCAAAGCCGGTTCCTGCTCTCCATCACAATTTCTTCAACGTTTTTATTCGAGGCCAAATCTAAAGGCTCCGTCCTGCCCTTGGAAAAGTGCACCACCTCCATTTGCCGAAATATTTTATTTATATGAGGCAAGTATCAATGCGCTTCAGCAATCTTTGCCTCACAGTATTTCAGAGGAGGAGGAAGGACCGGAAGAACAAAGAGCCTGCCTTGTCAAAGACGCTGTCACTGCGACATATTTATCAGCTCCTGTCTGAAAGGAGGAAATAAAACAGAAGATAGTAACGCATTTTATGTGAGCGTCAGGAGCACTGAACTGGCATTCAGTTATTTCCGTACTAAAACACATCACTGGATAAAGAAACATAGCTCAAAATGGCATCTTTGAAAATCCTTATATAAACACTGGTTATGAGGTTCTTTTCAGAAATAAGCTTTGCTGCAGCTTGTCAGACACAACCATTCTCTGTGTGAGTGTGTGTGTTTGTGTTGTTTATAGAGCTCATGCTTCTTGGCTGCTTACTTTAGTGTCGTTGTTATGTGATCGCCTTTCCTTTTTCACTTAGATCATACAAAACATAGATTGGCAGTATATCAAACCCGGTTCTCCAGACTGGAGTCCACCGCTCCAAACCACTGCTCTTAACCACTACACCACACTGGATCTCAGCTAGATTGGCTCAGCTAGATCAGCAACCAGGTATATTTCAGCTAGCCTAAGAGTCACAAATATTTCAGATCGAGGCTCATTTAAACCCAAAATGCAGCATGGGGCCTACTTCTATTTTGATAAAATACTTTTCCCCCTTCTTTTTTCTCTCTTCAGGCTGAGCAGATGCAAAGGGTGGCTTCTGTGCTGAGACTTCTTATGCCATGATGAAAAAGCTTCACTTTCCAAAATGGCATCTTCTGCCCAACTGCACAGAATACCGGGACTCTGTTCCCCTTGCATCTCATCAGTATTTCTTTAAGCACAAATGAATATCAGAAGAGCCCTGCTGGATCTGACCAGTGAGGGTCTGTCTAGTCCAGCATCCTGTCTCACACAGTGGCCAACCAGTTCCTCTGGAGGTCCTGCAACAGGGCACTGAGGTTGTAGCTGTAAGCTCTAGCCTTGTGATCATTCTATGAATAAAGTCCATGAGATGCAAAGTCCAGTAAATCAGGTTTATTCAGAAAATTCAACAGGGTACAGAAGCCTAACAGTCCAATGGACTCTAATGCAGGCAATAGGCAGTTACAGAACATTAGTAGCTAAATGGAGATAAACGGTCAGGGCAACCACCTCCCCCCCCCCCGAGACCGATGGAGATCAAAAGGGGCATTCGGTGCTTCGCACGGTGTGAAGCCTAAACAGAGAACGAGGCAAGAGACCTTGAATGGGGAACAACAGCAGCTGCTCCCAACCACAACATACCATTCTCAGAACCTGTTCCTGACAATAGCCTTCATAAGAACATCGGAAGAGCCCTACTGGATGAGACCAGTGGTCCTTCTGGTCCAGCATCCTGTCTCACACAGTGGTCAGCCAGTTCCCCTGGAGGTCCAACAACATGGCATAGAGGTTGAGGTAAAGTTGTCAGTCTCCAGGTAGTGGCTGGAGATCTCCCACTATTAGGGCTGTGCAAAAAAGAAAATTGGTAAAATTCGGGTTCGGGTTTATTTGTCACAATTATTTTTTGGGGGGGGAACCCGAAAAAAGCCGAATTCACATACCGGTAAATATGGGATTTGGGGTTATTTTAGGGTTCCCCAAAAAAATTCAGCCATTAAAGCCGTGGCTTTTTTGTGGCTGCTGGGGGGCATTTTTGCAGGTAGAGATCCCAATTTTTCAGGGTAGCTTGAAGGGACTCTCCTTGCAAGAACCCCCAAGTTTGGTGAAGATTGGATCAGGGGTTTTTGAGAGAAGCAATGCAAAGTCTGCTAAAAATGGTAATTTATGCTATTAGTTGCGCCATCTTGATAACCTCCATGGTACTAAGACTACCTGAGTCATCCTATCTCATTCATGTACTTTACACAGACCAGCTAATAATTCATATCCTTGGTAACCTTTGCAAATGATTTCCCAGGAGGATTTCCCTCATCGATACTAGAAGAAAAGGAACCTATTGCCATCATCTTCTAAGAAGTAATTAGCCATGAATAATTGTTCCTCCCTGACATCTTTCAGGTTTTGCTAGAATTGATTTTCTTTTTAAAAAAAATAGATCTACTAATTGCAGGAGCATCAAGCAGCTATTTTGCTTGTGTTCGCCTATCTCTAATTCACTGTTTTTAAAAATAAATGCTGGGAATTACTTTTTGTTCGCCTTGCTTAAGGTTGTTTGCATATTTCCCATTTTATTATACTTCAGATTCCAGACTGGCACAATAGATTTTTCTCCCTGTTCTGTTTTATTAGGTTTGATTTTGCACGGCTTCTTTGCTTGCTGTGAGTTATTTTCATGGAAGCCTTGAGGCACATTTATTACTGGGGTCTTGTCTAGTCGGTCTTTGTTTGTAACATGCACTTTCTGGATGCCTTCTATTAAATGACTGTTCATAAACTGAACTCTTCTGTGTTACTGAACATCTCCTCGGAGCACGAGACTAGTCACCCTCATCAAGATCCTCATCCGCGGCAACAGGGAAATTAGAAGTTCAGAAGGAAATCTTGCATATTGCTGGAATTGGGACATTGTTTATAGCAGGGTTTCTTAAATTGTATTATAGGGAGCTCTAGAATTCCACGGAGGAGTTACGTACAGTCATTGTGTGGGTCAGGAGGGAGAAGGAATAGGCCCATGGCTGAGTGAAAAAGCTGGCTGGATCCAGCCCAGTGTCTTGGAAGAGGGTCAACCAAGACTGCGAGAAAGATTTTTGACCACAGATAATAGCTGTGATGGTGTGAGACAAGAATAATATTCACTACCCCAAGTAAGTAAATAATGCTCTATGAAGAAGTCCAAGATTGACAGTTTGCTGCTGCTGTTATTATGGTTTTTAAAATAAATACAAACTCCAAGAGCTACCTCAGTGATTTGGGCTTTGTATAAGCATTCTTTGTACAATAGAATATTCTTAACCACAAAAAACATTATCTGAGGAGCTGCATCACTGTAATTCTGTTTAACCATTATTCTGTCTTTTTCTATGCCATCAGGGTTTTTTCCATTCTCGCAAAGTAGAAGAGTAAACAACTGTTTTAAAAAGGAGCTTTTCCACTTTCTCATTTTCCTTGCTTGTAAGTTCCTGTTTTTCGGGGGGGGGGTGTCAGTTCTGCATGTGTTTTGTTCCCCCTAGTAGTTAGGCTTGCCAACCTCCAGGTACTAGCTGGCAATCTCCTGCTATTACAACTGATCACCAGCCAATAGAGATCAGTTCACCTGGAGAAAATGGCCGCTTTGGCAATTGGACTCTATGGAATTGAAGTCCCTCCCCAAACTGCACCCTTCCCAGGCTCTGCCCCAAAACCTCCTTTTTTTTTTAAATTTTATTTTTCCAAATAATCATTATACATTCCATTGCGCATTTTAAAAAGTATAGTTCTTTGACTTCCCCTCCCCCCTCCTCTGATCTTTTAGTTAACATTTTTTCCTCTTTGTATTGTTTTTCTAATTCAATTATAACAAAGCCATCCATGCCCAATACATCCTTTCTGAATTAGATCAAAATACATTTGTTAATATCACATTTAAGTTCATCTCTACAATAATTAATCCATGCCTCCCAATCTTTTGCAAATTCATTATCATCCTTTTGATTTACCGACGCCGTAAGTTTTGCCATTTCTACTAATTCCATCATTTTTTCAATCCACTCCGATTTGTTTGGTATATCTGTCATTTTCCATCTCCTAGCATATACCATTCTGGCGGCAATAGTAGCATACATCAAAAAAGGTCTCTGGTTCACTATAGTATCAGGTATTATACTCAATAGCATCATTTCTGTTGTTTTAGGGATATTTTGTTGTAATATCAACCTTAATTCATTATAAATCATGTCCCAGTAATTCTTAGCCTTCTCACATAGCCACCAAACATGATGAAAAGAACCCACTTCTTTTGACATTTCCAACAGTTCGGTGACATATCACCATACATTTTGGCTAATTTCTTTGGTGTTAAATACCACCTATACATCATTTTATAAATGTTCTCTCTCATAGATTGTGAATATATATATTTCATATCCTTTAACCAAAGTCTTTCCCACTTATGCATATGTATATCATGACCCAAAGTTTGTGCCCACCGGTGGCGAAGAGGGACCTGGCAAGCCTATTAGGATTACTCTACTTCTATCTAACTTCCAACCTCCAGTGAAACCAAAACATTGTCCCATTATACATGCCATGTTCCCTTCAGGAGACTACCTTTAATTAACATACATTGCAAGCATTTGATATATTTTAAGGCTATACATGCTTAACCGCTGCTACAGCATAGGTTTATATCCAGCAAAAACACCTGCAGTTTAAATCTGCAAGGAGATACGATGGACCATGAGAATGCAGAAAACACGTGCAGAACTGACACCGCCCCCCCCCCCCTGAAGAAAGTGGAATTTACAAGTGAGGAAAATGACCATGTGGAAAAGCCCATAGCTTGTTCAGTTTACGGCTCTTAACCATTTTATCAAAACATGGCTTCCATGTGGATCTCTTTCAATTGTCGAATGTATAGCTAAATGTAATCTCCTTAAAGAGGGGATCATTTTACCTCTGAAATGCAACTAAAACGAAACAAAAAAAAAGTCATCCCATTTTGAAATTGTTTTGCTTTTGAAATGGCTAAATGCAACCTTTTTCCCGTGAAAAGGACAAGATTTTATCAGTCAAAGGATGGCTTACATATGGCTTTTTACCTACATGTGTCCCTTTATAAAAACAATTAAGTTTGGGAAGCACATTCATTGCAATGCATAAGCTTATCAAGATGCCCTGTCTATTATTATTTTGTACTCTCTCCTTCAAAGTTCCCATAAAAATGGGGGTCTCCCACATACTGAGATACTAAAGGCATTTCTAAAAATATCCATGCTCCATATTTCTCTTAAGAAGTTCTTTTACTCGAGGGAAAAATGGATAAGAGAAGAAATTGAGAGGAAAATCCTATATAGACTATTAGGTTTCAAAAGATCCATAGGTCTCCCAGGGGTGGATCATTATTTAACCTCTGGGACTGCTCCGCTACTTTCAAGCTCATCTTCTATTTTTCACTTTCTATGTGGGCATGCCTAATAACACATACCAAAATGTGCATATAAATGAGATTATAAATGAAGACACCCTACCAAGTATTTCTATGTAGGGTTTTTTTCCCTATTCTGTTAGTTTAAGCCTGAAGTGATATAATCTTTCTTTAAACTTCTACTAGAATTGCCTGTATTTCCTTCCCTCCTTATTTGCTCTCCCTTAAGCTGGCACATATGAAAGGTTATTTTCTGTGGCACTCACGCTTGCTAAAACTTAATAGGAAAAATCCTTGTAAGCAGCACCATGGTATCTGTCACAGTTGCAAGCAATAATTTTGTTTCCAAAAGCTGCCTGATACCCTTTTTCAGAAGAGATGCCCTGCTGATATGGAGATTGGAAAGGCTCAACAACACATATGGATAGGTTAAAAAAAAACTGTAAGGGCCAATGAAACTCTTTCAACTTATATGAGTACTTCATTTGGAAGATGCTTCTTGCACTGAAGTAACCCTTGCTGACTGCAAAAACAACGCAACTAGCCCTCATGAACAAAAAGTTTTTTAAAAAAACTGGTGCATCTACTCGGAACAATTTTAAAACAGATTGGTTACTCATGGGTCACTATTAATTTAGATTTCAAAACCTCGGTTGGATCCCATAGCCCTGCTCTGTTAACAGTGTTCCTTCAGTGTAAGATGCCTCATAGAATCATAGAGTGGGAAGGGCCATAGAGGCCATCTAGTCCAACCCACTGATCAATGCAGGATCAGCCTAGAGCATCCCTGACAAGTGCTTGTCCAGCCTCTGCTTGAAGACTGCCAGTGAGAGGGATCTCACCACCTCCCTAGGTAGCTGATTCCACTGTCAAACAACTCTTACTGTAAAAAACATTTTCCTAATATTCAACCGGTACCTCTCTGCCTGCTATTTAAACACATTATTGCAAGTCCTATCCTCTGCTGCCAACAGGAGCAGCTCCCTGCCCTCCTCTAAGTGACAGCCCTTCAAATACTTAAAGAGGGAAATCTTGTCCCCCCTCAACTTCCTCTTCTCCAGACTGAACATTCCCAGGTCCCTCAGCCTTTCCTCATAGTGCTTGGTCTCCAGGCCCCTGATAATCCTCGTCGCTCTCCTTTGCACCCGCTCTGTTCTGTACATATGATTTTTGTATTGAGGCCTCCAGAACTGCACACAATACTCCAAGTGCTGCCAAACCAATGCAGGGTACAGAAGAACTGTACAGCCTCCCCCTAGTGCAAGAGGCTAACCCAGCTTCCATCAGGGTAAGGTGGCTTGTTGGTAGGCTTACCAACCTCCAGGTAATAGCTGGAGATCTTCTGCTATTACAACTGATCTCCAGATGATAGAGATCCCCTGAAGAAAATGGCCGCTTTGGCACTTGGACACTATGGCATTGAAGTCCCTCCCCAATCCCTGCCCTCAGGCTCCGCCCCAAAAATGTCCTGCCGGTGGCGAAGAGGGTCCTGGCAACCCTGGGATCTTGTGGCCTCCAATTTTATTGGGGGGTGCAAGGGTTTATTTTTTAAAGAGGAGAGCAACAGTGGAAAGAAGGAAGGAAGGAAGGAAGGAAGGAAGGAAGGAAGGAAGGAAGGAAGGAAGGAAGGAAGGAAGGAAGGAAGGAAGGAAGGAAGGAAGGAAGGAAGGAAGGAAGGAAGGAAGGAGACAACTAAAAGGGGACATGATAGAGGTTGATAAAATTATGCACAAAGTGGAAAGAGATGACAAAGAGAACTTTTTCTCCCTCTCTCAAAATACTAGAACTTAAGGGCATCCAATGAAGCTAATGATCAGTAGATTCAGAACAGAAAAAAGGAAATACTTCTTTACACAGAGAGTGATTAAAATGTGAAATCCATGGACAGAGATGGCTTCAAAATGGGATTATATAAATTCATGGAGGAGAGGTCTATCAGTGGTTACTGGGCAAGGTGACTAAAGGGAACTTCCACAGAGGAAGCAAACCTCGGAATCCCAGTGCCTGGAGGGGGGAGGAGGAGGAAGAAGAAGAGGAAGAAGAAGAAGAGGAAGAAGAAGAAGAGTTGGTTTTTATATGCCGACTTTTTCTACCACTTAAGGGAGAATCAGACCGGCTTACAATCTCCTTCCCTTCCCCTCCCCATAACAAACACTCTGTGAGTTAGGTTGGGCTGAGAGAGCTCTAAGAGAGCTGTGACTAGCCCAAAGTCACCCAGCTGGCTGTGTGTGTAGGCATGGGGAAACAAATCCAGTAGACCAGATAAGCCTCCGCTGCTCATGTGGAGGAGTGGGGAATCAAGCCCGGTTCTCCAGATCAGACTCCACCACTCCAAACCACTGCCCTTAACCACTAGACCACGTTGGTTCTTGCTTGCAACATCAGGGGAAAGCCTCGGCCTAGGGTTGCCAGATCCAGGTTAGGAAATACCTGGAGATTTTGGGGGTGGAGTACGAGGAAGGCAGAATTTGGGGACAGGATGGACTTCAATGAGTTACAATGCCATAGAGTCCACCTTCCAAAGTGGCCATTTTCTCCAGGGGAACTGATCTCTGTTGCCTGGAGATCAGCTGTAATAGCAGGAGATCTCCAGCTGGAGGTTGGCAACCTTACATGGAGTCCATCTTCCAAAGCAGCCATTTTCTCCAGGGGAACTGATCTCTGTCACCAGGAGATTGGTTGTAATAGTGGGTAGGGCTGTGCATATCAATAAAGCCAAACCGGAAAAAAGCCGAAAAAATGCCATTTCGGCTTTTCTGAGTTTGAGCTTTACCGGATGCAAAAAAACATGGGAAATAGCCCAGCTGAAATGGCCGATTCTCGGTTAAGCCGAAAATATATTCGGCTTTTCCTGGTTTGGCTATTTCCCGCATTTGCAAGAAGAAAGCTCCCTTGGGGCAACCTACCTTGGCTGTGGACACCCTAAACAGGGGGAGGGAAGGGGACTTTGAAGGGGGTCAGTGCCTTTCGAGTGACTATGCTCTTAGAATCGACCCCTTCCTGAGAAGTGGTATGTTATCTTATTCAGTTAGTCACCTGCTAAGCAGGACTCAACTACTTTATTCGCTTAAAAAAGTAAGTATTTTTATTAATGTGCTCCAATGTAATTTAATGTATATATGTGTATATGCAAGTATTACGAAGTCTTAAAATTCAGTAACAATGTATACAGTAAAGCAAGCAAGTTCTACATACTATTCAGTTTTAAAACCCAACACTTAAAATATAACAGTCTGATTTAGTTCAAATTATCTAATTCACATTCTAGAATAATATATTTGTAAAGCTATACATAGCAATACCATCTTCTGAGCCTCCCTTAGAGGTCTGAAGTTCTAGCCCTCTCCCTGCCTATATTTATACTGTTTCAGTCACCTTCAATGAGCTTGAAACTAGAGCTCGAGCAGGAGACAGTTGTACTGCACATGCTCAGTGGCTTCTCTTTAAATTGCCAAATATGGACTTCCACTTCCAGGAGGCTAAGCATACTATTTCCTAAACAGTCAGTTTTGAGTTTTGTTATACTTTATATAATCAATTTTATCATCATTCTCATCTCCAGAAACATACGTTGAGATTGAACCTACGTATTCATTAATTTCTAGCATCATGTCTTCATGTTTAAATCATAAAATACAATATATTGTTTACATTACATCATTACATCATTAGTCAGCATGATATGCCCTTGGAGTATAGTGGGCATTTCTGCACTTGAAGTCATTGGAAAGGCAGGAAGTACCTGTAAGCTACACTCTGCTCTGTAGCTGAAAAAATGTAGGAGGTGCTGCAAATACTTTGCTCTCTTCCCATTGAAACGGCTGAGAAAGGTCATAGAAAAAAGGCAGAAAATGTGACAAGCAAATCTGCACTGACACTGAAACCTTTGACAGAGTAATTCAGAAACACAAGCCTCTGGCAAAGAATATCCAGGCTTTCTTTCCTGTTAAAAGGAAATGTAAGCCTCTGCTATATAGTTTGTAGTTTGTATGTGTAGCTTGGATTTACATTGAATATTTCTGCGTATGTACAACACTAATTCCATAGTTCATGTGCTCTAATATGTCAAAGTCTGTAACAACTTTAACTCCCAGTGGCCAATAGGTGGCCAGACCTGGGAGAAGAGTGTTCTTTGGCCAGTCACAGAAGCTGGGTTGCCATTCAAACTTTTCTGTGTTTGGCCAAAGGTTATATATACTACCTGTTCTCTACTGGCCGTTGCTCACTGAGAGAGAGTTTGTTCTGGTGCAAAAACCTTGGCTTTTGCTCCTGCTGCCACTTCCTGAGCTGACCTGGTGGATTACAGCCTGCTGCTTCCATTGGATTTCCTTCTGGCTCCCTGGAGGAGAAGAGAAGACATCCAACAGTTTGAGACCTTATCATTACGTTTATTTTATGTGGGTCTTATTTTTTAAACTTGGCTACATGTTTTACCTCTGGAAAGTAATGAGTTGCTATGAACAGCTGTGATATTCACCTAAAAAACTTTGTGTGTTGTGTCCCACCAGGCAGTAGCAGAAGAGAAGTTATACTTACAGCTCATTTAGGGTTGTCAGGTCCCTCTTCGCAACCGGCGGGAGGTTTTGGGGGCATTTTCTTCAGGGGAAACTATCTCTGTCGGATGGAGATCAGTTGTCATAGCAGGAGGTCTCCAACTAGTACCTGAAGGTTGGCAACCCTAAGCTCATTCCTAAAGGGGGGTAGATCCATGGCAGCTGGGAGCAGCAGAGCAGCATCACCTCCTCTAAAGCTTCCCAGCTGCCATGGAGGAGGAAAAAAAAGGAATTTTAAAGTAAAAATAAAAAAGCCCTATGGATTGGTGGGCAATTGCCCGCCAAAACCAGCCACCTGGCAACCCTATTCACATCACCTGCTCCTTTTAACTGGAGATGCCAAGGATTGAACCTGGGACCTTCTGCATATTAAGCAGATACTCTACCACTAAGCCCCTTCCCCAAAGTTCACAAATTGGTTGCAGAATTCTTCACATATTAGTATTCATTCCAAAAGTTGTTTCCCTATATATCCAGATGAAGAACTCCACTTGCGGGAATCATCCCATGCCTTCAAATAAGTCGCACAAGACTGATCTTTGAAAAACTCTATTATTTCACTTCCGCAGTAAGTGCTGGTTTGGAGAGGATGGGTTAAATGAATTTGATAAAACTCACTGCGGAAGTGTGATAAAAGCAGAAGATGGTAACATATCTATACCATCTATTAATATGGTATCAGGAGTTATAAATTCCTAAGCATAATGTTTGACAGGAAGCTGTCATGGAAGCAATAGATTCATTATAAAAATGCTAGAGGTGCATACATCCCATTGACTGTTTATCATTAACTGCATGGAGAGCTGATAGGAAATGTCTGGCTATAATTCTATTTCTGATGACTCTCAAATCTATTACTCACTTTCCTCCAATTTTATAGCTGCTCTGGACAGAATGGAAATTGAACACTAAGCACAGATTCTGGACTCTTCTCTTTAATTCTATATTATCTGAAGCCTCCATATTGAGCTAACCTTCACCTATAAACAGACCTTCGCTGACTGTAAAGTCTCTTTCGAGCGCAAAGGGCTATTCTCCCATGAAGAGGCCAAAGGCATCATTCTGTTCGAAAGGAAGGACTAAAATAAATTAAACTAATGGTGAAATTAAAAATAGAATATGAACGGTGAAATCCTCAATCAATTCCCTGCGCTGCGAAGATGTGGTGCGCCATGATGGATTCCAGAAATATTTAAACCATTTGGATACATATTGTGATGGAAAATGTTTGTCAACGGGTTGTCCACAGACCTCCTTGATCAGAGTTGCTGAAAGGAAGTTGACTGACAATCCGATATAAGCACATTGGCTGGCATCCAAAGAATTGTGAAGCAAATTCTACACATCCAAAGAGTATTTAAGAATGGGTTTTCGAGAGGACTGAATTCAGCATAAGCTCACCTCACTGAAGTCAGTGGAACTTTAATTTGCTGGGCTTTGGCTGTATTATGCCAAGCACATCCTACTTTAGCTTTACAAAAGAAAGGTAATATAGAAATGTCATTGGAGTGTGGTATATATGTCATAGGGTTGCCAACTCTCACTTGGGAAATACCTGGAGATTTGGGATTGGAGCCTGGGGAGGGCAGGGTTTGGGAAGGGGAGGGACCACAGAGGGGTATAGTGCTATCCACCCTCCAAAGCAGCCACTTCCTCTAGGGGAACTGATCTCTGTAACCTGGAGAGCCAGCGGGGTGTAGTGGTTAAGAGTGGTGGTTTGGAGTGGTGGAATCTGATCTGGAGAACCAGGTTCGATTCCCCACTCCTCCACAGAAGCGGCAGAGGCTAATCTGGTGAACTTGATTTGTTTCCCCACTCTTCCACATGAAGCCAGCTGGGTGACCTTGGGCTAGTCACAGCTCTCTTAGAGCTCTCTTAGCCCCACCTACCTCACAAGGTGTCTGTGGTGGGAGGGGAAGGGAAGGTGATTGTAAACTGGTTTGAGTCTCCCAAGTCGGCATATAAAAACCAACTCTTCTTCTTCTAGAAAAGGTGACCCCAAAACAAACTTTATGCAGTGTCTTTGAGGGTTGCCAACCTCCAGGTAGGGCCTGGAGATCTCCCAGAATTATAACTGATCTCCAGATAACAGAGATTAGTTCCCCTGGAGAGTGGTTCTCAATGGCATTATACCCCACTGCTGTCTCCTCCTCCCCAAACCCCACCCTCCCCAGGCTTCACCCCCGTTATCTCCAGAAATTTCCCAACCTGGAGGTGGCAACCCTAAGTGTCTTGCATCTAGGGTTGCCAATTTCCAGGTAGTAGCAGATCTCCAGCCATTAGAGATCAGTTCCCCTGGAGAAAATGGCTGCTTTGGCAATTGGACTGTAAGGCACTGAAGTCCCTTCCCTACCAAAAACCTGCCCTCAGGCTCTGCCCCAAAAACCTCCGGCCGGTGGCAAAGAGGGACCTGGCAACCCTACTTGTCTCCCAGTGAAGGCTAGCTCACACTAGGGTATGTTTTTCTGTGTGTGCATTAGGATTGCCAGGTCCCTCACAACTAGTGTAAGATTTTTGGGCCAGAGCCTGAGGAAGGCAAGGTTTGGGAAGGGGAGGGACTTCAGTGCCATAGAGTCCAATTGCCAAAGCGGCCATTTTCTCCAGGGGAACTCGTGAGCAAGGACAGTGCTGCCGGCATTTGGTTTTTCCCAAGGGATACTCATCAGTGTTAAAGATTCTGATAAGTGTTTGTATAGTGAAGTTTAACTGTATTCAGAACTTATAATTTTGTTGTTGTACAAGTTGTCAAGACAAGTTAAAAGGTTAAAATTAAAATAATATACACTTGGAGAAAGAAAATTTGTAAGAAAGAAATATATTTATAAGGAAGAGTTGTGGTAGTGTACTGAGATAATTCCCTTAGGGTTGCACAGTACCTGGAGGTTGGCAACCCTAGTTTGTGTGCTTGCATACACATGATTAATTAAGGTGGCGGAAGCATTTTTCCTCTTGTCCTATTTAATCTACAATGAATCTTTAAGAGGCAGAACCCTAAACAATTTATAAATCTTGCAGTGTCAAGGTAGGGAATATTGAGTGTAATGAGATACACACCATGAGAAGTATGTGATTTATTCAAAACTAACAAAATAACTAAACCGGTCATCCAGCTTTTCTTCAGTTAGTGGATTGCTCAGTCGAGTCATTTTCTTTGTGTCAATCTATTGCATCTTTTTTGTTTAAAAGACATACCGGTATTCCAGTAAGCAACAGCCTGTTAGCTGGACAATCTTGTATCTTTTGAGAACAACATCAGCAAAAGAGCTTTTATTTGTATCGACGGCATGGATGCAGGTGGAGATGTGGCCAAAGGGGAAGAGCCAGTTTCAGCCACTGAAAAGACCTCCCAAAATGAAGAGCCAAAGAGGAAATTGCCGCGGAGCTGTCTGACCGAAGGCTATTTTCCTCGCAATAATAAAAAGCTCTAAGTGAGTTTCAGATCTGATAATGGAAAGGCAGGGAAATTATTACTCAAACATTGTATGGTGGCAGAATAAACCCCATATTACAATGGAAGGGGTGAGGAACTGTGAAAAGACAGGACCCCTTACTCCCATTTTTTTTTTTAATCGTAGATTTAAAAGCTCTTTTATATCATCAGATCAGCTGCGCAAAGCCGGCAGCTGTATTGTGTTGTCTTCATTAGCTGGAGATATTTGATAAGTATTCCTATTTTACTGATCTTTTAGCACAATATGGATGGCTTGATGTTTGCAGAATCCAATGTCAGTGAAATGCCCCTTTGCTCAAAGCCCGTTGGACAGCCTCCATGCTGTCAATGATCAACCTCCCCACCACTTTTGAAATCTATCAGCTACCTTCCGCCTTGCTTTCCTTCTGCCCAATTTCAGCAAAACAAAACAAAACAACATACCGCAGGCCGCTCTTTTCTTTGATGGAAGTTTCAAAAGCAAGCAAATGCACACATTTGCACTTATTTATTTATAGCCTGCTTTCCTCTCCAGAATTGGAACTCAAAAGCAGCTTAGAACAAAAGCAGTACCACTTTTTTCCTCACTGGCTAATATATAGATGTAGGCCACCACTAAACTTTGCTTGATTGATTTTCTTTATTAATTTCCTTTATTTGTAGTCTTCCTTTGCTACTGCTATTCAAGGCAGATTATGCTGTGCAAAACAGAGCAATCAATAGGATGAGATATCTAATAAGCAATGCAATAGATTACAAAAATCAGGAACAGTGCAAAAAAAGTATGCCATTGAAGTCCCTCCCCAAACCCCTCCCTCCTCAGGCTCCACCCCAAAAACCTCCCACTGGTGGCAAAGAGGGGCCTGGCAACCCTTCAGAAATTGGTTTTTTGCTTCCATTAAGGCTTCGAGGGGGGAGAGGGGGATTGAACCTTGGACCTTCTGCATGCAAAGCAGAAGCTCTACCACTGAACCACAGCCCCTCCAAGGAGGCACCAGTGGGAAGAAAGCCCACGCATCCCTGAAGGCTAACTTTGGCAACTCTGCTCCTAATAATAATACAAAATCTCCTTGTTGTAACCACACACACACCCGGAACTATGAAGCGTCAGATGGCTAAGTGGTGCATTTCACTGGTATCAAAATAATGTATTTAACTTCCAGCATTTGGATTGACATTGACTCTATGGATGGAACTGGACAATATTCTAAATCCCTGTGCTCTTGAGATATATTTTTCATCAATACAACCTCTTAGAGCCAGGATGAATAAAAATGGCATTGTCTCTTTCTCCGCTAGCCCAACACAGACAGGAAATTTGCCAGCAAAGAAAACGGAGGATTGTCCTGGCTTCCACTGGTCATAAAAGACCCTTGCTCTATACTGCATGATTGCCAGGAAGAGGCATTTTAATAATCAGATTTAATATTTGCTGCTCAGGTATCCACAGAAGGCCTTACATTTACCTCTACACAGGCCCGATAATACTTTAAAAGAGCCACCTATTTATCATTTGCTTTTAATACTGCATTATTATTTCCAAAAAAGCATGCAGAGCAAACGCAATGGCCTTTTTGCTAATGCATATGCCCAAGGAAATCAATTCTTTTGTACAAACTTGATATAGGCAGGCGCTGGACCGTCTGCAGAAGTTCACTGAGCTGTGAAGACTGGTATTTGTGCCTCTGCAGTCAGAGTTTGACTTGATGAAGTTATTGAATGTTGCATTCAGCTTGTCTCAGGTTTAAAGCAATCCTACATACATGTTTGGACTGTCCTCTCTGGAAGGAAGCTTTGAATAGGAAGGTAATCAAAATTGCTACTTTGGTGGATCTCAAAAGGGTGGGGGGAATGAGAAGGGTCTCTCCTATGTTGAATGGAAAATATCTACAGAGTGAGGGTAATTCTTGACAGAGCAATATTAAAAAGTGGGAAGAATCGGAGGAGAAAGAGAAAGCAGGAGGATGAAAAAACAAAGACTGAATATAATTCACACATGAGAGAATTTTGCCCACTGGGTTAAAGCCAGGACACGTTGTGTGAAAAGTAGGGTTGCCAGGTCCCTCTTTGCCATCAGTGGGAGGTTTTTGGGGTGGAGCCTGAGGAGGGCGGGGTTTGGGGACGGGAGGAGCTTCAATGCCATAGGGTCCAATTGCCAAAGCAGCCATTTTTTCCAGGTGAACTGATATCTATCGGCTGGAGATCAGTTGTAATAGCAGGAGAGCTCCAGCTAATACCTGGAGGTTGGCAACCCTATTGTAAAGGCACTTGTACAACACAGAGAATTGGTGCACACATAACCCAACAGTGATTACTGGAGAAATCTGAAAACAGGATACTTTTAATTCTTACTATCAAAAGATGAGGCATGAAATGCCAGGTGAAAGAATCACTTGTCTCCTCTTCATATGTAGCTTGACCCTAAGTATTTACTTTTTGAAAGAGAGAGAGAGTAATAGCTTTCTTTTTTTTCCTCTTTACCTCACTTCCTGTCTACCCTCTTTTCCCGAGTTGTCTTTTGTTTTCTGCAGCTAAAAAGTCCAAAGTTTTCAGACTATGATCTGGGGGAATGAGGTTCTGCCACTCAGTCTCTGCCAGGGAAAGTTGCTGGGTAACCTTGGGCTATCACACACTTTCAGCCTAGCCTACCTCACAGAATCGTGGTAAGGTTAAAATGGAGGAGGGGAGAACTAGGCATGCTGTTCTAAGCTCTTTGGGGGAAAGGCGGGACAAATAAATTAATGTTAGCCTTCCATTATAAGGAAGCAACCAACACAATGTTAAACACCTGAAGCACCATCCTGTAATCCAGTAGATGACACTGCTGGATGATATAAAGTCAAAATGGTGATTAAATAATTCAATTAATTATATTTATGGTGAAAAGATTGTTGTGTTGAGATAGCAAGATGAAACGGGGGTGGGGGGGGAGACCCAACCTAAAAACAAAGCTGAGAATCCAAGAGGTTGTTTGAAACAAGACCTAAATAAAACAATGAAATGTATTTATTATAAAGTGTTTATGCATATATTAAAAACAAGCCCATATGGCAACAGATAGAGGGTTCATAGAATCATAGAATCATAGAATTGGAAGGTACCACCAGGGTCATCTAGTCCAACCCCCTGCACAACGCAGGAATTTCACAACTATCTCCCCCACACACTCCCCCATTGTCCCCTACTCCATGCCCAGAAGATTGCCAAGATGCCCTCCCTCTTATGATCTGCCATCTAGCCTCTGCTTAAAAACCTCCAGGGAAGGAGAGCTCACCACCTCCCGAGGAAGCCTGTTCCACAGAGGAACTGCTCTAACTGTTAGAAAATTCTTCCTATTGTCTAGATGGAAACTCTTTTGATTTAATTTCAACCCATTGGTTCTGGTCCGTTGGTTCTGGTTAATAATTAAAGCCACATGCCAAACATGTTTCAGCCCTCAAGTTTTCCTCAGTGGTCTAATACAACACATTTTGCATGCATAAAATTTCGGCCCTCAAGTCTTCCTCAGTGGTCTAATACAACACATTTTGCGTGCATAAAATTTCAAATACAAACGTCATCATTTACAGTCAGCCCAGAGACAGCAAACAGAGTTTGCTGATTCAAAAAGAGTCTGAAACTTTCTAGCACCATCTCAATATTTAATGCTCCAGACAAGCTATTGTTTGTATACATATATATTTGGACAGAATTCTTTTTGACCTACTTGAAGGGCTCATTCTGGGAGGTTCTGAGCTGTGCCGAGCAGTCCCCGCGTCATCTCTGGATGCTCAGCCCATCCCACAGGGCGCTCGATGATCTCTTAGAGAGCAGAGCACCGTGGAGCCGTCCGTGTGCCGGCTGAGGCCTCGTCTCCAGCAGTAGGATGTCATCTGGGGATTACAGTCAGGTTGCCTGGCATGATTCATCTGCAGGCTCTGAAAAAAATCCACTGTGACTTTTGTCTCTTTCTCTTTAAATCAAGCACCTTAACGTTAGTGTTTCAGGGGGGAGATGCATATCGAATGTGATGATCCCAACGGGGGCGGGGGGGGGAGACTCTTCTCAAGAAGTTTCTCAGGTGAAGAAACTAAATCTAGCTTCTTTCTTGTTCTTTTTTTTTTTTAAGCCTTATCCTCCAGCGTGAAAGTAATGTATTCTTCCCTGCGCTGACCATTATGAATTCCATTTCCACCAGTTCTTTAATCAAAGCAGAGCTCGGTGAATTGCAAATATGAAGAGAGAAAACATTAAACGTAGGGAAAAGGGCAACTTGTTCATCTGTAATTTTTGTCAAAGTGACAGCCTGAAAATTACAAAGATAAATACTTCGCTAAATAGGGTTATAAAGGTGCGGTTTCTCTTTTGCAGAAGATTTTTTTAATGCTTTTTCCAAACTCCTCTTTTATTTTAAAGGAGGGGGGCAGAAACTAGGGGAAGATGGGCAGAACTGTCGGCGTCCTTGGGTGTTACCAAGATAGGGTTGCCAGGTCCTTCTTTGCCACCGACGGGAGATTTGGGGGGTGGAGCCTGAGGAGGGTGGAATTAGGGGAGGGGAGGCACTTCAATGCCATAGAGTCCAATTGCCAAAGCAGCCGTTTTCTCCAGGTGAACGGATCTCTATCGGCTGGAGATCAGTTTTAATAGCAGGAGATCTCCAGCTAGTACCTGGAGTCTGGCAACCCTGAGAGAAGATCTATCTGCCCCTTCGCTTTGAGTCATGAATTCTGGAGCCCCAACAGAGTGGTTTAACTCACATGACAGAAAGGTTAAGGAGGCTTTGCGGATATCTTCCCCCCAAACCGAAACGGAGATCACAGTGGCAGGGGACCATTAAAGAAGGACCATTCCTGGTCAGTAGAGATGATTGGACCACATAGAAGCATGGATCATTGCAGCATGTGTGAGAGCCAGAGTGGTGTAGTGGTTAAGAGCGGTGGTTTGGAGCAGTGGACTCTGATCTGGAGAACCGGGTTTCATTCCCCACTCCTCCACATGAGAGGCAGACACTAATCTGGTGAACTGGATTTGTTTCCCCACTCCTACACATGAAGCCTGATTGGTGACCTTGGGCTAGTCACAACTCTCTCAGAGCTCTCTCAGCCTCACCCACCTCACAGGATGTCTGTTGTGGGAAGGGGAAAGGGAAGGTGATTTTAACCCAGTGTGATTCTTCCTTAAGTGGTAGAGAAAGCCAGCATATAAAGACCAACTCTTCTTCATGTGGAGTTGCTGATTTGCAAGATGGAGGAATGCTCTGCATGCCCAGTTTGTAGAATTTATGCTGCTTATCTTGCTCCCTTCCCGTCCCCCTTTGGCCAGTCCTGCTTCATAGCCTAGAACTGCAGCAAACCAGACACAGAGGAACTGGCTTATTTTCTGTATATATTGACTGTATTTATAGTCTGCCTATCTCACGGAGACTCGAAATGGGTTATACAGTGTGAGTCGGTAACAGTCCATACAAAGAGACATCTAATAAGCACAAGGTTGGCCGATACAATCAATATGAGGAGACACGCAATGGGGAACATACTGGAAATTGGATTACCAAAAGCTGCAGGAGCATAGAATACTAGGCATGATACACAGTCAATACAATAAAGAAAAACAGTATCACATCAGTAGAAAAAAATGAAATGACAACAGGGTAATATGTGCAGTGAACTCATAGAATCATAGAGTTGGAAGGGACCACCAGAGTCATCTAGTCCAACCCCCTGCACAATGCAGGAAATACGTCCCATACACAATGGTGTAACAGCTATGCACCTTCCTGAACAATTTCATCATAGTATAGTTCTATTACCTTTGCTTTTTTTCCCTCACATTTACCAAGGGTTGCCAACTTCCAGGTGGCACCTGGAGATCTATTACAATTGATTTCCAGATGACAATGATTAGTTCCCCTGGAAACAGGGTTGCTAACCTCCAGGTACTAGCTGGAGATCTCCTGCTATTGCAACTGATCTCCAGCTAATGGAGATCAGTTCACCTAGAGAAAATGGCCGCTTTGGCAATTGGACTCTATGGCATTGAAGTCCTTCCCCTCCCCAAACCCTGCCCTCCTCAGGCTCCACCCCAAAAACCTCCTACCATGACAAAGAGGCACCTGGACCCCTACGTGGAGAAAATGGCTGATTTGGAGGGTGCGATCTATTGCATTATACCCTGCTAAGGTAAACCTCCAGGTAAACCTAGTCTTACCAGCTTTGCCATTGGGAAAAGAGCAGCCCTGTCTGACAACCATAGAAGCTATGCAGGGGATCATGGCCTGCACACACACAAAAAAAGACCATGCAGGAGAGAAGCCACACTGCCATGCAGAAGGCAACTGGGTGCAATCAAGCAGGAAAGTTGATTGGAGCCAGCGTGGAGTAGTGGTTTGGAGTGGTGGTTTGGAGCGGAGGACTCTGATATTGAGAACTGGGTTTGATTCCCCACTCCTACACATGAGCAGAGGACTCTAATCTGGTGAGCCGGGTTGGTTTTCTCACTCCTCCACATGAAGCCAGCTGGGTGATCTTGTGCCAGTCACAGTTCTCTCTGAACTCTCTCGGGCCCACCCACCTCACAGGGTGTCTGTTGTGGGGAGGGGAAGGTGATTGTAAGCCAGTTTGATTCTTCCTTAAGAGGTAGAGAAAGTTGGCATATAAAACCCAACTCTTCTTCTTCTTCTTCTTCTTCTTCCTCTGCTTAGCAGGGGGAAGCTTAGGCAACAATCCTTGGAGTGTTACAAGTGTGTTGGAGTGTTATAAGTCCCTTTATCTTCATTAGCGAAATGTTGGAAGTTGATGTTAAAGGCTATGAAACGAGGCATTCCTAGAGGTGGCAATCCAAAGCAGAATTGGTGCAATACTGGAAGAAATGAGGTAGAACTTACCACAAGGGTTGAATAAATTCTAAAATATCCCAAGGTTGCTCTAACAAACCAATCTATTTTCCTATGCTTTCTACCCATTTCCTACACATTATGGTACAGTCGCCTCCCCATTCCATATCCATATTCTCTCATTCTTATTGACTTTTTCTGTTTAGAATGCACCAGTTCTTTTAAATGTAAATTATTTGGCTTTTAAAAAAAAATCTTATTTTTTAAGATATGAAAAGAAGCTGTCTAAATCAGAAACTAATTGGCTGCCAAATTACAGGTATATACAAGTCAGTTGTTGTTTTTTACACACACACACAATTAGAGGTAAGCAAAAGGCATCAGGAAATGTTACAAAAAAAACTGACTTTTCTTTAATAATAAAACTGCTGACACTGTTTCATTTGCCTTTACACAGGAAAGGAACACTGTGTGAACAGTCTAACAAGATAGATGGATTACAGAGACAGAAAAAGAGAGAAGGAGACCAAATAATTCACAGATTGCCCGATGAAGAATTGCATTTCCTCAGAAGGCTAAGGGGACCTCATGCTCATCTGCAGTAATTCTTCGTAGGAACTAAATGAAAACAGACAATAGCTGTAGCTGTTAATTTTGGTCAGTATGTACCTTCTTCTTCTAAGACAGATCTGCCAGTTTGGGTCTTCCTCTTTTTCATTTAGGATTCATTAAGAATTAAATATTCCCCTGAAACAGAGCAATATAGCCCCAAAACTTGCTTGGATTGGGTCAGATAGGGCAAAGTAAGCACAAATGGTTCCTGGTGTGTAATGTTTTATCCCCTTTAGGCAACCCCTGGTATGCATCACCTGGAATGGTACCTAGGTTTGCCAACCTCCAGGTATTAGCTGGAGTTCTCCCGCTATTACAATTGATCTCCAGCCAATAGAGATAAGTTCATCCCGGCATTGAGATCTTTGGAAGAAGCCATTATGGCTCATTGAGAATCTGAACCTACTATGGTGAACTTACGATCGTCTATTTTTTGTATAGGATTATATAGCTGATGAAGCTCAAAGAGAAATGTGTTCATATGATCTAGACGAGTTGTCCAGATGTTCAATTTATGGGACTAGCTTTGATATGTATTTCCAAGTCAAGTCTATTACTTCATTCTGAAAGAAAGAAAAGAGGATACTGTTACTCCTATTAAACTCAAGATCAATTACAAGTGATACTTGCCTTTATACATGATACATTGTATCTAGCATCATTACTGTCTGCTCAGAACTTTTTGACTGGAAAAACACTTGTTGCAATTTGTCAATCTGTGCTTATTTTGTATGTTGTATTTTGTATTTTGTAATTTGTATATATTTATATTCTACCACTTTTTCACCTGAACACCAATATACTGTATTTAAATTTGCAATTTATATTTGTGCTGGTTCTTGGTTTGTTAACCTCCAGGTACTAGCTGGAGTTCTCCCGCTATTACAACTGATCTCCAGCCGATAGAGATCAGTTCGCCTGGAGAAAATGGGGGCTTTGGCCATTGGGCTGTATGGCATTGAAGTCCCTCCCCTCCCCAAACCCCGCCCTCCCCAGGCTCCACCCCCAAAAACCTTCCACCGGTAGCAAAGAGGTACCAGGCAACCCTAGCGGTACTCCTCTATGATGTTCTGAAATGACTTGTACTATTCTGCCCCTTGATTTTCCGTGGCATTCCATAATGATTTTTGCTGCCGATAAAGTCTTAGGCTTCTTTAACCCAACGAACAGGATGGCTTAGTTATACTGAGTAGAATGACTGTGAGGTAAAGGGGATTCCTTTTCTCTAAATTAATCAGCTGTTTTACCTTACGCAGAAATTGAGTTCACCGTGGTTCAAAAAGCATAACTGTTCCCTTTATAGTACTGGCTTCTTAGTTGCAAGATACAGTAGGTGTAAGGTAGGGTTGCCAGGTCCCTCTTTGCAACTGGTGGGAGGTTTTTGGGGCAGAGCCTGAGGAGGGTGGAGTATGGGGAGGGGAGAGACTTCAATGCCATAGAGTCCAATGGCCAAAGAGGCCATTTTCTCCAGGGACACTGATCTCCATCGGCTGAAGATCAGTTGTAATAGCGGGAGATCTCCAGCTACTACCAGGAAGTTGGCAACCCTAGTGCAAGGTCTTCTTTCTTTCTTAGAATTCCCCCAACAGACAGGTAGTCTCAAAGAGGTTTTTTTGACCATTTGCCACATAAGCTAATATCTTCCATACAACTGCTTATTTTCCTCACTTGCCACTTAGGCTGATAACTTCCACAAGAAGAGAAAAAACACAGACTTTTTCAGTCCACAGCACCTCCCTCAATCTCTCCTCCGACTCCAACCCTCCTAACAAGACCAGTCAACTCTTCCCCCTAGGGTACACTACCATCCCATCATAATGCCCTTCCCTCGCCCATCCAGCTTCCTCTTTCTGACCTTAAAGGCCTGCA
Organism: Euleptes europaea; assembly: GCF_029931775.1. Lineage (NCBI taxonomy): Eukaryota > Metazoa > Chordata > Lepidosauria > Squamata > Sphaerodactylidae > Euleptes > Euleptes europaea. The sequence continues at coordinate 2,327,881 of NC_079327.1, read as the reverse complement.
TTTTTAAACCACAGCGAACTGACATACAAAACCCCACATTAATTTGCAGGAATAAAACATACACAAATCAGCAAAACATTACATAGTGGTTGTAGAGTTATTTAATAAAGGTAGCCAATTTCCCTGACAAAAAAAGAAAGGCAAAGAATATATTGTTTGCAATACAATTCCAAACTCCTTTCCTGAATCGAGAGAAAGGGATATGCATTAATTGATTGCAGGGTGAGCAGAGACAGTGATCCAGTTTTAATCCGTGATGAGCGAATCAGCCAGGTAAACTTTTCAGCACCACATATAATCTGTGGTTTTTTAATCTAGTACATGTCCTTTCGAAAACACCTTTCTATAGAAATCTCTAGAACGATGATGCTGAAATAAATTTCCAAGAAGAGTGTTTATGTTTCATATATAGACCTATAGTACCACCCTGTGGCAAAGTCCTGGCCTAGCCTGGTTCTTCTTTTCTTTTCTGCATAAAGAGCTCTCAAACATGTACGGCCGCTGCCACCCAGTGGCTCCTGAGAAACAAAGTGAAAATCCCAAGCCAAACCTTCTTTGACTAGTCAAAATGTGGAAACTCTTTTAAGGGGTTTGAAAATGTGTCTTTAAAGAAAGTTTGGTTCTTAAAAAAAAATCATTGGGTGGAATATTTCTTTTGCAAACACAGTCTTAAACAGGATGAAATGTTATAGAATGCCACCATTTTATTTTTCTGGGGCTGATCTGCAGAAGATCAGATTGGGGAGGGGTTGTGGCCCAGTGGAAGAGCATCTGCTTAGCATGCAAAAGGTCCCAGGTTCATGTGATGTGAAAGACCCCTGCCTGAGACCCTGGAGAGCCCTGCCAGTCCGATGCTGACTTTGATGGACCGAGGGTCTGATTCAGTATAAGGCAGCTTCATGTGTTCAAGAGGATAGGGAACACAGGATAATGGAAAAGTTGGGGAGGAGAGACTCTGGCAGGCAGCTACATCTGATACCCCCAAGCACTGAGTTTAGAGCTCCTAGACAGCCAACTACAAGTTGGATTTATTCAATTTAATATGAACTGGGCTGGAAGATGTAAGCCTTGCTAAGAAAAGGCTGGTGGATTATTTTATTTATTTATTTGCTTGTTTGTTTAAAACATTTATTAGCTGCCTTCTTCCTTGTGGAGCTCAAGGAAGCTTCCAATAAATAGATCAAATGCATAGAAGAAAATGCATTAAAACATAAAACCAAAATTTAAAATCACCACTCAGGACTGCTACTAAACTTTACCAAATGCAGTTAGGGTTGCCAGGTCTGTCTTTGCCACCGGCAGGAGGTTTGTGGGGCAGAGCCTGAGGAAGGCGGGGTTTGCGGAGGGGAGGGACTCCAATTCCATAGAGTCCAATTGCCAAAGCAGCCATTTTCTCCAGGGGAACTGATCTCTATCGCCTGGAGATCAGTTGTAATAGCAGGAGATCTCCAGCTAGTACCTGGAGATTGGCAACCCTAAATGCACTCCTAAATAACACCATCTTCAGCTGCCTCTTGAAGATTGACAGTGGGGGAGCCAGGCGCACCTTCCTGGGGAGATGGTTCCATAATCGTGGGGCTGCCACTAAAAAGGCCCTCTCTCATGTACCCACCAGACAAGGTTTTTTGATCAATGGGGAAATCAGGAGGGCCTCTCTCTGTGATCTTAATTCCCAGGCAAGAACATAGGGGAGACAACAGTTCTCCAGAGTAACTTATTGCCCGCAATTCTCACTGACATTCAAGGAGGATGACAAAATATTTTAAAAATTCAATCAGACAGCATAAGAGATCCAATAAACAACCCCATAGGGCTGAGATTACAGAAGTCAGGAAAACAATGCAAAAAGAAAAAAGTATCAGACGTAATAGATCATTAAGAATACAGAATATGGAATTTAAAAAGTAGGAGACAATGGAACAAAAGCAAGACAATGCATACAATAAACACTGGAATAGACTACAATCCTGTTCCTTTTTTAAAGAAGTATTATCTGGAACCATTCCTTTCCCTACAGCCCTATTCGCCTTTAGAATCACCATCTGCTTATTATTCAAATAACGTATCAGACAAGAAGAATTTCATTCAGGTCAGTTTCTAAACTGTATCTTAAACGGCTGCTGCTTTTTAAAAAAGAAAACCCTGATATGAGCTTGTGAAGAGTAACGTTCTGTTTCTTTTCTACCTATGCTATGTTATATATTCATAAATGTGTGAGCCGGCACTAGGGTTGCCCACTAAGAAGAGCGGAGTCTCTGCACAGTAGTACTGTATAGCCTGGCTGCTTGCGGAAGAAGTTAACACTGAGGCTCGTTACTCAGAAAAAGAAATAGAAGGCCTTTATTGTAGGAGAGGTAAGAGAGGCAGAGGAAAGGCTTCTAGCTAACCGTCCAAGCTAGGAAGGAGAGAGACTGTAGCTAGGGTTGCCAACCTACAGGTGGTAGCTGGAGATCTCCCACTTTTACAACTGATCTCCAGCTGATAGAGATCAGTTCACCTGGAGAAAGTGGCCGCTTTGACAATTGGACTCTATGGCATTATACCCCATTGAAGCCCCTCTCCTCCCCAAACTCTGCCCTCCTCAAGATCCACCCCCAAAATCTCCAGGTATTTCCCAACCCAGAGCTGCCAACTAGGGTTGCCAGGTCCCTCTTTGCCACCGGCGGAAGGTTTTTGGGGCGAAGCCTGAGGAGGACTGGGTTTGGGGAGGGGAGGAACTTTAATGCCATAGAGTCCAATTGCCAAAGTGGCCGCTTTCTGCAGGGGAACTGATATCTATCGCCTGGAGATCAGTTGTAATAGCGGGAAATCTCCAGCTACTACCTGGGGGTTGGCGACCCTACTGACAACCCTAATTGTAGCAAGCATGGCTAGGCCTGATGGTGGATGGAGGAACAGCGAGAGGAATGACCAGAAAGAAGGATCCCCTGAGTTAGCATTTGGGGTGACAAAGGAGCATCAGCAGATGGAGGTGAAGGAAAGATCAGCGAGCGCCCCCTCCGGCCCTTTTCTGACTCTGCTGTCCTCCTTTGAGACTCCGAAGTCTGAGCTAGCATTGAGTGACAGGGCCAAAAACCTCCCTGCAAAGAGGGACCTGGCAAGAGGGACGAAGAGGGACCTGGCAACACTATCCATGGTGCTGAAGGCTGTGCCCTCTTGCCTCCTGGCACCTACCTATTTATCTGTCACATTTTTATCTTCTGAGGTTTTCCCCGGCCCCAGAATTACAACTACTCTCCAGACTACAGAGTGTGATCCCCCCTGGAGAAAATGGCTGCTTTGATGGGCAGACTGTATGGCATTATACCCTGCTGAGGTCCATCCCCTCCCCAAGCCCTGCCTTCCCCAAGCTCCACCCCCAAATTTCCAGGGATTTCCCATCCCAGATTTGCCACCCCTGCCTGCCCACTAGGGTTGCCCACCTCCAGGTAGTAGCTGGAGATCTCCTGCTATTACAACTGATCTCCAGCCGATAGATATCAGCTCACCTGGAGAGAATGGCCGCTTTGGCCATTGGACTCTATGGCATTGAAGTCCCTCCCCTCCCCAAACCCCGCCCTCCTCAGGTTCCGCCCCAAAAACCTCCCTGTGAAGAGAGATCTGGCAAGAGGGACAAAGAGTGACCTGACAACCCTATCCATGGTGCTGAAGAAGGTCCTAGCAACCCTATCCATGGTGCTGAAGGCAGTCCCCTCTTGCCTCCTGACACTTACCCCCTCACCTCTGCAGGAGTATATCGTATACCTTGCAGCTGTGGAGAAGTTTACATCGGGACCACAAAACGCAGCATACAAACAAGGATAAAAGAACATGAAAGATACTGCAGACTTGGCCAACCTGAGAAATCAGCAGTGGCTGAACATGGACTGACACAAACAGGACACAGGGTCTTATTCCAAGACACTGAAAGACTGGACAATTCTACCAACTATTTTGTCAGATTGCACAGAGAAGCCATTGAAATTCATAAACATCAGCACAACTTTAACAGAAAAGAGGAGAGTTTAAGAATGAATAAGGCTTGGCTTCCTGCCCTGAAAAACCTCCAGACAAAGACAACATTCAACAATAGCCATACAGATTAGCTTTGGATTACACACATTAACAGATCACTTCAGGATACAATGGTTCCATATTAACATACCATACCCTCATTAGCACATTATCTTGATACTTACAGGACAATACTTTTGCAGGACAATACTCAGCTCAAACCCAACCCCTTTCTGACTATATATTACTCTTCCTACACCCTTGACACTGAGAGACACTGTCCTTCAGTATTACTACTCTGAAGATGCCTGCCACAGTTGCTGGCGAAACGTCAGGAAAGAAAATTCCAAGACCACGGTTACACAGCCCGGATAACCTACAAGAACCAATGAACTCTGACCGTGAAAGCCTTCGACAATACTTACCTGTTTATCTGTCACATTTTAATCTTGTGTTTCAGGACAAGTTCAGGGTTCTCCCTTACTCCCTGGGCCATCTCCACCATGGGTGGAGTGTGGTGGAGTAATATACCCTTGTATGCAGATGGGGGAAAGCTATGGGTGGATGGAATCTGCTCTGTGCTTGGAGCCGAGCTGGGACTGCCCATAAAGCTGGCATGTCTGTGGCAGCCCAGGAGCTGCGGTCCCAGGAGCTGGGAGGTAGGACTATAACTAGGCTCAGATCATGAACACATGAAGCTGCCTTCTACTGAATCAGACCCTCGGTCCATCAAAGTCAGTATTGTCTACTCAGACCGGCAGCAGCTCTCCAGGGTCTCAATCAGAGGTCTTTCACATCACCTACTTGCCTAGTCCCTTTAACTGGAGATGCCAGGGACTGAACCTGGGTCTCTCTGCATGCCAAGCAGATGCTCTACCACTGAGCCAGGTTCTCAGGCAGGGGTCTTTCACATCACCTACCTTCCTGGTTCCTTTAAGTGGAGATGACATTGGTTGAACCTGGGACCTTCGGCATATCAAGCAGATGCTGTACCACTGAGCCACAGTCCCTCCCCTATTTAACAAAGAAATCCCAGAGTTCAGTCCAGCATCTTTATTTGGGGGGATGAGGGCAAATAAAGATATAACATATGGTTTATATTGTAATTGTCTGTTTTAAAATTGTTAGCTTTCTTGGTGGCCCTTTTTCCCACCTTCTGGGGATGGAGTATGGGTCTTTGTGAATGAATGAATGAAAGAAAGAAAGAATGAAATAATGAAATAAATAAGATCCATGGCTGAGTTCTAGGCTGATTTATGGGTTCTGCTCCAGGTGAGCTCCATGCAGTCTATCCTCTGCTACCTCATCTCCACCCCAGCCACCGATCCCGCGACTTCCTTTAATGAGGGGGAAATGTATATAACAGTTTTAAAAGTACAGGTTAATATTTTCTCCAGCCTGCAATTATGCAAATCAGTAACGGTGCAAAAGGAGTTGTATGACTTCTCCTTCCTTGTACCAGATTATTTGCACAGGTCTCTTAAATCAAACACAAAAACTGATACTGCAATTAGTTTTGATCCAAAAGTTAGAGAGAAGGAGTTATTCAGGGCCAGACTATAATGAGGGGAGTTTAAAAGTTGCGGTTTCATCACACAGCTCAAATCTTCTCTCAGATAATTCTAGGTCATTGGACACAGCCAGAATGCTAAGTGAGTCACTTCACCCTTTGCATTGTTCAGTTTTAAAAATGGAAAGAAGACGACATACAATACCTGGAAGATGTTAACCTGCTCTATTGAGCATGTGTTTGTTTGTTACCTACTGAATTATTCACAAATGACATAAGGACAACCATTGATGTTGTGGTTGAAGAGGCAAGCCTTTCTCCACATTTTCAAAGTTAGAAGTGGGTTGTCCTGTTAGGCTGCAGTAGCAGAACAAAATTCAAGTCCAGGGAGTAAAATGTGAAAAGTCACCTGCATCACAAGCATGATGGCGGTGATAGCTTGAGGAATCAGCAGAAACACTATGGTTTTACCGTAGCGTTTCTGGTGATTCCTACAGCTACCACTGTTGCTTCCGGGTTTCCCCGAGAAGTAATGTCATGCTTAGGATGCCACCCCACACACACACACCATGCCCCTGTTCCCAGCCCTTTCGCCTGGCAAACCTATGACAGAGTAGCAGACCCCAACCATACATTTCACTAGAAGCTGCCAACTGCACAGGGATTTGATTTAAGTGTACTTTATTTGGTAGGTTATGAAATGTTATGTGTTTTCTTGAAATCATCTGGATAGTTTGTGGAATGGTGATTTTTACGAATGGGGAGGGGAGGGACTTCAATGTCATCGAGTCCAATTGCCAAAGCTTCCATTTTCTCCAGGGGACCTGATCTCTATCAGCTGGAGATCAGTTGTAATAGCAGATCTCCAGCTAGTACCTGGAGCTTGGCAACCTTACCTATGTTGTTGGTTAAATTCAGATCCTTTCCTCCTTAATATCACAGTAAGCAACAGCTATAACAAGGGTTGATCACTCACCATTAGATGAACAGTCCACCTCCACCAGTTTTCTGACTAGGACAAAGATATATAACATGATGGAATATGTTCAATATTGCTCCTAATTAGGCTTGCCAACCTCCAGGCACTAGCTGAAGATCTCCTGTTATTACAACTGGTCTCCAGCCGATAAGAGATCAGTTCACCTGGAGAAAATGGCTGCTTGGGCCATTGGACTCTATGGCATTGAAGTCCCTCCCCTCCCCAAACCCTGCCCTCCTCAGGCTCCACCCCAAAAGCTTCCCGCCAGTGGCAAAGAGGGACATGGCAACCCTACTCCTAATAGTAGGAATATGTAGGAGGAAAATAGGAAGTCAGTGCTAGGGAACACCTCTCATGTGATCAAGTGACAGAAAGGGTGTTTATGGGAAGTAGAAGAAAAAGACAGTTTAAAATCAAAAACTTGTTCCTTTTCAAACTATTAGGAACTTCACCAGTTGTGTTATTACTCCTCAGGTTCTTCAAACCGTTTCCCATTGTGAGGCTCTTAAACACTTTCAGTTTATTTAATGACTGTTTGTTTTGAGTATCATTAAAATTTGATGTGACTTGAGGCAGAACCTCGCCACCAATCGACTTATTAAATGATAGGAGTCCCTGAAGAAAACAAGGCCTTGATATTAACTATCCTATCTTTTAAATCATTGCTGGGGGATAAAAAAAAATTAATTTATCATTTCTGCTTATCGCTCCGGATTCTTGGGAGACCCATGAAAATCACCAAGAAATGTTCCCGTGGACTATGCATCATCGCTAATGAGTGTCCTGCTGTTCACAAGAAACTGCGATTTAAGTGCCCTGGTTGCTGAGAAGCAGGAATACCGATGAATCCCAGCTTTCTTTTTTAAAAGAAACAAGTTTCGGCATTCATTACTGCCATCATAGGCTTCTAAGTGGGTGCGCTCCTCCTGAAAGCTCTGAAGCCACAGGAGGGCTCAGTGTAGGGTAGCCAGCTCGAGGTTGGAAAATACCTGGAGATGGAGCCTGAGGAGGGTGGGGTTTGGAGAGGGCAGGGACTTTAACGCCATAGGACATTTATGCTTGGTAATTAGCAGCACGTTCCAGGCTGAAGTGCCCCACAAGTTTTTCATGCTGAACCGTCATTCAGGAAATGACTGCGAAGCTGGCCCATACCTGCTTCGCATTTCTTACGTACCCCTTTAATGCGACCTTTGTGTTTGCTCTGCCCCCGCCTTGAAGAATCCCCTCAAGGAAGCATGCAAAATCACAGCTGCATGTTAGCTATGCAAACAGCTGTTGCTAATGGAAGGACCGAAGGAGCAGGCGAGTGGGGGGGGGGTTCTCCTTTTGCATTGGGACCGTGAATAGGCATTTTAAAGGTCGCATTTAAAAAGAAGAGCTTTGAGTTAGCATCAAAATTGACCCTGCATAAATGGCCATAGAGTCCAATTACCAAAGCGGCCATTTTCTCCGGGGGAACCGATCTCTGTCACCTGGAGATCAGTTGCAATAGCAGGAGATATGCAGCTACTACCTGGAGGTTGGCAACCCTACTTCCACCACCCCTGCCCTCCTTCTTCAGCTTCTCAGAACCAGGCAAAAGGTTGAAGGACAGAACCCCCACACACACACCAGGGTTGCCGGCCTCCAGGTGGGACCCAGAGATCTCCCGCTTTTACAACTGATCTCCAGACAACAGAGATCAGTTCCCCTGGTGAAAATGGCTGTTCTGGAGGGTGGACTATATCCCTTCCCTCCCCAAATCCCACCCTCCCCAGGCTCTACCCCCCACTCCCCAAGAAATCTCCAGGTATTCCCCAATGAGAAGTTGGCAACCCTAGGTTAAAATCAAGAAGCATTTTGATACTGAGGTCCTTTTCCTGTTCACTAACCTAGGAAGCCCAAAAGCCAAAACTTGCCTCTCAGTTCTCTCTAAAGGGGAATTCTGGAAAACAGACTCCTGCTATTGGCAGCACCAGCAAACCTAATTTGGTTGCCCGGCACCTGAAAAGTCCAGATTTTAAAACAAGGCTTTGATAAATAATTTGCCAAAGACCATTATAGAGGTCTATAAAATTATGCATGGTTTGGAGAGAGTGGACAGGGAGACTTTTTTCTCCCTCTCCCATAATACTAGAACGCGGGGTCATCTGCTGAAGCTGGAGGGTGAGAGATTCAAAACAGATAAAAGGAAGGATTTCTTCACACAACGCAGAGTTAAATTGTGGAACTCCCTGCCCCAGGATGTGGTGATGGCTGCCAGCTTGGAGGGCTTTAAAAGTGGAGTGGACATATTCATGGAGGAAAGAGGCTACTAGTAAAAATGGATACTAGTCACGAGGCTTACCTACTCTCTCCAGGATCAGAGGAGCAGGCCTATCACATCAGGTGCGGTGGAAGACAGGCAGGATGGTGCTGCTGCAGTCGTCTTGCTTGTGAGCTTCCTGGAGGCACCCGGTTGGCCACTGTGTGAACAGACTGCTGGACTTAATGGGCCTGGGTCTGATCCAGCAGGGCCTTTCTCATGTTCTTATGTTCTTATTTGCTTCCCTGAAGTGGCAATTAAAAAAACGTTCTCTGTGTCAAAGCTATCAGGGAATGACTGATAGATGCATTTTTAGTATTGACACGTTTCATTCCTTGACAGTAAAACTAACAGAGAAATCCCCTGTGTGAGGAGACTCAAAATGACGCGTTTTATCCATTCTTTTTGAGAAAGACCTTCGGAATATTGTTTTCCTTTTCTTTTTTATTCAAAACTGGATTTTTTCCCCCTAAAAATCAATACAATGACGTTTTAAAAGGCTTTGAATGTTGCGAGAATATTTGTGTAGCTTACTAAAACCATCTTTTCCCCTTGGTAGCTTCTCTGTGTGGTTTTTTTAAAAATTCAATATAAGATGACAGGATCCATAAAAGTACTGTCACAGACGCCCCCTGTATTTCCAGCTGTAAGTAAAAAAGTCAGCTCAGAGAAAGAAATTTAATGTTGAAAAACGAAAGCACCATTTCTCCATTCACCCTTCTTCGCACCCTTCCTGAGCGGATTTTAGCTCTCTGCCCCCCCCCAACAACACAACTCCACTCTGCAAATTCTTCAAAGTCTGAGCAGTCTCTCACCTGCAATGCAAAACTCACTTATGAGACTTAGGGTTGCCAACTCCAGGTTGAGAAATACCTGGACATTTGGGGGGTGGAGCCAGGGGAGGGTTTGGGGAGGGGAGGGACCTCAGCAGGGACCTTCAAGTACCTTCAAGTACTTGAAGATGGTTATCATATCCCCTCTCAGTCTTCTCCTCTTCAGGCTAAACATGCCCAGCTCCTTCAACCTTTCCTCATAGGACTTGGTCTCCAGACCCCTCACCATCTTTGTTGCCCTCCTCTGGACATGTTCCAGCTTGTCTACATCTTTCTTAAATTGTGGTGCCCAAAACTGAACACAGTACTCTAAGTGAGGTCTAACCAGAGCAGAGTAAAGTGATACCATCACTTCATGTGATCTGGACACAATACTTCTGTTGATGCAGCCCAAGATCGCATTTGCCTTTTTAGTTACCGCATCTTGGTTGCCAGAAGATCAAATGTAATAGCGGGAGATCTCCAAGTGCCACCGGAAAGTTGGCTACTCTGCTGATGGTGTCTTTCTGTCTCCCCTCAGTCTTTTTACTAGTTCTGGGCTCAAGGTGGCTTACAAATTTTATAAATGGTTTAAAACCAATTACAAGGGAAAGGGGGAGGGCAGGTAATCTGGAGATAATTTGTAATTCCACGAGATCTCCAGGCCCCCCCTGGAGGTTGGCAACCCTAGCTGGAGAGAGCAAAACCGTTCCCAAATAAATATTTTTAATGTTTTGAAAATGTTCTCCTTAATATTTAACATTTTGAAAGTGTTCTCATTGAGAAGAGAGACGTTAAACCACCATGCAGTTTAACCCATTCTGGAAACCAAAGGGCTACTTGGGAGGGCATCTTGGCCATCTTCTTGGCATGGAGTAGGGGATCACTGGGTGTGTGTGTCGGGGGGAGGTAGTTCTAAATTTCCTGCATTGTGCAGGGGGTTGGACTAGATGACCCTGGTGGTCCCTTCCAACTCAATGATTCTATGAAAACAGGAGTATGGTCAGAATTAACAATTACATTTCTATCACAGGCTATAATGTGGGGCATCAAGGAAGCTGAAACAAAAATGTAATATAATCAGAAGTAATTATGATACAGAGAAGAAACATAAGTATAATCTCTGTCCCTTGAGCGCAAAATACACCAAGGATCAATCAAACCTAGTTCAGCCTTATAAGCTTTAAGTATAGATCTCAGCAAATAATATTCTTTGTGTGTGGGTGTACTTCAATCTAAAACTGTATCTAGTATTTCATTAAAATCTTCCCACTCCAGTAAATAATTATATGTAAAATTTACGAGGTAACTGAAACACTGATGAAACGTATCTGAAGAATCCACACTTGGACTGTACACATTAATCAAAACAATAATAGAATCAGAGGTTTTCATTACCAAAATAATAAAGCGTTCATTTAAGCCTAATATCACTTGTTGAACCTGAAAAGAAAGTTTATGTATCGCTATAGCAACACTATTAGATTTATTAGATGTATCTGTAACATATACCTCTCCAACCCAGTCTCTATGCAGAAAATTCTTATCATTTGCCATTATACATGAGTTTCTTGTAAAAAAGAAGAAGCCACATCAGCATTAAGAACTTTCAATATAGAAATAATCACTGTGCACTTAGTAGATTCCCTCAGGCCCTTAATTTTCCATTATATCACGTTGAACATACAGTAAAGCTTGAAAATAATATATCCAATCAACAAAGCCCAGTTCTCCAACCTTAGAAAAGTTACCAAAAAAAAAACACACAGAGACCCTTAGTCTATAGAATAATTACTAAAAACTAATAAAAATACATTTGATGTAAAGATTACAGAGGCGGGGGGGAAAAAGAGAAACGATAATTCTATAAACCAGCCACCAACCACACAACAAAACTGCTCCCACCCCAAAGCAATGAAAAGGCAAAGAGAGAGAGAGAGAGAATTGCTCCCATGTAAGATGCCAGAGTTCTCAACAGTACTAGCTACTCCCAGCTATATAATTACAGGATTATACATGGCCTAGCTTTAGTACTAACAAATTAAGACAGGTGAATGGGAAAAAAACACTACAGAAATATCTATTTAAAACCTAGAGAGATAAACAATAGGAAAGCTGAATAGGGGGGAAAGAAGGGGGGAAATTGTGGCAACAAGCACAGGCTGTTACCTAGAAGCTGGCAATAGACCCAGACAGTTAAAACATAGTGTTAAAGACACAACATTAGCTCTGCTTTAAGCCTTATTCGTTTATACAATTGTAGACGATCTAATTGTAGACCACATCAAGCTGTTTGTTTCTGTGCAGTAGGATCTTGGGCAGTTGGAACCTCTTTGGGTCTTTTTAAAGAACAGTGGGAGAGCCAGCATGGTGTAGTGGTTAAAAGCGGTGGTTTGGAGTGGTGGACTCTAATCTGGAGAACTGGGTTTGATTCCCCACTCCTCCACATGAGCGGCAGACGCTAATCTGGTGAAGCGGGTTGGTTTCCACACTCTTCATAAACTCTTCCCTTCTTCATAAACCATGGTGTACAGCTTTTTATACCGTTTTGCTTGGGCTACTAAGAAGAAGACACCTAACCATTAACTACCCTTACCTAGATGGCCCAGGCTAATCAGATCTCAAATTGTGGAAGCTAAGCGAGGTCGGCCCAGGTTAGTACTTGGATGGGAGACCACCAAGGAAGTCCAGGTTTGCTAGGTAGAGGCAGGCAATGGCAAACCACCCCTGAACATCTCTTGCCTTGAAAACCCTATGGGGTCACTGTCTGAGACTAGTCGGCACTTTCGTCCTCCATATCTATTATTTGTCCTGATCTGGGTGGCCCCAACTAGCCCAATTTCGTTAGATATCAGAGGCTAACCAGTGTTGGTCCTCATTAGTATTTGGATGGGAGACCACCAAGAAATACCAGGGTCATGATGTGGAGGCAGCCAACGGCAAACCACCTCTGAATGTCTCTTGTCTTGAAAACCCTATGGGGTCACCATAAGTCAGCTGTGACTTGACAGGACTTTCCTCCGCCATATCTATTATTTGTCCTGACCTGGGAGGCCCAAATTAGCCTGATCTCGTCAGATCTCTTAAGCTAACCAGGGTTGGCCCTTGTTAGTATTTGGATGGGAGACCAACCAAGAAGTCCAAGGTTGCTACACAGAGGCAGGCAATGGCAAACCACCTCTGAATGTCTCTTGTCTTGAAAATCCCAAGGGCTTGCCGTAAGTCCACTGACCTTTACGCCGCCACCAAGCATAAGCAACTGAACTGCCTTTTGGATTTCGGAGAGCCACAGCGGCCTTGTTAACTGTATTTGAAAACTTTTCATTCCAGAGATCTGTGTCCTCTGCTATACATACCAACTAGAAGAACGACATAAATAAAACAGAGCTTCCTGCCTGCCCAGCTTCAAAAGGTTCTGAAACAGAAAGTGGAAGCCAGACATTCAGCCAATCTCCCTGCTCCCAAGCGATAGCTGTTCCTATTCTCTGAATTGTTCTGTCATAAGCAGCTCTTCCAGCCACTATTCAACAGGTAAAGGTAAAGGTGGTCCCCTGTGCAAGCACCGGGTCATTCCTGACCCATGGGGTGACATCACATCCCGACATTTCCTAGGCAGACTGTATTTACAGGGTGGTTTGCTAGTGCCTTCCCCAGTCGTCTACACTTTACCTCCAGCAAGCTGGGTACTCATTTTACCCACCTCGGAAGGATGGAAGGCTGAGTCAACCTTGAGCCGGCTACCTGAAACCAACTTCCGTCGGGACTGAACTCAGGTCGTGAGCAGAGCTTTCGACTGCAGTACTGCTGCTTACCACTCTGCCCCATGGGGCTCCGTCAATTCTTCCTGATAAATGCAATGTACATAAAAATACTGTGTAATAACAACGGAGGAAATATCTGATTAAAGATTTTCAGACACGCAGAAAAGCCTTGTGTATTCAGATAAGCTAGCACATTCCTTTTTTTGGAACGTGGAGGTCCTTCTGGCTGCCACATCCCTTTACTTACTTAATGAATCAGTGCTCAGCTATGTATTCTAAATGACTGATGTTTTCCTGATTACATGTTATCATGTTGCCCGTTATATCATCTCGACTGTGAAGCAGACATCAGATGACCTCACCACCAGAATTCACCCACACCCGAAATATCAATCACGGGCACCTGTCCAAAGACCCGTCAGCGGTGAGTCACGGCGGGCAATCTGCCTCCTCTTCTTTCCAAGGGCAATATATTTTCATGCCTCTCCTCAAAGCCAGGGAAGTCTTCAAGTGATTTGTTTCCTCTTACAGCTAATTATCATATTCTCCAACGTATCTTGAACGCTCCCTTGAGAGCTGGAGAAGAAATCCATTTCTGAACGGAAGCCGTCTCCAGGAGAGAGTGGAGAGATTGATATCGCATATGGGAATACTCAAGGGCTGTCTGGAAAGACATGAAGTAACCAAAGAAGAGCTTCTCAGCTGGGATTTGAGCTGGTTCACAATGGCCATTTATGCATGGGAGGTTTTGCCTTGGATTTGCTGCTCTCTAGATGCACGTTTTTCCATTCCAGATTCTCAAAACTCTGCATGGGGGCTTGTTTTTGAGTTCTGAGAATTCGGATGGGGGAAATGTGCATCTAGAGAGTGGCAAATCCAAGGCAAAGCCTCCCACGCATAAATGGCCACTGTTTTCCCAAAGGTGGCATTTTGTGTTTCCTACTTCCCCAGGGAAGATGACTGGGGAAGGCAATAGGAAACCACCCCATAAACAAAGTCTGCCTAGTAAACGTCGGAATGTGACGTCACCCCATGGGTCTTGCTTGCACGGGGGACTACCTTTACTTTTACTACTTCCCCAGGAGGTAGGGAATTCCAGAGGCAGCCTATTGCAGGGGTCCTGAACATAGAGCCCATGGGCACCTTGGCATCTGCCAACACCTTTCCTGGCGCCCACCAAGTGTTGGCCACTGGAGATCTGATCGGCTGGGCAGATTAAAACAACATTGTTTCAATGGCAGCTGCTACCAGAGTGTTGGTTGTATTCTCTCTCATTCCTCTTTTCCCATTGCATTTTATAAATTACCTCCGTTCTCCCCTGCACTTGAGTTTCCTCTCTGTGTGTTGTTCTGCTTTCTGCAGCAGCCATTTTGTGGTTGGCTCCACCTCCTGTGGCAGCTGTTTTTTGGTTGCTCCAACCACCCTCGGTCAGAATTCCAAAGGTGCGCACAGGCTCAAAAAAGTCAGGGACCCCTGGCCTATTGAGTTTCAAGGAGGTTCCCCCCCACACACACACCAAGGAAGAAGCAGTACAAACTGATCCCACCTCGCATGTCTGCAGAGTGGCCCCTTCTACCAGCCCGTTCTGCTGCAGGTGTAGAACCCACCTGAAGCTGGGGGACTCCTCCCAGCAGGCTGCCAGGTTGACAGGACCGGGTGCCATCAGAAACTGACATTGAGAGGCTGATGCTGAGGCAGGATCCTCCCACTATGAATCATAGAATCCTAGAGTTGGAAGTATCCATAGAGGCCATCTAGTCCAGCCCCCTGCTCAATGCAAGAGCAGCCTAGAGCATCCCTGACAAGTGCTTTTCCAGCCTCTGCTTAAAGGCTGCCAGGGAGGGGGAGCTCACCACCTCCCTAAGGAGCCGATTCCACCGTTGGACAATTCTTACTGTAAAATATATATATATATATATATATATATATCCAGCCGGTACCTTTCCACACCCCTCCCTATCCTATCCTGCCAACAGGAACAGCTCCCTGCCCTCCTCTAAGTGACAGCCCTTCAAATACTTCAAGAGAGCAATCCTGTCCCCCCTCAATCTCCTCTTCTCCAGACTAAGCATTCCCAACTCCCTCAGCCTTTCACTCGCAGGGCTTGGTCTCCAGGCCCCTCATCATCCTCATCGTTCTCCTCCGCACCCGCTCCATTCTGTCCACATCCTTTTTGAAGTGAGGCCTCCAGAACTGCACACAATACCTCGGGCGCAGCCTGACCATGTTGGAAAATCTGCCCTTCCTAACGGTGTCACTTGCCTACACATTAAGAGGGGGGACTGACCACAGAGAGTCAGATAGATAGACAGGACTAGGGAGGTATCTGTAGTTGCACCTCACCCTCATTTCCTGTCCCCTCTGATGTTTAGAGATGTATTGTCAGGGAAACTTCCCCCCCCCCTCTCTCTGTTTCCCTTTGCTCATCATCCAAGCAAGACCTAGAGCCGGGCGCTCCGTGCGTCCAGGCCTTCCCACCCCAAGATGGAGTGGAAGGCAGATACCCTTTTATACCTAGAGAATTAGCAAGGTAGATCAGGATAGGGGACCCTTGTTTGTCCTTTCCTATCCAATGTGTATTTCAACAATAAATGTACTTTAGTTTGATTAGAGCACACGACTGATGCTCCTTTTTATTTTCACACACATATGCATGGGTATGCTTCTGCTGAATGCTAAGCTTGAAGCACTCTGCTAAATACAGGAATATCTCCACGACAGATATTCCAACAGACCAATGCAGTGTACAGCAGAACTGTGAAATCTTGTGATTTGGATGTTATGCCTCTGTTGATGCCCCCAAGATTGCATTAGCTTTTTTTTTGTCACTATGAAAGTCCTCCCTTTCCAAAGATCCTGTCAGACAGCATCTTTCTGCAATGAATTCTACTTCTAAGGTAAAAGTATGTTTGAGCAACAATAGGTGATAGAACTCCTTTGAATTATGTGGACTAATCTGAAAGGAACAGGACAACCCTTGCTACATACACGTACACACACGGTTCTCAAAGCATCCATAAAAATCCATTTTTAAAATTTGTATATGCAAATTATTTTAGAATACATAAAGTACCTTTTTGACCTTATCCAAGGGCTAACAGGAAAAAATAAACAACATTTTCTAGACAACTTCTTATATCATAAGTTAAAGATATTTACATTGCTGGATGACTCTTACACATCTTTGGAAGGAGAGTTGCCAACCTCCAGGTGGTGGCTGGAGATCTCCCACTATTACAACTGATTTCCAGGCGACAGAGATCAGTCCACTTGGAGAAAATGGTTGCTTTAGAAGGCAGACTATGGAATTTTACCCCATTTACCCCATTTTCACACCCTGCCTTCCTCAGGCTTCACCCCTCAAATCTCCAGGAATTTTCCATGCTGCAGTTGGCAACCCTATTTGGAGGGAATATTTTCCACTTGAACCAACTAAATGAAGCACTTTTCATTTGCATGGATTCCAGTACATACAAGCTCGATCATGTAAACTCAGGACACGTGGAGGAGGTCCTTCCTTGATAGATCAAAAAGATGATGCTATTTTAGATGCGTCTGCTGATGAGGAGTTCTGCAGAGGAGGATGCAGTTCCTCAGACTGTCTCGTCCCTCCATTAAGGACTCTTTCATAGACACTCTGCAGCCTTTGGCTTTGAACTGGAGAACCTCCTTTGCTTTTCAGTGGGAACTCATGAGGGCAATGCATTTTCCTCGTTTGAGGAAGAGGACCGAAAGTCCAGGCCACAGAATACAAAACTGTATCTCTGTGCTCATGATGAAACAGAAGACTCCTTGAGGACAAGTGGAGTTGAGGTTTGCTGCAGCTTTCTGTTCCTCGCCCAAAGCCTGGACTCCCTGCAGAAGGAAGTGATATACTGGGATTGTATTTTACACTGTGAAATGTTTTGTCCTAGTTTCTGAGAGCTGGTGTGGTGCAGTAGGAAAACCAGCACTACAGACAGTTTTAGACAGTAGCCGTGTTGGCCTGCAGTAGAAGGGCTAAGATTCTAGTCCCGTAGCAACTTAGGGACCAACAAGATTTTTGGGGTATAAGCTTTCGAGAGTCAAAGCTGAAACTTTAAGAACATAAGAAAGACCCTGCTGGATCAGACCAAGGCCCATCAAGTGCAGCAGTCTGTTCACACAGCGGCCAACCAGATGCCTCTAGGAAGCCCACAAGCAAGACGACTGCAGCAGCACCATCCTGCCTGTTTCCCACAGCACCTCATATAATAGCCATGCTCCTCTGATCCTGGAACTTGACTCTCAAAAGCTTACATCCTGAAAATCTTGCCAGTTTCTAAGGCATTACAGGACTCGAATCTAGTTCTAGCGCCAAGAGAGATTCAGGTGCCAATTCATTCCTACTTTGCCATGATGCTCGCAGGGTTACCAGGAGCCAGCTAACGGACATCACAGGGTTGTTGTGAGATAACACAGAGGATAAAAAGACAAAATGCACAGAAGGGCATATAACAAACCTCAATAGTTAAAAATAAAAAAGCAGCCCCATGATTTTGAGTGCAGAAGTGAGAGATGACTCAGGTCAGTGGTTAAATTTTAAAAAGCCTATTAAAAAGGCCAAAAGGGAAGGAAGGAAAGCAGAGTTTAGGTCTGCCATTTTGAAGGCAGAGCTTTGTTCTACCCCACCCCTTGGATTAGATCTGGGCCCACAAAATGCTCATCAGCACCCAACTCACCATTTTGCCTTTCATAGAAAGGGTCTTGCATGGGGGGGGGGTGTCTCCCCTGGCTCATAGGGGTCCACCTGGCATTCTGCTCCCCCACAAGCAATCATGGAGTTTTGTATTTCCCACATGCACCTTAAAAGACTAACAACGTTTACTTCAGTATGAGCTTTCAGGAGGTAGACCTTGTTTCTTCCGATGTTATGAGAAAATCATATTATTATTATAGACCAAATAACAATAATTGGTATCAGGCGGAATACCTCTTTTTCTTTAATGACGTCAGCAAGTTCTTGAAACATGAAGTCTTTAGTCTGATATTTAGGTCATGCATAACTTGAATAGTAACTCTTCAACATTTTAGGCAGAAGCTGTGGTTCAAAAGGACGCCTTTTAAAATGACTGTATTGATTAAAAATGTTTTCTTGCGCATGCATGGCTTATCTTCAGTCATAGGCTACTTTCATACATGCTGAATAATGCACTTTCAATCCACTTTCAATGCACTTTAATGATCATTTGCAAGTGGATTTTGATGATTTACACAGTACAATCCATCTGCAAAATGCATTGGAAGTGGATTGAAAGTGCATTATTCAGCATGTGTGAAAGCACCCATACAGTAGAGATCCTTGTGCTGCACCTGAAGACACTTCTTAAAAATCTTCACAGCCAATCAGATTTCCAGTGGGCAATCAGAATACCAGCTGGGCCAAAGTCCCACCTGGTCCTGCCGACTTTCTCAGAAACACTTGGCGGGCATCAAGAAAGGCGTCTGCAAGCACCACATTGGGGAACCCTGTTCTAGGAATTCCCCCGATCTCTATGGTCTTTACCATAGAGCATGAAGGGTGGCACAGGACCGCCAGTCTCCCTACTTACCTCTTTGATTCCCCACCATCTCTGCTGAGGCCTTCTCCAGGCTCGTCCTGCTTTGGGAGACCCCGGTTCAAATCCCTCCCCTGCCATGGAAGCTCACCGGGTAACCTTGGGATGGACCCATACTCTCAGCTCAACCCACCTCACAGGGTTGTTGTGCTGCTAAAACGGAAGAGAACGATATATTCCCCATTGGGTATCAATGGGATACA
Organism: Euleptes europaea; assembly: GCF_029931775.1. NCBI lineage: Eukaryota > Metazoa > Chordata > Lepidosauria > Squamata > Sphaerodactylidae > Euleptes > Euleptes europaea. The sequence goes on along the minus strand of NC_079327.1, from coordinate 2,308,763 downwards.
AAGGAAACAGTTGACAATTTACTGCCATGATGTGAAAAGATTTCCCCACCCCACCCCCCGGAAAGGCACAAAAGCAAAAAGAATTCATGCTTTTGGGAGCATCCAGGGTGTCTGTTGTGGGGAAGGGAAGGCGATTGTAAGCCGGTTTGAGTCCCCCTTAAATGGAAGAGAAAGTCGGCAAAAAAAAAAAAATTCAACCTTTCTTCCTATCATCAGCAGCTGTGATTCCAGCAGCTCACCCCAAAGTTGGCAACCCTAACCTGCTTCGGGACGCATCCTGACCCAGCTCCGCTTACCTGAGAGGTGCGGCCGGGGCTGCTCCTCCCCGCCCAGCCCAAGACATCTCCCTGCCTTCCTTCCCCAGGGCTCAGCGGACCCAGGCGTCCGGGGGGGGGGGGCTTTCTCCCCGGCCCGCTTCCCTGTCGCCTTGGCGGACGCCCGTCCCAAGAGGCCTTTCCTGCCCCAGCAGGTGGAGGCCGCCACCAGGAGGACGGACACCAGCAGCACCCCCCTCCCCAGGCCCTTGCCAGCCGGCCGATGAAGACCCCCGAGAGGTTAGTCGGCTGCTCCCGGGCCGCGGGCGGCTGCAGAGACACGCAGCGGACGCGAGAGGGCAGCACGAGCGTGGGAAAGAGCCGCAGCGCGGCGGCGGCGCAAAGCGAAGGTCTCCCGCGGCCCTCGACGGCCAAAGGCGCGGCGGACGACACGTGTTGGGGCGGAGGGCGGAGGCCTCGGCCCCTGCAGGAAGAAGGACACGGGCAGGGGCCCTGGCTCCGTGGCAGAGCATCTGCTTGGCCTGCAGAAGGTCCCTGGTTCCATCCCCGGCATCTCCAGTTATAGGGACTAGGCAAGTAGGGGATGGGAAAGACCCCTGCCTGAGACCCTGGAGAGCCATGGAGAGGGGTCTTGGCTCAGTGGTGGAGCCTCTGCTTGGCCTGCAGAAGGTCCCTGGTTCCACCCCCGGCATCTCCAGTTATAGGGACTAGGCAAGTGTGTGTGTGTTAAGTGCCGTCAAGTCGCTTCCGACTCATGGCGACCCTGTGAATGAAAGTCCTCCAAAATGTCCTCTCTTCGACAGCCTTGTTCAGATCTTGCAAACTGAAGGCTGTGGCTTCCTTTATTGAGTCAATCCATCACTTGTTGGGTCTTCCTTTTTTCCTACTGGGCAAGTAGGTGATGGGAAAGACCCCCTGCCTGAGACCCTGGAGAGCCATGGAGAGGGGTCTTGGCTCAGTGGTGGAGCCTCTGCTTGGCCTGCAGAAGGTCCCTGGTTCCATCCCCGACATCTCCAGTTATAGGGACTAGGCAAGTGTGTGTGTGTTAAGTGCCGTCAAGTCACTTCTGACTCATGGCGACCCTATGAATGAAAGTCCTCCAAAACGTCCTCTCTTTGACAGCCTTGCTCAGATCTTGCAAATTGAAGGCTGTGGCTTCCTTTATTGAGTCCATCCATCTCTTGTTGGGTCTTCCTTTTTTCCTACTAGGCAAGTAGGTGATGGGAAAGACCCCCTCCCTGGGACCCTGGAGAGCCGCTGCCGGTGGTCTGAGTAGACTAAACTGACTCCACTGGACCAAGGATCTGATTCAGCATAAGGTAGCTTCATGTCTTCATGACAGCTCGGTGTTGGTGTCACTGGCTGCTAGGCGAGCGATCAGAAACCCGCCGGGTGCGCCCCGGGGCAGCGGCAGGGGCAGAGGTCCCCACCTCCTGAAGAAGAAGAAGAAGAAGAAGAGTTGGTTTTTACATGCCGACTTTCTCTACCATTTAAGAGAGACTCAAACCGGCTTACAATCGCTTTTCCTTCCCCTCCTTACAACAGACACCCTGTGAGGTAGGTAGGGCTGAGAGAGCTGTGACTGGCCCAAGGTCACCTGGCTGGCTCTATGTGGAGGAGTGGGGAATCAAACCCGGTTCTCCAGATCAGACTCCACAGCTCCAAACCACCGCTCTTAACCAGTACACCACACTGGCTCCACACTGGCTCAAGGAGTGCAGTCGCCATCGGCAGGATCTTTCCTGGATCCTGGCAGGGAGGTGACGTGAAGTGTTGTAGAGAGAGGGGCCGGCCCAGGCTTACCTATACCATGAACTGCCTGGTGGAGGAGGAGCTGGAACCCAGATCTCAGGCCAACCCACTGCAGGACAGCTCAGGAATGAACATGGGTGTGGCTTCCAGTGCTTCAGATGTTCTGTACACAGAGACCTTTGCTTGCAGAGCTTGAGGAGGTGCAGAAAGAGCTATCAGAATGATCAGAGGTTAAAACGCTTAGGGCTGTTTAGCTTGGAAAGAAGGCGGCTGAGGGGAGACATGGTAGAGGTCTATAAAATTATGCATGGTTTGGAGAGAGTGGACAAGGAGCGGTTTTTCTCCCTCTCTCATAATACCAGAAGGTAGGGTCATCTGCTGAAGCTGGAGGGTGAGAGATTCAAAATGGATAAAAATAAGTATTTCTTCAGACAATGGATAGTTAAATTGTGGAACTCCCTGCCCCAGGATGTGGGGATGGCTGCCAACTTGGGAGGCTTTAAAGAGGGGAGTGGACATGTTCATGGAGGAGAGGGGTATTCATGGCTACTAGTCAAAATGGACACTCGTCATGATGCATACTTCTCTCCAGGATCAGAGGAGCATGCCTATTATATCAGGTGCTGTGGAACACAAGCAGGATAAATGCTGCTGCAGCCGTCTTGTTTGTGGGCTTCCTAGAGCCATGTTGGTGAACCTATGGCACGTGCCCCCCCTTCCCCGACTCCCCGCCACCCAGCTGGCCGGCGGGGGTTTGAAGCGCTTCCCGCCCCTTCCACCTTCCCCGAACTTCCAAGGGCCCTCCCGGTTTCCAGCCCCGCCCCTTTCCTCTCCGGCGGGTGGTCTGGTCAGGGTGTCTGTCCAAGCCTGTCTTCCCGCCGGCCGGCCTGAGAGCTATTTCCCCCCGGGGCCTCTTCTAGGCCGCCCCGCTTTGGCTCCCCTCTCCCTTGTGGTAAGATAATTCACAGTGGGTAGCCGTGTTAGTCTGTCTGCAGTAGTAGAAAAGAGCAAGAAATCTCAATCATTGTACTGTTGATATTTGGCTCTGTTGACTAATGAGTTTGCCGACCACTGGCCTAGGGCTGTGCCGTGTTGCCGTGGTGCAACACTGTTGGCCGCTGTGTGAACAGACTGCTGGACTTGATGGGCCTGGGTCTGATCCAGGAGGGCCTTTCTTGTGTTCTTATGTTCTAACTGGGATTTTCTGAGATCAGCCTCCTGGAGGAGTTTTCCTTCTGTTCCTCCACCTACCCACCAGCCTGTCTCAGAAACCTTCCAAACCTCTACATTTCTGTAGCAACTCAGAAGCTCACATAGTCCCATAATAATAGGTTAGTTAAGAATGAGGCCCTGACCTGGATGTCCCAGGCTAGCCTGATCTCATCAACTTAGCAGGGTTGGCCCTGGTTGGTACTTTGATGGGAGTCCTCCAAGGAATACTAGGGTTGTGACGTGGAGGCAGGCAATGGCAAACCACCTCTGAACATCTCTTGCCTTGAAGACTCTACAGGGTTGCCATAATTCGTCTGTGACTTGACAGCAAAACAATAAAAGACACCATTAAGAACTGCTGGTGGATAGATTCCCAACAGGAAAGTGTGGGTCCAGCGAGCAACGGACCTGTCAGGCTGCTATCTCGGTTTCGTTATTGCCTCTGTCTCTGTGCTGTATTGTCTGCCCCCCAAGGTCGCATACCTAGGCCTGGGAACTCAGCTCCTGGGAAACTGTATTCATGCGTGTAATCTCCCGCCTTGCCTGCCTCATAATATCTCCCAGCTAGTGAGCCTCTCAGAGCTGTCATAATGTCAGCCCTTGGCCCACAGAACCAGAAATCACCACAAAGTCATATAGAGTCCAAACAGATGGTTTTTACTGATCAAATAGGCATACAGTGCAAACGAATAAAATGACAGCTCTGAGAGGCTCACTAGCTGGGAGATATTATGAGGCAGGCAAGGCGGGAGATTACACGCATGAATACAGTTTCCCAGGAGCTGAGTTCCCAGGCCTAGGTATGCGACCTTGGGGGGCAGACAATACAGCACAGAGACAGAGGCAATAACGAAACCGAGATAGCAGCCTGACATTCTGCTCCCCTTAAGGCCCCCTCCCAGTTCGAAAGGGGGCTGGCCTGGTCGGGTAAGCAATGTGAAAGGCGTCGACGAGGTCGGGGGCGGAGACATCCCGTGCGCGCACCCATTCGTCATAGGCAGGGGGGAAATGTTTCCAACGAACTAGATATTGTAGATTGCCATGGTGAATACGGGAGTCAAGGATCTTGGAGACTTCGAAGTGTTCTTCCCCCCCCACCATGATGGGTTGCGCAGGCGGTGGGTCCGGATGCCACCGTGGAGAAGCAACATGGGGTTTGAGGAGGCTTATGTGGAAAACAGGATGCACACGCCTCAAGGATTTGGGGAGAGCCAGTTCCACTGTGACAGGGTTTATGACCCGAGTAATGGGGAAAGGGCCAATGAATTTGGCGCTGAGCTTATGGCACGGTTGGGTGGAACGGAGATTTTTGGTGGAAAGGTAAACCAAAGCACCCACTTGCAGATCACCCCCGGGGGAGCGATGTTTGTCAGCTTGCGCTTTGTATTTACGTTTGGCCCGGTCGAGGTTGCTAACGAGCCAGGGCCAAGTGGTATGGAGGGCGTGTGCCCAGGAGGCAATGTCGGGGTTCCCCTCCCCCTCTACATCATCTGTAGGAGCGATGGGACTGAAATCTTGTCCATACACAGCAAAAAACGGGCTAAAACCTGTGGATTGATGCATGGCATTATTGTAGGCATATTCTGCTAAAGGTAACAGTTCCACCCAGTTATCCTGGTGGTAGTTAACATAACAACGCAAATAACATTCAAGTACAGCATTGACACGTTCAGTTTGACCATCAGTTTGAGGATGGTATGCACTAGACAATCCCTGTTCCACCCCCACCAACTTGAGGAAAGCTTTCCAAAACTTAGAAACGAAACCACTTCCGCGGTCACAAATTATTTTACGCGGAAACGAATGTAAACGAAAGATATGCGTCACGAAGAGGCGGGCCAGTTTCTGAGCAGAGGGGATCCCTGCGCATGGAATCAAATGTATTTGCTTAGAAAACAAATCAGTAACAACCCACAACACAGTTTTACCCCCACTGAGAGGGAGATCAGTCATGAAGTCCATAGCAATCACTTCCCAAGGTCTGCTGGGCGTTTCAAGAGGTTGTAGCAGTCCCGGGGGTTTGCCCTGCGATCGTTTCGCAGCGGCACAAACGGGACAGCTGCGGATGAAGGAGTCAATGTCGGAACGCATTCCCCCCCACCAGAACTGTCTGCGCAATAAGTGAAGGGTCTTCAGATACCCAAAGTGCCCAGCTGTTTTGGCTCCATGAGCTAAATGTAAAACGTCTTTCCGGAGAGCTTTGGGTACATACAATTTTGAGTCTTTGTACCAGGACCCCCCTTGTTCCAAAACACCAGGAGGTAGGGTATGAGCGGAACGTTCTAAAAGGCATTGGTCCCGAAGGACAGTTAAAAAGGATTCGGAGATGGGGATTTTGGAGGGAGCCCCCCCGTCGGTCATGGAGATCTGAGAAACAGTTATAGGGCTAGTGCTTACGTGCGGCGGCGCGCAGATTGCAGGCGGCTGAGCGGTCGGAGGGGTAGGAGGGGCGGGAACTCCGGTCTGTTGCGGTGGCGGCTGGGCAGCCGGTTGGGCTGGCGGAGCTTGCGAGTTAGGGAAGGTGTGCTGATGCTGGGATCGGGTTTGCACAGCCAGCATAGGTAGGGCCCCACGTTGCATAGGGGTGAACAGAGAGTTGGTGGGTCTTTCGAGTTTTACCGGATATTGTGGTAAACGGGAGAGGGCATCCGCGAGAACGTTCTGCTTCCCAGGGACGTGCTTCAGGGTGAAACGGAACTGAGCAAAGAACTCCGCCCACCGTTGTTGTTTCGCCGATAGCTTATGGGACCCCGTGAGGGCAGCTAGATTTTTGTGATCGGTCCAAACTTCAAAGGGCACTTTAGACCCTTCCAAGAATTGCCGCCATAAAGTCAGTGCATGATGAATAGCAGAGGCCTCTTTCTCCCAGATGGGCCAGTTTAATTGAGCGTGTGCAAATTTTTTTGAAAAGTAAGCGCAAGGGTGAAGCAGACCGTCCGGTCCTTGCTGGAGGAGAGCCCCTCCCATGGCTACATCGGAAGCATCGACTTGCACAATGAACATTCGATTTGGGTCTGGGTGCCGTAGCACCGGCTCCGAAGTGAAGAGGCGTTTGAGGGCCAGAAAGGCGGCTTGGCATTGCTCGGTCCATAGGATTTTTGCGGAGGGCAAGGCAGCCGAGCTTACTTTTCCCTTAGTTTTCAGCAGGTCCGTGATGGGTAGAGCCACTTGGGCGAAGTTAGGGATGAATCCCCGATAGAAGTTTGCAAATCCCAGAAATTGCTGCACTTGCTTACGGTTGGTGGGGGGAGTCCAATCGAGAACGGCTTGGACTTTGGCGGGGTCCATGCGAAGACCTTGGTGGGAGATGATGTATCCCAAAAACGTGAGTTTGCTTTGGTGAAATTCACACTTAGCTAGTTTAGCGAACAGTTGATGGTTACGCAGGCGTTGTAGAACTTCTCTGACCAGAGTCACATGCTCGTCCATAGTTTTCGAATAAATGAGAATGTCATCTAAGTAGACCACCACCCCACGGTATAGAAGGTCATGTAGGATTTCATTGATGAGTTGCATGAAGACCCCCGGGGCCCCTTTTAATCCGAATGGCATTACAAGGAATTCATACATTCCGAAACAGCTAGAGAAGGCAGTGAGGTGCTCATCCCCTTCGCGGATACGGACTCGGTAGTAAGCTTCCACCAAGTCTAATTTAGAGAACACACGGCCTTCCTGTAATTGTCCCAAAATATCCGATATTAATGGGATAGGATAGGCGTTGGTCTGGGTAACCGCATTGAGCTTTCTGAAGTCAATGCACAGGCGAAGGTCGCCCTCTTTTTTCCGGACGAAAAACGCGGGGGCCGAGTTTGGGGCATTCGAAGGGCGAATGAACCCTCTGGCGAGGTTTTTGTCCAAAAAGTCCCGGAGGACAGTGCGCTCGGAAGCGCTCATAGGGTAAATCTTACTTTTGGTTAATGTGCAGTCCTTCACTACTTCAATCGCACAGTCTGAGGCCCGGTGGGGGGGTAAGGCATCACATTCCCTAAGGTCGAAGACATCTTCAAAGTCCCGGTATACAGCGGGTAGAGCTGGTGGTACTGGGGCAGTAGAGGTTAATGCTGGAACGGGCGGAAATGGCAGAGCAAAGTTTTGCCGATGCTGGTCGCAGGTGGGACTAGTGAAAGAGATAGTGTTTGTTTCCCAATCAATACTGGGACTATGTCCTTTAATCCAGTTAATTCCCAAGACCACTTCAAATCGGATAGGGGCTATAGTGAAGTCTATTTGTTCCCAGTGGGAACCAATTCCCATTGCCACCCCTATGGTGCGGTGATCAACTGGACCCCCCTGGAATTGGCTCCCGTCCATTTGAGCAAATTGGACGGGGGCGGGTAAAGCCTCTGAGTCGGCTCTGAGTGCAGCAAACGTGGCTTCACTTATGAGAGTGCGACAGCAACCGGAGTCAATTAGTGCTTTGACGGGGATTTGCGGACCTCCGTTAAGTTGTTGTAAAACTGCATCCACGTAGACGGTGGAGTCCACTTCTTTGATTTTGGTAGGAGCATTCGGTTTGATAGGAAGATCCTGAGAGGTCTGTGGAGATGCTCCATTCACCACAGACCGGAGTCGTTTTTTGACAAGTCGAGGGGAGATTCCAGGTTTAAGGCTGGAGAAATCCAAGGGTTTTCTTCATCCGAAGAGGGAAAGCTGTCCCCCAATGGGGCACTTGTAATCCGAGACCCGGCGGGGTCGTTGGAAGCAGGCAGGGAGGCTGGGTCCCCGGCATGGAGTGCAGAGGATGTGGGCCTTCCCGGAGCTGCGCTGCGGGTGGCCGCGGTGCCTCTGCGTGGTGGACGACCTCGGGCGCGGGTTGTCGTGCTGGGACGAAATAATTCCTGGCGGCGTGGGCAAACGGCTGCAAAGTGGCCCATTTCTCCGCATGTAAGACAGGCACCCCTCTGAAATCGGGCTTCACGTTCCTGGAGCGGACGTGGGGGATTTCGTGGGACGAGCAGTGGTGCCTTGGGTTGAGGCTTTTGGGTGCCTTTCTCCTTGTGTTTTTGACGGACGAGAGAAATAAAGCGGCGGCGGCTTTCCACTTCCTCGGCTAATAGGATCCAGCCTTCGAGGGTATCGGGATCGCCCCGCATGTACGACCAGTTCAGAATGTCAGGATGCAAGGCTTCCCTGAAATGATGGATTAGGGTGGTCTCGGGCCAACCTACAATTTTACTTGCCAGTCGCTGAAATTCATCGGCAAATTCCCGAACTGTAGCAGAGCCTTGTTTTAATTGTAAGAGTTCCGTTTTGGCTCTTTCCCCCAGGAAGGGGTCCTCAAACCTCCTTCTCAGGGCAGTCATGAAGTTGTTGAGGGAACGAATCGCACGAGAGCGGGTGTCAAACTGGAGGACCATCCAGTCAGCCGCTTTGCCTGTCAGGAGGGAAGCTACGTACCGCACCCGGCTATCTTCCGTGGGGAAAAGTTGACCTTGTTCTCGCATATAACTGTCCACTTGATGCAAGAAACAAGGCAAAGTCTCAAGAGATCCGTCATACGTAGTCCTCAATTTGAGTTGCTTCCAAGGGCCGGGTGCGGGTTGACCCGGTTGCACGGGTGGTCCGGGCGGAGGAGCAACAGGAGCTCCAGGAGGCAAGGGTGGAGCGGGCACATTAGGAGGTGGTTGCACGGGTGGTCCGGGCGGAGGAGCAACAGGAGCTCCAGGAGGTAAGGGTGGAGCAGGCACATTAGCGGGTGGTTGTACGGGTACCCCCTGACCCGGTATCGGAACGGGCTGTCTCTGAGCTATCAGGGTGTGTTGTAATTGCCTGTTCTCTTGAAGCATAAGTTCCATTACTTCCTGGAGTTGATCAACACGGTCGGAGAGCTCCCGATTCTGGGCTCGTAAAAGATGAACCTCCTCACTTGGGCCACCAGTAAGATGAGGTTTACTGGTTCGGAAGCTCGTGGCCCATTGAGAGCTATCCCCATATAAATCCTCGTCTTCAGACTCATCTGAGTCTCGACGTCGGTCAGCCAAACGGCGTGCGCGTTGGGTCGCACGCGACGGGACAAACGCCGGGGAAAAAGTTAGACCTGATAGTCCCAGTACATAGTCCTTGGGGCGCGTGTCCACGTTCGCCTGATTCCTAATCCTTGCTGCAGCCGCCCTGGCTGCTTCCGCCGCCTCTCTCTCTCTTGCGACCCTAGCCGCTTCGGCGGCTTGCTGATCCGCAAGAACTTTGGCGTTCTCAAGTCTTAGGGCAGCCTCTGCCGTAATGCGCGGCAAAAGTTCTGTCTCGAGGAGCAAGAGTATGGGGTCAGGTTCCCCGCCCAGCAGAGGTTGTACTCGAACCGCCAGTGCGGATGCCTCGGCTCCAAACGTCGGGGTCAAAACTTGAGCCAAGGTGGCTACCGGGGTGTCCTTTGTACATTCCACAAGGAGAAGAGCGGTGCTAATAGCGACTCGCTTGGCCTCAGCCTGGCAGCTGGCCGCATCCGGGATCAGGGAAAAACCCTCCGGCGGGGCTCCCGCCATGGTAGAAAGAGTTTGTCGAGAAATAAGATTATCCAAAAGTCCAGTTAATATTTGTAAATCCTCAGTCGCCAATCGGGCATCGTCCAGTAATTGATCCAAGTCCTGAAGATCTAAACGAGCATCAGTATCCTCCGATGTTAACATCCAGAGACGTCCTGTAAGAGATTGCCACTGCGCCTGTACCAGTCCCCTCAAGCGGCAAACCTCTCGGGTCGTCCGGAAAAGTTCAGCGATTAAGTCTTGTAACAGAGTAGGATCCTCTGAGAAGGGCTCCAGGGTAGTAGATCACCTGGAGAGCTGCACAGCTCCCATCCAAGTGGCAGGCGAACCCCCCTGGGCTCCAGCCTGGCTAGGAGAACGGTGAAGATGAGTGAGAGCTGTCATAATGTCAGCCCTTGGCCCACAGAACCAGAAATCACCACAAAGTCATATAGAGTCCAAACAGATGGTTTTTACTGATCAAATAGGCATACAGTGCAAACGAATAAAATGACAGCTCTGAGAGGCTCACTAGCTGGGAGATATTATGAGGCAGGCAAGGCGGGAGATTACACGCATGAATACAGTTTCCCAGGAGCTGAGTTCCCAGGCCTAGGTATGCGACCTTGGGGGGCAGACAATACAGCACAGAGACAGAGGCAATAACGAAACCGAGATAGCAGCCTGACAGGACCTCAGGTAAAACTCCCAGGCATAAACAACCAAATTGTGTCAATGATGCAACGGCGGGCGGATCGTGTTTGGAGTGACTGGCAGGAACCCTTGTGAGGCAAGAGCTCTCCAGGAGAACTGGGAGCCACGTGGTCAGCGTCAGCACCACCTTCTGAGCAAGCCCCAGAGGTGACGATTGCAGCGCTCCCAAATGGTGCTGAGTAGCTGTGCAGTTCCTGGGGTGGGAGTGGAATGGGGGCCCCTTCTTTTGGTCTTCAGGCTGCCAAGAGAACTGTTTGGGGGGCCATTTGTCGGGGAGGGGAAAGGAACAACCAAAAGGAGAGGAGGGGGCTTCCAATGCTTAAAAAAAAACAAATAAATGGGCTGGATTTGAGCCTTGTGCTTAACAGGCCTGAGCATGGCTAACACAGGACTCATAGAATCATAGAGTTGGAAGGGACCACCAGGGTCATCTACTCCAACCCCCTGCACAATACAGGAAATTCAGAACTACCTTCCCCACCACACCCCCCAGTGACCCCTACTCCATGCCCAGAAGATGGCCATGATGCCCTCCCTCTCATCACCTGCCTAAGGTCACAGAATCAGCATTGCTGACAGATGGCCATCTAACCTCTTCTTAAAAACCTCCAGGGAAGGAGCACTTACCACCTCCCGAGGAAGCCTGTTCCACTGAGGAACTGACTCGGCTCTTGTCTTCACAAAGTGCTGCTGGAATCTGCAAACTCTTGGGTCGTCTGTGGCCTTTAATTCAGGGACGTTTCCTGCGGTCACCCCTGCCGACTTCTTCAGGGCTTCCTTTCGGTTACGCATGCCTTTTCCGCCCATCAGGGGTCGCCTCACTTTCCCCATGTGTTTTGCCCGTGTATTCCAGGCGCTGTTTTAGCCAGAATCTGGAAAACGCAGGCAAAACGCGGGGAGAGCGAGGCGACTTCTGACGGGCGGAAAAGGCATGCGTAATCGAAAGGAAGCCCCGAAGCAGTCGGCAGGGGTGACCACGGGGAAATGTCCCTGCATAAAAGGCCTTGATCTAAACAATCCCACAATAGGGATCGAATCAGCGTTCGGAGCTGCTGCTCTTGAGCGCAGAGACTTAACTGCCTGAGCGCTGGGGCTTTCGTGAGTGGAGTTCCCAGCATTTTTTTTCCCTCCCTTTAAAAATCTCCTCTCGAAAGCCTTGATTCTGATTGTGACTGCAGTGTGAGGGAAGAGGAGAGGTCAAGTTTTTTCCTCCCACGCTGTTTTCCAACACTGAAGTGGGGGGGGGCTATCTTTGACCTTTTGGGGGCAAACATGATCTGGATGGCTTAGGCTAGCCCAATCTTGTCAGATCTGGGAAGCTAAGCAGTGTCAGCCCTGATTAGTACTTGGATGGGAGACCACCGAGGACGTGAGTTTACTACACAGAGGCAGCCAATGGTAAACCACTTATGTTCATCTCTTCCTGACCTGGATGGCCCAGGTAAGCCCCATCTCATCAGATCTTAGAAGCTAAGCAGGGTCAGGTCGGGTTAGTATTTTGGATGGGAGACCACCAAGGAAGCCCAGGGTCGCTACACAGAGGCAGGCTACGGAAAACCATCTCTGTTCATCTGCCCTGACCTGGATGGCCCAGGCTAGCCGCATCTCATCAAATCTCAGAAGCTAAGCAGGGTCGGCTCAGGTTAGTCCTTGGATGGGAGACCGCCAAAGAAGTCCAGGGTTGGTACACAGAGCCATCTCTGCCCTGACCTGGATGGCCCAGTCTAGCACAATCTCATCAGATCTCAGAAGCTAAGCAGGGTCAGCTCTGGTTAGTACTTGGATAGGAGACCACCAAGGAACCCAGGGTTGCTCCATAGAGGCAGGCAGTGGAAAACCCTGACCTGGAAGAAGACTTGGTTTTTATATGCCAACTTTCTCTACCACTTAAGGAAGAATCAAACCGGTTTACAATCACCTTCCTCTCCCCATTACAGACACCCTGTGAGGTAGGTGGGGCTGAGAGAGCGTGACTAGCCCAAATTCACCCAGCTGGCCTCATGCGTAGGAGTGGGGAAACAAATCCAGTTCACCCGTTCACGGTGTTTTCTGTTTATGAAGGGCATTTGGAGTTTAAGGAAAGGGGGGAGAAATCGGAGGCCAAATGAGCACAGTAATGTGCCAGACGAGTGACAGGCAGGATAACAGCACAGTGGTGAGATGTGTGTCCCCCCCCCCGGCACCCTAGTGTGTTTGCGGGCCCTCTGGTCCTCAGCTTCCACGTGTCTTCTTGTTCAGCATGATATATGCTTAAAAGAGGCTCTTGTTTTACGGAAACTTTGAACTGGCTTGTCGTCAGAAGCCTCAAGGCAGGTCCGTCTGCCACCATAGTGAGCATCCCTGCAGGGGTGGAGATGTAAACACAGACCAAATGTCCAAACACAGACCCTGCCAGGAGGCAGGGCAAAGTGCGCGGCACATGCTTCATTCCTCATGTCCAGCTTGGCGACAAACGGAGCCGTTGACCCCACACACTCCTGCCTTCTCAGAAGTCCCTTCTTGCTTTTCCTGGAGAACAGAAGCTCAGCAAATGTTCTCTGTAACCAGCTGGTTAATGAGACAATCTCATAAGACATCGGTCCATTAAAGCAGGAATTGAAACCGCAAGAAGGGAAGAGCGCAGCCAGCCCAGACACAGCCGGTGAAAAAAAGGCAAACTCTGTCTTGGGGATTATTAGGAAAGGGGTTGAAAATCAAGTGACCAATATTATAATGATCCTGCATAGATCTATGGTGCAGCCTCATGTGGAATACTGTGTAGAGGACATGGCAGAGCTGGAAAAAGTACAGAAGAGGGCAACCAAGATGATTAGTGGGTTGGAGCATCTTTCCTATGAGGAAAGACTGAAACATCTGGGGCAGATAAAAAGTGAGAGGCCAAAATAAATGGTCACATCAGAAAGCCTGCCCCTAGCTGTTTGTATTCAGAGTGTATGTCCTATTTAGAGATTGGAAGTTGCTTAGATCTGATCTTGATTAGTAAAGTTTTCACATGGCAACCTGGGATTTCTGCCCTATTACGAAGTGGTAATATTTTCTTCCCCTGGTATTTAATACCATATTTTTTGCCAGAAAAAGCAGCTCCTTAATTGACCGAGGCACAATTCGTAAATGACTTTAAAAATAATATCCATCTTTCTATCTTGATACTGGAAACATGTAATTGGATTTTCAGATTCACAGATCAGAGTCATCTTTTATGAATACTTCATATTTGAATTTCAACCCTGGGAGAACATCATTTTGCTAAATTCACATCACCAGCTTTGTCTCCATGAACGGTAGACAAAAATCAAAGTAGACACTCCATTTCCATTACTTTAGCGCATGTACACCACTATCAGTCAGCTAGAAAGATGTGCATTGCATAACCACACAGCCATGAACATCAAACGAACCGTTCAGGAATATTTGAAGTGCAGACTGACTGACTAGGGTATTGTCGAGTTACAAATCCCAAAGAGCAAAACACACATCCATAAATAAGGACATCCTCAATCCCTCTGCCACTCTGAATGTGTCTGACAAATGAATTCAGAACAGGAGAATTCAAGAACTCTTCTTGAGTTTTATGCTTGCCGGCAGTATTCTTCTGGGATTCACTGTCAATGACATTTCTCAAGTGTCCGCCACTGAAATTAAAGGCCAGGACATTTGATCTCTTTGAACAGGTATATTTTTAAAAAAAAATCTCACTGTAGTCCCATGCAAATGAATTGCATGTAACACCCAGGTTCTTGCAGGGGGTGCACATCTGGATGTGTCCCGCCAGTTCAAGGAAGCATGGATGAGAATTGTGATGTGGAATAAATCCTAATGCGCATCTTCATTAGTCATGCACGCGGAAACTCCCTTCCATGCATGGATTTCCTTTACTAGAGTGGAGCAATATTGTTTACTTTATTGCAACCACTTTTTGAAATTAAATAAATAGACTTTATAAAGTCCTTGACCTTACAGGTCGGCTGTCTATCAACATAGACAATCCTGAACTAGAACCATAGAATCATAGTGTTGGAAGGTACCACCAGGGTCATCTAGTCCAACCCCCTGCACAATGCAGGAAATTCACAACTACCTCCCCCCCACACACACACACACACCTCCATGCCCAGAAGATGGCCAAGATGCCCTCCCTCTCATCATCTGCCTAAGGTCATAGAATCAGCATTGCTGACAGATGGCCATCTAGCCTCTGCTTAAAAACCTCCAGGGAAGGAGAGCTCACCACCTCCCAAGGAATGCTTGTTCCGCTGTGGAACTGCTCTAACTATTAGAAAAAACTAGAAAGACATAGTCATAATAAGACAATCTCGGGAGTTCATAGAATGTCTCGTATACACATCACTGAGCTACTTGGGTTTTATCAGCACTGATAGGTATAGATGATACCTTCTTAACCATTGGTATATTATGAAATGCTATGTAACTGGTGCCCTGACCTGGATGGCCCAGGCTCGCCTGATCTCGTCAGATCTCAGAAGCTAAGCAGGGTCAGCTCTGGTTAGTATTTGGATGGGAGACCACCAAGGAAGTCCAGGGTTGCTGTGCAGAGGAAGGCACTGGCAAACCACCTCTGTTAGTCTCTTGCCATGAAAACCCCAAAAGGGGGTTGCCATAAGTCGGCTGCGACTTGACGGCACTTTACACACACACACACACACACACACACACACATGTAACTGGCTTAATCTGCTGAAAGATGAGTTGGATTCAACAAGCTTTTCCACTGGCAAGAAATATCAGGAGATCCCCTATGAAGACCAAGCCTTTATACGCATGGCTTTTTCCCTTGCTGTCATCCCTCCGATGACTTCAGGTCTTTGTTGTGATTATGCATGCCGTTTCCAACCATCAGAGGTCACCTCGCTCTCCCCCTGTGTTTCCTTGCTTTTTCCCCATGTTGTTAGAGACCTGTTTTATCTCGATTTTGAAAACGCAGGCAAAACGCGGGGAAACACAGCAGGAAAGCTGTGTTTACAGTAAGAGTTATTCAACAGTGGAATCAGCTCCCTAGGAAGGTGGTGAGACTCCCCCTCACTGGCAGCCTTTAAGCAGAGGCTGGACAAGCACTTGTTAGGGATGCTCTAGGCTGATCCTGCATTGAGCAGGGGGTTGGACTAGATGGCCTGTAGGGCCCCTTCCCACTCTATGATTCTATTGTCTTCTGGACCTGGAAAGTTGCCATTTTGTTTCACTACAAATGTAATTGCAGTTCCTGCTGCCTATTAGAGTCAAATCTCTAATGAGGGATCTCAGCGTTGTTGGTGGAAAGTGAGGACAAGTCGCAGCTGACTTATGGTGGCCCCCATAGGGTTTTCAAGGCAATAGATGTTCTGAGATGGTTTGTCATGGCTTCCCTCTGTGTAGCAACCCCGGACTTCCTTGGTGGTCCCCTATCCAAGTAGTAACCAGGGCCAACCTTGCTTAACTTCCCAGATCTGGCATGGTCAAGCTAACCTGGGCCATCCAGGTCAGGGCTAAACACTCTTGCCTGCGTTTTTTTACCACCACACGTTAAACAGGAACTAATTGATTAAGCACCATGGAGAACGGTGATTTATTAAGCAGTATGGAGAACTGAAGCTGTTCTAAACAACAGCGGTAATGAGGATTTAATGGTGGGGGTTAAATCCTCATTGTCTCTGTTGTTTTCAAATGGCTTCTGATCCTTTGGAGTCCTTAACTGATTGCTTCCTTCTTCATTGTGGTACACCACGTACCCAAATGTATTCCTTTTGACAGGAAGTGGGGAGGTGGGAACGGGAAGTTTTAATTATCACATTTCACCTGAATGCAAAGTGTAATTCATGGTAGTAATTGAACAGCTGGGAGAGAGGTGGCATGGTAGAGCCCGATCACATCAGATCTTGGAAGCTCAGCAGGGCTGGTACTTGGAAGGGAGCCCGCTAAGGAAGATTCTGCAGAAGAAGGCAATGGCAGACCACCTCTGCTTCTCACTTGCCTTAAAAGCCCCTGGCTGGGGTCTCCATAAGTTGGCTGAGCCTTGAAAGCCCTTTACACATACACAATTGCACAGTTACGATTGTAAAATAGCCAACAATCACGCTTGCTGCAAAGGAGTCGTGAAAATCTAGCCTTGCTCAGGTAAAGGACTCATCCTGGAATGTGGTGACCCCAAACTCTGAAGATCGTTTCACAGGGTAGCTGGGTTGGTCTGCAGGAGAACAGCTGGAATTGAGTCCTTAGAGACCAACAATGTTTTCAGGGTATAAACTTTCAAGAGTCAAAGCTGATATCCGATGAAGGGAGATTTGACTCTCAAATTCTTATACTTCAAATATGTTGTTGGACTCTAAGGTCCAGAACCAACTCTAAGGACCAGAACCAACTCTAAGGACCAGAACCAACGGGTTGAAATTAAATCAAAAGAGTTTCTGTCTAGACATTAGGAAGAATTTTCTAACAGTTAGAGCAGTTCCTCAGTGGAACAGGCTTCCTCGGGAGGTGGTCAGCTCTCCTTCCCTGGAGGTTTTTAAGCAGGGGTTAGATGGCCATCTGTCAGCAAGGCTGATTCTATGACCTTAAGCAGATTGTGAGAGGGAGGGCATCTTGGCAATCTTCTGGGCATGAAGTAGGGGTCACTGGGGGTGTGGGAGGAAGGTAGTTGTGAATTTCCTGCATTGTGCAGGGGGTTGGACTAGATGACCCTGGTGGTCCCAACTCTGATTCTATGATTCTAAGGTGCTACTGGACTCAAGTCGAGCTTCCCAAAACTCTGAACAATAGAAATTGTTGGGAAATTAGTTTCAATTACCAGGAGAAGCAAGATGGTGGATGCAAGTGCCGTCAAGTTGCAGTTGACTTATGGCAACCCTGTAGGGTTTTCAAGGCAAGAGACATTCAGAGGTGGTTTGCCATTGCCTGCCTCTGTGTAGCAACCCTGGACTTCCTTAGTGGTCTTCTGTCCAAGTACTAACCAGGGCCAACCCCACTTAACTGACATTGGGCTAACCTGGGCCATCCAGGTCAAGGCTAATCAGGATGAAATCAACAAAATAGTAAGTCCTTGTCCATGGGGACAAGCATTAATCAGATGTTTAACAAATCCTGCAATTGTGCAGAATGGCCATAGGACAGCTGTGCCTTTTGCAGCTCTTACATCCTCTCTGCTAAAGTCTAAACGGCACCAAGAAACGTTCCCATTGTGCTCGGCATCGGAGGCCACGTGACCGAATTAATTATTTACCATCGTCGTCATTATTATTTCTCCAGAGGACTTCTCAGCTTGAATTGCAGAGGCGAAAAACAAGCAGCCCTGCGCCTACACTCAATTACTAAATCCTGCCGGTGCTCAGCTAAAATATAAATTCACTGAGTTGGGAGAACGGGCATCAATCAAAACCAAATTGCTTTGGGGAGGCTGAATGACTCACCGAATTAGGGATGTGATAGAGATTCTTTCACCGCTGCCCTAGGTCGCTAATTGGAATCCATCTCAGATTAGTCAAAGTGACCTGAATTTTGGAACAGGTGCAAGCAGAGGCTGGATGGTGATCTTTAAGGAATTAGTTGGCAGTCCAAGGGGGCCTTGCAGTCAAATGCCAGTTGGAACTCAAGTCGCAAAGTTTCGTCAGAGAGATTTTCGTCAAAGAGATTTTAACACCGCCTGGACTGAAATGGGCTAAAACAGGCCCGCCTGACTGTCCCATCAATCAAAGAAACTAAATTGATGGGTACACGAGAGAGGGCCTTTTTGGTGGCAGCCCCACGGTTATGGAACAACCTCCCCAAGGAGGTGCGCCTGGCCCCTTCACTTTCGATATTCAGGAAGCAGTTGAAGACCGTTTTATTTAGGACAGCATTTGGTTAATTTACTAGCAATACTAAACTATGATTTGAAATTTTTTGGGGTATGGATTTTATATACTTTATTTTATGTATTCTATCAATATTGTAAGCAGCCTTAAACGTTTTATGGAAGAAAGGTGGCTAATAAATGTCTTAAATAAATAAATAATGAACCACCTGTGGGCTAGCCAGCGTGGTGTAGTGCTTAAGAGCGGTGGTTTGGAGTGGTGGACTCTGATCTGGAGAACTGGGTTTGATTCCCCACTCCTCCACATGAGCGGCAATTGGTTTCCCCACTCCTTCACATGAAGCCAGCTGGGTGACCTTGGGCTAGTCACAGTTCTCTCCAAACTCTCTCAGCCCCAACTACCTCACAAGGAGTCTGTTGTGGGGCAGGGAAAGGAAGGTGATTGTAAGACGGTTTGAGTCTCCCTTAAGTGGTAGAGAAAGTCGGCATATAAAAACCAACTCTTCTTCTTCTTCTTGTGGAGTTAAAGATCATCTCAAAAGTGAGAGGAAGCCATTTTTTGCCTAATTCTCTTCATTTCTGTCCCTTCCCCACACACACACACCATGTGTCATTTTGTTCATGAGGATCCTTTGACATCTTAGCAGCGGGTCTTTGAGGTCACCTGGAGGCCACTGGGCAAACTGGTGTGGTGGGTAAGATCTACTTGTGTGAGTTTCTTCCACTCACGCTTGGCAGGATCCAGCCCGTAGCCTTCAGGAATATCAACATCCATCGAGCCCCTAGCAGTGCTCACTCACCGGGTTTGACTCTGACCAAATAGGTTTTGCAGGTTTTTTGTAGAACTCTAAAACCTGTTTGCCTAGAGATTACAGTGGAAGACAAATAAGTGTCTACCCCGCAAGTCATGATCATCCTGCTGTCAGTTCTCAGAAAAACTGTCTCCATCTGCCCTGCTCCAAACTGTGTGATTTGTAAGCGTCGTTACGTCCCTACAGAAATCAGAAGAGAGCTTGTTTGAAATGGAATGAACATTCGAGCCATGCAGGCGTTACATCTGAATTACAAATATGTAGAAATGTAACAGACGTTGAAAGGTATTTGTGTCATTTCTGTGCTATTGAATTCACAGAGATTAAATCAGCTTTGGTTCAAATGCCTTGGTGCATTGGATTGAGAGCGATTTGAGAAGGAAAAATGAGGGCTAACGTAATATGTCATCGGCCGCCTGCTTGGGATGTTTGCCATGTTTGTCCTTCATTCGCATTCTGATCTAGAAGTCATCGATATAGCCCAGAGTCAGGAACAGTCTGTCGGACGTCTTCAGAAGGTACAGCCTTGGCTACTGGAAGCAGGTGCTTAAAAGATATGAAACAGTTCACCGCAGGGACTGTACCAGCTCCTTTTTTCAAGCCTCTCCCAAGCCCCAAGGAGCAAATGGGGAGAAATCAGCACAACCTTATTTGTGAGTGCTGACACCTTTATTTATTTTTTTACAGAAAAAGCCCTGGTCTACCCTTAGACCGTTTTTTTGTGTAGGCCTCTGCTGGTCAAATCAAAGCAACCCTACACACAAGCAGGGGGATGCATGTAGGGTTGCCAGGTCTCTCTTCACCACCGGCGGACGATGTTTGGGGTGGAGCCTGAGGAGGGCGGGGTTTGGGGAGGGGAGAGACTTCAATGCCATAGAAAGCAGCCGTTTTCTCCAGGTGAACTGATCTCTATCGGCTGGAGATCAGTTGTAATAGCAGGAGATGTCCAGCTAGCACCTGGAGGTTGGCAAGGTACACACACACACACTATGACTGCCACAAGGATTAAGCTTTATATCTAAAATGTGCCCTGAGGTGGCATGCATTAACTGGGAAGTAAGTCAGGGAGAAAAAAACTGATTGCTTTTCCAGAGTCTAAGACAACAGAGAAGGTGAGGCTTGATGGCTGTCAGGAAGTACAAGAATATCTGAATAACTCCCTTCAGTATGGGTTGATAGCTGTGATAGTGGTAGGCATGGATTTTTGATGAGGTTTCAGGGTGACAGGATGCTTGGGTTATTCTCCTGAGTACTTGGCCTCCAGAGGAATTGGACTAGAGGGACCCTCATTGGTCTGATCCAGCAGGGCTCTTCTGATGTTCTTATTATGAAGGCCTCAGCCTCTATGCCCAGTTCCTCAAGAGGATCTGGTTGGCCACTGTGTGAGACAGGATGCTGGACTAGATGGACCACTGGTCTGATCCAGCAGTAGGGTTGCCAAGTGCCCAATGGTGGTGGGTAAAATCCTGCTAATCCTCCGGGCTGCCCGCTGGCCAGCTGATGGCCAGTGGGCACTGCAGGCACGCGCAATCACACGAGCGCACATGCACACACGTGTCACTTTCGGGTAAACCCAAAAGTGATGCAGACGCTATGGGAATCCCGGAGAAAACTCTATGGAAACCATAGAGTTTTGCCCGAGATCGCTAGAGCGTCCACGTCGCTTCCGGGTAAATCCGGAAGTGACATGGGCGCATTGCCCAGGGTGCGCGTGCTCATCTCGTCAGGCACACACGTGCACGGCGCACTACAGCCATGGCCCCAGAAAGCTCCCGCTGGTGGAGCTATGGGGCCTGGCAAGCCTATCCACCAGGGCTCTTCTGATGTTCTTATTATGAAGGCCTCAGGCTCTATGTCCTGTTGCTGGCCCTCCAGAGGAACTGGTTGGCCACCATGTGAGACAGGATGCTGGACATGATGGACCACTGGTCTGATCCAGCAGGGCTCTTCTGATGTTCTGACATAGGGCTGCAATCTGAAGGACACTTTCCTGGGAGTAAGCGCCACTGAAGAGCATGAGACTTCTGAGCAGACCTGCTTAAGTTTGCCTCCAAAATCATCTTTCGCTGAAATGCTCTACGCTGAATGTGGTCTTTCACTCAGCAGCTCCCCTCTTTCTGGAAGAGCCAGAGGGGAAACAAATTTGTACCTTTTAATCAGCTGCTTCCAGTTGCTGAATCGGTGCTTTCCTGAATACTCTGGGGTGGTTCAGAAGCTACGTTCCTAATCATCTTGTCCTCCGATAATAAGAAGCAGGGCCTCTGTGGTCGGCACTCGCCTATTTCAGTAACCGAGTTCTTTGCTGTACTTGCGTTCAATTCATGCTGTTTTGTAATTAGCACTTTTTGATTAGGCAAATGTTAGTCGCCTATTCAGAATCTAAATGTCTGCCCTTAATTTTGCTGACCCTAAGAAACTAAGCTGTAACCCAGTTACTGGGGCACACACCTGGTTTCCCCTGAATCTGTTTTGTTTCTAAAAAAAACCCAAAAAATCACCTGGCCTCCCTGACAAACCTAAATTACCCCCATCCCACTCTCCTTCACACCTGCAGTTTGGAAATTGATGGGCTGAAAGTTGTATAACTAGAAACGGAGCCAAATGGCTGTCCAATGATGTCATTATGGTTATTTCCCATTATTTACAGTTCTGCTGTGGCCGAACTTGCTGCATTGATTTGGCCTCCTTTCATCACTTGGTAAATCTTCTTAACTAGGATTAAGGGAAGAGTTTCCTCCAGTGGGGTAGCCTGAAACACTTTGTGTTTACCGGGAGATATTTTCAGATTGTAGCCGCGTCGGTCTGCAGCACTGGACTCAGCGTGTTGTAGTGGTTAAGAGCAGTGGTTTGGAGCACTGGAGCCAGCATGGTGTAGTGGTTAAGAGCGGTGGTTTGGAGCAGTGGAGTCTGATCTGGAGAACTGGGTTTGATTCCCCACTCCTCCACATGAGTGGCGGAGGCTAATCTGGTGAACTGGGTTGGTTTCTCCACTCCTATACACGAAGCCAGCTGGGTGACCTTGGGCTAGTCACAGCTCTCTTACAGCTCTCAGCCCCACCTACCTCACAGGGTCTCTCTTGTGGGGAGGGGAAGGGAAGGCAATTGTAAACCGGTTTGAGTGTCCCTTAAGTGGTAGAGAAAGTCGACTTATAAAAACCAATTCTTCTTCTTCTTCTGTGATAAAATTTATCATTTCGAGATATTCCCTTATATTAGTCTAGTGTGTTAATTTGAAGACCTTCCCCAAGGTCATATGTTCAGGTAGGCAGTTCAGTTGGCTGAGAGTAAGGGTTGCCAGGTCCCTCTTGGCAACGGGTGGGAGGTTTTAAAGGGGGAGCCTGAGGAGGGCAGGGTTTAGGGAGGGGAGGGGACTTCAATGCCAAAGAGTCCAATGGCCAAAGCGGCCATTTTCTCCAGGGGAACTGATCTTTATCTGCTGGAGAGCAGTTGTAATAGCAGACGATCTCCAGCTACTACCTGGCGGCTGGCAACCCCATTGAGAGTGCTTGCAAGAACCCTGTTGGAACCCTTACATTAAAATTATTTGAACCACTCCTGCTTCTTCTGGTCTCTGTTGTGGAACCGAGAAACATTAGAGACCAACAAGAAGTTTTGGGCATAAGCTTTGGAGAGTTAAAAGTTCTCTGATGAAGGGAGCCTTGACTCTCTAAACGTTATACACAAAGAAATCTTGCTGGTCTATAATGTGCTGCTGGGCTCGAATCTAGGAGATATATCGGATCACCAAACGTACATGATGAACTCTTCTGATGGGAATATTGAATCTTTGGATTTTCAAATCATGAAAAAGTGGCATAAGCGCTGAGGAATCCTTTCACATCTTTCGGCATTATTGGCTTAGTTATTCAAATCCCAGTTCATCCTTTTACCGTTCAAAAGAATACATAATGCAGGAATCCTAAAATATCTATACAGTATATCTAATTCCCGACTGTGCCTCCTGCCTCTGGATACCTAAATCTGTAGATAGAGGGCACACTGACCCCAACAGATGTTTCTGCAGACTTAGGGAACATCCTAGGTCTGCAGAAAAATCTGAAATTAAAAAAACAACAGGGGGTTTAAATCCCCCTGATTTTTTTTTTTTTAAAGCATTCTCTGTGCATGCACAAACAGCACTTCTCAGCTGTTTCTGCCACAGAGAGCTGGTCCTGGCCACATCAGCTGCCAGGCCAGGGCAGCCTGCATTGGCTGCAGACACCAGGGGCAGCTCCCGGGCTGCACAACCGCCACGGCGGATACCTGGGGCCTCTCCAGGCTTATAGGTAAATAGGGTTGCCAACCTCCAGGTAGTATTACAACAATTAAACACACCTGTGCCAGAGGTAAGATACCTGAAAGAAACTGGAAACACGAGGGCTCAGATACAATAAACATAAATTATGTGCTAAACAATTTATTATAAAGAAAAATAAAGCATTAATTTCATGCCTTATAATAAGTAGGCATTAACATCATGCTGTACAGTGAAACAGTGAAATTAACAAACATACAAGGAAATGAACAAATATAATGAAGTGCAAATGCAAGTTTTAAATGCACTCAGCCTTGGCGCACAGCAGCACCCCACATGCAAAATGAGAAGGTGAATTCAGTCCAAGAAAGCCCGAAGGCTTAAGCACCCCTTCTCTGTCCCGTCACAATGGCAATATGCAGATTCTCCTCTGCACATAACTTTGGAGAAAGACGAGCGTTTTAAAAAGTTATCCGGTCATTCCCGACGGCATCAGAGGAGACTGTGACACCCGTGAAGAGCGATGGCTGAGCGCCGGGCCATGACAAGCTGACAGGTGAGGGGAAACGTCTTGCCAATCAAGACAAGCCTTTTATCTTTTCCCATCCCGGCAGAAGTCTCTGGTTTCCATCCAGGATTGTATTTCTGTGCTGACACCAGCGTCTGCTTGTGTGGAGGACCATGAGGGGAACCAGTCTTGGCCTACGGGTCCTTCTCAAACTTCAGACAGAGGAAAGGGAGCTGAGGTACACCTGACTTTTTTCCCCTTCTTCCTCAGCTTAGTTTTCAGGCCTCAAGCCAAGCTCCAGAGTCGTCTTTCTTGGCTGGGGGGTCTCTTTCCCCTTGAAATGCTGCCTTTTCCCCGAATTCACTTCCTGATTCCTTCCCAACTCCCTCTTGACAAAACGTCTCTCATTCTCGCCCCCCACAAATCTCAAGGGATTTCCCTAGCAGAAGTTGGCAATCCTAATGACCTTCTCTGATAAAAAGGGGGCATGTAGGACAAGACACAGGGACTGCAGCGTCCTGCCATAATCCCAGTTGATTATGCATCATGAACCCGGGTGTGTGGATATGAGCTCTTGTCCACACCCTCAGGCTCCGCAAGCTGAATGGCGTCCCTCTAAATTGGACAAGCAAGTGCCAAAGGTGCATTGTCTGAATGTGCATCCAGGCTGGCAACAAACCCAGAGCGGATCTGGGCGATTTTGTCTGCAAGTAGCAAACTGATCACAGTGGGCCATTGTCTGGTCAGAATCCAGTTCCCTGGGGCTGTGATGTAAAAGTCCCAAAACCACATGAAACAGCCACAATCACTGCTGTGTAGGGTTGCCAACCTCCAGGTACAAGCTGGAGATCTGCTATTACAACTGATCTCCAGCTGAAAGAGATCAGTTCACCTGCAGAAAATGACGGCCATTGGACTCTAAGACATTGAAGTCCCTCCCCTCCCCCAAACCCCGCCCTCCTCAGGCTCTGCCCTAAAAATCTACCGTTGGTGGCAAAGAAGGACCTGGCAACCATTCTGCCATGGAATAGGCTCTAATATGAGCTCAATGCTGTGTTCAATCAGTCTCACTCCAGCTTTTCCACCACTGGTGCTAAGGCCTCTGTCACCAGTAGGGTTGCCAGGTCCCTCTTCTCAACCGGCAGATTTTGGGGGCTGAACCTAGGGAGGGTGGATTTGGGGAAGGGGAGGGACTTCAATGCCATAGAGTTCAATTGCCAAAGCGGCCATTTGGCTGGAGATCAGTTGAATTAGCAGGAGATCTCCTGCTACTACCTGGCAGTTGGCAACCCTAGTCACCAGCAATACATCGACATCACTTCTGGCCTCTGTGCTATAATGTTTCTGGTGATTCCTAGAGCTACCCATTGTCACTTCCTGGTTGTATCCAGAAATGACATAGTGACATGGGCAATGCCCTCCCATATCCTTGTCCCCCACACACCTGCCAACCCTATTTATGAATCTAAATCTTGATGAAGGTGTTAAATTGAGCCATTATTATTATTATTATTATTATTATTATTATTATTATTGCAGGTCAGAGTAAGAGTTTATTTTTCGCATCCTGCTCCCAGATTTCTCCCCACTACATCTAATATATAGATACACACACACATATATACATACATACATATATACTGTAATATATATACACACACACAAGGGGGGGCTGCGAAACTCATGGGGGTATCGCATCTCCCTCCCAGATCATGTCTCCAGGCCCCACCACCTACTTTTATCCTGTGCTTCCCCCAACAATCCTTCTCCTGGCAGGCTCTGGAGCAGCTGCTGCCATGCTCTTCTGGTGCGCCTGGGCCCAGAGTTGCTGCCAGCATGCCCCTCACCCATTTTTAAAAAATTGGGAGAAATTAAACCCTTTGGTTGTTGTTGTTTGTTTTTTTTAGTTTGCAGATTTTTCTGCAAAATTGGGGAGTGTCCCAAATTCAAAGAAACTTCTGTTGGGGGTCACTGTGCATGTACGTATCTGCAGGCAGGGGGCACAGATAGGAATTATATTGTGCTGTCAAGTCACAGCTGATTTACGGCAACACGTAGGGCTTTCAAGGCAAGAGACGTCCAGAGGTGGTTTGCCATTGCCTGCCTCCGCGTCACAACCCTGGACTATCCTTGGTGGTCTCCCATCCAAGTTCTAACCAGAGCCAACCCTGCTTAGCTTCTGAGATCTGACAAGATGGGGCTCACTTGAGCCATTCATGTTTGGGCTCATCTAATATCCCATCCATAAATGGTGATGGGCCTTACTTAGAAGCAGGCGCTACGATAAAGCGAGCAACCTCATTCACTACTGAAAGCGTTCCCCCCCCTCTCTCTTTCCTCTCTCTCTCCCTCTCTCTGATCCTCAGATTATGGAGATGAGGGATGAACGTACATCAGTAAGATTCCCTGCAGAGATAGCTTTTCACTGTTTTCAGTAAAAGAAAGATCAAAGGCAAAGTGGCTCATTAACATACCAAAGGAGACACCAAAAAAAAAAAACCACCCGAGAGCTTTATCGTTGTTGCAATCCGATAATAAACAGCCAAGTACAAAAAAAGATTATTTGATAATGACACAGAGAATTGAAAGCCTTTGAAATACCAGTTTCTGGAAAAAAAATATTTTTGGAAGGGAGAAAAAATATCTTTAATTATACAGAATAATGTCAAAGCGCTGGGGAGTAGCTCTCAGTCCCTGGGAGAGCTTGCTTGTAAAACAACTTTACTCATGAACACCAGCCAGGATTGCCTTTATCTTGTTGCTGTTTTTTTTTAAAGGAAACAACAAAAGGCTTCCAATTCCTTCTCGAATAAACATTCTGCTCTTTCATATGCCAAAAATTAAACACAAGAGGGTGGGTTTTTTTCTCTTTTTCCTTTGGGGAAAAAAAATCACGACACCCTTTCCCAGATCAGCCTTTGCTTAAAAAATTGAAAGATAGAGAAGTTTTTGGAGTTCCAGGTTGCCGTTAAGAAAGGCAGACGACTTTGGGAAAACTGAGTAAATGTTCTTTTGTCTTCAGGGACAGAGATCCGACTGTAGGCTGACAGCACCAAGCGGCGTGGGTTTCCTTTCTAGGGATCAAGCAGAAGTTTGGTAACGTGACATCGAAAAGTTAATCTCCTCCTTGGTTGCCATGGCTGAATTTCTGCTCATAACAAAAGGAGGTCGTTTCGAGGGCTGCTCTGTCCAAGCCCTGAAAATATGAACATCGAGGTCAGATTTGTGAGAACCTATGTGTATATGTTTATATATATAACAATTTCATGCCACGTTTCCACCCGATCAGGATCCACATGGTGGCAAACATTTTAAAAGTTGAAACATTTGAGCCATTAAAAATGCATTTGAAGTTATAAAATAATTCAATTAAAACACACAGACAACACCAGAAGAAGGGCCAATAGCCATTATTGGAGGTATACCAGGCAAGCCCCAAAAAGTCTTTGCCTACTGGCGAAAGACATCAATAGAGGGAGACAGACGAATCTCCCTGGGGTGGGAGTTGCAACAATTTGGTGCCGCTACCTCAGTAGGGTACAGTGCCATGAAGTCAACCCTCCCAGGGAAACTGATGCATCCCTATTCCCTCCAGGATCACAGCAGCAGGCCTATTATATTAGGTGCTTTGGAACATAGGCAGGATAATGCTGCTGCAGCCGTCTTGCTTGCAGGCTTCCTAGAGGCACCTGGTTGGGCCACTGTGTGAACAGACTGCTGGACTTGATGGGCCTGGGTCTGATGCAGCAGGGCTTTCCTTATGTTCTTACGACTGATGGGCTTCCTAGAGGCCACTGTGTTGGCCACTGTGTGAACAGACTGCTGGACTGGACGGGCCTTGGTCTGATCCAGCAGGGCTTCTCTTATGTTCTTATGATCTCTGTAGTCTGGAGATGAGCTGTAATTCCAGGGGGGATCCCCAGGTCCCACTTGGAGGCTGGAGAAAATGGTTGCTTTGGAGGGTGGACTCTATGGCATTATATGCCACTGAGGTCTCTCCCCTCCCCAAACCCCACCCTCCATGGACTCCCCCCCCCCCAAAAAAAAAAACCTCCATTAGTCTCCCAACTCAGACTTTGCACCCCTAGTGCCTGGGGAGGAGGGAGGACGGCGGCAGTCCAACTATTGGCTACAGGAACTTCTTTTTATTTCTTCATCTGTTTACCTCAGTTATACCTCACTTTTCTCCCCAACAGGAACCTGAAGCGGCTTACTGCCTTCTCCTCTGCTCACTTACTCTCCTCTTCCTTGGTGTGGCTGGAAGGAACCCTGGGACCAATCCTCAGATAAGTAGCTGTAATGGAACTGCATTTGAAACTTAAAGTGATTTAGGAGGCTTAGCTTTTAAGTAGCTGGGCCAGAGAGTGGATGGATTAGGAAGGCAGAATGCTAGAGGCATAGCTGAATGTCATTACCAGGCAACCATTTGCAGCCATTTGCCTCTCTCCTTTAATTTGCAATGCATGTTATCTTTTTTTCTCTCCACCGTATTTGCTCTTGGTCGTCTCAGCGCCATTTGATTCGCTGTTTAAGCATCGGCGTCTGTATTAAGTGGATCTGCCTTCTGTTTTGAGGACTGGTTCTGATCGGAGCCCCTCTGGGTCCTGACTTCACTGTCTGGGGAACTGAATTTAATTTGTTCCAGTTAATCTACAGAGTTGTATGCCTTACTGGCTCAGGGTCACCCAAACGTAGGGTTGCCAACCTCCAGGTAGTAGCTGGAGATCTGCTATAACAACTGATCTCCAGCCAATAGAGATCAGTTCACCAGGAGAAAATGGCCGCTTTGGCAATTGGACTCTATGGCATTGAAGTCCTCCCCTCCCCAAACCCTACCCTCCTCAGGCTCCACCCCAAAAACTTTCCCACGGTGGCGAAGAGGGACCTGGCAACCCTACCCACACGGGGCAAAACAGGACCCAGATTAATTCAGTTGGTACATGGAGTTAGGGTTAGGGTTGCCAGCCCCAGGTAATCTGGTAATCCCAAAACAGCGTGTTGGCTCCAAAACAATTCAGTATGTCTCATTATTGTTTAATAATTCATAAACAATGTATTTGAAATTCAATACTAATCCTAATCTATTCTAATCTATTATATACAAATCATATTTCATTCATCATTGTTCAGTCAGGTGTACATTCACCATAAACACTACAGGAAGCACAGGTCCTGCTGTATACAATATAGGCAACATAAATAAATCACAAGAATTTTTAGAAAGAGAGTCCAGAAAGAGTACGTGCTCTCTAGATCTTGGCTGCATTTTGTAGAAGCCTTCTTCAGCTCTTTGATTAATGTTGCTTGGGGAGGGTGGATTTTGGGGAGGGGAGGGACCAGCAGGCTATAATGCCGTATAATCTTTCTTCCAAAGCAGGCATTTTCTCCAGGGGAACTGATCTTGGTTATCTGGAGATCAACTGTAATTGCAGGAGGTCTTCAGTTGCCACCTGGAGGTTGGCAAGCCTACATAATTTTGGTCTCCAGTTCCCCTCTGGAGCTTGACAATAGGGTTGCCAGCTTGACAATAGGGTTGCCAGCTCCAGGTTGGGAAATACCTGGATATTTTGTGGGTGGAGCCTGAGGAGGGCAGGGTTAGGGGAGGGGAGGGACTTCAGTGGGGTATAATGCCATAGCATCCACCTTCCAAAGCAGCCATTTTCTCCAGGGAAACTGATCTCTGTTGCCTGGAGATCAGTTGTAATAGCCAGAGATCTCCAGCTACCACCTGGAGGTTGGCAACCCTACTTGGCAACCCTACATGACAAGATCCAACCAGAAAATCCAAAGTTTTTTTGGCAATTGGGTCTACAAATAATTTTGCTAATTCATTTTCTCCACACTAAAAGCTGAAATAAGATTCATTGCTGGCTTTCTCGCCGCTTCTCTGTTTCAAAACCTTCCCAGCAGTCTTCCTCACTTCCCTTCCTGCCACATTTCATCTTTCAAGGGCTCGTCTTTCCAACCTTGAAGTCAGGAGGTGTTTAAAATGCATATCATTCCTCATTAAGCCGGTCACGGCCCAGCACAACTGCCACTAATTCTGACTCCTTTTTTTTTGCGAGAAACTCTGATGTCACTTTACATAATCGTGGGAGGTTACGTCGTACCCTTTTTTAATTTGCTTCTTCAAATAAAAATGAATTATTTATAAACGCAAGAATGGGACGCCTTTGCCTCCTTTTTTCAGGATTGTTTTTGCTTCGCAGTTCATTTCCTTTTAATTGTTTGCTCGGGTCTTTTCGTGAAATTTCCTTGCGCTGCTGGAGATTCATTGGAAAGATCAGTTTGATCAGAAGGGCTTCAAAGCCTGGCTTCCTACGAAAAGGGACGTCATCTAAAGCCAACTATGTTCTGAAGTCCGCCTGCCAGCAGTTGCAGAGCTTCTCTCTGCAGTTCTCTGCCTGTGGCTTATCTCTAATTAGCTGGATTGTTTTCCTGGGAGTTTGCAAGGGGGGGCAATTAAAAATTAAGGAGGCAGAGAAGAAGCCCTGGGCATGGCTTAAGAAAATAGCCAGAAGATCTACCAACCCCTCCAGCTTTCTCCGTCTCTCTCCCGGGAAAATCTTCAGACCCAAGTTTATGCGTATCTACTTTTCCTGAGATTAGTACGTGAGCGAAACTTTCCTAATCCCTTTCTTCGCAAAGGATTTTGTTCTGCATTGTTTAATAAATGTAAATATTAAAATCATTAGTCGATCTAATCTAGTTGTGCTTACTCTGACTGGTAAGAACGAGGGATGCCAGCCTCCAGGTGGGACCTGGGGATCCCCCGGAATTACAGCCCCTCTCCAGACAACAAAGATATCTTCCCCTGGAGAAAATGGATGCTTTGGAGGGTGGACTCTAGGGCATTGTACCCCACGGAGGTCCCTGTGCCCCCCAGGCTCCATCCCCAAATCTCCAGGAGTTTCCCAGCCTGGATCTGACAATTCTACCCCCTCATCCCCTGCCGGTGGCCAGGGAGGACCTGGCAACCCTAGTAAGACCATAAGAAGATAAGAAGAGCCCTGCTGGGTCAGACCAGTGAGGGTCCATCTAGTCCAGCATCCTGTCTCACACAGTGGCCAACCAGTTCCTCTGGAGGGCCAGCAACAGGGCCTAGAGGCTGAGGCCTTCCCCACATGTTACCTCCTGGCACTGGGATTCAGAGGCTGACTGCCTCTGAATGTGGAGGTTTCGTTAAGTCACCATGGCTAGTAGCCACTGATAGACCTATCCTTCGTGAATCTGTCTAATCCCCTTTTAAAGCCATCTCTGCCTGTAGCCATCACTATATGCTCTGGCAGCACATTCCACACTTTAATTACTCGATGTGTAAAGAAGTATTTCCTTTTGTAATGTTCCTCCAAGATTTTGGGGAGATGTCTGTTCAGCCCTGATGCCTAAAATCCTATTAACCAGAGATGCCAGGGATTGAACCTGTGCTCTGCACGCAAACTAACCCCTGTCTAGGGTTGCCACCTCCAAGTGCTGGCTTGAGATCTCCTGCTATTACAACTGATCTCCAGCCGATAGAGATCAGTTCACCTGGAGAAAATGGCCGCTTTGGCAACTGGACTCTATGGCATTGAAGTCCCTCCCCAAACCCCGCCCTCCTCAGGCTCCGCCCCCAAAACCTCCCACCAATGGCGAAGAGACACCTGGCAACCCTACCCCTGTCACAGAATGAGTTTTCCAACAATGTAGGAATCCTGCATCTGAACCATTCACACCCTGTAGGTTTGCATGTAGGGTTAACACGCTCCAGGTTAGGAGTGGCGATCTCCAGCTATTATAATTGATCTCCAGGCAGGATCAGTTCACCTGGAGGAAACAGCTGCTTTAGAGGGTGGACTCCATGGCATTGTACCCTGCTGAAGTCCCTCCCCTCCTCAAACCCCAGGCTCCACCACCACCCCAAATCTCCAGCTATTTCCCCGCTCAGAGCTGGCAACCCTATTTGCATGTTTTCCATTTGGGGGGAGTCATTTACAGGGATTCAGCTTCTGGAAAAGCTTTTTCGTGCTTTTCACTGTTCCAAGATGTTCTCAGACTCAGAATTAGGGCAGCAAACCCAAATAAAGCCGTGGCCTTCAGGTCCCGCCACAGATGTGAAGCAGCCAGGCATTCCACCCATCCAGAGGATAATAGTTGCTAATGACTTCAGACAACAGCCAGATTTGAACAAGCTTCCTTTAAACGCTGTGCAAATGCTTTCTCCTTCTTCCCTAATCCCATCAGCCACCAAGCCTACTCCAGTTCAGTTCTGATTTAGATCCCTTTTAATTAATTGTTTCCTGTATAGACTTAGTCTTGATTTAAGAGAACTGACATTGAATGTTAATTAAGAGTCGCTGGCACCAGAAAACATGCGCTGCATATTTAAATCAGCACGCCTCGTCAGCTGGATTTACACAACCAGTCCGCCGGCAATGCGATCTCGTGTGAAACATCTCAAATGTGGCCCTTCTCCTCTGTCCCAGTGGACAAAAAAGTTTGTACCAGTGCTAAGTGAGAGTTTAGGTTATCATGATATGGCTGAAATACAATATGGCAGAATGAAAGTGCTGCTTCTGAAGTCAGAGACTGATCTTAAACTTTGGCTTCAAAACCTGATTCAGTAAGAGCATTTTCTATTTCTTGAGGAGTCTCCTGATGATAAGAACATAAGAACTTAGGAAGAGCCCAGCTGGATCAGAGCAGCGGTCCATCTAGTCCACCATCCTGTCTCACACAATGGCCAGCCAGTTCCTCTGAAAGACCAACAACAGGACATTGAGGCCGAGGCCTTCATAAGAACATCAGCCCTGCTGGATCAGACCAGTGGTCCATCTAGTCCAGCAACCTGTATTACATATGGCCATCCAGTTCCTCTGGAGGTCCAGCAACAGGGCATAGAGGCCGGGGCCTTCATAAGAACTTAGGAAGTGCCCTGCTAGGATCAGACCAGTGAGGGTCCATCTAGTCCAGCATCCTATCTCAAACAGTGTCCAACCAGTTCCTCTGGAGGCCCACCAACAGAGAGTAAAGGCCGGGGCCTTCCCCTGATGTTGCCTCCTGGCACCGGTATTGGGAAACTTACCACCTCTGATTGTCAGCTGTGTCTTGATGGCACACAGACACACTCCTCTTGCATCCAGGGCCCTCTTCCTTTTGAGTAAATATGGTCCATCTTCCCATTTCCTGTTCAGTTTGGAAGGAGAAGCTAGATAAAGCAAATAATACATCCATAGTTTTTAATGTCAACGACTAGTAAAGACATGGCTTGATTCGATTGCAGAATTTGGATCACTGGTGGTGACATAAATCCCTCCCCAGACAGGTCCATCCCTTTAAGAGAAATGTCAGGTTTTAAATGGGATTTTATTGTGCTGCAAATCCAGTAGACATGGCAAAATGTAAGACAAGGAAGCAGAGAACTCTGTCTCCAATTATGTTATTTGAACGGTAACTCTATATTAACATCCGCGGAGGAAATGACTCCCAGTCTCGCCAAAGCTTCCACAGCCGGGCTCCAAAGAACCACAGGTCGGGTCTCACTCCCATAAAACAGCCTCCAGTTCTTCATGACGAATTAGTTTTTGGACCCGAGGGGAGATTTGAGCAACAATATGCTGTGGGGAGGAAAGGTCTGCTATTGAAAAGGAGGAGGAGGAGGAGGAGGAGGAGGAGGAGGAGGAGGAAGAGGAGAAGAAGAAGAAAAAGAAAGAAAGAAAGAAAGAAAGAAAGAAAGAAAGAAAGAAAGAAAGAAAGAAAGAAAGAAAGAAAGAAAGAAAGAAAGAAAGAAAGAAAGAAAGAAATGCCACGACATTTATTTCTCTTTCCAGAAAAAGTCGTGCCCAACAAGTAAATATATTAATTTTCCCTGCAATACTAAATGCCTCTGCCTTTCTGGTGGAGGTGACCACGGGGAAACTGCGAGTCAGTGTAGACAATACTGGACCAATGGTCTGTCTTAATACAGCAGATGGGTATATTCATCCTTATGTATTTATTAGGGTTGCCAGCCTCCAGGTGGTGGGTGGAGATTTCCCACTATTAATCTCCAGGCAACAGGGATCAGTTCCCCTGGAGAAAATGGCTGCTATGGCGATTGGACTCTCCAAACCCCATCCTCCTCAGGCTCCACCCCCAAAATCTCCAGATATTTCCCAACACAAAGCTGGAAGCCCTAATATTTATAGTTACCATTAAATTATACCCATTGAATTTACCCTTCCCAATGAGTAATGTGAGCAACAGAACAGGTTATAAATTTAACTATCTTTAAAAAAATCTTAATGTGGCCAAGCCCCTTATTGTGCTGTTTTTAAAAAGACAATTTCTTTCTGGGTTTTGTTTTTTGGCCATTTCAATTCCTGCTTTCAGTTGCTTCCCGTTTACCTGTGCCTTCATTCCTCCAGCAGGTGGTAGCAGTTTTAAGTCGCTAGCCTTGTGACAATGGATTGAGAAGCGCCGGCATGGATTTACAGTTCTGGGTTTCATTTCTGGCACTGTGAACAACTCAATCCCCTCATGAGGTTGGTATATTACATTCCCAGGGCTTCCCAAGCAATAACAGGAGTGGACGGTGGGATGAAAACGATTGTTCTTGCTTGTTTCGAATTAACCCCCTCCAACGCAGTAAAACAGAAGCTCGCTCCAGTACAGTAAAACCAAATTTGATGCTTGTACCAAGCGTTGACGGGCAGCAGAGCTCAAACCCACAGCAGCCGACTCTCAGGGAAATTGCGCTCTCTGGGAATATACTTCAGCCAGAACCATGTTCTTAAACATTATCGCAGAAGGGCGGCTGGGCAAGTTTGCCATTGTACCAAATAAAAAAAACTCCTTGGGGGTCAAAGTAATCAAAGTAATTGAAAGGATGGCAGGGAAATTGGATATTGAATTCAGGACTAAGAAGATAGTGCCTGGCATTTGCAGTGCATGTCACCTAAATGAGGAAGATTGATATTAAATACCGGATATTATAAAGGGCATCTTTTTCTGCCTTCATGCGATTTGTGGCTCCAGGTGGGATTGCATTTTGTGGAGAAGGAGAAATTACTTTATCATTTTCAGGGTAATAGACAAAAATGCTTTTAAATTTAAACCTCCAGAATTAGATCTGCAGTTTTCAAACTTTACGTTTTCAGGTGACTCATCTTATTGGAATTTTAATTCATTTTTATTTATGTATTTAAATCATTTATTAGCTGCCTTTCTACCCCGCAAAGCTCAAGGTGGCTTACAATATAAATAAAACACACCCCAAAAAATGCCTAAAATCTCCAATTAGGACAGCTAAAAAATAAAAATTAAATTAAGGGCAGAAAGGCAGCATACAAATTCTGTAAATAAAGAAATTAGATGATGATAAAGTTTATTGTTCGTGGCTGAAGGCCGTCACAATCTATGGTACAAAACATTAAAATAACATAAAATAAAATTGACCCCCAAGAAGCTAGTAATTAACTATGTTAAATTCCCTGATTAAAAATAGCTTTTTAAGATGGACAGCGAGGAGGCCAGGCGCACCTCCCTGGGAGGTTCTTCCATGACTGCGGGGCTGCCACCAAAAAGGCCTTCCCTTGTGTGCCCACTAGATGAGCTTCTTTGGTTGGTGGGACAGACAGGAGGGCCTCTCCCTGTGATCTTAATTCCCAGTCAGCAACTTATGGGAAACTTTGTTTTCTGAGGAACCCATGAATGTCTGCCACAGAAGTCCAAAGCATTGTGGAGGATTCCTGGGAGCAGGTTCTGGAGCACGTGTTCAGATCTTGAAAGGCGTGATGAAGCTTAGAGTTGAGCCGCTGGACTGTGTGGTTGAGCCCTTGAACACACCCAACATGCTGTAGTGGTTAAGAGCAGTGGTACACCCAGCGTGGTGTAGTGGTTAAGAGCATTGGTGGAGGCTAATAGGGTGTCAGCGAGGGCATGCAATCGGACCCGGGATAGCGAGGTGGCTTTCGTTTCATCTCTCCTTCCCGTGGGAAGGAAGAGGCAACAGCCAAAAGGCTCGAGAGATCTCCACTTCAAAGTGACTTCCTGATTGTAATCCTGCTCTGATCTTAAGGTGTGAATTCTCTCTCTTGGTATTGGGGAACCTCTGATGTTTTGCATTTCAAAGATGTTACTTGTAAACATGCTAGTGTGGGTACTCTATAAGAATACCCTCCAAATGATTTGGCGCCATTGTAACGTTGTGTTTCATAGGTTACTGTACCCTTCCTTTCAAATAAATTCTACTTTAAACTCTCTGCTAACGTCTGGAGTAAAGTGGATGATTCCTGAGAGGCAACGGAGTCCTAGAACCTGACAGTACGTTACAATCCCAACCTTTTTTGTTTTCGGGTTACAAGTAGTATTAGGATGTCGGCACCACCCTCGGTCCCGCTCAACGCGGGAGAGGAGCTTCGGCAGACTCCCGCTGATATTGAGGTTGGTCAAGGAGCAGCGACCCCGGAGCAGCGCCCACCCGGGCCTACCGATGTCCCTGGGAGGCCGACGTGGACCCCCCGATTCTCGGAGACCGGGCAGCGGCAGACAGCAGCGTCAGAATCAGGAGGCGACTTCTACCGGGGACCGCTGGCCGCTTGGTATGGAGAAGGGGAAGGGTGG
This sequence comes from Euleptes europaea, assembly GCF_029931775.1. Lineage (NCBI taxonomy): Eukaryota > Metazoa > Chordata > Lepidosauria > Squamata > Sphaerodactylidae > Euleptes > Euleptes europaea. The sequence goes on along the minus strand of NC_079327.1, from coordinate 2,272,415 downwards.
AAGGACCCCACGCTCGCTCACACCCCGACCCTCACTGCAGAAGCGGCCACTCTGATACGCGGACAGAATCAGATGCTCGTTCTGCAGAATCGGGACCTGCAGACTCAGCTAGATACCTTGCAGCGAGACCTGGCAGCCGTTCTAGGGGCAGTGAGGGGGCTTGGACAGCCCGTGCAACAATCCCAAACGGGTTCACGGCCGACTACAGGACCGCTCGTTGTTGGGGAGGCTCCCACGCCCAGACGCCCTACGGCCAGAGACCTGAAGGTATCTTTCGACGGGTCCAGCTCACAGTTGTCTCACTTCTTACTCCAAATCTCCGGCTTTATGAAGGACCAGGGGGAGACCTTTGCCTCGGAAGAAGCTCGGGTCAGGTATGTGATCAGCCTGCTGGAGAAGGAGGCAGTGGAGTGGGCAGTGACAGCGGCGAAAACTATGCCCCGAGTTTTGGCATCCCTGGATGAGTTCTTGTGCGCTCTACGACGCCGGTTCGAAGACCCCCACCGGGGGGAAAAAGCAAAGATTGCCATGCGTCGTTTGAAGCAGGGAACCCGCTCAGTAAGTGAGTATGCACAGGACTTTTTATCTTTGTCGTGCAAGATAAGGGAGTGGAGTGAGGCCACAAAGGTCCAGCATTTCCGCGAAGGGTTGCGGTGGGAAGTGCTGGATGGCTGTTTGACTTTGGGAGATCCAGAGTCCGTGGAAGAGTGGGTAAATTTGGCAGCTCTAGTGGAGAACCGCAAGCTTACCCTCCAGTTCTCCAAGGATCGTCCTTCGAAGACGATCCCTATCCCGCCCACGAGAGGGGACAGCGCAGCAGGTCCCAGGCGAGAGGGAAAACATCGAGGAGTCTACAGTCTCGACAGGGCACGTCGGTTCAGGGAGGGAGCTTGCCTTCAGTGTGGGAAGATGGGTCATTTTGCAGCAAGATGTACCAACACGCCGTCAGAAGGGACGAGCAACAGGGCGACACAAGAGCGGGAGGCGACACCACCTCGGAACCTGGAGCACAGGAGAGCGGAGGGGACGAACGGTCGCCGGGGGGCGGCGGCCCTGCAAGCGGAAACCTCATCGGATCGTGGCACCCGAGATAGCTTCCGAAGCCCCTCACCGGCAAAAAACGAGGACGGCCTTCTGTGAGGGAACCGGCACAGAGGGCACCCTTGGAAGAAACCAAACCGGCTCCATGTAGGGTGAGTGACCAGGGAGAGACATTGCTGATACCTGTTGTATTACGAAATCCCCAAGGGGGGGAACCGGTGGCCGTTGTGGCTATCGTGGACTCCGGGTGCTCCCGGACCCTAATTGATCAGGCGGTGGTAGAACGTCTGAGAATTGGGACTCGAGAACTGGATCAACCCTTACATTTCCATCAAATGGATGGGAGTGACCTGCGGGGGGGGCCGGTTCATTTGCACACTCGCAAGATGTGGCTGGGGGTGGGAAACCACTGGGAACAGATCCACTTCACGGTAGTGCCTAAGATTTCCTACCCGGTGGTCCTCGGCGTTAATTGGTTGGCGGGACATAACCCGAGCATTGACTGGGAACAAAGGCGGGTGGTGTTTGGAGCTCCTCAGTGCGAAAAACACAGCCGGGATGATTTACCCGGGGGCGAAGGGGGAAGCGCCGCTGCCTTGGAGGAACCCACGTTGCCCCCAGAATATAGTGATTTCGCAGATGTATTTGAGGGGACGGACTGTGACTTATTGCCTCCTCATCGCACTACGGATTGTGCCATCGAACTGATTAAGGACGTTAAACCGTCCAAGGCCCGAGTTTATGCCATGAGTTCTCAAGAGAAAGCAGTGCTGCGAGAATTTCTGGACAAGAACTTGGAGCGGGGCTTCATACGACCGTCCAAAGCTGCATTTTCTTCTCCCTGCTTCTTTGTGAAGAAGAAAGGTACATCTGATCTCAGACTGTGTGTAGACTATAGGGGGCTTAACGCGATTACTGAAACTAATGCCTACCCCCTTCCCTTAATCCCAGACCTCCTGAGTGTGTTACAGGAGGGTTGTATTTTCTCGAAAATTGACCTGGCGGAAGCCTACTACCGGGTCCGGATCAAGGAGGGGGATGAAGCTAAGACAGCCTTTTCTTGTTGTTATGGGTTGTTTGAATTTTTAGTCATGCCGTTTGGTCTGTCTGGGGGGCCCTCGTGCTTCATGCAATTAATTAATGAGATTCTACACGACCTCCTATTTAAAGGTGTGGTAGTTTTTTTAGACGATTTGCTCATTTACTCCAAGGATCCCGCAGAGCACAGGGAATTGGTGCGGGAGGTGTTGCGTCGTCTAAGGGACAATCATTTGTATGCTAAGTTATCAAAATGTGCATTCAACCAGGACCAATTGTCGTTTTTGGGCTATGTGATCTCGCCACAAGGGTTAAGCATGGATCCGGAGAAAGTGAGGGCAGTGTTAGAATGGGAACCTCCCAGAACTCGCAAACAGGTTCAGCAGTTCTTGGGGTTTGCGAACTTCTATAGAAATTTTATTCAGGATTTCGCTCAAATAGCTTTGCCTATTACTGATTTGCTTAAAACCAAAGGGAAGGGGCAAGGGGCCACTTTTGCACAATACCAGGTACCTTGGACCGCCAGGTGTCAGGCGGCTTTTGAAACTCTTAAGGAGCGCTTTACCTCTGAACCCATTCTGGCGCACCCAGATTGCTCCAGGCCATTCACTTTACAGGTAGATGCCTCGGACAAGGCGATGGGAGGCGCACTCCTTCAGAGGGATGATCAAGGGAGGCTTAGACCCTGCGCATATTTTTCTAAGAAGTTCTCTGGCCCTGAACTCAATTGGCCAATTGGGGAAAAAGAGGCAATGGCGATTAAACATGCACTCACGGTTTGGCGACAGTTCCTGGAGGGGGCTGCCGAGCCCTTTGTGGTATGTACTGATCACCGCAACCTCGAATCTATTTTGGGTCAGCGGAAGCTGTCAGCCAAACAAGTGCGTTGGTCTACCTTCTTCTCTAAGTTTAATTTTACCATCAAACACATGCCTGGGAAAGAAAACTGCTTAGCAGACGGACTGTCTCGCATGCCGCAATATGAGTGTCAGGTTGAGCGGCCGGTGGGTTCTCTTTTCACACGGGAACACCTGGGTTTGACTCCAGAGGGGAATAGTGCAGGAGTTCTGACCAGAGCGCAAAGCCGCGCGGCGGCACAGGACTCGAGTTCGAGTTCCCCTCGTGAAGTGGTCGCTCCCACCTCCTCATCCCCAGCAGTCCCCGGAGAACTCTCAACCACTACCGCTGGGGAGGGGGGGGGAATCTCCCAAATAGAGCGAAGGGAACAGGCTGAAGGGCCGGTACCCACCCCCTTGCCGGGGTCGGATGTCGCCATTCCCCGCCTCTGGGCAGTTCCAGAAAGCCTCCCGGAGGTAGTCAAGAAAAGGTGGGGGGAGGCTCTTCAACGGGAGCGGGAGGAAGAATCTATCCCGTCCCAGATGACGGACAAAAACGGTATCTGTAAGAACAAACATTACGTACCCAGGGAACTGAGGCGGGAGATATTGGAACGGAGCCACAGTTCAACAATAGGGGGACATTTTGGGTTTGCTAAATCCTTACACCTAATAAGAAGACAGTTTTGGTGGCCTGGGATGCGCCAAGACATCGAAGTATTTATCAAATCCTGCCCTGTGTGCGCAACTAGTAAACGTTTGATGGGAAAACCCCCGGGATTATTAAAGCCCCTAGAAACTCCCGAGGCACCCTGGCGAGTGATTGGGATGGATTTCATAACAGACCTCCCATCCAGTCAGGGGAAGACTGTCCTGTGGGTAATCACGGATCTTTTCTCTAAGCAAGTTCATCTCGTACCGTGTGAAGGGATGCCATCTGCACATAAACTGGCTCGCTTGTTTGTGCACTGCATATTCAAATTGCACGGATTTCCACGGAAGGTCCTGAGTGACAGGGGCTCCGTGTTTGTGTCCAAGTTCTGGAAAGCGTTTTTAGGAATTGTAGGTGTGCAGTTGGGTTTGTCATCTGCCTATCACCCCCAGACGGATGGGCAGACCGAAAGGGTTAATGCGGTGATGGAATGTTATTTGCGTTGTTTTGTTAATTATCACCAAGACAATTGGGTTGATCTGCTGCCACTGGCAGAATATGCCTACAATAACTCGGTGCACTCTGCAACCGGGGTGAGCCCATTCAAAGCAGTTTATGGAATGGATTTTGGACCATTAGGGGCTGTACCCACCCCGCCAGAAGGCGATCCCCCCGAGGTGTCTAAATGGGCTCACACAGTGAGGAACACTTGGCCCTGGCTTGTAAAAAACCTGGAACAGGCTAAAGATAGGTACAAACTACAAGCAGACAAACACAGAACACCTCAGTGGGAATTGAGGGTCGGAGAAAAGGTGTATCTTTCCACTAAGAACCTCAGGTCTTTACGCCCGTGTAAAAAATTGAGCCCACGGTTTGTGGGCCCATTTTCTATCTCCAGAGTTATCAATGAGGTTACGGTAGAGCTGGAGCTACCCAAATCCTTACAAGGGGTGCACCCGGTGTTTCACGTGAGTCTACTAAAACCCTTTCTACAAGCACCAGAATGGCACCCCGAACCCGAAGCGGCAACTCCCATCATGGTACAGGGCGAACGGCACTTTGAAATCTCCAGGGTGCTCGATTCTCGGAGGCGCAGGGGCCGACTGGAATATCTTGTGCGTTGGAAACATTTAAATTCCAGTCACGATGAGTGGGTGTCCGCTGTTCACGTACAGGCTCCAACCCTTGTAGCGGATTTCCATCGCCATTACCCGGACAAACCAGGAAATCTGGAGGGGGGGCCTTTGGGGAGGCGGAGTGTCAGCGAGGGCATGCAATCGGACCCGGGATAGCGAGGTGGCTTTCGTTTCATCTCTCCTTCCCGTGGGAAGGAAGAGGCAACAGCCAAAAGGCTCGAGAGATCTCCACTTCAAAGTGACTTCCTGATTGTAATCCTGCTCTGATCTTAAGGTGTGAATTCTCTCTCTTGGTATTGGGGAACCTCTGATGTTTTATGGGAAACTTTGTTTTCTGAGGAACCCATGAATGTCTGCCACAGAAGTCCAAAGCATTGTGGAGGATTCCTGGGAGCAGGTTCTGGAGCACGTGTTCAGATCTTGAAAGGCGTGATGAAGCTTAGAGTTGAGCCGCTGGACTGTGTGGTTGAGCCCTTGAACACACCCAACATGCTGTAGTGGTTAAGAGCAGTGGTACACCCAGCGTGGTGTAGTGGTTAAGAGCATTGGTGGAGGCTAATAGGGTGAACTGGATTTGTTTCCCCGTTCCTACACACGAAGCCAGCTGGGTGACCTTGGGCTAGTCACAGCTCTCTCGGCCCTACCTACCTCACAGGGTGTCTGTTGTGGGGAGGGGAAGGGAAGGTGATTGTAAGCCTGTTTGATTTTGCCTTAAGTGGTAGAGAAAGTCGGCATATAAAAACCAACTCTTCTTCTTCTTCAGGGAGGGGAAGGACTTCAGTGCCGTAGAGTACACCTTCCAAAGTGGCCATTTTCTCCAGGGGAACTGATCTATGTCGCCTGAAGATCAGTTGTAATAACAGGAGATCTCCAGCCACTACCTGGAGGTTGGCAACCCTAATGACAGATCACCTGAGAAGAGCAGGAGGTGCTACCACATGCAAGGCCGTGTGGCTCAGAAAGCCATTTTAGAAAGGTAAATGTCACACATCTTAATTATGTGAAGTACCTTGATCTGATGTAGAAGTGTTTTTTTTAAAAAAAAAGGTCGTATCCAAAAAAAGAGGAATGAATAGAAGGGAACTTCATGCTGTGAAAAGCAACAATTCAAACTATTCTGTTTATCCCTCTATAAAATACAACAGACTGGAAAATTATTAGCATAAAAACCACAGGACATGTCTTATGAAAGTACTTTGTGCATTTAACATCATCATCTCCGCATACATTACAATATTTTAGCAGAAAACGCCTGCTAACTAGTTAGAGGGGAAATGCAAATGGAAGAAAACATCTGTTTCTGTGACCGGCAATTCTCTCCGTCCAAGTGCTTCTTTGCACCCCTGATGTCAAACAGCAGGAAGGAAATTGCGCACAGCCCCACCAAGAATGGCCAGATTCCAAAAGGGGGCCCAGGGAGCACCAAGTAGTACATTTATCAAGCCTCTTTGATTTACATATGACATTTGCTTCGTTTACAAAAATGCTTTTTCCCTGCAGAAAAAGACAGTTCTGAAAAGCCATCATTCATCTGCATGAGGCAGACTACCTCAGGTTATTCCCCCCTGACAGTAATTTCACCCAGGGGAGTGCCTCGCCTCTGCATGAACAAACAGCGTCTGGATTTCCAGATTAGCTGCACCTTTTCTTCAGAAGATGTGTTAGGAAAACACAAGATGTTTGCCCAAACAAAAGGGTGTCAAGTAAGAAAGAAGATAACACAAACCAGATGATGAGGGAGTCCGTGTCCCAGGGTTTCAAATGCAACCCAGTCATTGAACGCCAAGTTCGTATTATGTGGGGAGGGGCTGTGGCTCAGTGGCAGAGAATCTGCTTGGCATGCAGAAGGACCCTGGTTCAATCCCCGGCATCTCCAGTTAAAGGGTCTAGGCGAGTAGGTGATGTGAAAGACCTTTCTCTGCCTGAGACCCTGGAGAGCCGCTGCCGGTCTGAGTAGACAATACTGGCTTTGATGGACCGAAGGTCTGATTCGGTAGAAGGCAGCTTCATGTGTTCATGCGTACCGTGACTAGGGTTGACAACTCTGGGCTAGGAAATTCCTGGCGATTTGGAAGGTGGGGGGCCTGGGGAGCACTGGGTTTAGGGAGGGCAGAGACCTCAGCAGGGCATAATGCCATAGAGCTCAAAGGAGCCATTTTCTCCAAGGCAATTTAACTCTGTAGTCTGGAGATCCATTGTAATTAGGGTTGCCAACCTCCAGGTACTAGCTGAAGATCTGCTGTTACAACTGATCTCCAGCCGACAAGAAATCAGTTCACCTGGAGAAAATGGCAATTGGTCTCTATGGCGTTGAAGTCCCTCCCCTCCCTAAACCCTGCCCTCCTCAGGCTCTGTCCCCAAAACCTCCTGCTGATGGCGGAGAGGGACCTGGCACCCCTTGGTGCAGTGGTTACAGCAGCAAGGCCCCAACCTTTTCAGCCTGTGGGCACTTTTATTTATTTTCAAATTTATAGTCAGCTTTCATCCCCAGCCAGCCAGGCTCAGATACTGACACAGTTTGGTGTATGAAGCCACAAAATGGTAGGGTTGCCAGGTCCCCCTACCAGCGGGAGGTTTTTAGGGTGGAGCCTGAGGAGGGCAGGGTTTGGAAAGGGGAGGGACCTTAATGCCATAGAGTCCAATTGCCAAAGCAGCCATTTTCTCCAGGTGAACTGATCTCTATCGACTGGAGATCAGTTGTAATAGCAGGAGATCTCCAGCTAGCACCTGGAGGTTGGCAAACCTACGAAATGGCTGCCAAAAAATGGCTACCACAGCTTACATTCAGTCACACAGTAAAGATCCTTGTGTTTTGGTGGCAGCTGCTGCCAAAGCAACATTTAAAAAATCTGCACAGCCAATCAAATCTCTGATGGCCAATCAGAAGCTTTGCTGGGCAAATGCCCCACCTGGCCTCACTGGCACCTATGGGCACCACATTGGGTTCCCCAGCCTAATCATCTCCACCCACACGTCATTGTTTGTACCTGGAGAGTTATGCACGAAAACGTCCAAAATCCCTGCTCTGCTGTGAAGCTCACGGGGTGACCCTGGGCCGGCCACTTTCCTTCGACCTAACCTGCCTCGCAGGGTAACTCTGTGATGATAAAATAAGAGGAAAGAGAACCAGAACCTTGGAAGAAAAGAAAAGCCTTACAAAGCCAATCAAATAAAATGTTTTATGAGGAGCTATATAGAAGTCTATCTCTGAAACTATAAAAAAAGAAAATCCATAGAATTTTTGAACCTGTGGAAGCGGAAGCACATTCCCAGAACAATTCCATATCATAAAAGGGGTCCCGTTCCCCCCCACCCAATACCAGCAAGAGCTCTAATTCAACATGACAGTTATTTGAATATTTTCTCTGCAAAATATTGCTGTTCATTATCTGCTTTGACATCAAGTTGGTGCTGTATGTCTGCCCTGGAAAAAAAAAATTACCAAACCACATGACTGAAATAGCAAATCTCATCCAGGGCTACGCTGCAGGCAGTCCGCTTTTCTCACACGGAGGCCAAACTATATTCTTGTCCTAATTTTTCTTCCCACTGTGGTCTAGCGAATGGCTGATGGCTAATATGTCACATCAAATATGATTTCCCTCTTTCCCTGTCTAACATTTCATTGCAAAAGAATTAGAGCAGGGCTTATAAAATACCAAATTTCAAACTGTGTCAGCATTCCTTTATGAAACCCCTATTTTATAGGTCTATTAATTGGAGGGAGAGGAACACCTAATGGTAATCTCACTAGTAGAAATTATAGGGTGGATAATCAGGGTTGGCAAATGTTTGTCTCTGTTGGAAAAGGTGACTTTGGGACTTTCAGAATATACAATATGGGATGCAGGATTTCGCAGCAGCTTCAGCTCTCTAAATCCAGCATTAAACTTCATCTCCAGATGGGGTCTCCTATGTCTTGCAGAGATGCTTGATTGGTAGGTCGATCTCAAATACAGAACTTGTTATTTTTAATTTTTTTTAGTTTTCATTTCTTTCTGAGTAACCATGCCAGAACTCAATCACCATCATGAAGTAGCACGTGTTTGCCAGCGTGGTATAGTGGTTAAGAGCGGTGGTTTGGAGCGGTGGACTCTGATCTGGAGAACCGGGTTTAATTCCCCACTCCTCCACATGAGCAGTGGAGGCTAATCTGGTGAACTGGATTTGTTTCCCCACACCTATAGATGAAGCCAGATGGGTGACCTTAGGCTACAGTAGTCACAGCTCTTTCATCCTCACCTCCCTCACATGGTGTCTGTTGTGGGGAGGGGAAGGGAAGGTGATTGTAAGCCGGTTTGATTATTCCATAAGTGGTAGAGGAAGTCAGCATATAAAAACCAACTCCTCCTCTTCTTCTTCTTCTTCTTCTTCTTCTTCTTCTTCTTCTTCTTCTTCTTCTTCTTCTTCTTCTTCTTCTTCTTCTTCATGGAGTCTGATGAGTAGGGTTGCCAGGTCCCTCTTTGCCACTGGTAGGAGCCTGAGGAGGGTGGGGTTTGGGGAAGGGAGGGACTTCAATGCCATTGAGTCTAATTGCCAATTTCTCCTGGTGAACTGATCTCTATCGGCTGGAGATCAGTTGCAATAGCAGGAGATCTCCAGCTAGTACCTGGAGGTTTGCAACCCTACTGATGAGTGATTGATGAATAGGCCACAACGTCAGTATCCTACAGTACATTCTTATGAGCCATGGTGCCACCAAGATGTCATAGGGTTGCCAACTCCAGGTTGGGAAATATTTGGATATTTGGGGGGTGGAGCATGGGAAAGGCAAGGTTCGGGGAGGGAAGGGACCTCAACAGGTTATAATGCCATAGAATCCACCTTCCAAAGGAGCCATTTTCTCCGGGGGAACTGATCTCTGTTGTCTGGAGATTGGGCTACCAGGCCTCCCCTGGCCACCAGCAGGAGATGAGAGGTAAGGTTGCCAGATCCAGGTTGGGAAACTTCTGGAGATTTAGGGATGGAGCCTGGAGAGGACAGGGACCCCAGTGGGGTACAATGCCACAGAGTCCACCCTCCAATGCATCCATTTTCCCCAGGGGAACTGATCTCTGTAGTCTGGAGATCAGCTATAATTCCAGGGGATCTCCAGGCCCCACTTGGAGTTTTGCAACCCTATTTTATGTGAAAGGTCACCACTAATGCAGTAATCGTTTAGTGATCCGTAGAAGGCAACATCGAGTTATTTTTTTTAAGAATGTGAGATCAGGGTCCCACATGGCTTCAGTTTTAGTAGATTAAGGGGGGGCTTCATTTCCCCTTGAATGCAGATGTTGAACTGGAATATTGGTTAATTGGTAATTAACAAAATAGCCAATTTATCTGCTGATGAAACATCTAAGTTTGCCTTTCAAGTCGATTAAAAGTAATTCAAATATAAGTGTTTCATCAGCATGTGAAGCTGTACCGCTAAACTAATTCTCTATTAATTACTTGCAAATGAGTTATTTTTCCCTGTCTGAAGCCTCAACAAATACTCTTAATGAATTAACTTATAATGAAAGTCTTTTAAAAAGCAAATCAGATACCAATTTAGCATCCTTCAGCAGTTTGTTCCTCCTATCTCGTTCCCGTTGCCTTTTTTAGAGGAAAAAGTTGGGCTAGGGAAGGAAGAGATTTCTCTTTTCTTTATCTTCCCTTTGCCATCAGTCTGAAGACACACAGGCTTTTTTTTTTCATAACTATTTTGCTCAAAGAAAAGCTTTCACATCTTTGTTCAAAAAGTTATCCAGTGCCTTCATTTAACTGATAATTTCTGTTCCTCTTTTCAATGTGTATCATACCAAAAAAATGTGGTGGTTAAAAGACAATTGTGTCTTTTATCGCCTACTGGGACAGGTCTATTTTTTCTCCTGTTAAAAAATTAAAACAAAAAAAAATTAAAGATTCAAATTAGCCAGATGTTTAACCATGGTATCCCAGCCCATTCGAAATGCCTTTGGGAAAGTTCATGGAAGACCTCTCAGTATCAATATACCAAAATACAGCAGCAGCATATGAAAAAAAAAGTTGTGTTTTATTCGAAAAGGGCATCTGTTTGAATCCTAGGGTTGCCAGGTCCCTCTTCGCCACCAGCGGGAGGTTTTAGGGGCAGAGCCTGAGGAGGGCAGGGTTTGGGGAGTCCAATTGCCACAGCAGCCATTTTCTCCAGGGGAACTGATCTTTATCTAGGCTTACCAGGTGCCTTTGCTCCATCGGCAGGAGCTCTTCAGCAGTGGTCGACCCGCGCGACGTGCCTACATCACTTCCAGGTTTACTTGGAAGCGACCCGGATACTCTATCAATCTCTGCCGAAAGAGAGATTTCTGCAGAGGTTGCTAGAGCATCTGTGTCGTGCGGGCAGGCGTGCACGCGATGCCCGCCGGCCCTCAGCTGGTCAGCGGGCAGCCCAGTGGATTGGCAGGATTTTACCCACCACCACCAGGCACCGGGCAACCCTATCTCTATAGGATGGAGATCAATTGTAATAGCAGGAGAGTGTCTAGTACCTGGAAGTTGGCAACCCTACTGGGTGACCTTGGACCAGTCACACACCCAGAGCCTGGAGAGGGTGGAGTTTGAGGAGAGAAGAAAGCTCAGCAGTACCATAGAGCCTGTCCTCTGAAGCTCTCTGTAATCTGGAGAGAATCCTGTAATTCTAGGAGAACTTCAGGCTGCACCTGGAGGTTGGCAACCCATCCTGGAGATGTTGGGTCCCAGGAAGAGGGAAGCCCTGGAGCTTCCTGTTCTCTCCCCTGGAGCCTCGCAGCAAGATCATTGAAATGTTAAGTTTGGAAAAATGGAATGAGCATGTTATTTTTCTTCTTAGTGTGACACTCTGGGTTTTATGCTTTTAATCACCATCTGCTGTTCAATAAATGCCAAATTGCTTCTAATGGTCTCTCCCAGCATAGGGTTTTTAATTTGCCGTCTCACTCAGAGCTCATTATTGACAATTCCATGCTTCTCATAGAAGATTTTCATTTCTCATACAGTGTCTCGGACCCTTTAGACGCAAATAGTGGTGGTGTGTTGCTTTTTATTATTTTTTTAAAATCCCACGCATTTTAGTCTTTAAGGCAATAAAGGGATGCAGAGAGTCTATAAAATGTTCTCTTAGCAACCTCGAGTGATAACAGTTCCACTGCAGAGTGTGTGTGTGTGTGTGTGTGTGTGTGTGTGTGTGTGTGTGTGTATATATATATACACACACACACAGTAACAGACCCCCCAGAAAGCCTTGTGAGAGTCACCAGGAAAATCAGCCTGTATTAGAAAGTGAAATATAGAAAGAAATTAACAAGATCAAGTCCAGCAGAAGTGACACAGGAAGATATTGGAGCAGCTGTCCCCCAGGACACCATGTAATGGGCGAGGCAGGCCGCTTTAAACCCAGGAGGAATTACTCACTTATTGCTGACTGTAAACATCTTATTACCTGTGGACAGAAAGCTACACTGGGGTTAAGGTGAGAGTCAGAGCTATGCACAGGATTTGCTGAACAAATATTGCATGCCCCAGATTGAGGGCCAGCTCATGTATTATTGTTAGGGTTGCCAGGTCCCTCTTGGCAACCGGCGGGAGGTTTTAGGCGCAGCGCTTGAGGAAGGCGGGGTCTGGGGAGGGACTTCAATTCCATAGAGACCAATGGCCAAAGCAGCCATTTTCTCCGGATGAACTGATCTCTATCAGCTGGAGATCAGTTGTAATAGCAGGAGATCTCCAGTTAGTACCTGGAGGTTGGCAACTCTAATTATGGTAGCTAGAACATTTTTCAGGGTCGCAGTGCTCTAAGCAATGCCCATACTATGAATGAAGATAGATGCAACATATAATAAACATATACTGTCTCTATTGTTATTAAATTCTATAAGCATAACCAATTAAACATAACATTGTAACTGGCAAGATACCTTGAACATACAAATCTTAAAGTCTAAAACAACATACAAGTACAACGTTTAAATATGTTGTTATAGACTTTAAGATTTGTATGTTCAAGGTATCTTGCCAGCTACAACGTTATGTTTAATTGGTTATGCTTATAGAATTTAATAACAATAGAGACAGTATATGTTTATTATATGTTGCATCTATCTTCATTCATAGTAGGAACAGTCTTGAAATAACTAGTGAACAATTTGATTAAATAAGCAGATTATTTAGTTAGCCATTAGGGCTGGTTATTTTTTATTCAAGTACCTAGAAGTTGGCAACCCTAATGTTAAAGAAATGGTAAGTTAAAATGTCCCTGGACGGACTGTTAAAAATAACTTTGACCTTGTTTTTGTTGTAATGTATACAAAGCAGCCTTTAGGGGCGATTTTTCTGCTTTGCATGTCCTTTGGCTTTTGGTGCTGCTGGGCTCCTGAATGTGACTGGGTTGCTAAAATTGCTGATCGAGAGGCCGGCTAAAAAGAAGACCAAGAAAAAAGAGTCCAAAAGCTAAATAAAAAAACCTTTGTAAGTTAAAACAAAGCTAACGTGTCCTGTTGTTCACAATACTTAGGGTTGCCAGCTCCAGGTTGGAAAATACCTGGAGATTTTGGTTGTGGAGCCTGAGGAGGGTTGGTTTGGGGAGGGGAGGGACCTCAATGGATTTTAATGCCATAGAGTCCAATCGCCAAAGCAGCCATTTTCTCCAGGGGGACTGATCTCTATGGCCTGGGGATCAGTTGTAGTTCCAGGAAAGCTCCAGCCCCCACCTGGAGGTTGGCAACCCTAACCCTGCTATAAATAGCAAGGGGGTTGCATGGGCTTTGCGTAATCTGCCCTCTGGGGTTTGGGGAGGAGAGGGGCTTCAATGGGGGGGTATAATGCCATACAGCTAGGGTTGCCAACCTCCCGGTATTGGCTGGAGATCTCCTGGGATTGTAACTGATCTCTAGCCGATAAAGATCAGTTCACCTGGAGAAAAGGGCCGCTTTGGTTGGTGGATTCTATGTCATTCCATTCCATTGATGTTCTGCCCCTCCCTAAACCCCGCCCTCCTCAGGCCCCACCTTCAAAAGTGGCCATTTTCTCCCAGTGAACTGATCTTGGAGACCAGTTGTAATAGCAGGAGATCTCCAGCCACCACCTGTAGGTTAGACACACTGTAGTCAGATAGTACCTCCTAAAATCTATTTAATACATATTATTTAAAAGTATCTCTTAAAATCAGTCTAGGTTGCCAGGTCCCTCTTTGCCACTGGTGGGAGGTTTTTGGGGCGGAGCCTGTGGAAGGCGGGGTTTGGGGAGGGGAGGGACGTCAATACCATAGAGTCCAATTACCAAAGGAGCCATTTTCTCCAGGTGAACTGATCTCTATAGCAGGGGATCTCCAGCTAGTACCTGGAGATTGGCAACCCTGGCTCTATGGCATTATACCCCCCATTGGAGCCCCTCCCCTCCCCAAACCCCGCCCTCCACAGGCTCCACCTGAGTAGGCAACCCTACTCAAAGGCATTGCATAAGTGTTTAGTATTATTTTAGGAAGTGCCAAAATAGGCATTGCAGAGTAGCAGGTGACACCCCTGAAAAAAAACTAGGTCCTTGCAAAATAGGGTTGCTAGCTCTGGGTTGGGAAAGACCTGGAGATTTTGGGGGTGGAGCCTTAGAAGCGCAGGGTTTGGGGAGGGGAGGGACTTCAATGCATAGAGTCCAATTGCCAAAGTGGCCGTTTTTCTCCAGGGGAACTGATCTCCATCGGCTACAGATCAGTTGTAATAGCGGGAGATCTCCAGCTAGTACCTGGAGGCTGGTGACCCTATTGCAAAGTTAGAAACCAGAATGGCAATTAAAAGGAAGGAAGGAAGGAGGGAGAGAAAGAGAAGAACACACAGAGAGAGAGAGAGCCTGTCTTTTTCTTTTCCTCTCTCCTTCAGGAGTGCCGATGATCCGGCCCTTCAAATGTAGTACCCCTGCAGGTCTCTTACGGAGCTGAGACAACGGTTCTGGCGATGTCGTGACTACTCCCGCAAGACTCGTGGCCTTTCATCAAGGGTGTACTGATTTAAGTAAGTCACACTAGAGCTGAAGTATCCTCAAGACGGGGGACGTACGAAACCAGAGCAACAATTTGCGAGCCTTAATCACTTCTGAAATCTGTGCTGAATGGCTCTCTGGAAGTGCCGAGAGACATTTCCCAGGCGCTTGAGCGTGGCAATGGGAGCCTTTGTCATTAGCATCCTCTTTTTCAATTTTCTCCGCAACCCTGTTTGTGGGAGGAGGTGCTCTTCCGTGAGAGCCAGCCCTCCGAAAAGGGCAAAAGGAACAAAACTTCTTGACAAAACTGGATCAGGGAAAAGACGGGGGTGAACTGGTTGTGTGTTGAATCGGAACAACCGCTAAGGCTGGTGAATGAAAAGGCAGGAAGAGAGGCCAGTGACAGAGTCTTGTTCTCCTAACAATTTCAAACAGCCATGAGGAATCGTAGAATCATAGCGTTGGAAGGGACCACCAGGGACATCTAGTCCAACTCCCTGCACAATGCAGGAAATTCACAACTACCTTCCCCACACACACACCTCCAGTGACCCCTACTCCATGCCCAGAAGATGGAGAAAAAAAATCCTCCAGGATCCCTGGCCAATCTGGCCTGGAAGACAATTGCTTCCTGACCCCAAAGTGGCAATCGGCACACCCCTGGGCAAGCAAGAAAGGGCCACAAGAGTCAAACACTGACCCAAACCTTCCTTCCCTACAGTGTGGTGTAGTGGTTAAGAGTGGTGGTTTGGAGCAAAGGACTCTGATCTGTAGAGCCGGGTTTGATTCCCCACTCCTCCACATGAGTGGCGGAAGCTAATCTGGTGAACTGGGATGGTTTCCCCACTCCTCCATACATGAAGCCAGCTGGGAGACCTTGGGCTAGTCACAGCTCTCTTAGACCTCTCTTAGCCCCACCTACCTCACAGGGTGTCTGTTGTGGGGAGGGGAAGGTGATTGTAAGCCGGTTTGAGTCTTCCTTAAGTGGTAGAGAAAGTCAGCATATAAAAACCAACTCTTCTTTTTCTCATGATCTGATTTGTACTGTATTGTAATATTGTAATTCTATTGTATTGTAATACTAAAGTATTGCTGTATGTATTAACTTCCATCATGTACTGTGGCACTTGAGTGCCCTGGACTGTCATCAGATGTTAGGGTTGCCATCTCTGGAGTGGGAACTGCCTAGAGATAACAGCCTCCAGGTGGGACCTGGGGATCCCCTGGAATTACAGCTCATTTCCAGGCTACAAACATCAGTAGAGAAAATTGATGCTTTGGAGGGTAGACTCTGTGGCATCGTACCCCACTGAGGTCCCTGTCCTCCCCAGGCTCCATCCCCAAATCTCTAGGAGTTCCCCAACCTGGATCTGGCAACCCTACCCACCCCCATCTTCCACTGTCGGCCAGGAGGGATCTGGCAACCTTAATTTCATTGCCTCTTTTGGAGCGCCTGGCTTTAAAACCGATTCCATCTGCAACCACGCAGGAAATGAGGTCAGCAGCCAAGCAGTTAATGCTGAAGACGGGGAAAATGGACTCGAGAAAATTCCAGCCAAAAAACCAAAAAAATAAAAACAAAATTGCCGGTTTGTACCTGCCTCTTTCCCAGTGCGGTGTTCATTTGCAGAGGCATTGTGCTCTCCATCCGAGTGCATTCCGCGGGGTCTCAGCTGTGCGACTCCTATTAATTTTAATAGAAGTCGGGAGAGTAAAATGCTGAGCGAAGCACTTTGAAAATGGGCTCCGTTCTCGGGAATGTGTTGCTCGGCTTTGTGCCGTGGGACAGCTTTAGAAAACAGAACAGAATGCTGCGGCTTTTCAGTAGCTTTGCGCTTGCGTGCCGCCCGCAAACAGTGCAGGTCCAGGACTGTTACACACCACTTGCGGACAATAGACTTCATTACCGGATGAATAACTTCAGAACTGATTGACCTGGAGCTGACAAAAATCAGGAAATAATCATATTATAACCTCTGCACATGTATAGGTAACCCCAGAGGGGGGGAACCTGGGCAGTGGAAACTGGAACAATGTACTCTGCTGTAACCCTGTGCGTGTCTCTACAGTCAGTGTGGTTTAAGAGTCTGATAGACATTAGCTGAAAAGGTAATTCAGTGGGAATAAATACCGATATATTCCTAATGACTTGCCAAACAAATGGGCCCGTTAAACAAGATGAAATCTGGTCATTCTACATGCAGTCTGTAGGAGGCACCACAGCATAACTTCACCCACCAAGTCACCTAGGTTCACACATGCATGTACATTTAGGGCTGACCTAAATTGCTGTGGGTTTTAACAGTTGCCATGTTTCCCCTGATATGCAGGGGTGGCGCCTTGGAGGATAAGAAAAGCCCTGCTGGATCAGACCAAGGCCCATTAAGTCCAGCAGTCTGTTCACAGTGGCCAACCAGGTGCTTCTAGGAAGCCCACAAACAAGATGACTGCAGCAGCACCATCCTGCCTGTGTTCCACGGCACCTAACATAATAGGCATGCTCCTCTGATCCTGGAGAGAATAGGTATGCATCTTGACTAGTATCCATTTTGACTAGTAGCCACAGATAGCCCTGTCCACATAAGAACATAAGAAAAGCCCTGCTGGATCAGACCAAGGTCCGTCAAGTCCAGCAGTCTGTTCACCCAGTGGCCAACGAGATACTATTATACTCTGGAAGCTCTTTGCCTTAAGGACCAACTGTGCTGTGTTAGAACTCCAGTAAGGAAGACTCAAATTCATTGGGGGTTTTTAATGCATTTTACTTCCACGGAATTATATGTCTTGTCTTAATATGTTTCTTAAATTTCTTTAATAAAGGCTTCTTTTGCTTTATGGTGTGTGTTACTCAGGGAGTTACTGGAACCAAACCCAGGTAAGGCTTGGTTATGTTACTGCACCAAGGAAGGGTCAGCCGTGACAGGGACCATAGAGACTCAGAGTAATAGATAGGCCAGGACTTGTGCATCCCTTCTTTTCTACTGATCTGATGCTATCCCTTTGATGTGTAGACTTCTGCCTGTAGGGAATCTTCCTTTCATAGGGACCTGGCAACCTTCAGGATCCAGTGAGACTTTTGGCAGCAGATGCAGGTATGGGATAAGGGGTTGTGTCAGGCCTGTGTCCCAGTTGCTTTCGTTTCCTTTCGATTCTCACTGATCAGGCTCAAGGACTGTTATGCATACCGAACTGCCTTTGAAGCTGTGTGAACCACAGTACTGTTTGGGTTCTGTAATCTCTTGCGTTTTTTCATGCTTTTATATTACCAAGTTCAAGCCAGCAACTGTCATTGCTGTCACCTTTTCCTTTATGCTCTGTTAAACTATTTTGACCAGTAAAACCAGCTTCTTTGGACCTGACTGTCTCTGAGGTGGTTTTTGGGTTCAGATTTGGGCCAAGGGCTTACAGGTTGCCATAGGGTTGCCAGGTCCCTCTTCACCACCGGCGGGAGGTTTTTGGGGCAGAGCCTAAGGAGGGCAGGGTTTGGGGAGGGGAGGGGAAGGACTTCGATGCCATAGAGTCCAATTGCCAAAGTGGCCATTTTCTCCAGGTGAACTGATCTCTATTGCCTGGAGATCAGTTGTAATAGCAGGAGATCTCCAACTAATACCTGGAGGTTGGCAACCCTAGGTTGCCAGCTCTGGGTTGGGAAACTCCTGGAGATTTGAGAGTGGAGCCTGGAAAGAGCAGGATTTCAGGATGGAAGGGATCTCAGTGGGGTATAATGCCATAGCATAGAGTCTACTTTCCAAAGCAGCCATTTTCTCCAGGGGAACTGATCTGTGTAGCCTGGAAATCAGCTGTAATTTTGGGAGATCTCCAGGCCCCCCTGGAAATTGGCAACCTTAATTGCCAGTGTTTGGCCAGACTGGTGCCAGTCGCACTTGGATCCAAAGGTTGTTCTCATGCATTGATCTTCTTCTGAGCTGGAACATAAGAAGTCCCTGGACTTCACGAAAACACTGAAATTCAGCCAAGGAAAGAAAGAAATATATTATCTACAGGAGCCTGAAAAGAGCTCCTTGCTCACGTATATTGTAGACTTAAAGATGAACTTATGAAATTTAAACATCACATTATGCGAATGTAGCTATTGAAAATGCAATTTCCAGCAGAATGTTTACACAGTTGTCTGGGAGCACATTGTTTGTGTGCCGTCTGAAGACATTTCCCATTCCGGTCACGTAGCTGCAGGCAAGGAAAAATTCGCCCACAGTCATAAATGCACCAAAGGCCAGGCTGAGACCCTGCCTTTGCTGATGCCTTCAGTTTTCATTTAAACAAAGAATCTGCCGGCTGAACGGTGGGTGGGCCAGATGGTTAGGGGTCCGGGTAGAAAAGGGAAGGCAATATCCAGTTGCTGCGCACCTCAAGCTTCCGCTCTGGCTGGTTCTTTCTCCTTCTGCTCCAAAGCGGCCATTTTCTCCAGGTGAACTGATCTCTTATCGGCTGAAGATCAGTTGACTCTCAAAAGATAATACACCAAAAAATTATCGGTCTCTGAGACCTGGAGTCCCAGGCTATCCTGATTTCATCAGATCTCAGAAGCTAAGCAGTAGGGTTCCCAGGTCCCTCTTCACCATCTGTGGGGGATTTTTTGGGGCGGAGTCTGAAGAGGGCAGTGTTTGGGGGAGGGAGTTCAATGCCATAGAGTCCATTGGCCAAAGCAGCCATTTTTTCCAGGTGAACATATCTCTATCAGCTGCAGATCAGTTGTAATAGCAGGAGATCTGCTATTACCTGGAGGTTGGCAACCCTACTAGGCAGGGAAAACCCTGGTTAGTGTTTGGGTGAGCAACCACCAAGGAACACCAGGGTCCTGACATGGAAGCAGGCAATGGCAAACTGCCTCCAAAATTTAAATAGGGTTGCCAACCTCTAGGTACTAGCTGGAGATCTGCTGCTATTTCAACTAATCTCCAGGTGACACAGATCAGTTCATCTGGAGAAAATGATTGCTTTGGCAACTGGACTCTATGACATTGAAGTCCCTCCCCTCCTCAAATCCCACCCTTTCCAGGCTCTGCCCCAAAAACCTCCTACCAGTGGCAAGGAGGGACCTGGCAACCCTACCACCAAACCATCAAGATTTGGTGCTTGGTTTGACTTTAATTGTTTGTTTAGATTCTTGCAGTGTCCTAGGGATATTCAGAACTTCCAATGTTCTTCAATTATTCTATGTATCCTTATAGTAGCAAGAACCTGATGTAAATAACGTGGATTGTTACAAGCATATCAATTTTTTAAAAAGAAATTTATCAGCCAGTTATGACAAGAAGTAGTCATAGTCTGAGATTGTTGTTTGATGGCGGGGAGGGGGTTGTTGTTTTTTTCCTGAACATGAGCAGTAGTCTTGTTTGTGGCTTCCTAGAGGCACCTGGTTGGCCACTGTGTGAACAGACTGCTGGACTTGATGGGCCTTGGTCTGATCCAGCAGGGCCTTTCTTATGTTCTTATGTCCATAGAAGCCATTGTCTGCTTTATTTCGTATTGCAAAAGATTTAGGCTTGAGTGAACAGAAAGACCTTATAACTTCTTGTGCCTGAAAGTTGCCTTCTGTAATTAGGTATCTCATTGAATAACTCAGACTGTAAATTAGACTTGTGCTTATTTTCCAAGTTCTTTTACTTTTACTTTTTTTTAAAATGCAGCAGGATTTGAAATGGAAGCAGTGTCAATTTCTGACTTTGATATTCAAGCTAACAAAGGAAGTGCTATGAAAATTATACCAACCCTTGAATTACTTTGATGTGGGAATGAGGGGGAAAATATATAACTTTTGAGACAGGATTGAAAAACTGCCACCAGTCTGTCAAACGATGTTCATCTAGTGCTGTAATGTAATTCTTGGGTAATTGAGAGGATTCAGACTTCTTGCTCGCTTTTTCATCTAATTTGAGATTCACTGCTCCAGTGAAGTCCCCAGAAACAAGTGATTCACCTTCCAAAAACGTAAAAGATTATTTCAAGGAGTGTGGAACAAATTGCTGCTTGTCCCACATATCCCAACCAATGTAATTACTGGAGTCTTTGGTTAACTTTTAAGCATTTGAGTCCAAAGAAACAAAGTGAATTTTAGGATTAATGAATATTGAAAATCCCCTTGCTTTAGAAGGGAGGGTAGATACATAAACGTGTCCCTATCTGATGAAGATGATGTATACGAGAGGTTGGCGCCATCCTAAAGAGACCATCAGCCCATGCAGCTCTTCTTGGCGATGCTGGCCATGGCTGACCTGGTCTTGTTGTCCTCCACAGTGCCCCAAACACTCAGACCTCCTGCGTTTGAATATTTCTTTGTCTAAAAATAGTGTCTTGCGAAACCAAGTATCTGATCACCGGAATAGAGCCGCACTGTTCATTTTCTGTAACACGGAAGCGCACATTCGGTGCCAAGGTGATGTTCTTCACATCAGCTTCATTGCACAACCAACTGTCCTGCTGGCCACGGCCTTTGATTGGTCTATTGCAACCTGTGACCCACTGCAGTACGTAGCTGTCCTCCTCACACACGTGGTGATTGCAAAGACTGGCCTTGTCTCTCTTGTGCTGAACGTTTGCCTGATGCTCCCAACCCTCTTCCTCCTCAGGAAGAAGAAGAGTTGGTTTTTATATGCTGACTTCCTCTACCACTTAAGGAAGAATCAAACCGGCTTACAATCACCTTCCCTTCCCCTCCCCACAACAGACACCCAGTGAGGTAGGTGGGGCTGAGAGAGCTCTAAGGGAGCTGTGACTAGCCGGAGGTCACCCAGCTGGCTTCATGTGTAGGAGTGGGGAAACCAGCCCGGTTCTCCAGATTAGAGTCCACCGCTCATGTGGAGGAGTGGGGAATCAAACCCAGCTCTCAAGATTAGAGTCCACCACTCCTAACCACAAGAAGAAGAAGAAGAAGAAGAAGAAGAAGAAGAAGAAGAAGAAGAAGAAGAAGAAGAAGAAGAAGAAGAAGAAGAAGAAGAAGAAGAAGAAGAAGAAGAAGAAGAAGAAGAAGAGTTGGCTTCATGTGTTGGAGTGGGAAAACAAATCTTCACTACAGCACACTGGAGACTTTCATACGGTAGTCAAAGGGTTCTGCCCCATTCTTACTGTGAGCACATGGGCATTGTGCTGATGGCCTGTTCAGACCTAGCCATCAACATCTGGTATAGATTCATGACCATGCTCTTGTCTCCAGTCCTAGACCTTGTGCTCATCACTGACTCCTGTTCCTTTAACTCCAAAGCTGTCTTCAGGCTACAGTTAAAGGATGCCCACCTCAAGGCAATCAGAACCGCAGCTCTCATCTCTGCATCATTCTTCTGTTTTATACACCAGCCTTGTCCTCATTCTTTGCCCATCAGTTGGACCATGGTATCCCACAGCATGTCCTTGTCCTCTTGGCTCGTGTCTACCAGCTTCTCCCACCTATGCTCAACCCCATCATCTATGCAGTGAATACCATAATTATTCAGGAATGGCTGGTCCACACATTCAGGCCAGCAGGAAAGAAAGTACTGAGTTCTCATCTCAAAAGAAATGGAAGTGGAAGCATTTAATATGAGGGGAATTGTTTCCTCCAGAAAACGATCATGAATTTGCAGATTTTCCCCATGTCAAACAGGTCATATTATGTATTGTGAGAAGAGTGATTCGTGTTGTGTCCACAGGGACTAACTCAGAACATAAGAAGATCCCTGCAGGATCGGACCAGAGGTCCATCTAGTCCAGCTGACTCTCTCCTGTCTGAGGGTGAAGTCTGGGAAAGACGGTCCACTTGAGTAGGGTTGCCAGCCCTTTCCCCCCTCCACCCCCCATGGCAACATCCAGCAAACTTTCTCCCCATCACTGCAAATTCTTCTGGTTGAATAACGTCTCATTCAAGCACCTCCAAATTGCTCTCTACTCTCCTTCCCCCCACCCTCTTGTGCTTTGTGGACCAGAAATATCACAATCAAAGCAATAGATAATGAACAGAGACTTAACGGCTTTCCATCATTATTTCTGGGTGTTATTGATTTTCTGATTCAGAGTTGCTATATTTAATGAGGCCTGTTCAGATTTTGATTATCTCCTATCCAAATGAACACCCCTTGATGATCAGTCCTTTTCAAGACCCTCTTGGAAAATCCAGATAAGCACATAAGAAAAGCCCTGCTGGATCAGATCAAGGCCCAGCAAGTTCAGCAGTCTGTTCACACAGTGGCCAACCAGGTGCCTCTAGGAAGCCCACAAACAAGACGACTGCAGCAGCACCGTCCTGCCTGTGTTCCCTTACAGCACCTAATAGTATATGCATGCTCCTCTGAGACTGGAGAGAATAGGCATGAACATAAGAACATCAGAAAAGCCCTCCATGAACATGTCCACTCCCCTCTTAAAGCCTTCCAAGTTGGCAGCCATCACCACATCCTGAGGCAGGGAGTTCCACAACTGAACTATGCGTTGTGTGAAGAAATACTTCCTTTTATCTGTTTTATCTGTATTCCCTCCAGCTTCAGCAGATGACCCTGCATTCCAGTATTATGAGAGGGATCAAAGATATTCAACAACCGAGGTAACAGATTGCAGTATGTACCTGCTGTCACTTGGCTCAATGTCCATCTGCTTTTACCAGGACTCGTTTAAGCAATTCTGTCCAAAGGTGTGTGCGACCACCACTTCTTGGAATGAAGTTTCTCCAAGCTCACTGCTTGCCATTTTCCAGTCCAGCTGTCAAAAAACACGTCAAGTGCTAGAGAACTCTGTTTGAATTTTTCTTTGTCTAAAAATAGTGTCTTGCGAAACCAAGTATCTGATCACCGGAACAGAGCCGCACTGTTCATTTTCTGTAACACGGAAGCGCACATTCGGTGCCAAGGAAATACGAAATCTGCATTCCGCATGAATTATGCAAAGCATTACATTTTATGCAAATGCACGTACGTTTCCCCCGCTAACTCAACTTCTGTGTTTTATTCTGAACCCAATTTTTATTTTTCATTTCAGCATTTGGAATTTTGGCAGGAAACAGAGGTGTGCTGGCAGGAGCAACGGCAAGGGTAAGGGAGGAACGGTTGCAGCACATAAAGAGGAGAACATGTCCAGAGGCTGTCCGAGAGGGACAGGTAGCTCAGCTCGGCTCCACTCACAGAACACTGAAAGCTTTTGCAAGCTCTGTGTGGGAGTTTTCAAAGACATCTCAACAGGAGAAGACGTTCAGAATGTACTCATTCTGAAAAAGAAAGCTGAAATTCACTAAAGAGTTGAAATTCTGCACCAGATGCCCAGTTTTGCCTTGAGTGGAAAAGGGGCTAACAGCTCTGCCACCAAACGTTCTCTGTATATAATGCCAACCAGTAGCAACGGTAGTGGTAGCATGTGCAGGTAGGTTGCTAACCTCCAGGTGGGGCCTGGAGACCTCCCAGAATTAGAACTGATCTCTAGACCCCAGAGGTCAGTGCCTCAGGAGGAAATGGCTGCTTTGATGCGTGGAGGGTGCATTATACCCTGCTGAGTTCCCGCCTCTCCCCAAACTCCACCCCCTCCAAGCTCCACCTCCAAAATCTCCCGGAATTTCCCACCCTGGAGCTGGCAGCCTTACTGGGGTTGCCAACTGCCAGGTATTGCAATCCTAAAGGAAATAAATCTCAGTACACAGCCACTAATGATTACAAGTGTATTCAATACTACAATTACAACATAAACATCAATGTGTACAAAAGTTACCAACTTATCAAATTCAGTTAACCTATCTAAGGTTATAAATTCAATTCACGGTGATCCTGAAATCAGAAAACACCATTGGTAACAAGTTGAACTTTCCGGAGAGATGATTTTCATACGTTCAAGCAAAAATTGCCCTGTTGCAATGGAAAGATGCACACGAAGTTGCGATCAGCTGGTTGGTGCTAGCCAATCATGTAGCTAAAATCCCGCTTGCTGGATCAGCTAGCTAGCCTGGATCTCTTATCTGCTGTATAAGCTAGCGTTGGATTTATGAGTTGCTGGTGTTGTGCATCACAGACAATGATATTTGCACGTAGATATTACAAGATTCCGGTATATACTTGTTTCACATTGACGTGAACTTGCTTCCTCAGACTGTGTAATTTAATCTGACTGCAATGTTGCAGTTCATAAAATGACTCCTAGTCCTTATGCCAGATATTAGCAGGAGATCTCCTGACCTCCAGCCGATAGAGATCAGTTCACCTGGAGAAAAATGGCCGCTTTGGCAATTGAACTCTATGGCATTGAAGTCCCTCCCCTCCCCAAACCCCACCCTCCTCAGGCTCCGCCCCCAAAATCTCCCACCGGTGGCGAAGAGGGACCTGGCAACCCTAAACCCTACCCCTGTCTGTCAATATTGTCTCATTGACTGAAAAGATTAACAAGATGCTAACTGTAGGGGCCCGTAAGAGCCCCATGGCGCAGAGTGGTAAGCTGCAGTACTGCAGTCAAAAGCTCTGCTCACAACCCAAGTTCGATCCCGACGAAAGTTGTTTTCAAGAAGCCGGCTCAAAGTTGGCTTAGCCTTCCATCCTTCCAAGTGTGGTAAAATGTAGATGACTGGGGAAGGAAATGGCAAACCACCCTGTACACATTGTCTGCCTAGTAAACGTCAGGATGTGACATCACCCCATGGGTCAGTAATGACCCGGTGCTTGCCCAGGGGACCTTTATCTTTAACCATAGGGGATCAGTTGGTTCATCAGCTGGTTGCAAAAGAACGGTGCAACACAGCCTCCCATCCTAGATGAAAACAGAGTGCTCAAAATGCTCTGTCATGCAAGAGGGCCTCGATCCAGCAACCGTCAAATGTCTCTTGGCTGTTGAAATCTACAGGCTGACATTCTTTCCAACAAGGCTCAGGTAGAACTTGCCAGCGCTTGGTTCCCTGATGGGATCCCAACTCCATTTTTCTTGGCAGTCCTTCCTCAACACCTTCTTCTATATCATTCCATTCCTGCAATTTGTGGGGAATGGGTCCCTCGCTGCATAGCAGCTGTGAGGGCAGCCCCAGCCCCCCCCCCTGTTTTTCCCATGCCAAAAGAGGACTCTGCTTCAGGTTGGAGAAGCACTTTTGGAGAACTGTGAGTCGGATTAGTCCATTTTGCATTTAGCACCACCAACAATCCATTGTCCATGCTCATTTTACAGGATTGGGAGAGGGAAATGCTCAGCCCCCCAATTAACAAAAATTAAATGAAACTTTAGAGCCCATGAAGCTGCCTTATACTGAATCAGACTGTTGGTCCACCAAAATCAGCCAATATTTTTTTTTCTCCGACTAACAGCAGCTGTCCAGGGTGTCAAGTTGAGGTCTTTCTCATCACCTACTACTAGATCATTTTCCTGGAGATACCAGAGATCGAACCTGGGACCTTCTGCATGCCGAGTAGATGCTCTACCACTGAGCCACAGCCCCTCCCGGTTGTGAGGCACTGCATCAGAGGGGTAACTTGGCTTTTTATCACCGTTTTCTGGTTGTTGCAAGTAACACTTGTTGAATGTTGTGATCTGAAACTACCCAGCAAGGGAGCACAGCACATTCAAATAAAAGTTCAAAATGGTAATAAAACATTTTATCATTAAATGCTGCAGATAGTGGGAAGACAAGAGGATAAGAATCATACAATCATAGAGTTGGAAGGGACCACCAGGGTCATCTAGTCCAGCCCCCTGCACAATGCAGGAAACTCACAACTACCTCCCCCCCACACCCCCAGTGACCCCTACTCCATGCCCAGAAGATGGCCCAAAAAACCTCCTCCAGGATCCCTTTCCTATCTGGCATGGAGGAAAATTGCTTCCTGACCCCAAAGTGGTGATCAGCATTAACCTGGACATGTACGAAAGGGCCATGAGTACCACAACCCTTCCTGCTTTCCCTCTTATGATCTGCCTAAGTTCACAGAATCAGCATTGCTGACAGATGGCCATCTAGCTTCTGCCTCCAAAGGAGGAGAGCCCACCACCTCCCGAGGAAGCCTGTTCCACTGAGGAGCCGCTCTAACTGTTAGAGCATCCTTCCTCATGCCTAGACGGAAACTCTTTTGATTTAATTTCAACCCATTGGTTCTGGTCTGACCTTCTGGGGCAACAGAAAATGACTCCGCACCATCCCCTCTATGACAGCCCTTGAAGTACTTGAAGAGGGTTATCATATCGCCCCCTCTGTCGTCTCCTCTCCAGGCTAAACATACCCAGCTCCTTCAACCTTTCCTTATAGGAGCTGTGTTACTTGTTAGTGACGCCACAAACACCATCTGGTTAGTGGTTATAACCTCTCAGCAGCAAAGAGCAAGCTGTTGGAAGAACAGGATCCCATTTTCCCATTGATGACCTACGGCACTTTCAACGATGGGGGAAATAAACACAAGAAGAAAGGAGAAGCACACACAAAACAATGTCTAACTGTGCATTTATTAAACAGTCACATCATATCAGCCCTTCAGTGAAAAAGCCCAGAAACTAAGATGAATTTTATTTTTTTCCAATCCAGAAAAAAAGTATTTTCTCCTTTATGATAGATAAATAGCATCGATCACCATAGGTGGTTGGTCTGACACAATAAACAAGTGGTTCCCAACCTTTTTGAGCCTGTGGGCACCTCTGGAAATCTGACACAGAATGGTCGGCTCAGGAGCAAAATGGCTGCTGCAAAATGGCTGCCACAGGAGGTGGAGCCAGCCTCAAAATGGTTGCCACAGCTTACGTTCACTCACCAGTGAAGATGGTTGGGGTGTGGTGGCAGCTGCAGCCAAAGCAACATTTCCAAAATCTGCACAGCCAATCAGATCTCCCATGGCCAGTCAGAACCCTTGCTGGGCAACAGCCTCAACCTGACCCTGCCCACTTTCTAAAAACATTTGGTGGGTGCCAGGAAAGTTGTCAGCGGGCACCCCAGCAATAAAGCGTATTGTCTCCGTATATCCTAGCTAAAGTTAAGCACCTCAGCATCACACTGATTTCAACCAAAGAGCTAGGCATAGGCTTAATTCCCGATGAAATCAACGAAATGTTAAAAGGCTTGGCAGAAGCATTAAAAAAATTATTTCCAGGGACTGATTGTGCACCCATTAATCAACCGTAAATCCTTTCCCCCAAAATGTAGAAATGTCACTTTTCTGCTTTTCCGACCGTGCTCCTTCCTGAAGAGTGGCCTTTTTAAACCTCCGTAGAAAGTTATAACAGCCGATGAGGCTGGAAAAATAGATTATACGACAGAAGGTAGCCGTCGTTGTACACGTACAGTTTCTGATCGCCGGGGCTGTAGTTAATGCTCTGAATTGTTTCCATCACTTTATCTATAATGATGCTCATCCTGCCTTCTTCCCCTGTGTTTGTGTCGTAAGTGTAAAAGATTTCCTCTTTCCTGGTATTGACTGTCCTCGTGGCGTACAGCACCCCACACACAATGAAAGCGCTCGATACGGACGGCTTGTACTGTTTTGTTTGCCACGTATTGAGCACTTCCAGAGTTGTCTCGTTGAGTCTGCTGATCACAATGTTACCGGTGCTGGCTTCTGTGGAGTAAATCACCCACAGCCCATCCTCATCCACGGCAAAATCCATATCTTGCCAGGATACGCCCGCGTAGGAGAACCGATTGTTATAGGCAGCCCCCGGAAGAGTTTTTTTCAGCACAACAGTGTTTGTGTTTAAATCCAGCTTACTCATATCTCTTGAACTATGTGAGTTAAAATACATGTAATTTTTGTAGACGGCTGTACCACTCCCTTCTCCGTACTGGATTCGATAATCCTTTGCGTTTTTGTAGAGCAGCAAATCGTCATAGGAACGGTGAAGTCTATAATATTCCATGTATCTCCCATCAGTATTCAGTGGAGCAACCCAGAAGAGATCTTTCTCGGGGTAAAGGGGAGAGTAATCCCTTCCCCAGGCTCCATATTTGTAGGCAAATCCTCTCCAGTTCAGCTGAATCACATAGGGCTGGCTGATGTTCAGGATTCCACCATGATTGCAGCTTCCTGAAATTAACCAAAGCCAGAAATGTTTTACACACCAAGTTAATGTGAAGGATGTGTTCAAGAACAGAACTATCTGAGGCTGGGACAAAATGCATGTCTCTAAATCAGGGGTTCCCGTCCTTTTTGAGCCTGGGGATATCTTTGCAATTCTGACACAGTGTGGTGTCACAGCTACAAAATGGCTGCCACAAAATGGCTGCCAGAGGAGATGAAGTCAGCCACAAAATGGCGGCCACAGCTTCAATCTAGGGATGCCAGCCTCCAGGTGGGACCTGGGTATCCACCAGAATTACCGCTCATCTCCAGACCACAGAGATCAGCTCCCTTGCAGAAAATGGATGCTTTGGAGGGTGGACTCTACAGCATTGTCTCCCATTGAGGTCCCTGTCCTCCCCAGGCTCCATTCCCAAGTCTCCAGGAGTTTCCCAACTTGGATCTGGCAAAGCTACACACACCCCATCCCCTGCTGGTGGTCAGTAGGGACTTGGCAACCTTACTTCAGTCACACGTTGAAGATCCTTGTGCTGTGCTGGCAGCTGCTGCCAAAGTAACATTTTTAAACAATCTGCACAGCCACACAAATCTCCAGCGGTCAGTCGGAAGCTTTGCTGGACAAAAGCTTCACCTGGCCCTGCATGCTTCCTAAGAAGTCTTGATGGGCATCAGGAAAGGTGTCAGCAGGCACCACGGCGCACACAGGCACCAGGTGGGGAACCCCTGCAAGAACAAAACTCAGGTCTCTAAATCAATGTTTGTCCCTCCTGAAATTTCTCCCCAACTTGGAGTCCTCACTCGTTCAATTATTCCTTCTTCACCCTTCTCTCCAGCTCTTGGCTGGATACCTGTACCTCACGTTATTCACCCACTTGTCCTCCAAGTATTCAAGGAGCCCTCTCTCTAGACTGCTTGCAAGTTATACATAGAGAGTAGCTGTTGCACAGTGATATTTGTAAGAGAATACATGAATCATTCTAGGCAAGAATGAAAGGAAATCAATGTGGGATATCTATGGTATTATTTATAGTTTTTCACTTTGTATTGTTCAAAAGATTGGCTAATAAACTGGGCAGATAAAGATAAATGATACGGTTACTGTCTAATGACTCTTTTCCTGTAACTTACTTACTAGGGGAAGTTGCTCACTCCTCCCATAGAACACATATTTGTTTCAAAAGTAGGACCTAGGTTGACATCTCATACAGTACAGTAGGTCACACTTAGCTCAGGGCTGTCATTTGCATATCCCTGGTCTAGCCCAATGTTTTCAGCCCTGATTGACACATGGAACACATGAAGCTGCCTTCTACTAAATCAGACCCTCGGTCCATCAAAGTCAGTGTTGTCTACTCAGGCAGCGGCTCTCCAGGGTCTCAGGCTTAGGTCTTTCCCATCACCTACTTGCCTGGTCCCTTTAACTGGAGATGCCGGGGATTGAACCTGGGACCTTCTGCATGCCAAGCAGATGCTCCACCACTGAGCCACAGCCCCTCCCAAATCAGGTACCAAGCTCAAGTTTAAAGATCTGAGACAAAGATGTGTTTTTCAGCCTCGCTCCCTAAAATCGCTCAAGAGGAGATGCTAGAGATAAAATTTAGGATTCACAATGACATCCATGCCATCTGTGTCAAAGATGCAATCCTTCCCTAACAGCAAGAAATGATTGCATTGTCTATGACCTATCAGGGATCAGAATGAATCATTTCGTGTATCAGATTACCTCAAGGTACTGCTGCCCAGAGCATCTCTCCTCCAACACTACATGGCAGAGGAGGTAATCAGGCTGTTCAAACAATCCCCGGTGCAGCGAGGGCTTGGGGTTTGCCCATACTATGTCTTCCCTCCATTTATGTTTTTATCCTTCTGGTTCAGCACTAAAATGCCAAATAGGGGCAAGAGAAATTCCCAAGCAGATGTTCCCTGGACATTCTCAAACATCAGTTGTGTATCAGAGCTACAGGTACACTATTGACATTGTCTTGAGCCAGCCTGGTGTAGTGGTCAAGAGCAGCAGACTCTAATCTGGAGAGCTGGGTTCAATTCCCCACTCCTCCACAATAGGGGTGTGCATATCAGCTTTACCAAACCAAAAATAGTCCCAGAAAAGGCCTTTTCACATTCTTTCAGGTTTAATTTAACCCAAATATTAAAACTGGGAAACACGCCTAAACCAGATAGCCAATTCCTGAAAAAGCCAAATAGGTATTCAGCTTTTTTCGGCTTTCTCCAGGCTTTTCCCTATGGGACATTTATTGATAAGCTCTGGGTGGGGGCATTTTTCAAGATTGATTCACCAAATTCACAGCGTAGCTGCAAGGGACTCTCCTTGCATGAACCCCAAAGTTTGGTATATTTTGGGACAGGGGTCCAATTTTATGGCCCCCCTCATTCCCAATAGGAAAGCATGGTAAAGTTTACAATGCTTTTCTATGGAGGAAGGAGAGCGACCCCTTCGGGGGCCCATAAAATTGGACCCTCTGTCCCAAACTTTACCAAACGTTGGGGTTCAAGCAAGGAGAGTCCCTTGCATCTACCCTAAAAATGTGGTGACTCTACCTTGAAAAATACCCCCCAGAGCTCCTTAAAAAAAATTCCATATATACTATAATGGACCCGAATGTTTTCAGGAAACCTGGAAATCAAGCCGAAATACCCATTTACCAGTTTGGTATTCAGCTTATTTCGGTTTTTCTGGGGAAAAAATGGGTTCAACAAAACCAAACTTGAAAATTACCAGAAAAATCAGATCTCGGAAGCGAAGCGGGGTCAACCCTGGTTAGTACTTGGATGGGAAACCACTAAGGAAGTCCAGGGTTGCTACGCAGAGTCAGGCAATGGCGAAACACTGCTGGACATCTCTTGCCTTGAAAACCCCTGGAGGGGTTGCCATTAAGTCAACTGTGACTTGACAGCAATTTCTAGCACATACCTTCATCAGCACAGGACAGAAAAGCCGATACTGATGATAATAGTTTTATGAGCCGGCTTTATTGCTCAATGCTTCACGGTTTACCCACTCTCCGGATCAATGGAAGTTCTTCTCACTGCAGAGATATCAAATAATCTTGCCGCTGCATTTTATAGTTTGCCCTAAACTGACAACACATTGACTGAATTAGCACACCTATATCAGTAATGGTTGCCTTCCAATTAAA
This sequence comes from Euleptes europaea, assembly GCF_029931775.1. NCBI lineage: Eukaryota > Metazoa > Chordata > Lepidosauria > Squamata > Sphaerodactylidae > Euleptes > Euleptes europaea. Next base: position 2,240,660 of record NC_079327.1, on the reverse strand, counting down.
TGCTTATGTACATTAATATGCAATTTGTTTTTGTTTGTTTTTTAAAGTAAAAATAAAAGGTATAAAATGTCACTTGCCAGGCACATAGAGATGTGGGCTGAAATCATTTCTCGTCCCATTAAACTAAGCGCCAGGCTAGCATTTCTTTTAATAATTCATGAGGAGTTTCATAAATAAAAACAAGCCCGTATCCAGCCAAGAGGCCATTTCTATACAAAAGGAGTATGGAATTCTTTCTCTTTCCCTTAAAGAGAACTCTCTCCTGAACGCTCGTTTGTTTTTAATTTAGGAAATAATGCATGAATTATTAAAGCTCGAAGCAGCTTTCGTTTAGTCACATCAAAAATACTTTGAGGGCAGGCATCCAGTCGAGGCCCCGTTTGAAATAAGAAAAAAAGATCATTCATGAAACACGCTGTTTAGCATATACACTATAGTACAATTGTCGGGAAGGGAGATCTGTTTCTTGAACAAATTCTGAAGGTTGTATTAGCGTTCTGTTGGCATTTATTTCATGTAACTGGGCTGCCTAGAATCGGGGAGGGGGTAGAAAACAAAGTAATGTCTCATTTTGTAAATATCAGAAGGTACATGAAATTTGCGTGCCTCCATTGTTCAGCGTCAGTCTTCTTTTCACAATTTAAGGAATATTTATTTTATTTATCTACTTGACTGGGGCCCCGAAGCGGCTTACATTGTTCTCCTCTCCTCCGTTTTATCCTCACAACAACCCTGTGAGGTAGGTTAGGCTGAGAGTGTGCGACTGGCCCAAGGTCACCCGGCAACTTTGGGCCTCCCAGGTCCTGGTCCAATGCTCTAACCACTACCCCACACTGGCTCTCAATACTTCAGAAGTAGGAATTAGTGAGTCCATACTGGAATTGGTCTAGAACAGAAACTGCCGTGGTCACCTATATTGATGACCTATGGCAAGGTAATCAATGCCCTTTGGCCATTGGCCTATTGGGGGGTCCACAAAATCCCATCTTGTCCCCATGTTCTTCAACATCCGCATGAAACCACTGTAAGAGATCACTGAGACATTTGAAGTTCTGTCACTATGTGCTGAGAACTAACTGTGTGTGTTCTGGGTTTGGTTGGGTTCTACTCTGCCCCCAAGTTTATATTTTGGAGGTTTTCGTCATTGTCCCTAGGGAGACAGATGTGATGACCAGAAGAAGGATCCCGGTCCACCAATTGGAGAAAAACTGGGTAAGGAATGCTGAAAGTCCCAAAAACCCGGGGAAGGAAAACAGAGTACTGGTCAGCCATCAGCAAGCCTATAATTTCTCTTCCTAAAACCAGGGGGACAAGAGTTTCAGCCTACCCGACTACATTTTCTTCTGCCTCTCTGGCTATACCACCAGTGTGGTATACTGGTTAGATGTCAAACTAGGATCTGGGAGACCCAGATTCGAATCCCTGCTCTGCCACAGAAGCTTGCTGGGTGACACTGGGACGGTCACACACTCTCAACCCAATCTACCTCACAGAGTTGTTGCGATGATAAAATGGAGGAGAGGAGAATGATGTAAGTAGCTTTGGGTTCCCATTGGGGAGAAGAGAGGGGTATAAGTAAGTAAGTAAGTAAGTAAGTAAGTAAGTAAGTAAGTAAATAAATAAATAAATAAATGTGCAAAATAGGAATCACTTCTATCTGTGGTGATCCCATCTTTGAAACTGGTACCCTTATTTGTGTCATTTGGGAAGAAGCTGGCGGTCTGACGCAGGTTAAAGCTGCCTTTATCTGCCTTGACTTAGTACCGGTCTACAGGGAAGTAATTGTTAGACAAGGCACAACAGATTATTGAGGTCTGGGTGAAATGGGTGAACAATCAAACAGATGGAAATGTCCGTAAACTGCCACCATTCAGAAGGGGCACTGAACTCGAAATTTGCAGACCAAATGGAAGCCATATCTTGCTTTCGTGTTTCCTCCACCTGGGTGAATTCACTCTACTGAGTGCAGGCACAAGAGAAACCTTAGAACAAGACATCTCAGGAGGCAACTTTCCAGTAGCTGTTGACTTTACATCTCTTCATTCAATTCATAGGGTTAGACATCTCTGGGATTTCCTAGATACTCTTAACACCCACCACAAAATATCAAGTAAGAGAAGCACACACATGTACACACACACAAAACCCACTGGAAACAGGACAAACCTCCCACCAACCCCAGCTTAATACAAACATTATAAATATAATATGAACCCAACACAAGCAGAGCCCAAATGGACTGGCAGGCGTACAGGCACATAGAAGGCTGCTGGGGGAATGGACTTAGCTGTCTGCTCACATTAGGGTTTTCAGATCCAGGTTGGGAAACTTCTGAAGATTTGGGGATAGAGGCTGGGGAGGGCAGGCACCTCAGTGGGGTACAATGCCACAGAGTCCACCCAGCAATTTTCTCCAAGGGAACTGAGCTTTGAACACTTGAAATAAGCTGTAATTCTGGGAAATCTGTGTGGTGGGGGGGACAGCAGTTTTCAGTAGATAACAACTAATGGGAAAGAAGCACATGCACGCGCATATTGCTCCTCGGCTCAAAACTGCAGTCTTCTGGGGCTGCTTTTCATTAACCTGTCTAGGCTGTATTGGATGCACTTCTATATAATGTCTACTTTTGCCCAGGAGAAGCAAGGCAAGTTTACCAACAGCTGCTCTCTCTCTCTCTCTCTCTCTCTTGTAAGATCCCTGAAGAACTCTTTGCCACTATAAAAGCCGAAGTCCTTTTGAACTGGAAGGAGATGAGAGGCTTCCGAAGAACATACTCTTGTGCACAATAAATCAAAGATAAGTCTTTCAAATTCCTCGGAAACTTTCTAGCTCTTTCCTGAAAGAGGGCCAATGTCCTAGCTAAGCTTTAAAGAAAGGTTTGAGGGCTAGGGGGTTCCCCCCCCACCCGCCGCCGCCTTTTCCCTGCTTGACCCATCAGACAAAAGGTTTCTCATCTCTCCAACGGGAGGCACAGCACTGCCTACGAGGCATGAAAGTCTGAGAAGGTGTCTGAACAAGGGATTCTTTGTCCTCGACCATCTTTATTTCTCCTTCTAACAAAGTGTCAGAAGGCCCAGCGTAAAAGGTTGTGGAAGAGATCTGAGGACAGGGACACTGTCTGTCCACAACAAATATGTCCTTCAAATAAAGTCTTTTGAAAATACTTAACACTCTGGCTTGTTTCATATTTCAGAGAAAAATGTACAATTAGCCCAAATTGTCCTCTGATGAAGCAGTGGGCTAGGGCCGCTAGCAGCCATAGGAAAAATAAAAATAAAAACATTGGCAGCATCTGCACAGTGATGTCATTTCCGGGGACAATCTGGAAGTGATGTAGGGTAGCTCTAGGAACCATCAGAAGCTCTATGACAAAAGTTTCTGGCTATCCCTAAAACTACCTTATGTCACTTCTGGATTGTCCCCGGAAGAGACAACATGGCACAGATGATGTCACATGTGCCCATGAAGCTGTCTCAGACCCTTGAGGGTCCATCAAAGTCAGTATTGTCTGCTCAGACCAGCAGCAGCTGTCCAGGGTCTCAGGCAGAGGTCTTTCACACCACCTACTCGCCTAGTCCCTTTAACTGGACATGCCAGGGATTGAACCTGGGACCTTCTGCATGCCAAGCAGATGCTCTACCATGGAGCCACCAGCCCCTCCCCATGCACCCCATCTCCCCACCCCGGCAACCTTACAGAGGAAGGCTTCCTCAAGCAAATCTACGAGCTACCTGGTGCTCTGTTTACCAGGAACCTTCTTTTGGGACACCCCTTCCTAAAAGTCTTGAAACAGAACTAGACAAGTTTTTGAGTGCTGTAGGAGAACCAGCAAGCCCCAGGCAGAGTTGCATCTGGAGGCCAAAAGGACCATGGGAAAAAGCCCTGCCTCCTCCTGCTGCCACACCCTCCTCACCTGATGGAGGGGCAAAGAGTGATGGGAGAGAAGTAGGCGGGACTACTCTCCTCCTCATCAGCTACATCACAAGTACAGTTGCCAGGTCCCTCTTTGCAACCAGCGGGAGGTTTTTGGGGTGGAGCCTGAGGAGGGCGAGGTTTGGGGAAAGGAGGGACTTCAATGCCATAGAGTCCAATTGCCAAAGTGGCCCTTTTCTCCAGGTGAACTGATTTCTATCGGCAGAATATATATGAAATAAATATGACATTTGCTGGAGGGAGGGGCAGATAAATGTGTATTGCACATGTAGATTTCAGAGTGTGCATTAAAAAACATGCAAAGCAGTTGTCAGGAGGTTGCGCCGGCTCTCTTTACTTACTGTAACTATGCACTCTAAGAAAGGATATATACTTTTATGTACATTTTCATTTAACGAATGCTTACCAGGGGGGAAGTAGGGAATGCTGTTGCCGGTCTGGTTTTTGTCCCTTTCACACTCCTTCAGTTTACTCTGGAGAGCCACGATTTCTCGGCGGATTGCCAGGATGTTGTGCTTGTCCAGGGTTTCCAGTGCATTCACCATGAGGCTCATATTCTTAATCTAGGGAAGGGAAATGGTGATCATGGGTTAAGCTCTGGTTTGCTTTGCACACAAGAAACGTTACGCATTAAATTACTGGAAATGGTGACTGGACTTTCTAATTCTGCTGTTGTTGTTTGTTAGTCTCCCCATCACATGAACACATGAAGCTTCCTTATGCTGAATCAGGCCATCAAGGTCCATCAAAGTCAGTATTATCTACTCGGACCAGCAGCGGCTCTCCAGGGTCTCAGGCTGAGGTCTTTCACATTATCTCCTTGCCTGGTCCCTTTAACTGGAGATGCCGGAGACTGAACCTGGGACCTTCTGCATGCCAAGCAGATGCTCTACCACTGAGCCACTGTCTTATCTTTACCAGACAGGTAATTCCATACAGGCTACAGTGTAAACCGGCTTGGACAGAAAGAACTGGATGAGAAGAGCTAAACTCTACCTTCCCTTTGCACAGGAGCAAAGCATAGGACAATCTGGGGAAGCCAGTCTCCTTGGGTCAATTCAGGGAGAACTGTCGGGTGGGCGGCGTTTTAACCATACCTCTTCGTACAGCTGCTCGACAATCACGTTGCTCCCGGTTAGCGTGCTCTTCAGCTGGGTGACCAGTTTATCCATTTCAGCGATTTCAAGTTTCACCAACTGAAAGTCCAGCTCAGTGTAAGAAATGCTGGTCTTCTCCATGGCCTCGACCTTAAGAGTTAGGTTCAGGATCTTTTGCTCATAGATTTCGATGGCTTTGGTATACTTGCTGACCTGCAAACGCACAGATGAATGCATTCCATTTTAGCAAATGTATTATGCCCCTTGTAAAAAAGACCGCTTCTGCCTCACTGCACCTCGGCAATCTTTGCCCTGATCAAACTACGATCTGCATGGGTACAACTGAATGCAGCAGCTAATCTAGTATTTTCTTTATTTTTAGACTCAGAGCCAAGATTACAGATAAATGACACAGATAAAGCAAAATGCCTGCAGGATAGGAGACATGTACTTGCATATCAGCCCATTTCTTAACTATGTTCTATTGAGTTCAAGAAGAAGGTGCCTAATTGCGCTGCGGAAGAACCCGAGTATTGTTGTCAGGAAGTGCAGGAGGGTTGTGCATCTTCCTGGAGATTTCAGGAAAAGATTCTTTGACCACAAGGGGGTGGGGAAACAGAAGAGATAAAATCCATTGGCGCGGCGAGAGAGTGCAGGTTTTGGGGGCAGAGCCTGCGGAGGGCAGGGTTTGTGAAGGTGAGGGACTTCAATGCCATAGAGTCCAATGGCCAAAGCAGCCATTTTCTCCAAGTGGACTGATCTCTGTCGGCTGGAGATCAGTTGTAATAGCAGTAGATCTCCAGCTAGTGCCTGGAGGTTGGCAACCCTATGTGGCAGCCATTTTGTGGTGGCCATTTTGTGACTGGCCCGGCCCCTTGGCAGACATTTTGCACCATGCTGTGTCAGAATTCCACAGGCACCCACAGGCTCCAAAAGGTTGGGGACCTCTGGCTTAATTGGGTCCCTGGCATTTTGAAGGAAAGGAGGCCCAGAAAGGAGGGAGACAATTCAGCTCTCGACACCCACTGCCCAAACAACCTCCCAGTTTTCCCCCTGATTGCCTGGTACTTCGGCTAGGAAGCTGCTTCCTCCTCCTAACCTACAGCAACCTTCCAAGCTTCATTCAGTGGGCTTCACTGCCCTCAGGCCTCCCTCCAACCATGCTGAATGCCCTGCTAGGCAGGGCACCAACCTCCAGTTGTAGGGTTGCCAACTTCCAGGTGGTGGCTGGTGATCTACTGCTAATACAACTGATGTCCAGCCGATAGAGATCAGTTTACCTGGAGAAAATGGCACCTTTGGTAATTGGACTCTATGTCATTGAAGTCCCTCCCCTTTCCAAACATAAGAACATAAGAAAGGCCATGCTGGATCGGACCAAAGTCCATCAAGTCCAGCAGTCTGCTCACCCAGTGGACAACCAGGTGGCTCTAGGAAGCCCACAGACAAGTACGAGTGCAGCAGCATCGTCCTGCCTGTGTTCCTCAGCACCTAATATAATAGGCATGCTCCTCTGATTCTGGAGAGAATAGGTGTGCATCATGACTAGTAGCCATGAATAGCCCTCTTCTCCATGAACCTGTCCACTCCACTCCTAGAGCCTTCTAAACCCCGCCCTTTTCAGGCTCCGCCCCCAAAATCTCCAGGTATTTCCCAACCCGGAGCTGGCCACCCTAACCAGGTGGGGCCTGGAGATCTCCTGGAATTATAACTGATCAGTTCCCCTGGAGAAAGTGGCTGCTTTGGAAAGTCGACTCCATGACATTATACCCTGCTGAGATCCCTCTCCTTCCCAAACTGCATCTTCCCCAGGCTGCATCCCCAAAACCTCCAGGTATTTCCCAAGGGGGAGCTGGCAACTCTATTTCCCTCCCAGGAGCTGAGGCAAGAACTCTGGCTGAGCAGTGGAAAGGCAGATTTCGAGGGAAGAAATAAGGGAAGGTGTGATCATTTCCCACAACTGTTTTGTTTTTCAGATTTTCCTCTCACTATTGACAAAGAGAGTTCAGAGCCATCGGAATAGTGAAAAGGGGAGTGAAATATCTACAGGGAGGGGACAAACGTGCAATAAACTGCTGCTGGAAAGAGGAAGGAGGAGGAGGCTCGCCGACTTTGAAACTGGTTTCTCTAGCAGTCCCTTTGATATCAGTTTGATCTGCAGCAAATGCAAGGCAGTTATTTGCCTGCATGCCATAGAAAGTTGCTGCCGTTCCTTGCCATACATTAAGCCTCCGTTAAAGATGCACATTACTATACATACATTACTATGTATGGGTGTGAAAGCTGGACAGTGAAGAAAGCTGATAGAAAGAAAATAGTTTCCTTTGAAATGTGGTGTTGGAGGAGAGCGTTACGGATTCCGTGGACGGCCAAAAAACACACAAATCAGTGGGTTATAGATCAAATCAAGTCTGAACTGACCCTAGAAGCTAAAATGACTACACTGAGGTTGCCAGCTTAGTGCTTAGCTGTGCGTTGTGCTCCCAAGCCACACACCTGACCCACAAACAAAAACCCCCAACATTTAAAACATAAGAACAGAAAACACAGAAGCCAGTTTGGATGAAATGGCACAACTTTTATTGATTGCAGCAGCAAGGCATTGGCATGGCATGAGGGGCGTATCCTATCATCGACCTGCCACCCTGCAGGCCGATGCACATCTCCCAGCACCCCTGCTGGGAAGGCTAGAGATGGCAGCTCAGGGACACACGAGGGCGGCAGCCAGCTGTGTGGTCCCCTGCCACTTGGAGGAGGCCCGCCTGACTGCCCATGGAAAGGCATGCCCCCCAGACAGCCCTGGGTGAGGCTCGTCCCTGGCAGCCTTCCATCTTGGCATGTCCATATCCGGCCTCCCCCAAAATCCCGTACCGGGATCCTCCTATGGGAAAATTGGCACGCAGGCCGCTTTTCCCCAAAAAACTGGATACTGCCCCAATGCCAAACCGCCACAAGTTGTGCGGATCAAGAAACTAAAACCTTTTAAATTAGCGGTGGGTGGGTGGGTAAAACCAAAAAAGGAAGAGGAAATGCCGGCCAGCACCCCCTCCTTTTATGCTGCAAGGTCGGACCTGAGTGAAACCTCTCAGGTCCGACCTCCGGAGGGCCCCCCCCCCAGCAGCCTTGAGCCCATTGGCTCATTCAAACCGGCTCCCAGCCCTAACAGGAAGTCACGTGGCTTCCCAGCTGGGAGTCGGGAGGAAGCCGCCATTTCCCCTCCGCCGCCATTCCGGGGCAGGCGTGGGGGCCCCCGGCCCGACCAGCAGCCCTATAGGCTCCCAGCCCCCCGGGGCTCGTCGACCCCAGCTCCGGCTCGTCCGCGCCCCGCCCAGCACAACCCAGCAACCTGCGGCCTCCGGTGAGTCGTGGCCGCGTCTATCGTATTTTGGTCACGTCATGAGATGACAAGAGTCACTGGAAAAGGCAGCCATGCTAGGAAAAGTTGAGGGCAGCAGGAAAAGAGGCAGACCCAACAAGAGATGGATTGACTCAATAAAGGAAGCCTTCAGTTTGCAAGATCTTCAGTTTGCAAGATCTGAGCAAGGCTGTCAAAGAGAGGACATTGTGGAGGACTTTCATTCATAGGGTCGCCATGAGTCGGAAGCGACTTGACGGCACTTAACACACACACAAAGATGCACATTTTTCTCCTGGTGAGTTGGCAAACCTAAAAAATCCCACTTCATCTCCTGACAGGGCTTTACACAATAATAAAGCAAGGATTGGGTAATTTGGGGCTTTACGAGAGGGGCATAAGAATCTGGCTACCAGGTGATCCAAAGTGGAGCAACTCAAGACGAGAAGCGAAGGGATCAGACCAGCCGTTCCAGTTACTTCTGCACAAGTAAAGATCCTTCAGGTAGGTGAGACTTAAGTCTTCTTTACTAATCTTGCTCAGCTTAGCTTGGCTAGCAATAAACCAAGGGGCTCTTGAATCTGCCTTGATGTGTCCTTGGGTTAAGGTTGCCAGTCTCCAGGTGGGGCCTGGAGATCCCCCAGAATTACGACTCATTTCTAGACTACAGAAATCAGTTCCCCTGGAGAAAATGGCTGCTTTGGAGGGTGGACTCCATAGCGTTATACCCCGCTGAGGTCCCTCCCATCCCAAATCCCACATTCCCCAGGCTCCATCCTCAAATCTCCAGGAATTTTCCAGAGTTGGCAACTATGCCTACAAAGCTTCCTGGGAGGTGCAGGGAAGAACAAGAGCTGGTTTTTGTTTGCCAATTTTCTCTATCTTTTAAGGAGAATCAAACTGGCTTACAACCGCCTTCTCTTCCTCTCCCCACAATAGACACCTTGTGAAGTAGGTGAGGCTGAGAGAGTTCAGAGAGAACTGGGACTAGCCCAAGGTCATCCAGCAGGCTTCATGTGGAGGAGCGGGGAAACAAATCCAGTTCACCAAATTAGTCCGCAGCTCATGTGGAGGAGTGGAGACTCAAACCCGGTTCTCCAGACTCTATGGCATTATACCCCACTGAAGTCCCTTCCTTCCTCAAACCTTCCCCAGGTTCCATCCCCAAATCTCCAGGAATTTTCCAGACCAGAGATGGCAACCCTATGGTTCTGGTGAACCTGAGGTCCCCATAGGGGGCTTCTCAGACAAACTTCACCTGAGGTGATTTGGGTATTTGATGAGGCAGGTGAGGAAGAGAGTCCTCCCCATCTCCTCTTGCCATTTTTCTTCAAGGAGAGGGTTTTCTGTGCCTGCTCGGTTTAGATCCCAGAAAATGATTTAAAGAACAAAAATGTTTCCTCAAGTTGTCTTCTTCACCCTCTCCCGGCTGTTGTATGTTTTTCATATATATAAAAATGTCTTATCTTTTCCCAATTATATTATGGGAACGTTTATGAATATTTATGGCCAGAATTTATAATTTAGCACTCTGTCTTTGCTTCTGATTAATTCAAGGACACTTCATTTGTTAAGATGTCTGCTTCCTGAAGCAATTGTAGCATTTTCTCCTGGACACCTAATTGAAATCCTGCATATTTTTCACCCAGCAACTCTGGCTTTTGACTGTGCCGGTGCCTTTTTCAGCTTCCCTGAGATTGCAGAGGTTAAGGGCTATTTATGGGTTTTGCTTGGTTTTTGCAAGGGAAATGGGAACTGTATTCCTATTTCAAACAACCAAATCTGCGCAAAGCAAGGGAGTTTGTTTTAAGTAGAATAATAGGGATTTCCTCTGAGGTTTCGGGGAAAGCAAGAGAGATCTGTGAGGACCAGGTTAGATCCTATGAACCACAACCCGCACTCATGAACTCATTCCATTCACAGTTTAATTGGGTCCAAGACACCACAAACCAAGGAAGAATGTGCCATCTCACAAGTTCTCCAGCTATGTACCTAAAGCAGGGGTGTTAACCGATCAAAGGGTTTCCATAAGATTAATCACCTGCCTTTTGACCAATTAATTGACCAACTAAATTTAAATAAATGAGGATGAAAAACTGCATCCAGGTGCTTATTTATGTACTGAAAGAAATGTAAGATTGGATTATGTAAGATAGGGTTAAGGCTTAATAAACCAGCGCTACCTTGCATTGGTAAAAGGTAGGAGAATTTTTGTTTTTCTGTTCCATGTGACACGAACACATCAGGACCAAAACTGCCTCAACAGATAAACAAAGGCCATTTATGTAGGGCTGTTTCCCGGTGGTCAACACCTCCGACTGCTTTGGGACTTCCTTTTGATTATGCATCGCCTTTCCTGACCGTCAGAGGTCACCTCGCTCTCCCCGCACGCTTCCATGTGTTTTGCCTGTGTTTTCCAGGGGCTGTTTTAGCCAGAATCCGGAAAACATGGACAAAACACATGGGGAGAGTGAGGCGACCTCAAACGGTCAGGAAAGGCGATGCATAATCAAAAGGAGGCCCCGAAGCAGTCGGCGGGGGTGACTGTGGGGCAACAGCCCTGCATAAATGGCTATAAAGGCCCTTAGCGCCCCCCCCCCCCCCCGCCAGAGGATTAATCAACAGTGCTTGGGATGATCAACCAACCAATTAAATGGATTAAAGCTTCCAGTCCTAACGCAAAGTTGCCAATAGCCTAAAGGCATGGTCCCCGACCTTTCTGAGCCTGTGGGCACCTTTGGAATTCCATCACAGAAATTGGCAACCCTACAACTGATCCTACTACAAAGTCCCTGTTTACACTGTAAAACAGAGATTGAAGGACCACTTGGCATCCCCTCCTTCCATTGTTGTACTTTACATTTGCAAAACAGTTATATTTGAGATCAGCAGCACCTTAGAGACTAACAAGATTTTCAGGGTATGAGCTTTGGAAAGTTGAAGCTCCGTTCGTCAGATACAAGTAGGAATTGAGATCTGAGTCTTTTTACTAGGGTTGCCAGGTCCCTCTTCGCCACCGGTGGGAGATTTTTGGGGTGGAGCCTGAGGAGAGTGGGGTTTGGGGAGGGACTTCACTGCCATAGAGTCCAGTTGCCAAAACGGCCATTTTCTCTGGGTGAGCTGATCTCTATCAGCTAGAGATCAGCTGTAATAGCGGAAGATCTCCAGCCACCACTTGGAGGTTGGCAACCCTACTGTTTACCCCAGTCAGAAGGTGGGTGGTGTAAAGAATACTTGTGAAGTGTGTGTGTGTGTGTGTGCAAAGTGTTGTCAAGTCACAGCCGACTTATGGCAACTCAGGAGGGTTTTCAAGGCAAGAGACAAACAGAGGTGGTTGGCCATTGCCTTCCTCTGCATAGGGACCCTGGACTTCCTCGGCGGTCTCCCATCCCCTTGAAATTTCCCCCTAAAATTTCATTGTCGGAGGACTGCCACTATTTGAAAAACAGCGTCACTTACTTTAGAGAGCTCCTGGTCGAACTTCACGGAGAGCGTTTGGGCTAGAATCTCCAGCCTCTCCAACTTCTGCACAGGGAACGTGGTGTCTGGCAAGTATACCGAGCACCGGCACACGCCGCGTTCGTCCAAAGCGCCGGTGACATTGGCAAACGGCTGCAAGAATGTGAGAGTAGGGAAAAGGTCAGTCCGCCGATTGCACGGTGGCATTTCTCTCTGATGATAGTCGCCCAGGGGAAAAGAACAAGGAAACGCGGCATAACTGGGGCGTTTTCAAAGGCCATTCATAAAACCAGTTGTGATAAAACAGGCTGCCTGATCATTGTTGACAATTTCCGCTCGGCACCCGCGATCGAGGGTTAATGCCTTGCTGAAAGGTAGAAGCCGAAAACACTCCCCACAGGCCGCGCGCCCGATCAGGAAAGGGCACCTCACTCCCCCCCCCCCACAGGTATCTATGTACAACGTTGAGCTTTGGCTGTGTAAATGTTTCATTTGCATTATTTTCATGCTTAATTTAAGATTAACGAAAAGCCACCTTGTGGGGGCCCAGCTGGGTCAATTCTGCCTCCCAGAGGTAGAACAAGGGGCTGGGGGGGGGAACTGTACTGGCTCATCCTACAGACTCCATCCCTGTGGGGGGTTTTCTACAGGCAAGCAAAAAAAAAATGCATTACGCAATGTGACTGAATGACAGACAGCCAAAACGCCGGGCTCCACTCTTGTGCCCAAATCTCATGCTCTCCTGCAGCACCCTGAAATGCTGGGCAGTAGTTTGGAGACTACTTCTTCACAGACCCCATCGTTCTCTTTTGGAATGCACTGCCACTGGACGATTGTTCAATGTGCTTACCTTTTAATGCATGGGGAATTTTTTTCCGAAAGGGTAACATTGTACCATCCCATCTGCTGTTTTCTCGAACTCGTTCTCAGGATATCTCACTTGATCTCATTACTTTCTTTGGAGGAAAGGCTTCTGAAAAATCTGAGTCTGCAGTCAAAGGACATTTGTGCATGGCTATTTCCTCATGGTCACCCTGCCGACCACTTTGAGGTTTTGCTTTGATTATGCTTGCATTTTCCAACCGTCAGGGGTTGCCTCACTCTCCCTTCAAGTTTCCACACATTTTCCTCATGTTTTCTGGATGCTGGCTAAACACAAATCCAGAAAACAAGGGCAAAATGCACAGAAACACGTGGGGAGAGCGAAGCGACTTTTGACGGTCGGAAAATGCAAGCATAATCAAAGCAAAGCCCCGAAGTGATCAGCAGGGTGACCACGAGGAAACAGCCATGCATAAATGGCCAAGGCTACAGGTAACTTTGCTTGCAAGGTGAGCCCACCATGCTTAGATGTGGGGAGGAAATGGATAGGAAAATCTGGACTTTTTTCACAGCTTTCTGTAAGAGGTTATAATTATGGCTATAATGCTCTAGAATTCTCTCTCCAAGCTCAGGTCTTGGTCTGTATGGAAGTGTTATGAACCGTTAGCATCAGAAGCAACTGGGGAAGAAGAGTTGCCCATAATAAACACCCTTTTTAAGTAAATTACAAATACTCTTAAATAAGTCCTTCCCGCTTTAACCTTACACTGCCTCGAAGGAGATGAATGCAACATAACGGTGGCCTAGAAAATCCACCAGGAGAATCCTGGCCAGAGCAAGAAGACTTAAATGAACAGAGTTTAGGACTCTTTTACCTGGGGGAGCTGGTGCCATCTGCCACTGATGACTGTCAACCAGAAATCTGTCTTTCTTACATGCTCAGGGTAATGGTGATCGCCACTTTGGGGTCAGGAAGGTATCTTTCCTCCAGGCCAGATTGGCCAGGGATCCTGGAGGGTTGCTTTTCCCATCTTCTGAGCATGGAGTAGGGGTCACTGTGGTGGGGGGGAGGTAGTTGTGAACTTCCTGCATTGTGCAGGGGGTTGGACTAGATGACCCTGGTGGTCCCTTCCAACTCTTCTATGATTCTATGGCCATCTGTCAGCAATGCTGATTCTGTGAACTTAGGCAGGTCATGAGATGGAGGGGAGGAAGGGTTGCATCAGTGTTTGAGTCTCACGGCCCTTTCTTACATGCCCAGGGAAATGTTGGTTGCTGCTTTGGGGTCAGGAAGGAATTTCCCTCCAGGCCAGATTTGCTAGGGATCCTGGAGGGTTTTTGTTGCCATCTTCTGGGCATAGAGCAGGGGGTCATTGGGGGTGTGGAGCGGGGAGGTAGTTGTGAATTCCCTGCATTGTGCAGAGGGTTGGACTCAATGACCCTGGTGGTCCCTTCCAACTCTATGATTCTATCTATCTGTCTGTCTATTTGTCTGTCTTTCTGTCTGTCTCCTGCCTTTCTCCCTGGTGGGGACCCACAGTGGCTTACATCATTCTCCTCTCATCTGTTTTGTCCTCACAACAACCTCATGAGGTAGGCTAGGCTGAGAATGTACAGCTAGCCCGTGGCCAGCCAGTAACCTTTCATGGCAGAGTGGGGATTTGAACCTGGGTTTCCCAGATCCTAGTCCAACTTTCTATCCACTGCACAACTCTTTTTCTTTAAATAGACATTTCTCAGGGGAAATGTCTCCATGCGCCAGGGCTCTGAAGATAGGCAAAGCGGTCTTTGGTCTCTCTCACCCTGGCTACAGACCGTTCCTCGGGCCCTGTGAATACCGAGGGACTTGGGTCCCAAACGGCAGAATGGAGTGAGGTCCAATATCTCCTAATCGACCATCCTGAGACATCTTTCTCTTACCTCATCTTCAGCCTCCAGTGGAGTGGGGTCTGTTGCCTGTACATTTTGGAGGAGAAAGAGCAACCCGGCAGCGCTGGGCAACTTCATCTTCACCGCCTGGAGGGATGCAGCGGAGAACGGGCAGGGAGAGCCTTTTTATTAGGCGGTCCGGGGGATTCCCCGGGGAGAGGGCCTTGTGCTTAAGCCAAGCTTGTGCAATTGCGGTTGGCATTTCTCACACAGGTTGATGAGCCAATCGGCAAAGTGTGTGAGTCACCTACAAGCAGGAGCAAACTAGAACAATGCATTGTGTGTGCAGTGAGTGCCAACAGGCCCGGTATCTTATCAGAGGGGCAATAAAGAGTGCCAAACTTTCCCGGCTTCAGTACCTACTGTTAAATTGCTGTTTTCAAGGGAAAGGTTTTTTTTTAAGACTCAGTATCCATTTGTGTAGATAACCTAATTTAAAACACACTCCCCAAACCCCAAAGCTCACTCCGTTCTGCTCGTCTGCCCGGAATTCCATCTAGGATCATCACCCATTCATAATTTTTGTCGACAGTTTATCTTTCCAGAGCGCTGTTCGTAATCTGTTAAAAAAATATGGAAAGAAGGTTCCTATTTTCTGTGAAGTTGGAGCGGGTGTCTAAAAGACATCCATCGGGGCTGTCTTCTGTTTCAGACTCAGCAATAAAAGGGGTTCTCGCAGTAACCAGAAGCAAAAGTATTATTTGAAAGGAACTAATACCAGTAAAGTGTAAATGCACAGTGGCGTGGTTTGGCTATCCTAATTTTGTGCCATTAAGGTTACCTCTATGGCTGACATGGAGGGGGGGCAGTGGCTCAGTGGTAGAGCATCTGCTTGGCATGCAGAAGGTCCCAGGTTCAATCCCTGGCACCTTCAGACTAGGCAAGTAGGTGATGTGAAAGACCTCTGCCTGAGACCTGGAGAGCTGCTGCCGGTCTGAGTAGACAATACTGACCTGGTTGGACCAGGGGTCTGATTAGGTATAAGGCAGCTTCATGTGTTCATGTGTCCCAAGATTTTTTTCAGGGCAACAAATGGAATTTGAGGGAGCTTGACGCCCGTCTCCCCAACCTGCCAACATATCAGTTCTTCATTATTTTGTGGCTGTTCATATCGACTGGGCTCCTCCTCTCTGCCCCTTCTAGGGCTGCCAGTTCTGCCCTGGGAAATTGCTGGAGATTTGGGTGGCAGAGCCTGAGGAGGGTAGAGTTTGAGGAGGGGAGGGAACTGACCTCTGCAGTTTGGAGATCAGTTGCACTTCCGGCAGAACTCCACCTCCCTCCCTGGAGGTTGGCAACCCAAGCTCCATCTCCAGTAGCACTTTCTCGTCTCCCACATTGTCGGATGCTAGACACTCAGGTATCACATCAAAAGAGCCCTGCTGGATGAGATCATTGGCCCAACAAACATGCCTCACTGCCATTCACACAACAAATGAAGCAATGCCATGGCCCACTGCATAGCCTATCAGCCAGTCCACCTAGCAGGCTGAGGTGTGGAAGTATGCCTGGCTGCCTAGCTGACACAGGGATGTGTTCCCTTTTTTCTGCAGCTACTCTGTAGTAGCCCTGACCTGGATGGTCCGATCTTGTCAAATCTTGGAAGTTAAGCAGGGCTGGCTCTGGTTAGCACTTGGATGGGAGACCACCAAGGAAGTCCAGGGTTGCTGGCAGGCATTGGCAACCCACCTGTATTTGTCTCTTGCCTTGACCTGGATGCCCCAAACTAGCTTGATCTCATCAGATCTCAGAAGCGAACCAGGGTCATCCCTGGTTTGCACATGGATGGGAGACCACAAGGAAGTCCAGGGTTGCTACACAAAGGCAGGCAATGGCAACCCACCTGTATTTGTCTCTTCCCTTGACCTGGATGGCCCAGGCTAGCTCGATCTCATCAGATCTCGGAAGCTGAGCAAAGTTATCCCTGGTTTGGACTTGGATGGGAGACCATCAAGGAAGACCAAGGTCACTAGGCAGAGGCAGGCAATGGCAAACCGGCTCTGTTAATCTCTTCACTTGAAAAGCCCATGATGGGGTTGCTGTAAGTCAGCTTCGACTTGACGCCACTTCCCACCAGAATACTGCAGGGGTTTCCTTGTCTGCTTTCGCAGCTCAGCACTGGAAGAGAACGAGGGTGGTACCCATCAGCCAGACCCTGCAGAAATGCACTAGAATGTACAAAGGTAGACAACCAAAAACACACACACACCCCGCTAACTGCAACACACCTTAGGGGAAAAATAAGAGAGGGGAGGACAATGAAAAAGACCTCTGAGCTAAGTCAAGAAGAAATTATTTCAAGGCGCAACAGGATGGAAGTGGTTTAGGTGTCACAACATTCCTGGAAGAAGCACAGGAAACGGAACATGTTGTCTAAGGAAGTTGCAAAATTTGCAACTTGGATGAAGGGTTTGTTTCTTTGCTTCCTTGTGGTGCAGTGGTATCCTTTTCTATATACAGCTGTCTGTGTTTACCAAACCTTAACATGGGAATGGTGGTTCAAAAGATACGATGTTCACACTTCTGTCCCCCAGGTTTACATAGGTGGTATCTTCAGGTAGGAAAAGTAAAGGAAACTGAAAAGAAACTGGGTGGTGGGGAGGAACTGGAGTGAGCTAATCCCGGCATGAAATGGTTAGTTCTTGAAGGCACTTCCTATGAAGAGCTTCTAGAGAAATATGTAGAGTTGCCAGGTCCCTCTTTGCCACTGGTGGGAGGTTTTTGGGGCAGAGTCTGAGGAGGACGGGGTTTGGGGAGGGGTGGGACTTCGATGCCATAGAGTCCAAAGGCCAAAGCAGCCATTTTCTCCAAGTGAACTGATCTCTATTGGCTGGTCAGCGGGCAGCCTGGTGGATGGGCGGGATTTTACCCGCCACCACCGGGCACTTGGCAGCCCTATTTATGGAGCAGCTTATGATATGCCTGTATTATTGTATCAATTTCCAATGACAATAACACAGTATGAGGTTGATAGTTCAAAGCAGTTTGTTTATTAGGCCCAATATACACACCGGGTGAAAATTGCCCAAATGCGCAGGACAATGCACACAAACATCAAAGGAGTGCAAGCACGGATATAATCTTTGGTAATAGGAGGTACAAAAGACGAAATACATGGCGTCAATACATAGAACCAATAATAGATAATTAAGGATTTGAATATCCTATTAGAGATTCGGAGGCGTTACATAGAAATGGTGATCTCATTCTCACTAATGAGCAGTGAAGACCCATATTCCCAGGTGCTTCTCTATTTGATCCTAAATTACTGCAGTTCTTCTTATCTCGGACCCTGGCAGCTGCTAAGAGGGTTCCTAGCTGGTTCTTATCTCTGGAAAACCAGCGTATGCAAGCATACTAAAGCCATCTATGGATCCTTTAATTAGCTTCTAACTAAGGAGCAACAGTGGGCCTCTTATACTTGAGGCCTGTAACATATGCAAGCCCATGGTGTAACTATACAAGCCACCTCTAATATGCTGAGTGTGGCATGTTCATGAGTGCAGATATACTTTATTGAGTACAAAGAATATAGTTCAAATCAAAGAATACATTTCCAATACATTTCCCATAGCATATACTGTAATGATTTCAGGCATTACACTTAAACACTGTAAAGTGTACCAGAGAGGCTGAGGTCTCCAAGGGAGATCAGTTATGATTCTGGTATGGCAACCCCATCTTTAAGGGAGGCTCTGCTCAGTCCTGGTAGTGAATCACTAGGGTTGACAGCTCCGGGTTGCGAAATACAGTACCTGGAGATTTCAGGGGTGGAGCCTGAGGAGGGTGGGGTTTGGGGAGGAGAGGGACTTCAATGCCATAGAGTCTAATTGCCAAAGCGGCCACTTTCTCCAGGTGAACTGATCTCTGTCGGCTGGCGATCAGCTATAATAGCAGGAGATCTCCAGCTAGTACCTGGAGGTTGGCAACCCTAGTTCTATTGCTTTGTGTCACCTGGCCTCGCCCACTTTATAAAAACTCTTACTGAGCACCAGGAAGGGTGTCAGCAGTAAGGTTGCCAACCTCCATGTAGTAGCTGGAGATCTCCTACTGTTACAACTGATCTCCAGCCAATAGAGATCAGTTCCCCTGGAGACAATGGCTGCCTTGGCAATTGGACTCTATGGCGTTGAAGTCCCTCCCCTCCCCAAACCCTGCCCTCCTCAGGCTCTTCCCCAAAAACCTCCCACTGGTAGAGAAGAGGGACTTGGCAACCCTAGTGGGGACCCCTGCAATATGCCCAACAGTTTCAAATTCTCTATTTGCCCAAGGGCATGTGCGTTCCTGGGGTGATGCTCCCCAATCTCACCCTTCTACGAGTGCAGAGGTTAGGACATTAATGCCCACATTACTTTCACAAAATTCAGATCATGATGCAACTGGGACATCATGGTGCAATATGTACAATATCTTTAATTGTGTGAACAAAAATTGTGTGGCCTTGAAAAAATATATATATTTCCTCTTGGCACAAGCAATAAAAATAACTGGACTGCTTTTTTTCTGCTAACAACATGATAAGCCCCAGGACCTTGGATCAGTCAACATTTTAATTGCATTCTGCCCTTGAATATGTATGTGATCCTGTGAGGTCACAATGTTTGCACATGTGTCTCCCCCCAACCCTGGTCAAATATTTTAGACAAAAGACAAAGAACACCCATTGTGAAGTAGCAGAGACCAAAGGACATGATGTGCGCATTTGCCAGGGACTTTTTTTATTACTCTGATTACATTTCTCAGGCTTATAAGATCTGTTCCTTCGACTACAGGATCAGTGGGTTGTGAAACAAAGAAACTTCACCAGATTTCTCAACATGTGGCAAAAAAAATGACACAAGGCTAATCCCCTTACTTCCTCCTCTGTCCTGTTGTCACCCAGATACTAGTGAGCATTTTGCAAGATGTAGTGCGAAGATCTGGATTATGAAACCTGTCTTCAGTAGATACATTCAGGAAAAAATGCTGCAGCGTGCTTCTCGTTTAGGCTAAACATATATCCTTGGAAATAATTTCTATTGATATCAGTAGACTTGAGCCTTTAAAAAAATCAATACAAGTGGGGACCCGCAAGGAACTTGCGAGGTTGGAGGCAGGGAGCCTGAAGGAAGGTGGGCCTGGTGGCAAGGAACTTCCCCAACTGTTGTGATGGAGGGGAGTCAGTGAGTCCTTCATCGATGGAGGAGGTAGGCATATCATTCTTTGCTACAGTTCTTTTGAAAGGGGGAATATAAATCCCCCAGTGTAACTTTCCAGTGTTTTAATTTTTTTTTCCTGCAAACCTGAAGAGTCCCCCATGTTTGCAGGAAAATCTGTTTTGTGTCAGTGTGGCCCCGATCCACAGATTTAAGTATCCGCAGATTGGGCCACACTTGACTATTACAATATAGAATCAGAGAATCTTAGAGTTGGAAGGGGCCATACAGGCCACCTTGTCCAACCCCCTGCTTAATGCAGGATCAGCCTAGAGCATCCCTGACAAGCCTCTGCTTAAAGACTGCCAATGAGGGGGAGCTCACCACCATCCCTAGGAAGCTGATTCCACTGTTGAACAACTCTTAATGTATAAAAAGCTTTTTCCTAATACCCGGTACCTTTTCGCCCATAATTTAAACCCATTATTGCGAGTCCTATCCTCTGCTGCAAAAGGAACAGCTCCCTGCCAGGGACTTTTTTTATTACTCTGATTACATTTCTCAGGCTAATATGATCTGTTCCTTGTTGTGTATCACTACATGATGTTCTTCCCACTTGAGGACTCCATTTCTGGAATGGAAAAGAGACTAGTTACTGAAATGATACCACTTTGGGCTCAATTTCTGCATTGGGAACTCACCCCCATAATGAATTTCTTCTTGGTTTGGCTGAAATCCTCCCCCAGCTGTCTTCCACTTTGTATCTCTATTCCTCCACCACCATCATCACTGCTTATGACATTTTAAGTACCGACAATTCCATTTGTTTACACTAATTAAAAACATTTCCAGCACTGGTCAAGTTGGCCCTTTCATACATGCTGCTTAACGCACTTTCCATCCACTTTCAATGCACTTTAGTGATTGTTTGCAAGTAGATTTTGCCATTTCACACTGTCAAATCCAGTTTAAAAAGCACTGGAAGTAGATTGAAAGTGCATTATTCAGCATGTATGAAAGCCCAGGCTGACATGAGATCAGTTCCCCTGGAGAAGGAGGAGGAGGAGGAGGAGAAGAAGAAGAAGAAGAAGAGGAGGAGGAGGAGGAGGAGGAGTTGGTTTTTATATGCCGACTTCCTCTACCACTTATGGAAGAATCAAACCAGCTTACGATCTCCTTCCCTTCCCCTCCCCACAACAGACACCATGTGAGGGAGGTGGGGCTGTGACTGGCCCAAGGTCACCCAGCTGGCTTCGTGTGTAGAAGTGGGGGGAGAACAAATCCAGTTCACCCCAGATTAGCCCTCCTCCGCTCATGTGGAGGAGAGGGGATCAAACCCGGTTCTCCAGATCACAGTCCACCGCTCTTAACCACTACACCACGCTGGCTCTCAGAGAGGAGATGTGTGATCCTGCATTTTGCTACATAGCTGTTTCTCCGCACATACTATCTCCAGTTTTGCTATCTTTAAAAGACAGGCTGGGGTGTGCATTTGTGTGTGTGTGTGGGTATGTCTCTGGGTGAGTGTGTGCGCGTTTATCAATTTCCATTATCATTCTCATCTCAGCCAATGCAACCATGATACAAAGGCACGGCTATATTATGTCATTAATCCTGCATTGTTCTGAGTGCCGTCCACCATCAGAGAGAAATGCAGACGTGAACGTTTCCATATTTATGGGCTGGAGACATTGTGGGTGTTTCAAATCAGCATTTTATATTCGGCTCTGTTTCCCCACCACCACCATACACCACCCCTTTTCATCAGTTTCAAAACAGAATTGCAATTCATGGCAATAATGTGGGATTTCTCCGTTGAGCAAGAGAATTGGCAAAGGCATCCTTTGGGCCTGGAGAATCAACACACAAAGCGCAGAGGCCGAGGCGTGGCCTCATGTTGCCTCCTTGGACTGGTATCAGAGACTTACTGCCTCTGAATATGGAGATTCCCTTTACTCACAGATCCTGTAAGTAGGGTTGCCAACCTTCAGGTACTAGCTGGAGATCTCCTGCTATTAGAACTGATCTCCAGCCGACAGAGATCAGTTCCCCTGGAGAAAATGGCCACATTGACACTTGGACTCTATGGCATTGAAGTCCCTCCCCAAACCCCGCCCTCCTCAGGCTTCACCCCAAAAACCTCCCACCGGTGGTGAAGAGGGTCCCGACAACCCTACCTGTAAACCGGTATGTGGCAGGACGCATGTCCAGAGAACTTCAGGAAAGAACTGAAACCCAGAATATTACCAGTTGTGGTAAGAGTCGCACAGTGTTCAAGGACGTTTGCCTTACTGTGAGACTGTGGTCTGGTCAATGTGCATGGTTTGGCCTAAAGGGAAGACAACTGGGAAGCATGTCTCAAAAAGGTCAATATGCCTTAAGGTCAAGCTGACGGTTTCTTCAGTGGTGGCTCATTGATAGACGGTTGCGCATTTTTACTCTTTGAAATCTAAAAAGAACTTTATAAGTGCAGAAAACAGAGGCCTAATTTCCAGAGAAGAGATTACCTTCTTTCATGTGTCCCCTTTAAACCTTGTTCTTGCTAATGTATATAGGGTTACCAACCTCCAGGTACTAGCTGGAGATCCCCCTATTACAACTGATCTCAAGTCAATAGAGATCAGTTCCCCTGGAGAAAATGGCGGCTTTTGCAACTGGACTCTATGGCATTGAAGTCCCTCCCTAAACCCCGCCCCCCTCAGGCTCCATCCCAAAAACCTCCTGTTGGTGGCGAAGAGGAACGTGGCAACCCTAAATGTATACCATTTTCTGCACCTGGTAACGGCACCTATGTTTATTAGTACTTACTAGGCTGTCCAGAAAGAGAAAGATGGTTGTAGCAAACTCATGAGACCCCTAAAATGGAACCCCAAATGGAGGTCATGGGCCATCACGGACATTGTGTTGTGTACTTTGCATAATAGCCATTGCTCGATTCATTATTGATATCACAATGGAGTAATCTCCACAGCTGCCTCTTGATGATTATAATGGGAAGTGAGAGCATATGAAAATCAGGTTCCCTTTTACTTGGAAAATACATGAATATTTATCATGGCTATAATCAACACACTGAGAGAGATTATGAGGTAGATGGACAGACAGACAGACAGACAGACAGACAGACAGACAGACAGACAGACAGACAGACAGACAGACAGACAGATAGATAGATAGATAGATAGATAGATAGATAGATAGATAGATAGATAGATAGTGAGAGGGGGGGAGAGGGACAGACAGAGGATGTTCAATATGTTCTGTTCTGCTTTGCTTAATCTATACACAATTGATAGGAAAATACAATCCATAATGATAAAAGGATCTGCTTGTCTGTCCATTTGTCCACCAGTTTGTGGCAGGCATAACTCATCAGAAAATAAAGTTAGGGGACTCAAAATTGGCCAACAGCTTCAGGATGATCACAGGGGTTGCAATGCCAAAAATGAAGGGACTTGGAACATCCTGACCAGGTTATCTCTTGCTGGGTGGGCCAGTCACACATTCTCACTCTAACCTACCTCACTGGGTTGTTATTATGAAGATAAAATGGGAAGGGAGGAGAGAAGAAGAAGAAGAAGAAGAAGAGTTGGTTTTTATATGCAGACTTTCTCTACCACTTAAGGAAGAATCAAACTGGCTTGCAATCACCTTCTCTTCCCCTCCCCACAACAGACATCCTGTGAGGTAGGGGGGACTCAGAGAGCTGTGACTAGCCCAAGGTCACCCAACTGTCTTCATGTGTAGGAGCGGGGAAACCAATCCAGTTCACCAGATTAGCCTCGGCCGCTCATGTGGAGGAGTGGGGAATAAAACCGGTTCTCCAGGTCAGAGTCCACTGCTCCAAACCACCGCTCTTAACCACTACACCACAATGGCTCCATGCTTAACCACTACACCACACTGTAAGCTGCTTTGGATCCACTTGGGGGAAACAGGTGGAGTATAAATGAGTTAAATAATAATAAAAGGATGTGTTTGTCAGTGTGTTTGTCTAGATTTGCAAAACCTTTGCTTTGCACACAGGCAATGTTAGATTTATTGTAGGTCCTCGCAGCAGTATGAGAGGTGTAGTGAAGGAAGCCATACTACCTGTCATGCCCTCACCTGGATAGCCCAGGCTAGCCTGATCTCATCAGAAGCTAAGAAAGGTCAGCTCTGATTAGTATTTAGATGGGAGGCCTGCTTCTGAATGGGTATTCATCAGTTCGCTATGCATGGTAGTCTTGGAAGCTAAGCAGAGTCAGCCCTGGTTAGCCTTTGAATGGGAGACCACCCAGAAGTCCAGGGTTGCTATGCAGAGGCAGATGATGGCAAAGCACCTCTTTTCATCTCTTGCCTTGACCTGGATGGCCCAGGCTAGCCCGGTCTCATTATATCGAGGAAGCTAAGCAGGGAGGGCCCTGGTTGGTACTTGGATCAGAAACTACCAAGGAAGTCCAGGGCCACTGTGCAGAGGCAAACCACCTCTGTTCGTCTATTGCCTTGACCTGGATGGCCCAAGTTAGCCCAGTCTCATATCCTGGAAGCTAAGCAGAGTGGGCCCTGGTTGGAACTTGGATGGGAGACCACCAAGGAAGTCCAGGGTCGCTATGCAAGGGCAGGCAATGGCAAAAACACTTCTGAATGTCTCTTGCGTGGAAAACCCTACGGGGTCTCCGTAAGTTGGTTGCAACTGGCAGCACTTTCTGCCACCACTACTTGTCACAACCGATAGTGCCCTGACCCTAGTTGAGAAGAGGCAGAGGGGGTCAGGCACACCCGAGAGCACCCTAACCCCAGGGAAGAAGGGGGAGGGCAGCAGCACAGGCCTAAGGAAGGCAGCAGAAGTACAGCAGCAGGGAGGAGGGAAGAGCTCGGCAGATCTGCAGCGGGAGCTAAAGAAAAGACCAGGGGACTGACAGCCAGCACTAGCTCCTCTGCTGGAGAGGTCTCCTTGGGAGAAAGGGTCTCCTCAAGAGTTTGTTAAAGGGAGGCAGGAATTGGGAGTGGCTGGCAGAAGGCCACACAGGAAGCAAGCCCTCGTGGGCACACTGGGCGCGGGCAGGCATCTGAGGAGGAGAACAGCTAGTTTTTAAACGGGCATTAAAAATAGAACAGGCAGGCAGCGCTGCAAATCAGTTGCTCGTATTGGGATATATATATGCCTACTTTAGGGGGCAGATTAATCAGGTTAAGCTGCAAACTCAAAGGCACTTTGAGCGCTAAAGTGCTGAACTAATGGAAAACGAAGAATAACTGTTTTTTAGAGTTCAGCTGTTTAACGGCCAGGGCAAATCGTCTCTGTTATTTAGATTGTCCCCATGTTCATGACTACAAAGAATTTCTCCTCCCAGTAAATGTCCGGATTTTATGGCTGAACTAAAAGATACACCTTTGGATCATAGAATAGAATCATAGAGTTGGAAGGGACCACCAGGGTCATCTAGTCCAACCCCCTGCACAATGCAGGAAATTCACAACTGCCTCCCACACACACACACATCGCCAGTGACCCCAACTCCATGCCCAGAAGATGGCCAAGATGCCCTCCTTCTCATCATCTGCTTAAGGTCATAGAATCATAGCTCTTCTTCTTCAACAGCTGACTCTGAAGAAGAATTTTGACAGTTGCCATCTCTCTCGGGAGCAGAGACATGGCACCTTCTGAAATGTACTCTCCTACAGAACTATGAGGGGCAGGATCACGTCCCCTCTTTCTGTCCCTTTCTCTTCCCAGTGCAGCCAGATCAAGAACTGTCCCCATGAGAGAGTACGCAAGGCCAGCTGGGGCACATGGACAGAGAAGGCTTCACCTGTGACGAAATGCCAGCCGTCCAGCCCCAAACTGCCGGATGTGGAAGAGTGGCAAGAGAACAGAAAGGCAGGTCATCTCACTCCCCAACATGCCTGGCAAACTACGCATTTTATGTTCCCACTCAAGTCCCAGACAACCCAAATGGGGTGTTTTGTTTTTATGTCTCAACGTGTTCTATAAAAGTCTGATGGCTGCTGCAGCACCCCTACCACACAAAAGCCCCGTTAGGAAACCTCATCCGCATGAACAAATTAGAACCGACATTTCTCCCCAGTTCTATCGGGGAAACCCTTAAAGAGCTTAAAGACTTCCTTATTTTCCTGCACTGGCTGTCGAGCCCTAAACTGCTTCTGCAGAGAGCTTCTGGGGTCCTCCTCGCTAGTAACAGCTCCTGTCTTTTTATGGTTGTGTTTGGAACACAGCGTTTGGCGCCAGCCGCTCCACCAGGAGAGCTGCCAAAGCGAACACATTTTCCGGCACTTCCCAGCTGGGCTGAATTAGCTTCTCCTGGAAAGATTTGCAATGTGTCGGGAAAGGCTGGCCTGGATGGCCCTCCAACTCTGCCGCTACATCTGCAGCATAAAAGGATTTTTACCGCAGGGCACTTTGGCTCCATAGACCTGTACCAAGAGCCCTCCTGAATCCAACCAGTGGTCTGCCAAGTGCAGCATCCTGGTACCCACTGTGGACAACCAGATGGTTCAGAAGACCCACGGTAGCTGTACAGAGGCCCTTGCTGCTCCCAAGCATCTGGCATTAGGGAGATAGACTGCCTTCTGGCATTAAGGAGATAGACTGCCTTTGAATATGGAAGGTCCATTTAGCCATGGTAGATAGCCATCAATGGACCAATCTTCTATGAATTTCTATTAAATCAAAGCTACCTTAGCTAGTCATGATCACGATGTTTCAAGGCAATAAATTATGAATTCTATGAAGCACTTCTTTTTGACCGTCCTGCATCTGCTGCCCATCAGCTTCGTTGGGTGTCCCATGTTGATTATCCATGTTCTCCACCCCATGCTTAATCTAGCACATCTCTCCCCCACACTCCCAGCATCTTCTTTTTATGCTGGAAGACGCCAGAGCTTTTCCTCCCAGGGAAGGTTATTGCTCTTTTCTGCATCCTTTCCAACTAGAGAATATTCTGTTTCAGATGCAGCAATAGAGTTGATATTGGAATTCATGTCAAATCTGGCTCAATTCCAAAGTTCAGGTTTCTTTTTACAGTTTCTCAGCACTTGGGATAAAACTGTGACCACCTTTGTCCCTGATGGTGTTTATGAAATTTGATAGAAATATTGGCGGTCAAATGTATGCCTGTTTTTGAATATGTAAAATTGCAAATGAACGGTGTCAAAATGTAGTTATGGTCAGGAAATCGGATTTGGTTGGATTTCATAATATATTCAAGGTGCCTGTTGGGGGAGGTGAAGGGAAGGTGATTGAAAGCCACTTTGAGACTCATGGAATCACAGAGCTGGAAGAGACCACCAGGGTCATTAGTCCGACCCCCTGCACAATGCAGGAAATTCACAACTACCTCCCCCACACACACACATACACCCAGTGACCCCTATTCCATGCCCAGAAGATGGCCAAGACGCCCTCCCTCTCATCATCTGCTTACGGTCATAGAATCAGCATTGCTGACAGATGGCCATTAACCTCTGCTTAAAAACCTCCATAAAAGGAGAGCTCACCACCTCCCGAGCAAGCCTGTTCCATTGAGGAACCGCTCTGTTAGAAAATTCTTCCTAATGTCTAGACGGAAACTCTTTTGATTTAATTTCAACCCATTGGTTCTGGACTGACCTTCTGGGGCAACAGAAAACAACTCGGCACCATCTTCAATATGACAGCCCTTCAAGTACTTGAAGATGGTTCTCCTATCCCCTCTCAGTCTTCTCCTCTTCAGGCTAAATATACCCAGCTCCTTCAACCTTTCCTCATAGGACTTGGTCTCCAGACCCCTCACCATGTTTATTGCCCTCCTCTGGACACGTTCCAGCTTGACTACATCCTTCTTAAATTGAGGTGCCCAAAACTGAACACAACTGAACTCCTTTCGGTAGAGAAAGGTGGGATATAAAA
This sequence comes from Euleptes europaea, assembly GCF_029931775.1. Classification (NCBI taxonomy): domain Eukaryota; kingdom Metazoa; phylum Chordata; class Lepidosauria; order Squamata; family Sphaerodactylidae; genus Euleptes; species Euleptes europaea. Next base: position 2,213,042 of record NC_079327.1, on the reverse strand, counting down.
ACCAACTCTTATTATTATTATTGCCACTGCAAGCAGGGAACTATTTGCTCAGCAGGCATTGGTGGGGGGGGGGAGTCAAGCCACTTCTCTTCAGATCTCGGATGTTAAGCACGGTTGGTCTGGTTCGTCCCTGAATGGGAGACCACCAAGGAAGTCCAGGGTTGCTATGCAGAGGCAGGCAATAGCAAACCACCTCGGAACATGCCTTGCCTTGAATACCCAACAGGGTCGCTGTAAGTCAGCTGCGATTTGATGGCCCTTCCCACCATCACTATGGAAAGAAAAGCACCTACAAGACAGAAGGAAATTCAGCTCCACCAACACACCTTTTGTACAGCCATGAAGCTGCTCAGCACGCTAGTCGAGTTGGCTGCCTGTGAGACAAGGAGACACGAGGTTCAGTTCAGGAGCGATCGAGGCTGTTGATAACGCTGCATTCTCCTGCCGACCACCATGAAGTTTTCTGCATTCCTAGCTGAGAGCCTTTGGGGAGGGACTTTGTCAAAAGCTTTTTGAAAGTCCAAGCATGTAATGTGTGTAGTGCTTGTGAGCCAGTGTGGTGTAGTGGTTATGGTGTCAGTCGAGGATCTGGGAGACCCAGGTTCGAATTCCCACTCTGCCATGGAAGCTTGCTGGGTGACTTTGTGCCAGTCACAGCCTCGCAGCCTAACCTACTTTACAGGGTTGCTGTGAGGATAAAATGGAGGCGAGGAGAATTATGTAAACCAGCTTATTGAAGGAAAAGGTGGACTATAAATCAATAAATAAATGTGTGCTGGACCATGCTTGCCCATGCTTGTTTAAATGGCTACAAACACTTGGTGAGTAGGGTTGCCATCTTTGAGTTGGGAAATACCTGGAGATTTTGTGGACGGAGCCTGAGAAGGGTGGGGTTTGGGGAGGGGAGGGACTTCAATGCATAGAGTCCAATTGCCAAAGCAGCCAGGGGAACTGATCTCTATCGGCTGGAGATCAGTTGTAATAGTGGGAGATCTCCAGCTACTACCTGGAGGTTGGCAACCCTATAGGTGTCGCAGGACTTCCCTTTGCAGAAGCCACACTGGGGATCCACACCTTACCTTCATTTCCCGGCGCTAAATGCAAAAGTGTCCAGAATAGCATTTTGGTGATACGCACACGTAGATGTTGCACCTCTTCAAATCCATCCGATGTGCCAGTTTTACCGTTGCCGGATGACCCCGGCCATGTTTCCAGAAGGCTTTATTAAGGAGGTGAAGGAAAACAGAAAAGAGGGAGAGTAGATTGCCTTCCCTCCTGCGGCGAGATTGTTGCCAGCCTTTGCACTTCGTGTTCTCTCTCGACAGTGCGGGGAGAGTCAAAGAATTCAATACAACACTCCTTAAGTGGGAACAAGGGCCAGGGGAGAGGACGAGGCGTGATGGAGAGCTGCAGGCAATTCGAGGAGCCTTTGCGCTTTCTCTCTCTCTTCCCCCCGCCCTGCTCCCTCCTTCCCTCTCTTCCCCCCAACAGAATGCAAGGGAACAGAAATGACACTGACTTCTACCTGGGGAAGAATCTCACTGTGCCTCGTCCTTGTTCCTTCAGCTCCACCCCAGCGATGCCGTGCATTCATAATGGCCTGAACGTGGCACAGAAATGCGGCAAAGCCGGTCAGAACACAGGGAGAAATTATGCCATGAGAAACAGGCGCCCCTGATATTTGAAAAGGAGGAGGAGGAGGAGGCAACCCTGCCTCTTTGTACATATTTTTCAGTCTCGAAACAAAACAGTCCCTAGAATCAGAGTTGGAAGGGACCACCAGGGTCACCTAGTCCAAACCCCCTGCACAATGCAGGAAACCTACAACTACCTCCCCCCACACACACACACCGTGACCCCTACTCCATGACCAGAAGATGGCCAAGATGCCCTCCCTCTCATCATCTGCCTAAGGTCACAGAATCAGCATTGCTGACAGATGGCCATCTCACCTCTGCTTAAAAACCTCCATAAAAGGAGTACCCACCACCTCCCGAGGAAGCCTGTTCCACTGAGGAACCACTCTAACTATTAGAAAATTCTTCCTAATGTCTAGACGCAAACTCTTTTGATTTAATTTCAACCCGTTGGTTCTGGTCCGACCTTCTGGGGCAACAGAAAACAACTCGGCATCATCCTCTCTATGACAGCTCTTCAAATACTTGAAGCCTGACCATCAGAGGTCGCCTCGCTCTCCCCACACTTTTTGCTCATGTTTTGAAGATTCTAGCTAAAACAGCAGCTGGAAAACACGGGCAAAATGCGCAGGAAGAGCGAGGCGACCTCTGACGGGCGGGGAAGGCATGCATAATCAAAAGGAAGCCCCAAAGCGGTGGGCAGGGGTGACCGTGGGGAAACGTCCCTGTATAAAAGGCCATGAAGCTGCCATTTTCTCGAAGGGAACCGATCTCTGTAGTCTAGAGATCAATTGTAATTCCAGGGGAATACCAGGGTTGGCAACCCTAATTCCTGGATTGGCAACCCTAATTCCTTGCCCTACACCCAAGCACAGCATCTGGGCATTTTTGCATGAGGAAATCGTGTCCGCGGGTTGTACGGCAGGGGACGCCCTTGTTGTTAAAGATCGGCTCCCTCGGCATTGTTGTCTCTGGCCCATTCATTGTAAGTGTCTGCTTGGTATGCAGCAGAAACGCGACCGGAGCAAAAACCTGTCAAGCAAGCCTTTCCTTATTATTTGGAAATTAGCAATCTCTGAACTGTTTCTAAAACAAATTGTCTCCATTAGCCTGGCTTTTTTTTTCCAATGCACTTTGCAACTAATGACTGGCCAGATATATTTTTAGCTTCACAGAGGAGGGGTGGGGGGTGGGGGGGAGTCTCACAACTTCACTCCCTCACGTTTTTCTCTTCAGAGACTCCAATACAAATTTATTATTGTCACAACACAGTCTAATATTAAAGGGAGAAGCGGGGGGAGGAGGATCAATTAAGTAAATCAGAGCACAAAATAAAGCGGTAACACCCAATGGAGAAATTTATACTTGGAATTATAAACCTCACTGTGTAGTCTTGTGATAAGCGGTGTCCTGAATTTCATTAGTTTTATGCAGACAGAAGAACAAATAAATAGCAGGGTGGGAAGCAACTGGGAGCCTTCCGTTTGGAGGGTGGCCACATGTATCACCTACGACAGGTCATGCGCACCGAAGCCCTGGAGCACATGAAGAATAAGAAGGCAACTCCAGATTTCTGTAACACTTCCGGGTGTCTGGAGCTCTTGAAAAGGAGACTCTGTACAGCTGAATGAGGAAATAGGAAGAATAAAGGAAGGGCTGTTTTTCAGTAGTGAAGCATCTGCTTGGCATGCAGAAGGTCCCAGGTTCAATCCCCGGCATCTCCAGGTAAAAGGACCAGGTAATAAGTGATGTGAAATGCCTTTATCTGCCTGAGACCCTAGAGAGCTGCTGCCTGTCTGAGTAGACAACGCTGACTTTGATGGACCCAGGGTCTGATTCAGTATAAGGCCACTTCATGTGTGATCAAGCGGGGCGAGGTTATGTGGACAGCAGGTGAGGAATCACATTTTAAACTGCCCTTCATGCTGTTCTTTCTACTAGCTTGTCCTATTACAACATAGGTAGTTGTTTGCATATAACCACCCGGAGGTTGGCAACGCTACCTCTAGGTTCTTGTAGGTTATCTGGGCTGTGTGACCGTGGTCTTGGTATTTTCTTTCCTGACGTTTCGCCAGCAGCTGTGGCAGGCATCTTCAGAGGAGTAACACTGACGGACATAAAGACCACCCTCCAAAGGGTCCTTCAGTGTTACTCCTCTGAAGATGCCTGCCACAGCTGTTGGCGAAACGTCAGGAAAGAAAATACCAAGACCACGGTTACACAGCCCGGATAACCTACAAGAACCAATGAACTCTGACTGTGAAAGCCTTCGACAGCTACCTCTAGGGTTGCCAACCTCCAGGTACTAGCTGGCGATCTCCGGCTATTACAACTGTGGCTGCAGGAAAACAGAGTTGGGTCTGGGAAACCCTCTTTTAAAAACAGCATGTCTAGTTTGGCCTTCAGACAATATCTGGGTGAGGTTACCCAAGGCCCAGCTCTATAGTAGTCCCTGCTGTTGTTCAGGCTACCTTCATCTGCCGAACACGACTGCCGCAAACTTTGCAGGCCTCCCAAAAGAAAAGTAGGCCAAGACAAGTGATGCCGGCAATTTTTACCCCAAAAAATGTAACAAGACTAAAGCCGCAGCTGTTCACCTTATCCGGTGAGAATGGAAAAATAACAGAGACACATTTCAATAAAAGATCTGGAAGAGCTGTTTAGAAATCAGCATTGACCCAAAATATTTCAATGCCTGAGGCACAGAATGCAAATGGCGCCCTACCATGGCATTAAAAATATCATAATAAACTAAATAGCTGGCAGCTTTCCCCCCCCCCTTTAACGTCTTCCAAAATCTGTTGCCTGAGGCAACCGATGTCACCTTACCGAATGGAAGTCAGTTGCTTTGGGAGAGGGAAGAATCTCATCTCTGACCATGCATGCGTGGCTGTTTCCTCACGGTCACCCTGCTTGCATTTTCTGACCATCAGATGTTGCCTCGCTTTCCCCATGCCATGCCATGCTTTTTGGGAGGGGATTCATGTTTAGCCAGCATCCAGAAAACATGGGCATGGAAATGCGCATAGAGATCGAGGAGACCTCAGACGGTCGGCAAATGCAAGCGTAATCAAAGCAAAGCCCCAAAGTCAGAGGGGTGACTGTGACGAAACAGCCATGTATAAATGGCCTCCCAGAAGATAGTTTCAGAGGTCAGGCCATGTTGGTCTGCAGTAGAACAGCCCGATTCAAGTCCAGCAGCACCTGAGAGACCACCAAAATTTTGAGGTAGCATTGTCAGGTCCCTCTTCGCCACAGGCGAAAGGTTTTTGGGGAGGAGCCTGAGGAGGGCAGGGTTTGGGGAGTGGAGGGACTTTGGTTCCATAGAGTCCAATTGCCAAATTGGCCATTTTCTCCAGGTGAACTGATCTCTTTTGGCTGGAGATCAGTTGTAATAGCAGGAGATCTCCAGCTACTACCTGGAGGTTGGCAACCCTATTTTGAGGGTATAACTAGGGTTGCCAATAGGGTTGCCATCTCTGGGTTGGGAAATACCTGAAGATTTTGGTGAGGGACTTCAATGGGATATAATGCCATAGAGTCCACCTTCCAAAGCAGCAATTTTCTCCAGGTGAACTGTTCACTGTTCTCAGCTGTGTGATAAAGAAAGTTAAAGAAATGGCTCCTTTGGAAGATGGACTGTGGCTCAGGGGAGGGGCTGTGGCTCAGTGGTAGAGCATCTGCTTGGCATGCAGAAGGTCCCAGGTTCAATCCCTGGCATCTCCAGTTAAAGGGACTAGGCAGGTAGGTGATGTGAAAGACCTCTACCTGAGACCCTGGAGAGCTGCTGCCAATCTGAGTAGACAATACTGACTTTGATGGACCAAGGGTCTGATTCAGTATAAGGCAGCTTCATGTGTTCATGTGACTCTGTGGCATTGTACCCATTGAGGTCCCTCCCTAAACCTCCTCTTATCCAGATGCCATTTTTCTTGGTGGGCTGGTAGAATGTTCCAGGCATTATTATGAAACCCCACGCCTTAGTGTGGTAGGGGGAAAATATATCCCTCAGTGTGCAAATTCATAGAAAAGTTCACGAAAATCACTTCTGTCTTGCCAAGTAGGGCTCTTTGATCTTCTGCCGCCAGCTGCTGTGAGCAGAATTGCAATGGGACCCTCCAAGACTTTATTCCCCACAGAAACCCAGCAATCCCCATCCCCATCTGAGAATTTTGACTCTAAAATAACACCCATTCAGTTCTTGTTTAAATGTCTTTCGGGTTAACCTTTAATTAGTCATTTCCTGAATTAGCTCCTTCTTGGAATTGCCACTTTTTAAAAGCCTTTTTTTGTACACAGTCTCAGCCGTTCCATTCATGCTCCACTGGAACAAAGCAAATGTGTCGATAGAGTAAAAAATAGACCAGGACAGCAAATCTCATTTACGGTAGCCTTTGTAGTAGACAATTGAGGGGCTCCGTCTCACCCTACCGAAACTAAAGTTTCTCCAGGATTCAAAACGTTGGACTCTCTAGATTTTTTGCCCCAAAACTGTTGTGGTCTTAAATAGTAACCTCTGAAATTCTGACTGCCTTCTTCCTCCAATACTAAGGTTGCCAACCTCCAGGTACTGGCTGGAGACCTGCTATTACAACTGATCTCCAGCCGATAGAGATCAGTTAACCTGGAGCAAATGGCCACTTTGGCAATTGGACTCTATGGCATTGATGTCTCTCCCCTCCCCAAACCCCGCCCTCTGCCCCAAAAACTTCCCACCGGTGGTGAAGAGGGACCTGGCAACCCTATCCAATACAGAGTTATCTCTTCTTGTTTCCAGAGCTTCTGGGTAGAAAGATGGTTCGTAGTTGCAGGCTCCACAGGATCCACTCCCCAAATCTCCAGGAATTTTCCAGCCTGAAGTTGGCAACCCTAAGAGGAGATGGTCTCCTGACAGCTGGGAATCTTTCTCCAGCTGTTGGGATGTGATACCAACTGGACTCCTAGAAGGTGATGCGCACACAGCTGAGATAAAACATAGACAGCATTAAGCGCTAGACAGTAGAATGGCATAGAAAAAGATGAAAGTTTCCCAGTTGAAATTTGCTGGAAACTAAATCTGCTCCTGGGATTTCTCGCTGCTCAATGCAAAAAGTGAACTGTCTTGGACACAATAAAGAAAATTTTACAATATATATTGCCAATGCTCAGTGGAAAAAGGAGGAGGAGGAGGCGGAGGAGAGCTGCTTTTATATCCTGATTTTCTCTACCTTTAAGGAGCCTCCATCCAGCTTACAATCGCCTTCCCTTCCTCTCCCTACAGCAGGCACCTTGTGAGGTAGGTGGGGCTGAGAGAGTTCAGAGACATCTGTGACTGGCCCAAGGTCACCCAGCAGGCTTCATGTGGAGGAGCAGGGAATCGAACCTGGTTCTCCAGATTAGAGTCCACTGCTCCTAACCACTACACCAAGCTGGCTCACAAATGTCCATCCCAGGATTTTATACCATCTTGGCATCACTACTCAAGCACTTGTGCCAGTCAACTGGATTGAAATGGGCACTATCTTGTAGACCCTACTCTGGCATTGCCTCTTGATGCCCATTTCCCTTTTCATCCAAAGCACTGCAAATGCTTCCCAGACACCCAGGCACTTCGCAGATGCAGGGAGTGATTCCCCCAACCCTCCTCTGGAAGACTTTCTGGGCTTCCTATGGAGTGGTGTGTTGTGTGTGCACATTTTGTTCTTGTCTCCACGTTTCCCCCCACAGCAAATGCATGTCTGCCCAGGGCAATTCCCCTTTGGCCCTGTGCTCTGCTGGAAGCTGGGTCGCAGGACTGCAGGAGATTCTCCCTCCCTTCCCGCAAAAATGCCTCTTGCCGCTGATGAGATCTCGCTGCAGCTCCTGACGCAGAGGTCAGCGCTGCAGCTGCCGCTCGCCACAGCAAAGCCAGAAGCAAAAGGGAAGCAGTTCTTAGCTTTTTTTCCCCCTGCCACCCTTGTGGGGGCCGCTGCAGATCTGTCCTCCTCCCCAGAGCCTTCTGCAACAGAGCTGGGAAGCAGGATTGTGATTCATTGCAGGGGCTAATAAAGCTGAGCAAGAGTTCTAATTATAAGCAAACATGCCATGAATGAGGTTAATTTTACTGCAGTCCCCAGGGTGGCAGAGCGGAAGATGAAGGCGAGCAAGGGAAGAGGGCCCTTCTCGTTGGAAACTCAGAAGTGGGACGAAAGAACGGAGCGGAAGAAAGAGGGATTTGCTTGGCCAAAGAAGATTAAAGAATATGAAGGTCTGCTTAGCTGGGTTCTAAATAGGGATGCCAGCCTCCAGGTGTAGGGTTGCCAACCTCCCGGTACTAGCTAGAGATCTCCTGCTATTACAACTGATCTCCTGCTGACAGAGATCAGTTCACCTGGAGAAAATTGCCGCTTTGGCAATTGGACTCTATGGCATTGAAATCCCTCCCCTCCCAGAACCCCACCCTCCTCAGGCTCTGCCCCAATAACCTCCCACTGGTGGCAAAGAAGGACCTGGCAACCCTGGGTTGGAGATCTCTCGCTATTACAACTGATCTCCAGGTGATAGAGATCAGTTCCCCTGGGGAAAATGGCCGCTTTGGCAATTGGACTCTATGGCATTGAAGTCCCTCCCCTCCCCAAATCCCACCCTCCTTAGGCTCCGCCCCAAAAATCTCCAGGTATTTCCCAACCCGGAGCTGTCAACCCTATCCAGGTGGGACCTGGGGATCCCCCAGAATTACAGCTCATCTCCAGACTACAGCAAGAGCCCCATGTTGCAGAGTGGCAAGCTGCAGCACTGCAGTCCAAGCTCTCCTCACAACCTGAGTTCGATCCCAACAGAAGTTGGTTTCAGGTAGCCAGCTCAAGGTTGACTCAGCCTTCCATCCTTCTGAGGTCAGTAAAATGAGTATTCAGCTTGCTGGGGGTAAAGGGAGGATGACTGGGGAAGGCCCTGGCAAACCACCCCATAAACAAAGTCTGCCTAGAAAACGTCGGGATGTGACGTCACCCCATGGGTCAGGAATGACCTGGTGCTTGCACAGGGGACATTTACCTTTACCTTACCAGACTACAGAGATCAGTTCCCATGAAGAAAATGGATGCTTTGGAGGGTGGACTCTATGGCATTGTACCCCACTGAGGTCCCTGTCCTCCCCAGGCTCCATCCCCAAATCTCCATGAGTTTCCCAGCTTGGATCTGGAAACCATACCCCCCCCCCGATTCCCTGCCAGTGGTCAGAGGGGACCCGGAAACCCTAGTTCTAAAGCACCATTCTCGTTCCTCTGCCAGGAGACAATCATGGAAAATGAGCCCAGATCCTAGACATCCACGGTGGTGGAAAGTGCTGTCAAGTCGCAGCTGACTTATGACAACCCCACATGTATCAATGGATCCTTGAAGGTGGGTGATAGCTTGGAGGCAGAGCCCATGTTTTGATAGGTTCAGGCTCTCCTTCCAATGGTCTGACCCAATATAAGGCACCTGTATGTATGTGTGCCCTGATCTGGATGGCCCAGACTAGCTGGATCTCATCAGATTTCAGAAGCTAAGATGGGTTGGCCCTGGTCAGTATTTGGATGGGAGACCAGCAAAAAAGTCCAGAGACGCTACACAGAGACAGGCAATGGCAAACCACCTCTGAATGTCTCTTGGAAACCCTCTGGGGCTGCCATAAGTCAGCTGCAACTTGACGGCACTTTCCACCACTGTGGATGTCTAGGACCTGGGCTCATTTTCCATGTTTGTCTCCTGCCAGAGGAACAAGAATGGTGCTTTAGAACTAGGGTTTCCGGGTCCCCTCTGACCACTGGCAGGGAATCGGGGTGGGGGGATGGCATGGGTGCCAGATCCAGGTTGGGAAACTCATGTAGATTTGGGGATGGAGCCTGGGGAGGTCTCTAGGCCTTTCTGCAGATTCTGCTGCTGCCAGAGGAATGAGCTGCAGGCAACCTTTCTGGTTCCCATTCCTCTTTCACTGCTTGGGACTCTCTCTCTCTCTCTCCTGTCTTCATTTCACACCATTGTGCTCCCCAGAGGTGACAGATAATTGAATGTGTGTACTTGTGTGTGTGTGTGTGTGTGTGTGTGTGTGAGAGAGAGAGAGAGAGAGAGAGAGAGAGAGAGAGAGAGAGAGAGAGAGAGAGAGAGAGAGAGAGAGAGAGAGAGAGAGAGAGTGAGTATGAGATGTCATTCTGTGAGCCAAGATATCTTAGACAGCAAGGAAAGACTGACACATAGTTCTCTGGCTGAGAATCCCTCCCTGTTTGTTCTCCTGAGTTTTGGGGGTGGTCTCGCCCCAGACATAATCCCCTATTCCAATGTAAATGGCAATGGAGTGGGGAATGGGAGGAGAGAAGAGTTCCTCTCCTTCCCTCCTCTCGAGCTTGATCTTATGACCTTTCCTGAAGAATTGCACAAGGAGCTCTGAAGGGAAAACGTAGACAGAACCACATGCACTCCCATCGCTCTGGGGGTGCATGCAAGAAGGATGCAGAGCTGGGACCCTTTACAACTCTGAGAACACAAAGCCCTTTTAACCGATCTCATCATTGAGAAGTCATTAGAAATCTGTCAGAGGGGCCCGGCACAGATTGCCCGGAGGAGGCTCAAAGGCCGCTTGACTTTGCACAATACCGGCAATGAACTGGAAGGGCCGGGGTGGGGCTGGGAGGCAGATTTCCGACCCCCTTTTCAGCCGGCTTTGGCAACAGTTTTTACGATATGTTCGCATCGGCACTGGAGGGTTGGTTAACCATTCTTTGGCGCAATGAGGAGTTTTTATCTGTCTGACCTCCACCTTTGCCATATGGTGGGGGCAAACCGTTCCGCTGAAAAGCAAGCATGGCGGAAGAGGTTGGCGGAAGGCTGCCAATGAGAAAACTCAGCAGCGGGACCGGCTAACCCATGCCGTGAAGAAGGGTTCCCAACCTCCAGGCGGGATCTAGAAATCTCTCAGAATTGCAACTGGTATCCAGACAACAGAGCTTGGTTCTCCTGGAGAAAATGGCTTCATAAGAGGACGGAGTCTAGGCCATTATTTCATACTGAGGTCCTTCCCCTCCCCCAAACCCCACCCTCCATAAGCTCCACCCCCAAACCTCCATGAATTGCCCAATCCGGAGTTGGCAACCGTACCATGAAGCCATTTCACAAGATAATGACAATTCTGTTTTGGGAGTGGGGGGGTGGAGAAAAGGACAGAGATCTCCACGCAGCCAAGGGATGAGATGGCCATCTGTCAGCAATGCTAATTCTATGACCTTAGGCAGTTCATGAGAGGGAGGGCATCTTGGTCATCTTGTGGGCATGGAGTAGGGGTCGCTGGGGGTGTGTGGGGGAGGTAGTTGTGAAATTCCTGCATTGTGCAGGGGGTTGGACTAGATGACCCTGGTGGTCCCTTCCAACTCTATGAGTCTATGATTCCATGATTCTATGGGCAAAAATGCATGGTTGCTTTAGCCTCCTTTGTTCCCTGTTTCAGCCAGGATTCAGCCAGGATCGAACGCATGCGTTTTGCCAAACGTGCGTTCGATCCTGGCTGAAACAGGGAATAAAGGAGGCTAAAGCGACCCTGCGTTTTCGCCCTATGACAGCTTTTCTCACCAGTGTTCATCTCAGATCATTTGTAATAGCGGGAGATCTCCAGCCACCACCTGGAGGATGGCGACTCTACATACAGAGGACAGAGGTGGATAGAGAGAGGGCCTTAAATTGTTTATATAAAATAGAGCCGAAATTCACCATTCCTGAAGGGGGTGCATTTCTGGCTCCTTTCTCCTAGCATCATTTTTACTCTCCTTCATCCCCTTCAACACATCAAGGGTCGCTGTCTTTCAAACCTTACCCAGCAACTACAGAGAACAGATCCTGGCTGTTCCGAGAGACGGCCTGTTCCTTCCCTCTCTTATTTAGCTGTGAAAGAGAGAGGAGCTGAATCTATTTTGGTCTCACCCTGAGGATTCTCTTCAGCTCCACCGCTGCCTGTTAACAGGGGATTCACCAACGTGCTCGGGCAGCCATGGCGCTCGCATTTTGACAAAGCGCTGGGAGAGGCTGCGCGCCGAGGAGAGATGCTCAATTAAGCCTTCGCTAATCAGAGCGCCGGGATGAATTATTGATGCCTCCTCGCCCCGGCCACGGTGTAATTCATACCTTCTGATTTGCCTCAGATATCAGCAATCAGCTGAGGTTCACTCCTGAATTGGTAGGCCAAAAAGCTTTTTGGTAAGAAGGGCTGGAAGAAATGTTGTTTTTTCCGTTCCCCTAGGTGCTTTCATGCAGGAGAGCTGAACCGATTTGCTCCATGATATATCTGTTGCCCTGGAAGATGTTCAGGACTTCTTCCCCTTCAGGGTCTGATAGCAGAAGCCCTGTTCACATGTTACAGGGAATGCCCATACAGCCAGCATATTCGTGTGAACATCTGTTTGTAAGGAGGAGGAGGAGGAGGAAGAAGAAGAAGAAGAACCACCCTACCCCCATCCACCGCCAATGTCAACCATACCCCCCTCCATTCCCCACTGGTGGCAGAGGTGGGGGACCAAAAGCTACTCTGGGGAGAAAATGACCTGTGAACAGCCAGTTGAGTATAATTCCCAGTCTCCAGGTGAGGCTTGGAGATTTCCCAGAATTACAACTGGTCTCCAGCCTACAACTAGCAGTTCCTATGGAGAAAGTGGCTGCTTTGGAGAGCGGCTGTATGGCATTAGACCCCACTGAGGTCCCTCCTCTCTCCAAACCCCACCCTCTCCAGGATCCATCCCAAATCTCCAGGAATTTCACAACCTGGAGTTGGTAACCCTAAAGTCAAGTCATTTCCAACATGCCTGTTGAGACACAACTCTTCTTTCCTTCTCCCTTCTGCGATTGCAGCAAACTTCTCCCCAAAACTGTGGCTTGTCTACGTACATAAGAGAGGGACTCTACATCCAATAAGAAGCACGACCCGTGTTCCTTTTCTGAGAGCCAGCGTGGTGTAGTGGTTAAGAGCGGTGGTTTGGAGCTGTGGACTCAGATCTGGAGAACCGGGATCAATTCCCCACTCCTCCACATGAGCGGTGGACGCTAATCTGGTGAACCGGGTTGGTTTCCCCACTCCTTCACATGAAGCCAGCTGGGTGACCTTGGGCTAGTCACAGCTCTCTTAGAGCTCTCTCAGCCCCACCTACCTCACTGGGTGTCTGTTGTGGGGAGGGGAAGAGAAGGTGATTGTAAGCCAGTTTGATTCTCCCTTAAGTGGTAGAGAAAGTCAGCATATAAAAACCAACTTTTCTTCTACTGCTACTACTTCTTCTCCTTCTCCTCCTTTTCCTTCTTCTCCTCCTCCTTCTTCTCCTTCTTCTCCTCCTCCTTCTCCTCCTCCTTTTTCTTCTTCTTATTGTCCTCCTTCTTCTCCTTCTTCTTCTTCTGCTTCTTCTTCGGTTGAGGCTAGGGTTGCCAGCAAAGCACTGGCAACCAGTGGGAGGTTGTGAGGGGGGGTCTCAACGGTGCGCATTGACACACAGAGTCATTTTGTCCCTTCTGGTTTGTGCTGTTCATTTGTTTTTATTTTGTTTTTTAAAAAATTGGTCATTTCAATCATTTCCCTGACTTCAGTGGACCCAACCTTTGTTCATCGGTGTCAGCCAGATCAGAACACATTCCGCATCCTAATTCCAAATTGTCCAGATAAGCGAAAGGTCCTTTTGCTCCTGCTGCGGCTGCCACCAGAAGGCCTGGTCGGTCTCCGAAGAAAGATGGAAGCCTTCAGCGCGGGCTGATTATGTGCAGCTGATTATGAGTATTTATTTTCCTGGGAGCAGTTAAAGGCCCTTTTTTTTCATTCTGACGTGGAGAAGGGAGACTTAATCCCAAGACTTTCTCGAAAAATGAATAGCCCTGTTGAACATGGACTCTGCGGAGCTTTTGAGCGACGCATTTAAAAGGCTAAGCGTACATCATAAATATGGTATTTAAGTGTCTGCCGTTTTCTAAAGCCCCCGAGACAGCTTGGCGAACCTCTGGCAGGAATCATTTCAAACTGGCTGGAATAATTACAGGTCTCAAAGGTTTGCAGTGACAAGATACACAATTAGGGGTTGGGGGAGCCTGCCCGAAGTTTCTTTCACAGCACAGCTTTTTTTTGGGGGGGGGGAGCCTTTTCCCATTGCATTAATAACATCTGAATAAGAGAAGAGAACTTGGGAGCTGGGCAAAGCTTGCCATGCACTCCCTCGGCCCGGCTGCCCCGCTGATTGATAGCTGGGGTTTTGTCTCCCCTGACATAGGCTTTCTTCCAGCCTTTCCTAGCTCCTTCCCATTTCCCCCCCGGCATTATTATGAAAACAAAAATTGCAAATGTGAGGTGCTCCGTTTTAAACGTGGAGAGGCGGGGATGGAACGAAAGGGCCCACATCTAAGGGCTCTTCAGAAAGGGCTTCCTGGGAATCACACTTCACCCACTGTGTAGACGCAAGCAGCACTCAGAGGGTTGCCAGGTCCCTCTTTGCCACCGGCGGGAGGTTTTTTGGGGGCAGAGCTTAAGGAGGGTGGGGTTTGGGGAGGGGAGGGACTTCAATGCCACAGAGTCCAATTGCCAAAGTGGCCGTTTTCTCCAGGTGAACCGATCTCTATCAACTGGAGATTAGTTGTAATTAGGGTTGCCAACCTGCAGGTAGTAGCTGGAGATCTCCTGCTATTACAACTGATCTCCAGCTGATAGAGATCAGTCCACCTGGAGAAAATGGTCACTATGGCAATTGGACTCTATGGCATTGAAATCCCTCCCTAAACCACGCCCTCCTCAGGCTCCACCCCAAAAACCTCCCACCAGTGGCAAAGAGAGACCTTTTTAGCAACGATAAAATAATGCATTGTCATAATGACTGGAAACTTTTGTTCCGAATTGTACACAGTTTGTTCTGCGCACAAACAACTGAGACAAAAATCCCCCAGGGTTATAGAACTAGTCATCTAAATTCACTATAGCTACAGTATAAAGAAAATAAAGACCAGCAAGTCAGCATCCCACAATACTAAGAATTAACTCCTTAACTCTGTATTTAGTCACCGTATTTCTGCAAGTAGCAGAGAGAGAACTAGATTCCATCCGGCGAGTCGCTTTGTTTACTGAATAGTGAGGCAGCCATACTGGCGGAGATTGAATTACAAATGAAGGAATCAGCAAAGAAATTGCACAAAATGTGTGACATAAACATGTCTCTCGATACTTATGCATTTATTTATGCGCTTATGTTTTTTGTATTTTCTCATGTGTACTAAACTATTGCATTTTTAAAGAAAGCTGGAGGAAGAAACAGGAAAAAAAGAAATGAAACTGTACTTGGCGAGGATGGCATTGAAGTGCTTTGCAGTAGCTCCTGAATTTCAAGGAGGTATTCGGGGGAGATTGGGCTTTCTCCGTCACGTTTAGAGTGGAACGAGGGAGGCTGACCCGGAAGGCAGCGTGAAGCTGGAAAGGGGGGGAAATGAGTGTGTGTGTTTGTGTGTTTCAGAGAATTTAAAAGGCTGATGCAAAGCTCTGGGCAGAAGCAAGGTTTCCTAAAGAGTGGGGAATGGTGGGTTCAAGACTCTTGGGTCCCCTAACCGGCTGTCACTTCCATGCACCCCATGGCCGAAGGAACCATTTAAGTACACAAGCTTCTGATGAACACCACATGCCTGGAATCAGGAATCTCTTTGGAGTTGTCTCCCTGTGATTCACAGAGAGGTTATGGCTGCCCTTCAGCCAGTGTCTTGCTTGTGGGCTTCCTAGAGGCCCCTGGTTGGCCACTGTGTGAACAGACTGCTGGACTTGATGGGCCTTGGTCTGATCCAGCAGGGCCTTTCTTATGTTCTTATGTCCCCCTGACCCCACAAGACGTGTTTAAAAAAATCTACAACATATATACACACCCCAATTCTATGCAAGTTTCCTCAAGATCTTTTATATAAAGCCTTTTAGTCTTTGGCTTTGTTATGAGGCTCTTAGCAGTGCTGACTTAAAAAAAAAATCAGAGGCAGGCAAACCATTCCTTCTCACCTTCTCTCCATCGATTCAAACCCCCCCCCCCAAGCCACAATTGCTGGGAAACATGTTTGCTTTTCGCATCTGCCAAGTCTTCTATTGTCAGAGCTTGAGGAAGAGCCCCCCGAAGTCAAATCCAGAAATGAGCAAATTAACCGTCGCTGGCAAGTGGGATCCTAGAGCAAACCAGCTTTCCTTTTCCTTTCGGGGATGTTTGCCCTTCCTTAGAGTTATCTCCTGTCCTGCATAATAAAGTGATTTCTGCTTCGTAAAAGAAAGAAATTAGCGGGTGCCATTAAGAAATGTTGCAATAAATCAGAACAGAGCCAGTTTATTCTACTTAGATCAGTGAAGCGTACATAAGAGAGCTCTTAATCATTGGCAAGTTTTCAGGGAGAAGAAATGCATGTTCTTTGGGAGCACATGAGGGGAATTTTATCACGACATTCCTCTGGGTTCAGAGAAACCAGCAATTCTACAATAGACCTCGTTTGGATCTAAACCGTCAGCCGTTCTAGTTCACGATGGGCCACCGTGTTAGTCTGTCAATGGCAGTAGAAAAGAACAAGAGTCCAGTGGCACCTTAAAGGTAAAGGAAAAGGTCCCCTGTGCAAGCACCGGGCCATTCCTGACCCATGGGGTGACGTTTGTTTGCGGGGTGGTTTGCCAGTGCCTTCCCAGTCATCTTCCCTTTACCCCCAGAAAGCTGGGTACTCATTCGACCGACCTCGGAAGGATGGAAGGCTGAGTCAACCTTGAG
This sequence comes from Euleptes europaea, assembly GCF_029931775.1. Taxonomy (NCBI): domain Eukaryota; kingdom Metazoa; phylum Chordata; class Lepidosauria; order Squamata; family Sphaerodactylidae; genus Euleptes; species Euleptes europaea. The sequence continues at coordinate 2,196,682 of NC_079327.1, read as the reverse complement.
CCGGCTACCTGAAACCGACTTCCATCGGGATCGAACTAAGGTTGTGAGCAGAGCTTTTGACTGCAATACTGCAGCTTACCACTCTGCACCACGGGGCACCTTAAAGGCTAACAAACGTTCGGGCAGGGTATGAGCTTTCGTGAGCCACAGCTCACTTCTTCAGATACTCAGCTCACTTCTTCAGCTCACTTCTTGTCTGAAGAAGTGGGCTGTGGCTCATGGAAGCGTATACCCTGCCAGAGATTTTTTTAGTCTTTAAAGTGCTACTGGACTCTTGCTCTTTTCAGCTGTTTGAGTTATATTTGACAAAACAGCCATATGTTGATTACAATGGAGGGCTGGCGTGGTGTAGTGGTTAGCATGTGGGGCTTGGATGACTGGGTTTGATTTCCCCATTTGTCCATGGAAGCCTAACAGATGGCCTTGGGCCCACCTTGATCTCTTGGCCTAACCTAGGGTTGCCAAGGTCCCTCTTTGCCACTGCTGGGAGGTTTTTGGGCTGGGAGCTTGAGGAGGGTGGGGTTTGGGGAGTGGGAGGGACTTCAATGCCATAGAGTCTAATTGCCAAAGCGGCCATTTTCTCCAGGTGAACTGATCTCTATCGGCTGGAGATCAGTTGTAATAGCAGGAGATCTCCAGCTAGTACTTGGAGGTTGGAAACCCTAGCCTAACCTACCCTCACAAGGTCATTGTGAGGATTAGGTGGGAAAAGGGGAATGATGGGCCCACCAAAACCTAGAACCACCCCTGCCCAGGCATCAAGAACTTGGGACAAGGGTTGTCAGCTGTGGGTTGGGAAATATCTGGAGATTTGGGAGGTGGACCCTGAGAAGGGTGGGGTTTGGAGAGGGGAGGGACTTCGAAGAAGAAGAAGAAGAAGAAGAAGAAGAAGAAGAAGAAGAAGAAGAAGAAGAAGAAGAAGAAGAGTTGGTTTTTATATGCTGACTTTCTCGACCTCTTAAGGAAGACTCAAACTGGCTTACAATCACCTTCCCTTCCCCTCCCCACAACAGACACCCTGTGAGGGAGGTGGGGCTGAGAGAGTGTGACTAGCCCAAGGTCACTCAGCTGACCTTATGTGTAGGAGGGGGAAAACAGATCCAGTTCACCAGATTAGCCTCCGCCGCTCACATTTAGGAGTGGGGAATCAAACCCGGTACTCCAGATCAGAGTCCACCCCTCCAAACCACCACTCTTAACCACTACACCACACCGGCCATAGAGTCCATAGAGTCCAATTGCCAAAGCGGCCATTTTCTCCAGGTGAACTGATCTCTATCAGCTGGAGATCAGTATTAATGGCAGGAGATCTCCAGTCACCACCTGGAGGTTGGGAAGCCTACTTGGCACCCAAGATCCACCCCTCTTTGCAAAAAGGCAGAGACCCTGCAAACAACACGTCAGGTCACACAAATGAGCCGGGCACATCATCAGCAAACTTCCTGACCTGAAGAGTAAGATGCCCGTGGAGATTTACAACTGATCTAACTTTCTGTCTGGACAGAAATACTTCAGGGCAGGGTGGTCGACCACACTGACTTCAGCACAGTGCATGCCGTTGACTGGCCACTTTCCAAAATGCTAAAAAGGCAAGAGAAAAAGACTGAAAAAAAGGGAAAGGAAAGAAGATTGCTAAGTTTTTTTAAAAAATAATAATAATAACCCTTGCTTCCGATTCCATTCTAAATTCTGGCAGAGGTTCAGAGGATGAGTGAAACTTTATGCAAATTAATCTGCCATTCGCTGTAATTTAAATCTAAATTCATCATGCATCATGAATTCATTAAGGCGGACGGCCATCTGAATACTCAGCAAAGTTACCTGCCTGCTGGCTAATTAATCTTCATACCACCTTGGTGGGGACCCGCTTCCTCCAAACTCTTCCTGGACTCTTTTTATGCCTAGGTTTTTTTCCCCTTGACATTGATTCCACCTCTCTGCCCCTCTCCATCTTCTGAGGGGAGGCTTATTCAGGGGAATCATTCCCCACCCCCATCCCCACCCCCACCCCGGTGAGAGGAGATGGGCCCTAGGTTGCTGGCGCTGAATTACAAAGGTCCCTGGTGTGCTGCCCATGGCCACCAGAGAGCCCACCAACATTTCATAGCATCTGCCAAATGTTTTTAGAAAGTGGGCAGGGTTAGGTGGGGTCTTTTGCCTAGCAGGACTTCTGGTTGGCCACTGAAGATTCGATTGGCGATGCAGATTTTTTTAAAACGTTGTTTTGGTTGCAGTTGCCGCCACCAGTACAAGGATCTTCATCGTGTGACTGAAGGTCAGCTGCTGCAGCCATTTTGTGGCTGGATCTGTGTGCTGTGGCAATAGGGTTGCCAAACTCCAGCTACCAGCTGGCGATCTCCTATTACAACTGATCTCCAGCTGATAGGGATCACTTCACCTGGAGAAAATGGCCGCTTTGGCCATTGGACTCTATGGCATTGAAGTCCCTCTCCTCCCCAAACCCCGCCCTCCTCAGGCTTCGCTCCCAGAATCCTCCCGCTGGTGGCAAAGGGGGACTTGACAACTCTATGTGGCAGCCACTTTGTGGCAGCTGTGCACACCACCCTGTGCCAGAATTTTAAAGGTGTCCACAGGCTCAGAAACGTTGGGGACCCTTGATTTATGTAGTGACTTTGTTGATAGCTAGGCTTGCCAAACTCCAGGTGGTGGCTGGAGATCACCTAATATTACAAGTAACAGAGATCAGTTCCCTTGGAGAAAATGGCCGCTTTGGCCATTGGACTCTATGGAATTGAAGTCCCTCCCCAACCATGCCCTCCCCAGGCTCCACCCCAAAAGCCTCCCACTGGTGTCAAAGAGGGACCTGGCTAACCTTACCCAAACACACTCAACGGAGGATGGAAGAGTCCTCTCATGGTCCTCCAGCCCTCACGGTGAAACTTAGCAAATAAAGAGCAGCGAAGAAGAGGATCGGGGGGGGGGGGAGGGTGGCATCAGAAACTGGGCACTCAAAGTATATATTGGCAGTCATGTTGTGCTCAGGAGGCACACGTAACCATGCATCCCCAGATCAGCGTTTGAGGGTGGGGGTAAGCTGCTCCAGAGATATGCAAACCCTGCTTGAACTGGGCAAGCACATTTACCAATAAAACTCATAAGAACATAAGAAGGGCCATGCTGGATCAGACCCAGGTCCATCAAGTCCAGCAGTCTGTTCACACAGTGGCCAACCAGGTGCCTCGAGGAAGCCCCCAAATAATATAATATAATAGGCATGCTCCTGAAGAGATCCTGGAGAGAACAGGTATGCATCATGACTAGTAGCCATTTTGACTAGTAGCCATGGATTACCCTCTCCTCCATGAACATGTCCACTCCCCTCTTAAAGCCTTCCAAGTTGGCAGCCATCACCACATCCTGGGGCAAGGAGTTCCACAATTTAACTACTGTATGTGTTGTGTGAAGGGAGATATTTCCTTTTATCTGTTTTGAATCTCTCACCCTCCAGCTTCAGCAGATGACCCCGCATTCTAGTATTATGAGAGGGGGAGAAAAGCTTCCCCCTGTCCACTCTCTCCAAACCATGCATAATTTTATAGACTTCTTTCATGTCTCCCCTTAACCGCCTTCTTTCCAAGCTAAGCAGCCCAAGCGTACTAATTGTTCTTCATAGGGCAGTCGGTCTAGTCCCCTGATCATTTTGGTTGCTCTTTTCTGCACCTTCTTAAGCTCTGCAATATCCTTTTTTAGGTGTGGGGGGAGGGATTGAATAAAGGAGGGACAAGAAGAATAGGCGGTGAGGAGAGAAACCCAAAGCTAAAACCTGTGTACAGAAATGACAATGATTTGCCTTGATTTGGGATTGAGGTGAACTTAAAAATTGTGCTTAAACAGGTCCTTAAAATGCGGGTCAAGTGCACAGCAGTGGCGAAGTGACTTCTGAAGGTAGGAAAAATCGTTAATAACTCCAACAAAGCCCCAAAGCTGTCCTGCGGGGATCGCGAGGCAAGTACCCAAGCATAAGTGGCCAGAGTGAATAGAGAACAGCAGGCTGGCAGAAAAGGTGAGAGGAAGATGTGGATTTGTCCTTTGTGGGGGAGCAGAGGGGAAATGCCTGCTAGAATGATAATGTATTTGAAGAGGAAATGATTGGGGATCTGGGTTGAAAGGAGGTTTGGGAGAAGTCCACTCATTGAAGGCTGATTGATCGGCAAAAGCTGGTAGGGAAATTAATTTTTCAGGGGTTATCTTCACACAGCCCTGACCTGGATAGCCCAGACTCGCTTGCTCTTGTCAGATCTCAGAAGCTAAGCACGGTCAGCCTGGGTCGACCCACACAGGTACAAAGGAATTCAACATGGGGTTGAATTGCAACCTAAAGGGGTGAAGGGGCCCGACTCACATCTAAATGAGAGGTTTGAGCAAGAAATGTAATATTTGCCTTGACCTGGAAGCTAAGCAGGGTCAGTCATGGTTAGTACTTGGATGAGACCACCAAGGAAGTCCAGGGTTGCTGCTCAGAGGCAGTCAATGGCAAACCACCTCTGAAAGTCTCTTGCCTTGAAAGCCCTGTGGGAGGTCGCTGAAAGTCAGCTTGACTTGATGGTACTTTCCACCACCACCACCATCTTGGAATGAAAGGAATGGGCAGCAGGAGCCAATGGGAGGTGTGGTTTGATGGGCTGGGTGAGACTCCCTATTGGTGGTTGCATGCAATTAATCTCCCTCTTGGTGTGGACTCCACCTTGTATGAGCTTTGACTGGGCTGTGGTTTCTCATTAGGGTTCCCTGCCCCTTCTTCACCACCTGCAAGAACTTTGTCATGTTGGAACTTTGGTGGGGGGGGGGTGTGACTGGCACAATAACATCACTTCTGGGCTTACCCCTTGGGTTGCTAGCTCTGGGTTGGGAAATACCTGGAGATTTGGGGGGTGGAGCCTGAGGAGGATGGGGTTTGAAGAGGGGAGAGACTTCAATGCCATAGAGCCCAATTGCCAAAGCAGCCATTTTCTCCAGGGGAACTGATCTCTGTCGCCTGGAGATCAGTTGTAATACTGGTAGATCTCCAGCCACCACCTGGAGGCTGGCAACCCTATTTACCCTGAAAGTGACAGGGACTCTCTAGCACATTCCTCCCAAAACTCTATAGTTTCCATAGAGGTTTTGGAGGAATGTGCTAGAGCCGTGTTGGCGAACCTATGGCACGCGTGCCGACTCCGGCACGCGTAGCCCTCTCTGGCGGCACGCGTGGCTCAACTGGGCGGTGAGGACTTTGAACTGCTCGGCGCTGCAGCGCCGAGCAGTTCAAAGCCCCCTTCCCTGCACTCCCCGCCGCCCAGCTGGGAAGCAGGGGCTTAGGAGGCAGGGGCTTAGTACCCCCCTCCTCTTGGATTCCAGGCATACGGTGGGGAGGAGGCATGCGCTCGGGCGGCTTCTTTTTTTCGCCTCCGCGGCTGGTTGCTGCTGCTGCCACTGGTGGCCAGAAAAGCCTCTCCAACCTCCCCGCCCCCCCGCTCCAGTCTGCCAGGGCTTCTGTCCCGGGCAGCTGCTGCGGCTGCTGCGTTCTCAGCTGCTACTTTTGCATTTGCAAAGCCTCTCCCGCCACCCCGCCACGTCCCGGTCCCAACTCTCCGGCGGCTGGCGCAGGGACTGGCAAGAGGGGCCAGCTGCAGCAGGCGGCGTGGTGGCTTCTTCCAGCCGCTTCCCATGGCGCGATCCTGAGCCCGGGCTGCTTAACGTTTGCAAGGCAGCCTGGGCCGCCCGAGCGCGCTCTCGATGCAAACGCGTTGCAAACAGGTGGAAGGGGGGCAGGGTTTGGGGGGGAAATGGAGCAACGCATGCATTTTGCAAAATAAAAAAGTGTTTGTGGGGGGGGGGTTTGCACAACTAGTGGCGAGTCCGATTTTAAAAGCTGATAAGAAAACCTTCGTCTCTAGAGATCTGAGAAAGAAACTGTTTTGTTTGCAAAATCGGGGGCGAAGGAAACGACCAGGCGGGATTTAAAAGGCAGGGATCTGCAAGGGAATGTGCCGCCGGAAGATCTGGGGGGCGAAGGGGATCGGAGTTAACGCGGCCTGGGGATCGTCCCGTCGTCCCCCCCCCATGACTGTTGGGGGGGATTGTTTTCTTCAGGGGTTTGTTTTTAAGGACTGCGCTGTCTTTAAACGGGCGTTCCTAAGCCTGCTTACTTGCGAGCAAACCCGATTTAACTTAGGGGTGCTCACTACGATAGGAGATCGGCCGTCCATCCGGCACCAGCCCGGGGATGCTTACTCAGGGGTAAGCCGCTGAACGGTAGGAGGAGGACCAGAGCAGTAAATCTTCCGAGGAAACCTGCGCAGGGGTGCCATTTGAACACGATCCCCTGCGCCCCCCGCATGATCTGCGTGTTTACTCGGGAATAAAGCCAGCGGGGTTCCGAGCGACCCGCCGCAGCGGAGCAGTTCAAAGCCCCTTCCCCCTTCCCTGCACTCCCCGTTGCCCAGCTGGGAGTCCAGGGAAGTTGTTTTTTCTAAACTGAAACCTCAGTATTCAGGTTAAATTGCCGTGTTGGCACTTTGCAATAAATAAGTGGGTTTGGGGTTGCAGTTTGGGCACTCGGTCTCTAAAAGGTTCACCATCACTGTGCTAGAGCATCCCCATCATTTCTGGGGTAAACCCAGAAATGCCGTTAATTCCCCCCCTTCAACTGGCCTGCTTCTGCCTGCCAGCTAGCTGAGGGGCAGCGGGCAGCCCCCTTAATTGGTGGGCAATTGCCTGCCATTACCTGGCATCTGGCTACCCTGTTTCTCATCCCTCTCTTCAACCAGAGACCCAGTTCATAGCACAACCAGAGACCCAGTTCATAGCACCTGCCAGTCAAATGAGCTCCACCATGCAAATATGTGAAGAAGCATTTGTGTAATGGAAGATGTAATGAGGGGGGCAGGCAGCAGAGGTCCCAGAGAGCCAGAGATCAAGACATTCATCAGATTGATTAATTGCTTTCATCCAAACAGGGAATACCGTCTAAAGATGCATCCCGTGGGAAATGCAGCTGTCAACACAAACCGAAAGCAAGACCAAATATTTGTCATTCTTAATTAACATTATTTGTCACTATTAATACGGAACTACATAACGGAGCCCCCCGCCAGTTTGCACAGATGGACGTTTGTCCACTTTCTCCTCCTCAACCGGTTTGCTGATCTGGGCAAGAGGAGTGCCTCCAGGAAGCCGAGCGGGAGGGGAAAGGAACAGACTGAGAGAGAGAAATCTGCGACCTTGGAAGAATCGCAGCAGAGGAACGTGCAGCAGAGCTGGCAGCCGAAGAGCCGAGAGGCTGACCCCTTCCCTCCACAAATACAGATTTGTAATATGAAGCCTGCCTGGTGAAGTGGTTAAGAGCGGTGGTTTGGAGCGGTGGACTCTGATTTGGAGAACCGGGTTTGATTCCCCACTCCTCCACATGAGCAGCGGAGGCTAATCTGGTGAACCAGGTTGGTTTCCCCACTCTTACACATTAAGCCAGCTGGGTGACTTGGGCTAGGCACAGTTCTCTTAGAGCTCTGTCAGCACCACCTACCTCACAGGGTATCTGTTGTGGGGAGGGAAAGGGAAGATGATTGTAAGCCAGTTTGATTCTTCCTTAAGTGGTAGAGAAAGTTGGCATATAAACACCAACTCTTCTTCTTCTTCTTTTTCTTCTTCTTCTTCTGACACAGCACCACTGAAGGCATTCGTCTCCTGGGTTTTCCAGGCACCCACACAGGGGGTGGTTCTATTCTGGCCACAATTCCACCTCCCTCGCCATGTTCACCAATATCAACAGAGGTTCTGGCCCAATATTTTTGGAACGCTCTCCCCAGGGAGATTCGTCTTTGGAACTCCCTCCTCCCTCTCCCTTCAGATGTCTCTCCCTCTCTTAGCATCACCCACCATCAGATGCAAGCTTTTGGCATTCCCCAGATAACAGTGACTGGGCCTCCTTCCTTGTTCTGGTGTGGTTTGTTGATGCATTTTTATTGAATAATTTTATAATTTTGAATGTTGTTTTTTTAATTTTTCAGATGTTTTGTGGCCATTTATGCAGGGTCAATTTTGATGCTCGCTCAAAGCTCTTTGTTAAAATGCGACTTTTAAAATGCTTATTCACGGTCCCGACGCAAAAGGAGAAATTCCACCCCCCACTCACCTGCTCCTTTGTTCCTTCCATTAGCCAACCGCCGTTTGCATAGCTAACGCCCGGCTGTCATTTTGCATGCTTCCTTGAGGGGATTCTTCGCAGCGAGGGCAGAGCAAACACAAAAGGTCGCATTAAAGGGGCTCTTAAGAAATGCAAAACAGGTATGCTCTGGCTTCGCAGTCACTTCCTGAATGACAGTTCAGTGTGAAAAACTCAAAAAAATATGCGGGGCAATTCAGCCTGGAACGCGCTGCTAATTACCAAGCATAAATGGCCTCTATGTTTTTATGTTCCCTGCCTTGGGGACCCTGATTGAATGGAAAGGCAGCACTGTCTGAAAAACTTTGCAGGTGCCAACAGGAATACTGGTCGCGCCATGGAGCCTACAGGAACCACAGTGGGGAACCCTAACTAAAAGCCTAGTAGGTTGGAATAGCTTGTTGGAATTGTTGCTCTGTATTGAAAGACCCATTTGTATACCAGGCCTGAACGAAGCCCCTTCCAGAGCTGCCCGTAGAATTACAGCCACAGGCTTTACATCCGCTTCTAGGCAGCTGAAAAATTCCCGCTCCCAAAAGTCTTTATATTTTCAACTGACGTCCAAGAATTCATATATTAATAAAGCTTTCAATGATTAATTTATAGGTTGGTATTTTGAGCTGTGCCACACCAGGGTATATTATATTTCATTATTTAAGATTCTTAATTATGTACGTGTCTAATTAGGAGGTGAAGGAAAAGAACTTTCTTTCCTGCAGTATAGATTTGTGATCACAGCAAGAAATCGTTTTTAACCCCATCCTAAGCTAAGCAGGGTCAGCCCTGGTTAGTATTTGGATGGGAGACCACCAAGGAAGTCCAGGGTTGCTTTGCAGAGGCTGGCAATGGCAAACCACCTCTGTTTGTCTCCTGCCTTGAAAACCCTACTGGGTTGCCATAAGTTGGCTGCGACTAGATGGCACTTTCAACACACGTGACAAACTGAACAGTTGTGGGAAAATAATAAATGGCAAAACCAGTATTTTTAAATGATTTTTAGTGACAATTAATATAATACTTTAGAACCATAATGCCCCCTCCACTAGTTTTATGAGGCAGTGTGAAGGAAGATGGGGCAGACATGTTTTCAGTCGTGTTAGATGACAGGACTGGGATTAATGGATTTAAACTACAGCAAAGGGGTAGAAAAGAACAAGAGTCCAGTAGCAGCTAGGTTTGTGCAAAAAAAAGAATTGGTAAATTTCGGGTTCAGGTTTATTGGGCCCATTTTTTCCCAGTAAACCCGGAATATGCTGAATACCCATATCAGTAAATATGGGTATGCAGCTTATTTCGGGGTTACCGAAAAATTCAGGCCCATTATAGTCTATGTGGATTTTTTCGAAGCTCCTGTGGGGGCATTTTTGGAGGTAGAGAGCCCAAATTTGCAGTGTGGCTGAAAGGGACTCTCTTTAGACGGTCACCAAAGTTGGATGAACTTTGGGACAGGGGGTCCAATTTTATGGGCCCACAAAGGGGTTGCCCCCATCCTCCAGGCATTTGCAAGCCAAGTTGTCCATCGGTTTTCAGGACTGGCAGAAAGAGCTGATTGGCAAGCTGGCACCTCAAAGTCTGGGGCTCCCTTCATATCTGGGGTGCACAGCATGATGTCCATTCAAATTAGCTTCCAAACTGAGGGGAAAGCTTAAATGCAAGAAAAATAAGGCACAGAAAACCTGGTGGAAAATGACAACCTGTGAACAGTCCTTTTGTTATAGTCATCAAAAATCTGATTTGTTCAAGAGATGGTCACAGTGCAGGGAAACAAAGCCTCTACACGGGCGACCTTCAGTTTTAGAGCAGGGTTTCAAGGCGAAGTCTTGACCAAGTCTTGACGAAGTCATGACCAAGACAACTCTTGTGAAGGAGATTGCTCATCCACGCAGATGAGGAGTCTTTTTCAGAAGCCCAATAAGTAGCTGTAGAAGTGGCCATTTTTTAATTAGAGGGTATATCCCTCCAGACGAGACTGGGTGAGCCCCGTCTTTTAAGTGCAGACCACCCCACTGCCCAGTTGGTCAGACCAAGTTGGCTCCGATTGCACGACCCCTACTTCCAAAGGGCCCCAATTATGGGGCCCTAACAAAACCAGTCAAAAGATAGAAAAATGGGAGAAAGCACACAGCCGTGCATCTGAGCAAAGGCGAATAGCCAAACCCGAAAAAGCCAAATATTTATTTGGCTTTTTCAGGAATCGCTTATTCGGCTTCAGGCAGATTCCTGGGTTTTGGTATTCAATCAACCTGAAACCCGAATATTGTTGAAACAGCTAATTTCGGGTTTATTTTCAATTCGGGTAGATCGATATGCACAACCCTAGTAACACTTTAAAAACTAACAAAATTTCTGGCAGTTTATGAGCTCTCGTGAGTCACAGCTCAGTTCTTCAGATACCTGAAGAAGTCACAGCTCACCTGATACCTGAAGAAGTGAACTATGATTTACAAAAGCTCACACCCTGCCAGAAATTTTGTTAGTCTTTAAGGTGCTACTGGACTCTTGCTCTTTTCTATTGCTACAGACAATTACACTCAGCTACCCATCGTGATCTACAGCAAAGGGGGTTTCGACTAAATTTCAGGGAAAACTTCCTGATAGTGAGGTATGTTTGATGCTCATAAGGTGGTGAATTCTTTGTTATTGGAGGTTTTTAAGTATCGATTGGATAACTATGTTTCAGGGGATATTATTGCTGTAGTTCCTGCGTTGGCAGGGTGTTGCACTAGATGACCCCCGTGGTCCCTTCCGATTCTGAGATAAACAAAAATAAATAAATAAAATAATATATTTTGTACTTACTATTGGCAAAGTTCTCAAAACATGAACCGTGAAAACTGTGGATAGGCAGCAGCCCTTAATTGTCTGTCCCTCTTTGAAATACCCTTTCTAAGATGTCCTCCACCACCACCCCACAACAGTATGAATAAGCTGGCAGGACTCAAGGCCTCCTGTTCCTCCAATGGGTACAGCTGGTTCCTAGATAGAAGAATAACAACAGCACGTCTTTAAATATGCAGGAGAAAACAACCTCGGAGACATGTCCCATGGTCCTTCTCCGGCATGCTTGGCCTCCGTCTCAAAGCAGTTACCGCCGCTACAGCAAAGTTCAGACTCATGCTTATTAGCTGGCTTGTGACCTTTGCAGACGAGGGTTGTGGAGAAGAATGTTGAATTTTTCAGCAGGATCGCTGCTCTGCCTTGAGCTGAAAAGAAAGGGAAGAGAAGCCCCTTTGAGCTTCCAGGAGGTTAAAATAGGCCTCCAGCTGCAGAGCAGTTTAAGAATCTATTTTGATAATGTCCCCAGGCCTTTTCATTTGTACATGAAAAGACAATAGACAAGGGCAATTAATAACAGTGGGTTTGTTATTGGAGTGATAAATAACTCTAAATGGCTCTTTCGATTGCCGTTTAGGCTTTTCCTTCACTTTCTCTTTTTTGTGGCAGATGGTTGGAAATCTCCGGCCTCCCCGAGCCTTGACCTCCCGCAGATGTTGGGATAGGCCGAAATGGTCCTCATGATTACAGAAGAAAAGAAGAAAAAGAGCCCGATAATGTACCGTATCAGGGCCAGCGGCGGGGTGGGCGACTAACTGCTTTTTTATTACTGCCACTCACCAGCTCCGATTCTTCTGTACTTAAAGAGTTATGTCAGCGATTGTGAAGGGGTTGAAAGGGAGAGCGGATACATGCGGTGGAGAAGTATTATTGGAAGGCAGGCCAATAGGAGATGAACGATGATGGGAAGGGGCCAGGAGCCACGGTTAGCCATGCAGCATCTAACTAGACACATATATTGTCCTCGTGGAGATATTCCGCCAGGCTATTATCCTGCCCCTAATGAGGTTGTCATGCGTCTCTCTCTTTAGGCAGCTATTAAAATCTTGTCTACATCTGCCGAAGTTTGCCTTAGAAAGGGGGAGGATGGGGTGGGGGAAGTGTGTGGGGAGAGAGAGAGAGAGAGAGAGAGCGCCAAGGGTTGCTAACCCCCAGGTGGGGCCCGGAGATCTCCCAGAATTACAACTGATCTCCAGACAACAGAGATCAGATCCTCTGGAGAAGAGTCCACAATCCAAAGCAGTCGTTTTCTTCAGGTGAACTGATCGCTGTAAGTCTGGAGAGCAGTTGTAATGGTGGGAGATAGGGTTGCCAGGTCCTTCTTCTCCACCAGCGGGAGGTTTTGGGAGCGGAGCCTGAGGAGGGTGGGGTTTGGGGAGGGTAGGGACTTCAATGCCACAGAGTCCAATTGCCAAGGTGGCCATTTTCTTCAGATGATCTGATCTCTATTGCCTGGAGATCAGTTGTACTATCAGAAGATCTCCAACTAGTACCTGCAGGTTGGCAACCCTAGGACAAGCCTTTGGGAACACAGAGGAACAAAAGGAGTAGATTTTGCAAGAGAAAAATCATCCATGTCCTGGAAGGCGTATGTTGGGAGCAACACAAGGGCATGATCGGTAATAAGCTTAATAGGAAACGGTTTGCTCCAGCCTCGCTTGATCTACGAGACAGGGAAGCCATGTGCCGCTGGTGTGTGAGCCTCATTAAACACAGCAAAAGCACATCACATTGCTACTGGAGTCACAGCCCAAGTTAAATAGAGGCCCCAGAATAACAAATGAAAGGGAAAGAGATTCAAAGATGCAATCAATATTTATTAGTTCTTGTAGGTTATTCGGGCTGTGTAACCGTGGTCTTGGAATTTTCTTTCCTGACGTTTCGCCAGCAACTGTGGCAGGCATCTTCAGAGTAGTAGCACTTACAGGACAATACTTTTGCAGGACAATACTCAGCTCAAACCCAACCCCTTTCTGACTATATATTACTCTTTCTACACCCTTGACACTGAGAGACACTGTCCTTCAGTGTTACTACTCTGAAGATGCCTGCCACAGTTGCTGGCGAAACGTCAGGAAAGAAAATTCCAAGACCACGGTTACACAGCCCGAATAACCTACAAGAACCAATGAACTCTGACCGTGAAAGCCTTCGACAATAATATTTATTAGCTCCTAAATTCTGACTGGGAATCCATGTGTGTGGGAAGGTGTAATGCCATTTGGACAGCAAACGTCGCCTCATTATGGCAAAATCATTCCTTTCCTTTTGCAATTTAAAACCACGGCAAGCAAAGGGAGCAGCCGGGAGAGGGGGAAGGGGCAGCTGTGAACGCAGGCCACTACACTTTGGGGAGGAGAATTAAAATGAGCCTTGCAAGGAGCCTGTCAGAGACAGGTATTCGTTTTCCAGAAAGTGCTTTGGTAGACTCGAATTTCGGTTCTTTTTCCTTGTCCCAAGTGCATGAGATCTGGATGGCCCAGGCTAGCCTAGATCTCTAGGGTTGCCAACCTCCAGGTGGTAGCTGGAGATCTATCACAACTGATCTCCAGGTGACAGAGATCAGTTCCCCTGGAGAACATGGCTGCTTTGGAAGGTGGACTCTATAGCATTATATCCTAGTGAAGTCTCTCCCCTCCCGAAACCCTGGCCCCATCCCCACAATCTCCAGGTATTTCCCAACCCAGGGCGGGCAACCCTACTGATCTCAGAAGCTAAGCAAGGTCAGCCGCCCTGGTTGGTACTTGGACGGGAGACCACCAAGGAAGTCCAGGGTTGCTACGCAGAGGCAGGCAATGGCAAACCACCTCTGAATGTCTCTTGCCTTGAAACCCCGGTGGGATTGCCATAAGCCAGCTGCGATTTGACACACTTTCCAAGTGCATGAGAAACCGCCTTACACAGCCAGAACATCCATCTATAAAACTCAGTACTATCTGTGGTCTGAAGCAGAGGTCCTTCACAGTCCTGCTACCTGAGCTCCAGGGTTGCCAGGTCCCTCTTCGCCACTGGCAGGAGGTTTTTGGGGCAGAGCCTGAGGAGGGTGAGGTTTGGGGAGGGACTTCAATGCCATAGAGTCCAATTGCCAAAGCAGCCATTTTCTCCAGGTCAGCTGATCTGTATCGGCTGGAGATCAGTTGTAATAGCAGGAGATCTCCAGCTAGTACATGGAGGTTGGCAACCCTACTGAGATCCCCCTATCTGGAGATGGCAGAACCTGAACTCAGGTCTTCATGCATGCACAGCAGGCAATTCACTACCAATGAACTATGGAGAACTTCCTAGAAATTATTTAATGCTACTGGAGGACTCCTTTCTCCTACCCTGCCTGATACTCAGAGGGCTTTATGTATTTTATGTGATCTATGTTATGTATTTTGAGAAGGAAAACGGCATGGTATAGCCTGATCTCGTTAGATCTCAGAAGCTAAGAGGGTCGGTACTTGAAAAGGAGAACACCAAGGAAGAGAAGGAAGAGAACACCATCTGCAGAGGAAGGCAATGGCAGACCACCTCTGCTTCTCACTTTCCTTGAAAGCCCCTTGCTGGGGTCGCCAAAGTTGGCTGCAACTTCACGGCACTTTGCACACACTCGTGTTATGTATTTTATTTATATTGTAAGACACCTTGCGCTCCATAAGGAAGAAAGGTGGCTCATCAATGTTTCAAATAAATAAATAAATGATATTTTCAGGCCTGTGTATTACCATTCCAAAGAGCTATGGCCCATTCCCTACTAAATATGCTGACAAAAATTTAAAGAAAGAGATTGCTGTAAAATATTATACTCCTAGTGCCTCTGATTCAACATTATACACTTAACAGGAACAAATATTATATATTATGTTATATAATATTATGATATTATATATTGCATGCATGCTTAAATTTCAAACATTTCTCATCGAGCCATCTGTATCTGACATATTTTAATTGCTTGGTGCCATACCATCTGTCCACCAGTGATATTCAGACCGCATTCATGTCAAACCACCTGTATTCCCTTTAACAAAACATGCATGACAGAGCAGCTAAGAGACAGCCAGCATGGTGTAGTGGTTAAGAGCGGTGGTTTGGAGCGGTGGACTCTGATCTGGAGAACTGGGTTTGATTCCCACTCCTCCACATGAGTGGCAGACACAAATCTGGTGAACTGGGTTTGATTCCCACTCCTCCACATGAGGCAGATGCTAATCTGGTAAACCGGGTTGGTTTCCCCACTCCTATACATGAAGCCAGCTGGGTGACTTTGGGCTAGTCACAGCTCTCTTAGAGCTCTCTCAGCCTCACCTACCTCACAGGGTGCCTGTTGTGGGGAGGGGAAGGGAAGGTGATTGTAAGCCGGTTTGATTCTTCCTTAAGTGGTAGAGAAAGTTGGCATATAAAAACCAACTCTTCTTCTAACTTCATGCACTGCAAAAGCTGTTAGGCGATACAATCACAAGACAAAGGCACATATACGCAGGACTTAGAAGGAAAGGAGAAACTTCAAAATGTTGCAGGAATGGCATTTCAAGCTCTCTCTTGCAGCTCTTCTGGAATTCCCTCCCTTGAGAGATCCGCCAGGTGCCTTCACCATTCGTTTTCAGGCCAAAGGATTCCTTATTATCTCTTGCTTTATTTATTTATGCCGCACCTTTCTCTCCAATGGGGGCCTTAAATGGGGCTCACATCATTCTCCTCTCCTCCGTTTTATCCCCATAACAACCCTGCGAAATAGGTTAGGCAGAGAGTGTGTGATTGAAACGAGGTGGGATTTGGACCTGAGTCTCCCAGATCCTAGTCCAGCCATCCAATTACTACGCCACACTGGCTCTTGGCTGGTTAATTCCTTATTTTTGCTCTATTCACTGTCATTTGGAATAGATGTTTGATTGTTGACCGTGCTTCGGTCTTTCTTATATATATATTTTTAACATTCATTTCTTGCTTTAAGGAGACTGTATTTATCTGCAAGTTTCTGGAAAAGCAGTTTATTCTGTAAATGAAAAAGCTTTCCAAACTGCCAAGAGCGAAATGGGTTTGCTGTGGTCCTGTGAAGCTAGAATCGGAGTCGCAAAAGGGAAATGGCATTTTTCATATCTTCCTTTCCTGACAATTTGAGCTTGGGAAAGGAAAAAGACATGCGCCAGCTTATTGCCTGTCTTTTTCACATTCAGGGGATAATAAGAGCCCTGTTGGAGGGGTGATTTTGTTTAGAGGTTCCCCCACATACACACATACACACGCCATGTCTCTTCCATATCACAGATGCCAGTTTCCTCTTCAAAACTCTGGGAAGATTTGATCACTGATCTCCCGGCAACATGTCTTCTTTTTCCAGGAGTATATCCAGCTCTGACCTGGATGGCCCAGGCTAGCTGGGTTTCCCCAGATCTCGGCAGATAAGCAGGGTCAGCCCTGGTTAGAATTTGGATGGGAGACCACTAAGGAAGTCCAAGGTTGGTCTGCCAAGGCAGGCAATGGCAAACCACCTCTGTGTGTCTTTGCCCTGACCTGGATGGGCCAGGCTACCCTGATCTCATCAGATCTCAAAGGCTGAGCAGGGTGGAGCCTGAGGAGAGCAGGGTTTGGGGAGGGGAAGGACCTTGGCAGGGCATAATGCCATAGAGTCCACTGTCCAAAGTGGCCATTTTCTCCAGGGGAACTGATCTCTGTCCCCTGGAGATCAGTTGTAATAGCAGGAGATCTCTGGCTGCCACCTGGAAGTTGGCCACCCTATTCATAGCAGCCACCGAATGTTTTTAGAAAACGGGCATGGCCGGGTGGGGCTTTTGTCCAGCAAAGCTTCTGTTTGGCCACTGGAGATTTGATTGGCTGAACAGATGTTTTAACATGTTGCTTTGGCAGCAGCTGTCTCCACTGTCCAAGGGTCTTCAATGTGGGATGGTGGCAGCCATTTTACGGCTGGCTCTGCCACCTGTGGCCGCTGTTTTCTGGCAGCTGTTTTGCTGCGTCCAAATTCCAAAGGTGCCCACTGGTTCAAAAAGGTTGGACACCCCCTGCAAAATATAATAGTTGCAATTTTTATTTGGGCTAGATTCCACTTCGTATTTTTTTTAATCAGGGCTTATTCGTTTATGGTCTTTTATTCATGGCTGCTTCACTCGCCGTCACCCCTCTGACAACTTAGGGTCTTTGTTTCGATTGTGCAGTGCCGTTTCCAACAGTCAGAGGTCACCTCTCTCCCCCCCTGCATTTCCCCACGTTTTGCCTGCATTTCAAAAGACCTGTTTTATCTTGAATTTGAAAACATGGGGGAAATGTGGGGAAACGCAGGGGGAGAGCAAGGCGACCTCTGACTGTTGGAAATGACATTGCATAATCGAAACAAAGACCCAAAGTCATTGGAGGGGTGACGGTGAGTGAAACAGCCATGCATAAAAAACCTATAAGAACATCAGAAAAGCCCTGCTGGATCAGACCAAGGCCCATCAAGTCCAGCAGTCTGTTCACCAGGTGCGTCTAGGAAGCCCCCAAACAAGACAACTGCAGCAGCACCATCTGGCCTGAGTTCCACAACACCTAATATATTCGGCATGCTCCTCTGATCCTGGAGAGAATAGGTATGCATCATGACTAGTAGCCATTTTTACTAGTAGCCATGAATACCCCTCTCCTCCATGAATATGTCCATTTCCCTCTTAAAGCCTTCCAAGTTGGCAGCCATCACCACATCCAGGGGCAGGGAGTTCCACAGCTGAACCATGTGTTGTGTGAAAAAATACTTCCTTTTATCAGTTTTGAATCTCTCACCCTCCAGCTTCAGCAGATGACCCCGCGTTCCAGTATTATGAGAGAGGGAGAAAAGCTTCTCCCTGTCCACTCTCTCCAAACCCATGCATAATTTTATAGACCTTAAGGCATTGCTCCCCTCCCCAGACTCTTGAAACAAGTGAGGAGAGGACCAAACCTTGAAGAAACAAGGGAATAAGTCCCTGTGGTCTTTTGGCGGACTTCTTCTATTGCCTCATTCATATTATCTTGCTAAAAAGTCCTCTAATTGGTCTGCCTTCATGTAGCTGAAGAAACAAAACCGTGGCGTTAAATGAATGATAGCCCAACTGGGCAAAGGGACTGCCCCTGACAGCTCCATTGGGGCCTGATGTGTGAACCGTCCACAAAGAAGGGTCCGCCATGAATATGTCAAATGCCCGGGCATTGCTCCACAAGGCGCAGAGAAAGAGAGCCCCTCCCTGCTCTAATGAGGCAGAGAGAAATGGGTGAATGCGTTTCGATGCACAATGCATCGGTGTCTGGTTTGTTTTAGTGAAACAGTAACCTCTTTTGCTTTTCCATTCCAGGGTAAACGCCCGCACAATGAGCCTGCCCCACATGAATCCATTATGTCTTGCTGGGCTTTTAGCCGGAGTATGACTGTTTAACCAGGCAGTGATACAGGAAGAATTACTTGCTCACCCTGCAGCTGAGAGGAGAGATTTTATTGATTCACCGCATCGCCTGCCATTTGAGCCCTGATTGATAGGCGCTCATGAATTCAAGGAAGGTAAAGCTCCTCGGCAGAAAACAACAGCAGGCCGTGACTGGAACCATCTGCCAGTTCAAAAGGAAGATGGAGACGCTGCCCAGAGAAGTTCTTCGGCAGGAACTTGGGGGGTTCGCACCTTACTCGGTCGAAAGAGAAAAACTGAAGCATTCAGGATTTTAGAACTGCACTGTTATTTTGTACGAACAAATAGGGTTGCCAGCCTCCAGGTACCTGAAGGAAATAGGCACTTAGTACTACGTAGTAATTTGCATCAACAATTGATTAGTACTATTTTTTTCCAAAAAGCCTCCAGGTACCAGCTGGAGATCTCCTGCTATTACAACTGACCTCCAGCTGATAGAGATCAGTTCCCCTGGAGAAAATGGCTGCTTTGGCAATTGGACTTCATGGCATTGAAGTCTTTCCCCTCCCCAAACCCCACTCTCCTCAGGATGCGCCCCCAAATACCTCCCGCTGTTGGCGAAGAGGGACCTGGCAACCCTATTAACAAACCATTTGAAATATGAAAACAGGTGTATCTATCATCTTTGTCTCATTACTCGTTACAAAACTCTGCTGTTCCCACCTTGTGATATCCTTGAGAAGTAGGGGGTTTTACAAGTTCAATTCCTTTGGAAGGAAAGAGCTGTGGTAAAACGTACGACATGTTTGGACAACTAGATAGGAGTCCAGCACCATCTTAAAGATCAAATTGATTTCCAGGGTATGCGCTTTCATCTGACAAAGGGAGCTTGGACTCTTGAAAGCTCATACCCCAAAAATCTTGCTGTCTCTAAGGTGCTGCTGGACTCGAATCTAGCTGTTCTACAGCAGACCAGCATGGCCACCCCCTGGGACTATCAACATCTTTGAAGTATCCGTTAATTTACAGATTGGCCCAACGGAGCAGCCAGGCAGAGGCTCCTAGTCCGTGAAGCAGGAACTGTTTCCCCAGAGCCTCGGGAACCCCTGAAAGATTCCTTTTCTGGCGAGTTGCAAAATTCAGACTTCTGCTGAGCCACAGCCCCTCCCCATCCATCTGTGGTGGATGGGGTGCAGTTGGCATTTGCAGAGCGGGGTAAGAGCTGGGGAGCCTTGCCCCATATGAAAAGCAGGTTGGTGGGGAAGCCACGAGTTAGCCAGCGTGGTGAAGTGGTTAAGAGCGGTGGAGTCTGATCTGGAGAACCGGGCTTGATTCCCCACTCCTCCACATGAGGGGCAGACTCTAATCTGGTGAACCCAATTGGTTTCCCCACTCCTCCACATGAAGCTGGCTGGGTGACCTTGGGCTAGTCTCAATTCTCTTGAAACTCTCTCAGTCTACCTAACAAGATGCCTGTTGTGGGGAGTGGAAGGAGATTGTAAGCTGGTTTGATTCCCCTTAAAACAGATAGAGACAATCGGCATATAAAAACCAACTCTTCTTCTTCTTCTTCTTCTTCCTACATATGGTTTGCCAGCTTCCTTCTTTCCTAGACTCAGCCAACCTGTCCATGATGATCAAAGTTTTTTTTACCTCACTGTCGGACGACTGTAATGCGCTCTAAGTTGGGCTGTCCTTGAAGATAACCTGGGTATTCGAGCTGGTTTAGAAGGCAGCAGCATGGTTGTTGTTAGGAGTTGGCCATCAGGAACACATTAGGCCTATTTTAAAACAATGTCATGGGCTGCCAGTTTATTTCCAAGTTCAATTCCAGGTGCTCGTTCAAGGTGGACCACCCGGCATCATCAAGGGCCCATGGTTTTTCTGTAGTTGCTTTGGAGGCTGGACTCTATGGTCTTTTATGCGTGGCTGTTTCACTCGCCATCACCCTTCTGACGGCTTTGGGTCTTTGTTGTGATTATGCATGCCGTTTCTGACCATCAGAGGTCGCCTCGCTCTCCCCCTGTGTTTCTCCACATTTTGCTCACATTTTCAGAGACCTATTTTATCTCAAATTTGAAAACGTGGGCAAAACGCTGGGAAAGACAGGGGGAGCGCGAGGCAACCTCTAACAGGCGGAAACAGCATGCATAATCAATGACCTGAAGTCATTGGAGAGGTGACCACGAGGGAAACAGCCATGTATAAAAGCCCTATCACATCCCACTGTCACCACCCCCAAATCTCCAGGAACTTCTCAACCTGTAGTTGGCAAACCAAGTGCACACATAATTAAAAATGGTGTTAGTAGTATCTACAGCGTGGTATAGTGGATAAGAGTGGTGGTTTGGAGCAGTGGAGTCTGATCTGGCGAACCGGGTTTGATTCCTGCTCCTCCGCATGAGCAACGGAGGCTAATCTGGAGAACCAGGTTTGTTTCCCCACTCCTACACATGAAGTCACACTCTCTCAGCCCCACCCACCTCACAGGGTATCTGTTGTGGGGAGGGGAAGGGAAGGTGATTGTAAGCCGGTTTGATTCTCCCTTAAGTGGCAGAGAAAGTTGGAGTTGTTTCCCCACTCCTACACACAAAGCTAGTTGGGTGACCTTGGCCAAGTTACAGCTCTGTTAGAGCTCTTTAAGCCCCACCTACCTCAAAGGGTGTCTGTTGTGGGGAGGGGAAGGAAAGGCGATTGTAAGCCGGTTTGATTCTCCCTTAAGTGGCAGAGAAAGTCAGCATATAAAAACCAACTCTTCTTCTTCTTTCAGTATTTCAGGCATTTCTTTAAAAATAGCATTTTGTTTCAAAAGAAAGACTAAGACTTGGTGGAAACATACCGTAAATGGACTTTGCACAGTTCCACTTGTGCAAGATCTTCTGCAACGCCCAGCACTTTCCTCCCTATATTTTATAGGGCCCAGAAATTGCACACAAACCTTTGCACAAATAGAAATGAAAGCGGAGAAGCAATAAGTTCGACTTTGTACAAGTGGCTTCCGTGGTCTGTTTTCTTGCATTTCTGCTTTCGCTGGAGCTCTAATAGAAATTTTGCACTGGTTCCAACCGTAAATATTTTATTTCCGCCATATTTCCTTTCGAATCACAACAGACCTGGATTGTCCTCCTTCCGCTCAAAGCCTCGGTCTCTTGGCCGTGCAAGTTTGTGCTGCTGGGCGCGATTAACCATTCACTAGTCATGCAAAATGTTTTGTTAATGCAGCCAAAGGTCTCGCTCTCCTCCCCCTTCTTTTCCCTTCCCACACAAATAGTTCCTCCATTTATTTATATTAGGCTATAATAACTATTGATTGGCTCAAGATTATGGAATCCAGAAAACATTAGAGAATTCATTAACAATGCCTATCTGCGCTTTAACTCCCCATTGAAACGTGCTTTACTTTCAGAGTGTTCTAAATGAATGACAACATCTATTATGTACAAAGGCACTGTATCCACCCCTCATTTTCAAAGCATATTATCTCTGATCAATACCGGACGGCAGAGCGCAGCTGACAAAAAAAGTAGCAATTTTGGAATTCAAGTGACATATGGTGCAAATCCCTCAGTATCCACCCTGCTTTAAACAAACCACAAGGACATGAAATTTCCAGAATGCAGAGCTGGGCAATTAACATAACTCTCCTCTTGGGAACATGGCCCCTATTTACATTTTTGGGGTCTTATGGACAAAGACCTTGATGCACCTTTGGAGGACAGAATGCCGCATGCCAGAAGATAATGGCGCTTGATTAAACTTCCATACCACGTAGCCACGAACAAATTCTGAATGAATATGTGGCTGGGGGGGGTGCATTTGGAGAAAATCAAAAAGATATCAAAACCTGGTTATTTTCTAGGGGCTCCCCTAGCACCACTGAGATCCAGCAATAATGATTCTATGGAAGTTGGTTTATTTGATCATCCATCATCTTTCAATAGGGCATAATTAGTGACAAGTTTACAACTTCATTAAGATTCTCTCACTGAAGTGCCTAGCTCTTTTATCATGTTGGGAATTAACAATCAGGAACTCTGAGAGGGCTTTTGTCTTTCTTTCGTTAAACATAAAACTGCTATTTAAAAGGTACTTGAAAGCATCCGTCACCACAAACCACATATCTGATTGCATCTTTTTTCTAGAAAAAAAAATCAGATCTTAATGATAATTGCCTACAGATATTCTACAGGTGAAACATTCTCGGTCAGACTGACCTGTCTGGCTATACTTACAGGAATGAGTCTTACCATTAAAAAAACACGCCCCCCTCGTCATTTGTAAGTCTATTTTCTTGTAAGCAAATCAAGCAATCTGTAGATGCTCCAGAAGAGCAACAAAGAACAGCTGATACAGATTCTGGGATGGATTCAGAGCCAGTACAGGGATGATGTTTCATTGCTCTTGCGAAGAAGAAGAAGAAGAAGAAGAAGAGGAGGAGGAGGAGGAGGAGGAGGAGGAGGAGTTGGTTTTTATATGCCGACTTTCTCTACCACTTAAGGGAGACTCAAACCGGCTTACAATCACCTTCCCTTCCCCTCCCCATAACAGACGCCCTGTGAGGTAGGTGGGGCTGAGAGAGCTCTAAAAGAGCTGTGGCTAGCCCAAGGTCACCCAGCTGGCTTCGTGTGCAGGAGCGGGGAAACCAACCCAGATGGTTAAGAGCAGTGGTTTGGAGCGGTGAAGTCTGATCTAGAGAATTGGGTTTGATTCCCCGCTCCTCCACATGAGGGGTGGAGGCTAATCTGGTGAAGTGGATTTGTTTCCCCACTCCTCCACATGAAGCCAGCTGGGTGACCTTTGGCTAGTCACACTTTCTCAGCCCCACCTACCTCACAGGGTCTCTGTTGTGGGGAGGGGAAGGGAAGGTGATTGTAAGCTGGTTTGAGTCTCCCTTAAATGGTAGAGAAAGTCAGCAAATAAAAAACAACTCTTCTTCTTCTTCTCCCGATTAGTGTCCACCTCTCATGTGGAGAAGTGAGGAATTGAACCCGATTCTACAGATTAGAGTCCACCTCTCCAAACCACCGCTCTTAACCACTACACCACGCTGGAATGAAGCCATTTGAAGCAGCTGCAGGGCGGGACATTTGGTTCTGGATGGAACTGTCATCCCCCCCAAACTGATTTGTCTCCAAAAAACAAAAACAAAAACGGTCCAGCTGATCTTCAGTTGCTCAACCATTTTTAGCCCACCCATCTGGGGTAGTTTGAAGGGACACATGCTCTCATCGCACATGATCGTTAGACCCACAATTTCATGACTGAGTTTCTTATCAATCCTGATGGGTCTGCCATCAAGACTTGGTGACTTGTTGGCAAATTGCAGATTAGATTTACAACAAACACCGATCAGCTTTACTACCTGAGGACTGGAAAGAAACAAATGCAGCCCCATGTTGTGTTTTGTTTTAAACGATACAGGAACTCACAAACAAGTCAGCCTAACTACGTTGCAAATAAACTGATGGAAACAGACGAAAAAATAAAATTATAAGGTATATGGAGGTATAAAGAGAGCCCCGTGGCGCAGAGTGGTCAGCTGCAGTACTGTAGTCCAAAGCTCTGCTCACGACCTGAGTTTGATCCCGACGGAAGTTGGTTTCAGGTAGCCGGCTCAAGGTGGACTCAGCCTTCCAGCCTTCCGAGGTTGGTAAAATGAGTACTCAGCTTGCTGGGGGTAAAGGGAAGATGACTGGGGAAGGCACTGGCAAATCACCCCATAAACACAGTCTGCCTAGTAAATGTCGGGATGTGACGTCACCCCATGGGTCAGGAATGACCTGGTGCTTGCACAGGGGACTACCTTTACCTTTACCTAGAGGTATATATGTGAGGAGGAAGAACCAGAATGCAGCCTCCCTAAACGTTTGGAGAAGGTTGACAAACACCTGCACAAGGATGATCCAGTAGAAATTGGCCATTTATGCCATTTTTGCCATTTTCTCCAGGGGAACTGATGTCTGTAGTCTGGAGATCCCCTGTGATTCTGGGAGATCTCCCGGTCCCACGGCGGGTTGGCAAGGTTGTTTGAATCACACGTTGTTGTGGCTTGGCCAGTTGTACACGACTAGACATGATTTATTCATCACAGCAAAACACCCCTTTTGAAAATCCCTTTCTGATGTCTGTATTTTTCTGATATTTAGCTTTCCTCTCAATCCAGGAGCCGTCCACGCCAGGCTGTGGAAGACGAGTTCATGCTTATGGGTCACGGGAACTTTGAAAAGCTTTTGATCACTACACTGTTGCTATCTGCTGACCTCTCTCTCTTTCCCTTTCTCTCTCTCTCTCTCGTGCTTTCTCTCGCTCTCGCTCTACTCGAGCACAGATTCAAGCCTAGGAAATATTTATAAGCAAATAAACAATGCAGTGAGGGATGGGAAGGTGTTTCTCGGTGGTCAGGTTTGTTCCTGTTCATTCTGCCATAAAGGAAACAGTGGAAATTGCTCCCCGTTTCTTTGTGTAGCTCGGTGCAATGTGCATTGGGGGCCAAGGACTATTGAGAATTACTGGGGCTAGGGGAAGGGGGAGAATTATTGGGGGCTAGAGGAAGGGGGAGAATTATTGGGGCTAGGGGAAGGGGGAGATGTATCGAGTTCATGCATTTTTAATTGCCTGAGGTTGTAAAATAATTCTTTGGAAAAGGTTTTACTACCCTCTTCCCAGATTTTCCCCTATTGCAGCAAATTCGGTTACAAGAGACTGTTTATTAATAACCTATTTCCATATTGACTTTTAAAATTGGTTTTCTAAAGGGAAAAAACAAGTGTTTGCTCCACTGTACTAAAGCTGCATTTCTCCTGGGTAAACTTGAGAAAATTGATTTGGTGTGCTCGTGTCTAGGGTTGGAATAGAGGACTCTCATGAAAGAGGAAGCCAAACTTTTGAAAAGGAACATTCCAGAAGGATAGGTGTGCTATAGGGTTGCCAACTTCCAGGTGGCACCTGGAGATCTCCTGCTATTACAATTGATCTCCAGATGACCAAGATCAGATTCCCTGGAGAAAATGGCTGCTTTGGAGGGTGGACTCTATGGCATTATGCCCCGACGAGGTCCCTCCTCTCCCCAAACCCACCTTTCTCAGGCTCCACCCCAAAAATCTCCAGTTATTTCCCATCCCAGAGCTGGCAACCCTACTGTGTTTGTCTTTTGACGCCAATCCTACTAGTGGCACCTTAAAAGACTTACAAATGTTATCACGATTTAAGCTTCTGACGAAGTAGGAACGTTTCTGGTCATTACCCAGGAAAGCTTTTTTCACAGTGTCACAGTACATTTTTTAGTCACTGAGGTACCTCAGAACTCTTCCCTGATTTTTGGAATCCATTAATTTAAATCATTCAGGTTTTTGGTGCCAGGATAAAATGCTAGCCATAAATAGGATTGCCAACCTCCAGGTGGTAGCTGGAGATCTCCTGCTATTACAACTGATCTCTAGGCATCAGAGAACAGTTCCCCTGGAGAAAATGGCCGCTTTGGTGATTGGATTCTATGGCACTGAAGTCCCTCCCCTCCCAAAACCCCGCCCTCCTCAGGCTCCACCCCCAAAATCTCCAGATATTTATCAACCCAAAGCTGGCAACCCTTAGCCATCAATGTGGCCACAGCAGCACAGCAGAAAAAGTTCAGACATGGATGGCGGAGACCTGGGTCCAAACTTCCATTCAATTGTGAAGCTCATGGGACCACCAGCCCAACCTATCTCACAAGGTTGATTTGATCACGGCATGGGACAATGTCATGTATTTAGAAAATTTTCTGGGTTAGAAAATTTCTGGAGATTTGGGGGTGGAACCTGGGGAGGGTGGGGTTTGGGGAGGTGAGGGTCCTTGTGTGTCTGTCAAGTTGCTTCCCACTCATGGCGATCCTATGAATCAATGTCCTCCCAAAAGTCCTATTGTTAACAGCTGGGAGGGACCTTAGTGGGTATAATACCATAGACCCCAACCTCCAAAGCAGCCATTTTCTCCAGGGGAACTGACCTCTGCTGTCCAGAGGGCAGCTGTAATTCCAGGAGCTCTCCAGGCCCCACCTGGAGGCTGGTAACCCTATGTATGATCAATGTTTACAGGCCCAAATCATCAAACTCCATATTTTGCATTTATTTATTTATTTATTTATTTAGGGAAATTTCTGTGCCAGAGAACCTGCTTAAGACAGGTGGCTTATAAACTCAAATGTGATCGAGTCGTAAAACAGCCTAAAAATTAACAGCCAAAAACCCCACCGTTAAAAATCCAGCCAAAGCATAAAAACATCATAAAACATTTAGAAGCCTAAAATGATTCTGGTAAACCAGCACTTTGAATTGGGTCCAGTCATAGATAGACAGCTTTCATATTCTATATTGATATTACCGCCAGTTCTTTTCCTCCGAAATTCCCAGCACATCGCAACCAAAAAAAAAGCCTAGCTAGAGGGGCTTGCCAGCATTGTTGCCACATACAAAGTACACAATGGGTAGGTAAAAGTCACAAGAACAGTGCATCCGCCATCTTGGGCTGGCCTTTGGAGTGTACTATGTACATACACTAATTATGCTGCACATGATCCAAGCTGGGAAGAGTTCTTGGGACTTACCCAAGCCACCCAGTGAAAAGAA
Organism: Euleptes europaea; assembly: GCF_029931775.1. NCBI lineage: Eukaryota > Metazoa > Chordata > Lepidosauria > Squamata > Sphaerodactylidae > Euleptes > Euleptes europaea. The sequence continues at coordinate 2,169,728 of NC_079327.1, read as the reverse complement.
GTGCTTGTAAAACAGGGTTGCCAACCTCCAGGTGGAAACTGGAGCTCTCCTGGAACTACAACTGATCTCCAGGCCACAGAGATCAGTCCCCCTGGAGAAAATGGCTGCTTTGGCAATTGGACTTTATGGCATTAAAATCCATTGAGGTCCCTCCCCTCCCCAAACCAACCCTCCTCAGGCTCCACACCCAAAATCTCCAGGTATTTTCCAACCTGGAGCTGGCAACCCTATTGTAAGGAAGGGGGAAAGGAGAATTCAACCCATCTCCTTTACGAAGGTTGTTATTTGTTATCTTTACATTAACATCCAGAACCAAGGGAAAATGTCAACAACTTGATTGTAGCCAACAGAAGAGAGAGAAACAAATGCAGTACTTGCCATATATATTTTGTATGAAGAAGAAGAAGAAGAAGAGTTTATTTTTATATGCTGACTTTCTCTACCACTTAAGGGAGAATCAAACAGGCTTACAATCACCTTCCCTTCCCCTCCCCACAACAGACACCATGTGAGGTAGGTGGAGTGTACTATGAGAGAGCTGTGACTAGCCCAAGGTCACCTAGCTGGCTTTATGTGGAGGAGTGGGGAAACTCACCCAGTTCACCAGATTAGCCCCCGCCGCTCATGTGGAGGAGTGGGGAATCAAACCCGGTTCTTGAGATCTGAGTCCACTGCTCCAAACCTCTTAACTGCTCTTAACCACTCCACCCAAAACACCCCCCAAAAAACCCTCATTTCTCTCTATAAGTGGTTTGGAACAACACACAAGGCAAATATAATAAGGCAGGCAAGTACACCTTGGAGGGGGATTGCAAGAATAAAATCAATTTTTAAATAATTTACAAATAGCTTCCAGCCATATCGCCCATTAAATCTGAAGGCCATTGTATTCCGCATTCTTCAGCCTTTTTCATCATCTTAGTTATGCTCCACCAGTTTTAATAAATAAGTAATATGGGTAGGGGGAGGAACCACTTATCTCAAGTGCTTTGCCACAACTCTTTCGGGCTCTTTGATTCTTTCTAATTCTAAATAGAAAAGTCGGAAACAATGGCCTCCCCAAGGAAGAATGACATTGCGTGCTTTTAAATACAATAGAGGAGGGCCCTTCGCTCCCAGCCCACTTAAGGAAAAATCAGAGGAAACTAGAGATCTGGGTTTTTAAAATATTTTGAATAAAATTTATATATCTCTATCTATCTATCTATCTATCTCTATCTCTATCTCTATCTCTATATATCTATCTATCTATATCTATATCTATATCTATCTCTATATCTATCTCTATATCTCTATATCTCTATATCTCTATATCTCTATATAGATATAGATATAGATATAGATATAGATATAGATATAGATATAGATATAGATATATAGATATATGCATGTAGTCTTTACATGTAGTGGCTATTCACCGGAAGAAGAAGAAGAAGAGTTGGTTTTTATATGCCGACTTTCTCTACCACTTAAGGAAGAATCAAACCGGCTTAGAATCACCTTCCCTTCCCTCCCCACAACAGACACCATGTGAGGTACAGTAGGTGGGGCTGAGAGAGCTGTGATTTCCCCAAGGTCACCCAGCTGGCTTCATGTGTAGGAGTGGGGAGGAAACAAATTCATTTATTTATTTTCTTCATTTATCCCCCATCTTTCTCCACATAGGGGCGTACGTTGTTCTCTGCTCCACTTTATTCTCGCATCCACCCTGTGAGGTAGGTTAGGCTGTGAGGGTGTGACCGGCCCAAGGTCACCCAGCAGTAGGGTTGCCAGCCTCCAGGTACTAGCTGGAGATCTCCTGCTATTACAGTTGATCTTCAGCCGATAGAGATCAGTTCACCTGCCGCTTTGGAAGGTGGACTCTATGGCATTGAAGTTCCTCCTCTCCCCAAACCCAGCCCTCCTCATACTCTGCTCCAAAAATCTCCAGGTATTTCCCAACCTGGAGCTAGCAACCCTAGTTCCCTTGGAGAAGATGGCCGCTTTGGCAATTGGACTCTATGGCATTGAAGTGCCTCCCCCCTCCAAACCCCACCCATAAAGGCTTGGTTGGAGGTTTGCCTTAGCTACCACACCTCTCATTAGGGTTGCCAAGCTCCAGATGATAGCTGGAGATCTCCCGCTATTACAACTGATCTCCGGGCAATAGAGATCAGTTCCCCCTGGCCACCTTGGAAGGTGGAGTCTATGGCATTATAACTCATTGATGTCCCTCCCCTACCCAAACCCCTCCCTCCTTAGTCTCCACCCCAAAACTCTCCAGGCATTTCCCAACCCAGAGGTGGCAACACTACCTCATGCCAAGTTGTGACTGTTTTCTTTGCTCTCTGAGGAACAGGGTTGCCTGGTCCCTTTTCCCCACTGGCAGCAGGTTTTTGGGGCAGAGCCTGAGGAGAGGAGGGTTTGGGGAGGGGAGGGGAGGGTCTTCAATGCCATAGAGTCCAGTGGCCAATGCAGCCATTTTCTCCAGGAGAACTGATCTCTATTGGCTGGAGATATATTGTAATATCAGGAGATCTCCAGCTACTACCTGGAGGTTGGCAACTCTACTGAGGAAGCACTTTTATATTCAGCTCTCCTGAGCGTAACTTAATTGTAAACCACCTTGAGCAGGACTCAGAAGAGATGGCATAAATCAATTTCCTGAACCCATCTACCACTTCTGGCTTAGACCAATCTACCACCTGTCAGCGTTCAGTGGATTGCTGAGGTCTCTCCCCACAGTTGTTTGGATTCAAAACTAAACTTTAGTTAGGACAAGGACTGGTTTTCTCTAATGTCTGAGTGGGACAATTGTCTGAATTGCCCCAAAGGTTACCATTATGTACACTCGTGAGGGACAAGGAATAAAATTTAATTCTGAGAAGCCAAAACGGATCAGGTAATGAAATTGGTTTTTTTAATAAATCCATCAGCCTCAACACCAGTTGCAGGCGAACGTCTGCCGGCCGCGGCGCTTCTCTGCCTCGCTTGTCTTGAGGTGCTTTGAAGGACTTGCATTCTTCCTGCTGGAATGTGGCGGTATTGACTCCGCTAATATTTTCATAATCAATTAAACATCAGCCGCTCCTCCCCTACCCCCCCAAAAAGCAAGCCCAGTCCAGTCGCATTCTTTCCGTAGCTTTATTATGCAAAATTCATAGCGCAAGGCTCCATAAACAATTCATACTGCCAAAAATAGAGGCTCGGAGAGGGGCGCCTGCCAGCGACGTAGATGGGCTCGGGATGTGCGAGGAAATTGAATGTAAACAAGAAGAATTCCACTTTTGTCCAGGAGGCTGATGATAAATTAAATAGCTGATATAATGGGGGGGGGGCTTTAAAAAAACAAAATAAGACTTAGCATTTGCGGGTGTGACTGGGGAAGGCAATGGCCACCCCATAAACAAAGTCTCCCTAGTAAACGTCGGGATGTGACATCAACCCATGGGTCAGGAGCAGGGTTGCCAACCTCCAGGTAACAGCTGGAGATCTCCTGCTATTACAACTGATCTCCAGCCGATAGAAATCAGCTCACCTGGAGAAAATGGCTGCATTGGCAATTGGGCTCTATGGCACTGAAGTCCCTCCCCTTCCCGAACCCTATCCTCCTTAGACTCTGCCCCCAAAACCTTTTGCTGGTGGCAAAGAGGGCCCGGGCAACCCTAGTCAGGAATGACCTGGTTCTTGCACAGGCTACTACCTTTACCTTTACACAGCTTTTGTACACTCAGTTCTGATGATCCTGCAAACCACATTTTGGACGACTGGAAATGAGCAGCAGGATCCCACACGCCCTCCTCTTCCTCTGCTGCCTTCCTTCTTGCTCTTGACTTTCCGCAGCAATTCTGATTTACTCCTCCCTGTGTTTTCCCCGTCAGTGTAATCAGCAAACTCTGGCCAGCAACTGCCGTCCAAACCAGAATCAGAAAAGGACAGGGTTGTGTTGTGGTGGTGGTGGTGGTTGAGGCTAATATCACTGCAGTGATCATGACAACATCCATGTAATCCACTTGGTATTTCCACTTTTTGCAGAGTGTACATACAGGTAAATAAGGGCATAGCCTACGGTTGCCAGCTCCGAGTTGGGAAATGCCTGGAGATTTGGGGGACGGAGCCTGAAGAGGGTGGGATTTGGGAAGGGGAGGGACTTCAATGGGGCATCATGCTATAGAGTTCACCTTTCTCCACCTTTCTGTCACCTGGAGTCCAACTGGTTGTGTAAATTGGGAGTGATACACATGCCAGGCCAAGAGCTCATTTGGCCAACAGTAGGGTTGCCTGCTCTGGGTTCAGAAATACCTGGAGATTCAAGGGTGGAGCCTGTGGGGGTAGGGTTGCCAGATCCAGATTGGGAAAAACCTGGAGATTTTGGGGGCGGAGCCTGTGGAGGGTGGGGTTGAAGAGGGCAGGAACATCAATGCCATAGAGTCCAATTGCCAAAGTGGCCATTTTCTCCAGGTTAACTACTGTCTATTGGTTGGAGATCAGTTGTAATAGCAGGAGATCTCTAGCCACCACCTGGAGGTTGGGGGGTAGAAGGGTTACCAGGTTCCCCCTGGCCACTGGAGGCAGATGGGGGGGTGGCAGGGTTGCCAGATGCAGGTTGGGAAACTCCCGGAGATTTGGGGACTGAGACTGGGGAGGACAGGGACCTCAGTGGGGTACAATGCCATAGAGTCCACCCTTCAAAGCATCCATTTTCTCCAGGGGAATTGATCTCCTGTAATCTGGAGATGAGCTGTAATTCCAGGGGATCCCCAGGTCCCATCTAGAGGCTGGCATCCCTAGTAGGGAGAGGCATCAGCAGGAATGTAATTCCATAGAGTCCATCCTCCAAAGCAGACTTTTTCTGCAGGGGGACTGATCTCTGTAGTCTAGAGACCAGCTGTAATGTTTGCATTTGCCTGGCTGGCACTTGGGGAGAGGAAGGAGGAGGAAGAGGAGAAGCAGGCCCCACCAAAGCAAGCCAGAGACAAAACTGGTTGTCTCAGCGAGGGCTGGAGGGGGGTTGTCTTGCCAGTTCTGCTGCTGCTGTGGAAACCACTCGGAGCCTGGGGGACAAAGGCCTTCCGACATTATCATTGAAAAGCCATTAGAAATCTGGTGGGCCCCTCCTTCGGCCCAGATTGCAAACTCCTCTCTTCCAACACACACAAACAACTTCATTCTTTCGCACAATGATGGAAATGAACTGGAAAGGAGGTGGGTGGGGCAGAAGGCCATCAGTCTGGAGACCGGCTTTAACGAACAAAAAAAGTTTACCCCTTCCTCGAAGATTTTTTTTTCCATGAAGTTTTATTCATGAGTTGTTAACCGTTTTGTTTTAGCAAATCGGTTTATCCCAATGACCTTTCCTTTTGCTCGAATTTTCCAGAAGGCAGATGGCACGGCGGAGCCCCTCCCTCCAAAGGCAGCCCCCCTCAAGCCAGCCTGTTTGCTTAGTCTCCCTGAATAAGCATCACTGTGCCAGGCACAGCTTTGAAATGACAAAAACCGTCAAGAAAGAAGAGGGGAAAGAAAGCCCTCAGACCGACCGGGGAGTTTGCTTTTCTCGCCATGGGTGACGGCTTTTCCCGACTGCGCCGTTTGCAGACAGACACTGCTATTTGCAGAAGCCAGGTTTTGCTAGCGAGGGTGGAAGGTGACACTCTTTGCAACGAAAGGTACCAATACTTCAGAGATGCACAACAGCATCAAGTAACACAATGTTGTGTGGCAACAACGTAAGAGTCATGGGGGTTAGGCATTCAAGGCTTGGAATGAACAGTTTGTTGTCCAGCAAAGGGATGGGACCAACCCACAAATTAGGACCGTGGAGAGGGAAAGGCTCTAGAATGCTAAACTCCCTGGTTAGCCCAAAAGCTTTTCTTAGGGTTGCCACCTCCAGATTGAGGGATTCCAGGAGATTATTTGGGAGCAGAGCCTGGAGAAGACGGGGGCCGAGAACGCATGGCCATTTTGTCCAGCACTTCTCCCGCGAATGTTGCGAATCTCTGAGGTCGACACGCATGCTCGTCTCCCGAGTGCATGATCGCCCGTCCTCCTTCCACAACCCTTCCGGGTTATCAAACTGCTGTGTTGTGCTGATTTATACTTAAGTTTCGCAGCAGTTCTGAGAGTTCGCCAGTGCATTTTGGCACTCGGGTCGACTCCCCCGCCGGGGAACTGCCCAGCCCTGGCGGTGGCAGCAATGGTGGCACTTTCCCCCCTCGACCCTGCCCCCTCTCTCGCTCACCCCCTCTCTCACACCACTCACCACCGGCTTCCCCTCACCTCCACCCAGGGATGGCAGGGAGGAGGAGCCCAAAGCAGTGGCGGCTCCCACCAGGCGTTCCTTTCCAGGGGAAAATGTTCAAGGCCTGGGTTTGGGGAGGGGAGGGACCTCAGTATGGTATAATGCCATAGACCAGGGGTGTCAAACATATGGCCCGTGGGCTGGATCCGGCCCCTTAAGAGCTCCTATCCACCCTGCAAGCCAGCCAAGGCAGCCACTGCCTACCCCCCGCTCCAATCTGGGCTGGCGAGGCATGGCCAGCCCAACCAGATGACTTTTATGTCATATCTGGCCCTCGTAACAAATGAGTTCAATGCCCCTGCCATAGAGACCACCCTCCAAAGTAATCATTTTCTCCAGGGAGAACTGATCTCTGTCATCTGGAGATACGTTGCAATTCGGGGAGACCTCCAGGCCCCATCTGGAGGTTGGCAACCCTAGCTTGAGACCATCTGTTCCATATACTGAAGAAAAAACACGGGCTCCTGGGTGTGACGTTATTCCAGCCTTCCAACAACACCCTACAGTTCTAAAAAATTCACAATCTATGACTTAAGTATTAACAACATCTGCTTTAAAGCCAATTGTCTCCTTGACTGTGATGTTAAAATATTCTTTTAGTCTTATGCTTACTGTCAGTCGCTTAATCGTCAGCAAAGTCCCAGCAGAGGTATGTGGGATTTGTTTATATCCCATTATATTCAGGCTTTGCTTTTACAAGATAAACAACACAGGTTGCCGTCTATGTTTGGATTCCGCCTTGTTGCAATTTGGGCTTCGGAAATTATTACCACTCCGTAAACAACGAGAGAGAGAAATATTTTGTTGCTTTAAAGCAATACAGTTTACTGATTAAAACAAAAGGGTGTGATGAGAGATATCTCCCACATTTTCAACTACTAATAAACTGACACATAGAAATTAAAAAAGAACGACTTCTCAGTGCAGGATGGACGTCCTGAACACTGGTGAAGTCAAGGTGGAATTTGGTGTCTAACTGTTGCTTTCTGCTGTGGCCATATGTGAATAGAGGCGATATTCTGCAATCTTGTTCCCAGACGCAAAAGGAGCATCCTACACATACATGAATACACTTGAAGCTGCCTTGAGAGCCAGCGTGGTGCAGTGGTTAAGAGTGGCGGACTCTAATCTGGTGAACAGGGTTGGTTTCCCCACTCCTCCAAATGCAGCCGGCTGGGTGACCTTGGGCCAGTCACAGATCTCTCCAAACTCTCTCAGCCTCACCTACCTCACAAGTGTCGGCTGTGGGGAGAGGAAGGGAAGGCAATTGTCAGCCAGTTTGAGACTCCTTAAAAGGTAGAGAAAAGCAAGGTATAAAAACCAACTCTTCTTATACTGAATCAGACCATAGTCCATCAATGTCAGTATTGCCTACTGGCAGCAGCTCTCCAGGGTCTCAGGCTGAGGTCTTTCCCATAATCTACCACCTGGTACTTTCACCTGTTGATGCCAGGAATTTAACCTGGGATTTACTGCATGCCAAGCTGATGCTCTACCACTGAGCCAAGGACCCTCCCCTAGGGTGAAAACACAAAGCTGCCTTATACTGAATCAGACCATTAGTCTATCAGGGTCAGTTTTGTCCACCCAGACTATCCACATCTCCAGGGTCTCAGGATGAGGTCTTTCACATCACCTATTTCCATATCATTTCAACTGGAGACTCCAGGGATTGAGCCAGGGACCTTCTGCATGCCAAGCAGAAGCTCTTCAATTAAGCCATGACCCCTATACATGCATATCCTGAGGCTGAAAGGGTATATCTGGTGAAAGCACCAAGCAATGGGAAGGTGGTTCCATTTAGGCCTTCCTTGCCCCTTGCGACCACCCTCCCTCCCAAATTAAGTTCCTGATGCTGTCATTTGCTATCTATAGCCTGATTGGGATTGTGCACAGTCCCTGCTTCTGTGTAGGTAATCAACAGTTTGCGACTCCTGTACATCATAGTTTTGGAAACTAAGCAGGGTCGGCCATGGTTAGCCCTCAGACGGGAGACCACCCAGAAGTCCAGAGTTGCTATGCAGAGGCAGATGATGGAAAACCACCTCGGTTCATCTCTTGCCTTGCCCTGGATGGCCCGATCTCATTAGAGCTCGAAAGCTAAGCAGGGTGGGCCCTGGTTGGTACTTGAATGGAGGAGGAGGAGGAGTTGATGATGATGATGATGATGATGATGATGATGATATGCCAACTTTCTCTACCACTTAAGGAAGAATCAAACCGGCTTACAATCACCTTCACTTCACTTCCCCTCCCCACAACAGACACCCTGTGAGGCAGGTGGGGCTTAGAGAGTGTGACTAGCCCAAGATCACCCAGCTGGCTTCATGTGTAGGAGTGGGGAAACAAATCCAGTTCACCAGATTAGCCTCCGCTGCTCATGTGGAGGAGTGGAGAATCAAACCCAGTTCCCAAGATCAGACTCCACCACTCCAAACCACCGCTCTTGACCAAGGAAGTCCAGGGCCACTGTGCAGAGGCAGGTGATGGCAAGCCATCTGAGTTCATCTCTTGCCTTGACCTAGATGGCCCAAGCTAGCCTGATCTCATTATATCTTGGAAACTAAGCAGGGTGGGCCCTGGTTGGTACTTGGATGAGAGACCACCAAGGAAGTCCAGGGTCGCTATGTAGGGGCAGGCAATGGCGAAAACACCCCTGAACATCTCCTACCTTGAACACCCTGTGAGGTCCCCATAAATCAGCATTGACTTGATTGCAGAAACCAACAAAAATACTCCCTTGCAATGGTTACATTCCTCTAATAGCCTCCTCCTTAGGGTCCCAAGGCGACTAACAAATTAAAACATATGTGACAATAGCGTTGCCAACCTCCAGGTGGTAGCTGGAGATCTCCTGGGTTTACAACTGATCTCCAGGCATCAGAGATCGGTTCACCTGGAGGAAATGGCCGCTTTGGATGGTGGACTCTATGGCATTATACCCCATTAAAGTCCCTCCCTTCCCCAAACCACACCCTCCTCAGTCTCCACCCCGCAAATCTCCAGGTGTTTCCCAACCCAGAACTGATCTCATGAATTTCCTGCATGGTTCAGGGGGTTGGACTAGATGATCCTGGTGGTACCTTCCAACTCTATGATTCTATGACTCCACATGGAGGATGCCAGCCATACAGTAGCAGGTCAGGAAGTGACCCTCCAATGAGGGTTGCCAGCTCTGGTTTGGGAAATACCTAGAGATTTTGGGGGTGGAGCCTGAGGGTTTGGGGAGGAGGGGGACTTCAGTGCCATAGAGTCTAATTGCCAAAGCAGCCATTTTCTCCAGGGGAGCTGATCTCTGTCGCCTGGAGATCGGTTGTAATAGCGGGAAATCTCCAGCCACCGCCTGGAGGCTGGCAACCCTACCTCCAATTGAAGAGCCTGGCTGGGACCCTGTGGCACTTTGAGATGGGAAGAGCTCTGTCAGGATCATGACCGTGAAGGAAATGTTTCTTGGCAGTGCTGAGGCTACCACTGCAATTCCGCTTTAGCAGAGAGACGAGACGTTATGAGGATGGAGTCTTCATGTCATGCTCGGTAACACACATTAATTCTGATCATTCTGGTCTAGCGCTGCAAGCCAGCAGATACGTTTTAATCAATGGCTGCCGTCAAAATCATCAGCTAAAAATCTTCATCTGGGTGCAGCCCCGGCCAGAGCAGCCCGGTAAATCAGACACGGCGATGTCACTTCGCCTAAGCCCATGACCCAAATGAGCGGATGCTTGGGTGGTTGGAGCCTCCTCGCAAATCTCCCAAAACACTTTTTTGTTTCCTGGCGAAGACAGACAGCCGCTGCCATGTCCCTGGGCTGTTGGGAAATTCCTGGAGATTTTGGAGTGGAGCCGGGAAGGGCCGAGTTCGAGGAGGGAAGGGACCTCAGTGGGGTACAGTGCCGCTGAGTCCACCCTATGAAGCAACCATTTTCTCCAGGGGAACATCTTGGTCCACTGGAAATCAACTGTAATAGCAGGAGTTGGGTATGTTTAGCCTGGAGAGGAGAAGACTGAGAGGGGATAGGATAACCATCTTCAAGTACTTGAAGGGCTGTCATAGAGAGGAGGGCGCCAAGTTGTTTTCTGTTGCCCCAGATGATCAGACCAGAACCAACGGGTTGAAATTAAATCAAAAGAGTTTTGTCTAGACTTTAGGAAGAATTTTCTAACAGAGCAGTTCTTCAGTGGAACAGGCTTCCTCGGGAGGTGGTAAGCTCTCCTTCCATTGAGGTTTTCAAGCAGAGGCTAGATGGCCATCCGTCAGCAATGCTGATTCTATGACCTTAGGCAGTTCATGAGAGGGAGGGCACCTTGGCCATCCTCTGGGCATGGAGTAGGGGTCAGTGGGGGTGTGGGGGGGAGGGAGTTGTGAATTTCCTGCATTGTGCAGGGGGGTGGACTAGATGACCATGGTGTTCCCTTCCAACTCTATGATTCTATGATTCTTTTCTATGCAGGAGATCTCCAGGTGTCACCTGGAAATTGGCAACCGTACCTGTGAGGCAGGTTAGGCTGAGAGTGTGCAACTGGATCAAGGTCACCCAGTGAATTTTCATGGCAGAGTAGGGATTTGAACCTGGGCCTTTTAGATCCTAGTCTGAAACTCTAACCGCCGGCTTTCATGGAGTGGCTACTGCTGGATAGTAGCAAGGAGCTGGGCCCGCGTGAGTCCTGCAAGTAACATGGTAGTAAGTCACCCAGTGGTTTGCCGCTGGGCCTGGCATCGGTGAGTACTCCCTCAATGGGCCTTGCCCATTTTACTGACAGAAACCAAAGCCAGCAATATTGTTGTAGTTCTCTCGCTACTCCCACCACTGAGAAGGTATTTGTTTCTTCAAGCTACAGGTGCTGCTATTATTATTTTTTAATTTAAATGTTTTTTTAATTTAAGATTTTTCTACAAATCTGAGGCTTTTCCAGGTATGTAGAAAAGTCTATCAGTGGCCCCAGTCTCTGTATTTAAGTATCCATGATGGGGGCCGTATTGAGAATTAGATATATTGATTTCCCCGCCCGCCTCAACATTCTTCATTATTGTTGTTTCCTCACTATGTTTATCTGTTTCAGAAATTGGAATATTGAGCTTTTGTTGAGCAGAACTGGCTTTATAAATCATGTGCATGTTTTATTTTTGTAACTGGGTGGAATTCAGCATCTTTCTTTTAAGTCGCATTCGAAGATTTTATAAAACATTAAACCTCTTCGTTTTCAGGCCACACATTCCTTGCCTGGGGCATGGCTCCTCTGAAGTCAAGCTACTACAAAATTCATTGATTTCTATTTAAATTTCTTTCCTTGCAGCGCCGTGTAATAATGCTTCAGAGGCTTGCCCATAGATGCGTGTGCTGCTGACCCAATCCCAGGTAGGAGGAAGGGCTGGACTGGAGAGAGGGGCAGGTTGCTGAAACCCTCTTTTCACAAGATGGCAGGGGAAGCCCCACCCTACACAGGCTGCTAAAACAGCGCAGACAGGTTCACCATTTGTATTAAAAATGCCGCTAAGGCTCCCGCTACACTTGAGTCTGGCCCGATAAATAGGGTTCCCAACCTCCAGGTACTATCTGGAGATCTCACGCTATTACAACTGATCTCCAGCTGATAGAGATCAGTTCACCTGGAGAAAATGGCCGTTTTGTACATTGGACACTATGGCATTGAAGTCCGGGTTGGGAAATACCTGGAGATTTAAGGGTGGAGCCTGAGGAGGGTGGGGTTTGGGGAGGGGAGGGATTTCAATGCCATAGAGTCCAATGGCCAAAGTGGCCATTATCTCCAGGGGAACTGATCTCTATCACTCAGCCCCACCTACCTCACAGAGTGTCTGTTGTGGGGAGGGGAGGGGAAGGTAATTGTAAGCCAATTTGATTCTTCCTTACGTGTGAGAGAAAGTCGGCATATAAAAACCAACTCTTCTTCTTCCTCCTCTTCTTCTTCTTCGGGGGTGTACACCATGCTGAGGTCTCTCTCCAATCCAAACCCTGCCCAGCTAGGAATGCCAGCCTCCAGGTGAGACCTGGGGATCCCTCGGAATTACAGCTCATCTCTAGAATACGGAGTTCAGTTCCCCTGGCAAAAATGAAGACTTTGGAGGGTGGGCCCTATTGCATCGTACCCCACAGAAGTCCCTCCCCAGGCTCCATACCCGCATCTCCATGAATTTCCCAAGACAGAATTGGCAGCCCTGCATTCCAGTCAAAAATCAAACAACAGCATAGAGACGATGCAGTGAAGTGGCTCAACTCATGTGTGAGCAAGGAGCTCAGTCAAGTCAGTTCACCTGGCAATCGCATTTCCGTCACCGCTCTCAGCATCCCTGAAAATGATCTGTACTGAAATGACAAAACAGTACACCCGACATCTCTGATAGAGTCTCCACATTCGATTTGAAGTCTAACTTGCATGGATTACAAGTGACTTTAGAATCACAGAATCATAGAGTTGGATGGGACCAACAGGGTCATCTAGTCCAACCCCCTGCACAATGCAGGAAATTCACAACTACCTCCCCCACACTCACCCAGTGACCCCCTACTCCATGCCCAGAAGATGGCCAAGATGCCCTCCCTCTCATGAACTGCCTAAAGTCATAGAATAAGCATTGCTGACAGATGGCCATCTGGCCTCTGCTTAAAAATCTCCAGGGAAGGAGAGCTTACCACCTCCCGAGGAAGCCTGTTCCACTGAGGAACCGCTCTAACTGTTAGAAAATTCTTCCTCATGTCTAGACGGAAACTCTTTTGATTTAATTTCAACCCGTTGTTTCTGGTCCAACCTTTTTGGGCAACAGAAAACATCTCCGCACCATCCTCTCCATGACAGCTCTTCAAGTACTTGAAGATGGTTATCATGTCCCCTCTCAGTCTTCTCTTCAGGCTAAACATACCCAGCTCCTTCAACCTTTCCTCATAGGACTTTGTACTCCAAAAACTGTGAATTCATCACAACGGGCTTCACCTTTTAGCTGTTTGGGCCAAGAATTAAAAAGCAGTGGCTTCTATTTACTTCAATGAGATTTTTATAGGAAATACATACACTGGCCGGTGTAAAACTCTTATTTAAGACAAAACTAATGGTTCTCTTTCTTTTTTTTTCCTTGTGCATTACCCTCGGTTGTGCATTACCATCTGCTTGCCTAGTCCCTTTAACTGGAGATGCTGGGGATTGAACCTGGGGCCTTCTTCATGCCAAGCAGAGACTCTACCACTGAGCCACAGCGCCTCCCCATAATGAACACATGAAGCTGCCTTATACGGAATCAGACCCTTGGTCCATCAATGTCAGTATTGTCTACTCAGACTGGCAGTGACTTTCCAGGGTCGCAGGCAGGGGTCTTTCACATCACCTACTTGCCCAGTCCCTTTAACTGGAGATGCTGAGGATTGAACCTGGGGACCTTCTGCATGCCAAGCAGATGCTCCACCACTGAGCCTCAACCTCAACCTCCCTTCCTCAGAGCTGACCTTTGTTAGATTAAGGAGAGGAGAAATTAGCTTAAATCTTGCTTCCTCATAGAAAGAGTATCTGAAGAAAACAGTGGCCAGTGTAGAACCCTTATTTAAGACAAAACTAATGGTTCACTTTCTTTTCTTTTTTTCCCTGGTGTGTCTGTGCATTACCATCTGCAGCAGCAGTCTGAACAGGTCAGAAGGCCCTACCAAGGTGCTTCCTCTATGTCGCTGTTGCCATTAGCCTGCTTCCAACTGCCTTCTGCTGTTTTTATGCGTATTGTTAATTTCGATAGTTGCCCATTTTATAGCATTTGTTCAGCAGCTGACAGCGTCAAACCTGTTCCTTTAATCACTTGAGATAAGTTGTCGGGCTCAAAATAAAAGATGTTTGCCAGTTTCGTGTGGAACAGAAGAAAAAGCTCTTTATCAAAAGCATATTAGCATATTTTGCCTCATTAATAACTGCGCTGCAGCTTTAATTTGCTTAATTATCGCATTTCAGATTCAACATGGTAGCTAATTAATGCAAAGGCTGGGAAACAAATCCAGAATTATAGCCCACACAAACAAATTCCTGCCTGAATAGTTCTTTGTGCTGTCCCGTTTCCTCCATAAAATCAGTCTTCATTGTTCTGCTTCCCTGCAGTAAGAACAGCCTGATCCGTAACCCAGTTAGGCGAGAATGCTGTGCTATGTGCTGCTCGAGGTCCCGGTGCTGAATTTCAAAGCACTTAGCAGTGGTTTAAAGAGATGACCCCCCACGGAAGGTGAGGCATGGAGTGTGTAGAAGACAACCCTCCAGACCTGCTTTGTAATTCGCTCTCGTTCTCCTGTCCCGCGCTTTGACTTATGCATGGAGATGAGGAGAATTTGACCCGGGCAGATCTCAGGAGAGATCGAAGGATCGGGATTTAACAGCAACGGGATTTGTGGGCTGGCCACAAGGTCAGCTCTAATGGCCGGAAAACTCACGCGTAACTCCAAGCAACAACCGAGACAGTCCTAGACAACTAGACAGGACAAGGAGGAGGAGGAGGAGGAGAAGAGTTGGTTTTTATATGCCGACTTTCTCTACCACTTAAGGAAGAATCAAACCGGCTTACAATCACCTTCCCTGCTCCTCCCCATAACAGACACCCTGAATCAAACCAGGTTCTCCAGATTCAAGTTCTCCGCTCCAAACCACCGCTCTTAACCACTGCATCATGAGGAGAAATGGACATTTTTCTCACAGTAAACACTACCGCCAATTACTAAGCAGCGTTTTCAAGGGGCGGGGACTCACGCTCCCGGACTTGATTGTGCTGGTGCATAGCTTTTTTACAGAAAAGTGGAGAATGAGAGAGCATTGAGCCCCAGGTAAAACTCCCATGCATAAATGACCATTGTCTACTCAGACTGGCATTGGCTCTCCAGGCCCTCAGGCAGAGATGATTCCCATCACCTTCCTGAATCTTTTTAAATGGAGATGCCGGGAATTGAACCTGGGACCTTCTGCATGCAAAGCAGATGCTCTGCCACTGAGCCACCCTACTCGGTAGGAAGCAACAGTTCAGGAGAACCATCCTTCCCCCTGGGGTCGCCAGCTCTAGAAATATCTGGAGATTTTTCGTGGCGGTGGAAAGTACCGTCAAGTCTCAGCTGACTTATGGCAACCCTGAAGGATTTTCAAGGCAAGAGATGTGGGCTGAGAGAGTTCCCAGAGAACTGTGACTGGGCCAAGGCTTCATGGGGTGGAATAGGGAATCGAACCCAGTTCTCCAGATTAGAGTTCGCAGCTCTTAACCACTGCACCAAGCTGGCTGTCAGCACCTTAGAGAGCAGCAAAATTTTGGGGGTATAAGCTTTAGAGTCAAAGCTCCCTGAGGCTGCCCTCATAAAATATTCTAACCCAGGGTTCTCTGCTTGCATTTCACAGAATTGCGTGTCGGCATTTGGCCAGGATAAGTAAATTGGTTCTATGTAGACTATCTTTTTGTGAGAGTGGTAAAGAGTGGAGGTTTGGAGGGGTGGACTCTGATCTGGAGAACCGGGATCAATTCCCCACTCCTCCACATGAAGCCAACTGGGTGACCTTGGGCTAGTCACACACTCTCAGCCCCACCTACCTCACAAGGCGTCTATTGTGGGGAGGGGAAGGGAAGGTGATTGTAAGCCAGTTTGATTCTTCCTTAAGTGGTCGAGAAAGTCGGCATATAAAAAACGACTCTTCTTCTTCTCATGTGCTTCAATATTCCTGTAAGCCCCAACGCGGACCAGTTCCCTTCTCAGCCCAAGCCCTCTCCCCAAAAGCCTCCACTTGCTGGATTTCTTCCCGCCGTGCTTCACAAGAATCATGTGCGGTCTGTCCAAATGACTGCGAGTCGCTATGGCAGCAAATGGGCTTCGAATGAATGTTTTATTTATTTGTTTGCAGGGTTTAAAAATTTATATCCTGCCCCCCATCCAAACCTCCTGGCAGCTTAAAACAAACTTGTTTTACCTGTTTCGATTGTCTTACATTCCTTTGTTAACCTATTACCTGGGATCTGCTATACATGAAAAAAAATGGATGTCTTAAAAAGCACCGTTAATTTTGGCCATCGTAGGATGCATTTTGGGAAAGTCAGATTTTGAGGGGAAGGAGCTACGAAAGGCCGCGGAAGCCATCTGCCTGGCTCGCCTCTTTGGCCCCAGCATTATTGGCTGACCGATTCCGGAGACCGACACAATCGGAAGCCAGGTCTGAGCCATCTCTCTCTCCTACCCAGAGGATCGACGATTCCTCACCTCCTTTATTAATCCTTTTGTGTCAATGCCCGGTAATGAGTTCCAGCTCCCGAAGCCAGAGACCGAGCGGAGCGTGGCCAGAGCCGGAGATGTGAAAGATATTTCTCCAGCCTCATCTGGCTTCTTGGCATTCGCAGCGAGCAGCTGTGCTAACAGCTCTATGGTCGCCTCCGGGCAAGTCATGTGGTCACACCAGAGCAATCCTGGCTGAACATCTTTGTCCTCCGGGGCATGGTTTCCCTTTGAATCACCTTGAATGGGAATACCCTTGTTAACCAGGATCAAAATGACCTAGTGACTTTTTTTCCTAAAGTTGTCTCCCTGGTGAACGCACAGACACACACAAACAGTATAGGCCCGTCTATTATTCTCCGAAGCCTGCTGCCTTCCAAGCGCTGGAACATTTTACAACATTTCCATTCCAGGAACATTGATGCTATTCATTGTTCAAACAACAGTGGTGTTGGTTGTTTATTTTTATTTTTTAAAAAGAAACATTAAGGCCATTTATGCATGGCTGTTTCCTCACGGTCAGCCCGCTGACTACTTCAGGGCTTTGCTTTGATTATGCTTGCATTTGCTAGGGCTGCCAGGTCCTTCTTTGCCACTGGAAGGGAACTGATTTCTATCACCTGGAGATCAGTTGTAATAGCGGGAGATCTCCAGCCACCACCTGGAGGTTGGCAGCTCTAAGGATGGGGGATTGCACAATTTTGTTATCTGCTCAGCCAACCGCAGCTCACCAGCCACATGCGGAAGCTGGCCAGGCTCTTGACAATCAGCCTCTTTTGGCCATTCCAAGAAGAAGCACAGACTAAAGAGCTATCAAGAACTGGTGAGTAGGGTTGCCAACCTCCAGGTGGGGCCTGGAGCTCTCCCGCTATTACAATTGATCTCCAGGCAATATAGATCAGTTCCCTTGGAGAAAATGACTGCTTTGGAAGATGGACTCTATGGCATTGAACCCTGCTGAAATCCCTCCCTTCCCTAAACTCTACCTTTCTCAGGCTCCACCCCCACCCCCCAAATATCCAGGTATTTCCCCATCCAGAGCTGGCAAAACTACTGGTGAATCACCATTCATGGTTGGGGAGGTCCATTCCTCTTGGTTGGTCAGAAGCTGTACAGGGCACTGAATCAGTGCTAGGGTTGCCACCCTCCATGTGGTGCTGGAGATCTCCCAGAGTTACAACAGATCATATGGTCACAGGAAGCTGCCTTCTACTGAATCAGACCCTTGGTCCATCAAAGTCAGTATTGTCTACTCAGACCAGCAGTGGCTCTCCAGGGTCTCAGGCAGAGAGGTGTTTCACATCACCTACTTGCCTGGTCCCTTTAACTGGAGATGCCGGGGATTGAACCTGGGACCTTCTACATGCCAAGCAGAGGCTCTACCACTGAGCCACGCCCCTCCCTTCTACAGACTGCAGAGATCAGTTCCACTAGAGAAGATGGCAGCTTTGGAAGGTAGACTGTATGGCATTATACCCCACTGAGGTCCCTCCCCTTCTCAAGCTCCACCCCCAAATCTCCAGAAATTTCCCACTCATTGTTGGCAACCCTAAACAGCACTTATTTTCAAGAAAAGGTGCTTAAAATAGGAGTATAAATCAGGTGATGGCGGCAGTTCTAAGCCTAAGAGTTTGCAAGCATTGATTGATGGATTTTTTTTTTTTACTATTAACTTTTTATTGCAATAGTTGGTTAACTCTTATACAGATTTATAACCACAAGAGTTCTGGGAGGGTAACAAGCTCTATAAAAACAGAATAATGTGCCAAGAATCTTAAAAGCGCAAGAATATTACGGCACAACCTTAAATATATAGCTCATAAAATCAATACGAGGGATTAAAATCTCTATAAAAACTTTTTAAAGCCCCTGGCACACACCAGCCTAAGGGAAAGACTTTTGGGATGCATCAGAGTCATTGAGCCAGAAAGGTATCCTAGGAAGAGGCAGGTTGCAAAAAAAAATGTGTAGAAATGGGCAACCAAACAATAAAAAGGGGGCTGTGAACAAAGCTAATGCATGTGCATGTTATGAATTTGGGGGAAAAGAAAATTAAGAAGGTACATGAGAGAGGTTTTGTTCTGTTTTTTAAACTATGCTTGGTAAGGAGAAAGTGTATAAGGTAAAAGATCTTTTTCCTCATCTGATAATACTATAATATCTGATAACACTATAATATCTGATAATTTATCATCTGATAAAATGATTGGTGGTGGATTCAGGACAGATAAAGGAAAGTGCTTTTTCAAATCATAGAGTCACAGAGTCGGAAGGGGGCATACATCTAGTCCAACCCCCTGCTCAACACAGGATCAGCCTAGAGCAGGGGTGTTGAACTCAATTGTTACGAGGGCCGGATTGTACTTAAATGCCACTTGGATGGGCCGGACCATGCCTCGCCGGCCCATGTTGATAGTGGGGGGATGGCTGCCTCGGCTGGCTCAAATACTGTATAAGAGCTATCAAGGGGCCAGATCCGGCCCGCTGGCATTAAGTTTGACACCCCTAGCCTAGAGCATCCCTGACAAGTGTTGGTCTTCACACACTGTATAATGGCGGTGATGTTCTCTGGCTTATATGGTTTTAAAAGGGTCTTGGACATGCACATGGGGACTAGGGTTGCCAACCTCCAGGTACTAGCTGGAGATCTCCTGCTATTACAACTGATCTCCTGCGGATAGAGAAATGGCCACTTTGGCCATTGGAGTCTATGGTATTGAAGTCCCTCCCCTCCCCAAACCCCGCCCTTCTCAGGCTCTGCCCCAAAAACATCCCGCCAGTGACGAAGAGGGACCTCGCAACCCTAATAGAAACTGATCTAGCAATAGTTACTCGTCATAATGGCTAAATGGAGCCTCCATGTTCAGAGGCAGTGTTCTCCTGAACACCAGTTACCAGAGGCAAACACTGTACCCTCCCTGAGGTCTTCCTGTAAGCCTCTTTCTTGCCGCCGCTGGAGACAAAATTCTGCACGATATGGGCTTTTGTTCTTCTGATCCCGCAGGCTTTTCTTGTACTCTTACATGCTTCACTGTCTCCAATTGAAACCCAGGGGACTTCGAAGTATCGGGAGGCATCCCATGGCTCCATTCTATCGAGTGAAGAGCCTGCAGAAGGAGATTTGCTCCATCTGAGGTTGGTTGAGCTGGAGGAAGGCTCTTCACACAGGAAAAGGCGGTCACGGGATCCAGCAGCCCATCGGGTGCAAACCAGCCAAGCATAAAGAAAAGTAAAACTGAAATAAATGTGAAATAAACAAATGCCTCAGGGCCCCTTCACATGTGCCATTTTCCATCACCGAGGGAAATGCGCATGGGAGTTGCATGAAGTTCAGAATGAAAATAGTTTCCTGATGGGACGCTCAGTCGCTGTTTGCGTCATCTTCCCAGCCCTCACAGTGCTACTCAGTGTGTGGCTTCTGTGAAAAAGGCAAATTCCACACTAGCCATAATTAGATAAGGAATAAAGAATAAAACTGCTGCTATCAGACTGCCCAAGACTTGCCAAAGGTCTAGCAGTTCAAAGAGTACCGTCTTCCGTTCTCCTTTCTCCTTTATTTCACCTTTACTTAGCACAGACCACTCATTGTAATCACAAAATCACACAAGGTTGGAAGCGACCACAAGGGCCATCCAGTCCAACCCCCTGCCATGCAGGATCCCACAATCAAAGCGCTCCCGACAGATGGCCATCCAGCCTCTGCTAGAAGACCTCCAAAGACGGGGACTCCACCACCCTCCGAGGCAGCGCATTCCACCGTCGAACCGCCCTCACCGTCAGGAGGTTCTTCCTAATGTTTAGGTGGAATTGCTTTTCCCTTAGAGTAATATCTCTCAATCTCATGGCCCCCTTTTTGGATGCACACCTTAACGCGGTGAGGGGTTTTTGTGTGTGTTAGCGAAGCTGGGAGCGAGGCCGTAAGGGGCCTGGACTCTGTCAAGAGGCTAAACTCCTAGCAGAGTCACTCAAGGTGGAATGGTCACAAGATGAGACACCAGACTAAGATGCCTCTGCCCCTCTCAGGGATCAACGGCCACATCAGAGAAGAGAATGGACAGTTCCAATGGTTATGGGAGTGAAGGAGTCCTTGATGGGCTGGAGATCACTTCTAATAGCAAGGAATCTCAACTAGTACCTGGAGGTTGGCAACCCTAACACTGACCCAATGGTAGGGTTGCCAGCCCCGGGTTTAGAAATACCTGGAGATTTAGGGGGTGGAGCCTAGGAAGAGTGGAGTTTGGGGCGGGGAGCGACCTCAATGCCATCGGGTCCACCTTCCAAAGCAGTTATTTTCTCCAGGTGAACGCTATTACAATTGATCTCTGTCACCTGGAGTTCAATTGTAATAGCGGGTGATCTCCAGCCACCACCTGGAGGTTGGCAACCCTACCCACTGCCAGGATCCAAAATACAAGCAGGCCAAAACCTGGTGCCAGGAATCCACTGGCCGTTGGTCAGTCGCCAGCCTTTTTCCCTTGGGCATGCTTTAAAATAATTCTTTCTTGAAGTGGTTTTCCGTTTACAAAATGTATATGAATAGAAAATTAAAGGGAAATTCTAACAGTAAAATACTGTTCCTGTATAGAAATCTGAGTGCCTAAGGGCCAATGCACTTGGACAAATCAAAAAACTATTCCCAAATTATTAAATGTTAAATAAATAAGTAAACAAATAAATGTGTAAAAATGTTCAACCTGCAAGTTTAGATAATATATACAAGTTCCTAATTTTAAGAGCAGAAGGAATAAGTTTTACTACAGAGTGCGTAACTCTCTTATCACTACCAGCCAAGAAAAATAAAAAGGTGAAAATCATGCGAGCAGACAAGGGGCCTTAGCAATAAGAGGTGTTATAAAGCAAGCCCTTTGGGTGGGATATAAACCACCAGTAAAGAAACAGTGAGTTAATGACTGAATGTCTGCTCTTCTGCATGGACAGGAACTCTGGGCTCAAGGGAATGACAGTAAAATAAAATAAGAGAGGACAAAAGAAAACCTTACAGATGAAGATCAGCACGCAGTTTACCTTGTGTGAAAACCTTCTACATAGGCTTTAAAAAGGCAGAAAAAACAGATACAGGTAAAGGTAAAAGTACTCCCCTGTGCAAGCACTGGGTCATTCCTGGCCCATGGGGTGACATCTCATCCCAACGTTTACTAGGCAAACTGTGTTTATGGGGTGGTTTGCCACTGCCTTCCCCAGTCGTCTATACTTAGGGTTGCCAACTTCCAGGTACTAGCTGACTTTTGCTATTACAACTGATCTCCAGCAGATCAAAATCAGTTCGCCTGGAGAAAATAGCTGCTTTGGCAACCAGACTCTATGGCGTTGAAGTCCCTCCCCTCCCCAAACCCCACCCTCTTTAGGCTCCACCCAAAAAACCTCCCGCCGGTGATGAAGAGGGACCTGGCAACCCT
Organism: Euleptes europaea; assembly: GCF_029931775.1. NCBI lineage: Eukaryota > Metazoa > Chordata > Lepidosauria > Squamata > Sphaerodactylidae > Euleptes > Euleptes europaea. Next base: position 2,147,812 of record NC_079327.1, on the reverse strand, counting down.
ATCTATACTTTACCACCAGCAAGCTGGGTACTCATTTTACCGACCTCGGAAGGATGGAAGGCTGAGTCAACCTTGAGCCGGATACCTGAAACCAACTTCCATCGGGATCGAACTCAGGTCGTGAGCAGAGCTTTTGACTGCAGTACTGCAGCTTAACACTCTGCGCCACGGGGCTATTCCTACATAGGCTTACACACCCTATTTTCCCAGCTGGTACTTGGTGGTGTTTGGGATGAATTTTTCTTTAAAGATGCTGGATAAAAAACATTAAAGCTAATTAAATGAATCAACAGATAAACCTTGTAGAGATCAGTTCACCTGGAGAAAATGACCGCTTTGACAATTGGACTCCATAGCATTGAAGTCCCTTCCCTCCCAAACCCAGCCCTGCTCAGGCTCCACCCAGGAAACCTCCCGCCGATGGCAAGGAGTGACCTGGCAACCCTATATATCATACATATACTAAAACATTCAAATCCATACCATATTAATTAAAAACAACAATTTTCAGTTTAAAAGAATTTAAAATAAGAACAGATAGCGCTGAAAATGGGCCTACAGGGCCCATAGCCAACGCGGAAAAGAAAACAGCCAGGCTCCACACACCCCACTTTGATGGTAACAATAACAAATAAGGTTGCCAACCTCCAGGTACTATCTGGAGATCTCCTGTTATTACAACTGATCACCAGCCGATAGAGATCAGTTCACCTGGAGAAAATGGCCGCTTTGGCAACTGGACTCTTTGGGATTGAAGACCCTCCCCAAACCCCACCCTCCTCAGGCTCCACCCCAAAAAAATCTCCAGGTTTTTCTCAACCTGGAGCTGGTATCCCTAGAGGTGCCCCAATTCTTGGTGGAAGAGATAGCCCAGTTATTTCCTCTGGCCTAATATTTGGTGCCCAAAATATTTCCTGTGGAAGTATTTTCTCCAGGGGAACTGATCTCTGTCGGCTGGAGATCAATTGTAATTGCAGCAGATCTCCAGCTAGTACCTGAAGGTTACAAAAAAAAGCAGACACTTCTGTACTAATCACAATAGCCTAATAAGAAAAAAAAATACAGGATGCCAAGCATAATATTAACACACTACAATTGTATTGATTCCAAAAATACAAGCCAAATCTTACAAACACTTCACATATGATCTAAGGATGGGAACTCCTCAAAGGATAGGATAGGTATCCAATACACAGTCCATATGTAGTCCATAAACGGACATCTTCAAAGCAAAGTGTAACTTGAATGTTCCAAACAACGATGGTCAATTCCATTTCCAGATGACTTCCATATGAAATGGCAAGTATTTACACACCACAAATTCTTTGCACAGACGGTGATCTAGAAACATATGCCATTTTATGGATACCTCCTCAGTGTGCTGTATAAAACTTACATATATTGTTTTATCTAATATATTAATGGGTAGGACAAATTTCACATTCCCATCTCCAAGTCTTTTTCAAAGGTTGAGTAGGATCCTGTCCTTGCTGGACTGAGGGGTTGATTCAGTATAAGGCAGCTTCATGTGCGTTCACGGGGGAAATAAGGACAATCCCTGACAAACAGAGGCAGAGAGAATCTGCAATCGTATGGATTATTTTTTTTTTCTCCTCTCTTCTAAAATGCAAACTTAACACAGATTCATAGCCTCCTTCCTTCCCTGATCAAGTGTTGAAACATTCTTCCACAGGCAACAGCAAGCCACCTGCAAACATCTCTTGCCTTGAAAACCCTACAGGTAGGGTTGCCAGGTCCTTCTTCACCACCGGCAGGAGGTTTTTGGGGTGGAGCCTGAGGAGGGCGGGGTTTGGGGAGGGACTTCAATGCCATGGAGTCCAGTTGCCAAAGCGGCCATTTTCTGCATAATATACCCTGATTTAGACAGGTGTGTACATTCACAGAAGCGCTTTTCCCCAAGAGTATGAATTAATTGCAGGAGTAACAGTGTACATGCTTCCTCTCCTCCATTTATCGTATGTTTAGAGACAATTTGTCCTTGTATACATTTGTCAAAGGCAAAATGTAGTTTCCCCAGGGAAAAGTACTTTGCACATGCCTACAGGAATCATCCCGCTTTATTATTTTGCATGTTCAGGAGCTGAACCTTGGTACGAAAGACGGATTCTGCGTCCGAGCATGGGCTGATTCAAATGAAACATCGTTCTTAGCGCACTAGGGAGTTCTACTTCCCTGCTGGAGAAGCATGGCTGTAGATTATCCTTGAAAGTAACATTTCTCCTTTCCACTGATCTTTCAGGTTAAATTGGTGTTATCATTCATGGCACACCAAGCATTAAAGTTATGCACTTTTCCTACCTAAGGAAGTAATAGAATGTCAACTTCAGCAATAGACGTGACACATTTGAGCACATGAATCAAAGGCGAATGTGTTTCTTCATGCCGTGATGAATGCAACTGTATATAAGCATTAATTTGTCTGCTCCGAGTCTTAGCCCTCGTCCTGTTCCCTTTCTTATTGTATTTGTTGGAATTCAATTGTAAGCTCTTCAAGGCACCGATCTGTCTCTTTCCATGTTCGTAAAAGGCTATGTACACCTACAGCGCTCGGCAATGAGTAATTTTCTCTTTGCCTCTGAATAAGAAAGGCATTTTAAGATAAAAGGGATGCAAATGGGAAGAGACAGGCTCAGGGGCCGCAAACAGCTCAGATTGTGTCAGGCACACTTTTAGGAGCGAGCCACAGTGCAGCACAACCTGCTCTTGCAAGTGGTCTTGTAATCAACCAGGTTTTCTCAATATTGCATTCCTTTAAGCGAGTAATGCATCTTAAAATAATGCAAGTTTGTAGAAAGCAAGCACAGACCTGTAGCCTGTGTTATCAGCTCAGACATGCAGCATTTCGGAATGGTGCTTATTAGAAGAACCAGCAGTCTCTTTCAGTGTTCTCTAAGGAAGCTCTAAAATTGTGTTTACTGTATTAAGAACATAAGGCCCTGCTGGATCAGACCAAGGTCCATCAAGTCCAGCAGTCTGTTCACACAGTGGCCAACCAGGTGCCTCCAGGAAGCCCACAAATAAGACAACTGCAGCATTGTCCTGCCTGTGTTCCCCAGCACCTAATATATTCAGCATGCTCCTCTGATCCTGAAGAAAATAGGTATGCATCATGACTGGTATCCATTTTGACTAGTAACCATCGATAGCCCTCTCCTCCCTGAACATGTCCACTCCCCTCTTAAAGCCTTCCAAGTTGGCAGCCATCATCACCACATCCTGGGGCAGGGAGTTCCATTTAACTATGCGTTGTGTGAAGAAATACTTTCTTGTATCTTAGAGCAGGTAATAACACAAGAGCAAGAACTTTTTTTAAAAAAAAAAAGCCCTGCTCTAACACCTCCAAGCCAGTGACCAAATTATAGTCGGTTTTGCAGGGCTTTGTTTCTTCACAGGCCTAGAATCCTGAACGTGCATATGGGAATCCACCCAGTATCGCTTGTTGTTTTCCATTTCCCCCTATGGTTTCCCTTCCACAGGAATCAGGAATTTTCTCTGTAGAGGTCATCATGAGTAATTGGTGGGGGGGAGGATTACTTGGCAGAGGTCCCAAGAAGGCAGGCTTAATGGTTTCTTCTGTCCTTGAAATCAGTGAATCTTCCTGTAGTGTCAGCCTCCAGGCAGGGCTGACACAGCAGGGAATTACCTAAAAACCCTACACTAAAGGAATCACCTTAATCTGTTCTTAAACCCGAGTGAAAGCAAGGGGAGGGGGGACAACAGCTTTCCCCAGGAGCAAAACAAACTCTAAAATATTCAAAAAGTGAAGATTCAGGTTTGCCCTCCGGCAAGGCAAAACTCCGTCCTCAAAGCACAAAGCTGAGTAAGAAAGTCATCAAACGCTGTCCAAGGTGACCTTCGGATACTGCTGAGTAAAAAATGTTCCAGTTTCCAAAGGGTCTTCTTTAAGGTCAGAGATTTGAGCTATTAGCTATGAGAAGTTTTGCGACATGATGGTAGGCAGAACAAGCTTGACTCTGCACCTGAAATGCTGAAGTAGATTGTTATTATTAATAATGATAATATCTGGACCAATTCAGTCTGACGTAAGACTCAGTTTTGGAATACATCAGGGGTCCTCAACGCTGTGCCTGTGGGTGCCTTGGCACCTGCCAGCACCTTTCCTGGTGCCCACCAAGTGTTTTTAGAAAGTGGGTGGGGCCTGGTAGGGCTTCTGACTGGCAATTGGAGATCTAGTTGGCTGTGCTGATTAAAATAACGTTGTTTTGGTGGGAGCTGTCCCCAGTGTTGTTGTTTTTTAATTCTCTCAGTCCTTAATCCCAGCGTTTTGTTTTGTTTTTGAAATCACTTCTCTTGTCCCAGCATGGTGTAGTGGTTAAGAGCAGCAGACTCTAATCTGGAGAACCAGATTTGATTCCCAGGGGAACTGATCTATATGGCCTAGAGATCAATTGTAATAGCAGGAGATCTCCAGGCACCACCTGGAAGATGAAGGAGAAAAAAGACACCTCTGTACTATTATCAGGAGGATGAGAAAACCAGTACAGGAGCAATGCTGCTAACAATGCCAATATATTATAGCTACATATACACTTTACAGTATGTGGTAATGAAACCACCAACAACACATACATTCAGTACAACAGTGGATGTACAAAATTTCCACAGCTCATTTGAATTCCATCTGGTAAGTATCAAATAAGTCCTTTAAAGTAATTATCTTAGTCTTTTCACAAAACAGATGCTGCAAGATGAACAGTCAAGGAGAATACGATCATTTCAGAGCACAAGGGCTCAGTTCTTCATCAGTTCTTCAAAAGATGCAATGCATGCAATCCTATATCAACATCCATGATATCAGGTTTCAAAGAATAACCTTTTCCAGAATAAAGTGCATAATACTTCCTCAGAGGGGTAAGATGCTGAGTTCCTTCCACTCCTGGTAAGGACTCAAGTCAAGAACCTGGCCAGTCAAGAACCTGGCCAGCTTCAGCACTGGGCAGGTGAGCTGCAGTTGGCTGGGCAGATAACAATACTGTGCAGGGCTGTTGTGTTGCTGTCAAGGGAACTTGTTTATGCACAGCTCAAAGCAGAAGGTTAGCTCTGTATAAGACTGGCTTGGCTCAGATTTAGGGCAGTGATCCTATGGGAAAGGAACAGGCACCCAGTTGTAATGTGTGATGCCATTTCATTCCCATTTCAGGGGAAAGTGTGTATGTGCAGAACACAAATCTCTCCCCTACAATTGCACAATTTGTCCCTCTGGAAGTCCTGACAGCCAATGTGGTGTAGTGGTTAAGAGCAGCAGACTCTAATCTGGAGAACCAGGTTCAGTTCACCACACCTCCACACGAAGCCTGCTGGGTGACCATGGGCCAGTCACAGATCTCTCCGAACTCTCTCAGCCTCACCTGCCTCATAAGGTGTCTGTTGTGGGGAGAGGAAGGGAAGGTGATTGTAAACCGGGTTTGATTCCCCATTCCTCCACAATCAAGCTACTTAATCCAAAGATCTGAATTAATTAATTAATTGTAGCATAAGTGTCATTAAGAATCAAACAGAGGTACATAACGGGAAGAAAGAGCCCTAAATCAATCTAGGACTTCAAGGTACTTTTCTGCTCTGTTAGCAGGGTAGGGAGGAGAAGAGGTTTTGCGGAAGACAAAGAAAAGAGCAACCAAAATGATTAGGGGACTAGAGCAACTGTCCTACGGGGAGCGGTTAAAATGCTAAGGGGAGACATGATAGAGGTCTATAAAATTACACTTGGTTTGGAGAGAGTGGACAGGGAGAAGCTTTTCTCCCTCTCTCATAACACCAGAACGCGAGGTCATCTGTTGAAGCTGGAGGGTGAGAGATTCAAAACCGATAAAAGGAAGTATTTTTTCACACAATGCATAGTTAAATTGTGGCTTAGCCAGCCGGCTCTGCTTTGCGCTACCTGGACCACCTGGGCAACCACTGGGAGAACAGCATACATTTCTTTACCATTTACTTTCTTTCTAAAACTGGTGCCCTGTCTAGCCTGGAGGGCTCTCCCAGCAGTTCACAACTGACCGAGATGATAAAAATTGCAGAAATAGCAGAATGTAAGAAGGTCAAACAAACATGAAGGTCATTTACGCAGGGGAAGTTTGTGTTTGGTTTGCTGCACAGTTTTCTGATCCGAATTCTCAAACATCGTATGCATGAGGGCTTTCTCCCCCCACCCTGAAGAAATTCCAGGAGTACCTTGTGATTAATTATCCCCAGTGAATCATGGAGCTTCTGAGTCCCCCCCCCGAAAACACAGCATTGTTGTAGTTTACTTGGAGGGGGTGGGTCAGCTCTTCAAGGGACTGCTCCCTGTCTGTGTGTGTGCTTTTGCAAAGCTGGGTATTCCTCCCCTCCTTTCTTCAACAGCTCCCTTCCAGGAGCTGCCTTCCAGCCTCTCTTCAGTTGGTGTCTTCCTGCACCATTTCATGAAGGTTTTGCTCCCTCTTTTGTGCTTCACTTTGAGAAAAGGGGTTGGATGGGAGGAACAGACGTGGGAGGGAGAAGCCAGAATGGGCATGGGGAGAGAAACACCAAGTTAGGACTATGCATGGAAATGGCGAGGATTAATCTCGCTCTTTCCTCGAAGCAGAATTTAAATTTGTTATAAAACAGCATACTAGAACTGCGCGGAAAGAACGAGGTGGGAGTGAAGTGACTTCTAAAGGTTGGTAAACTCATGAATAATGCAAAGGAAGCCTCAAAGCAGTCCAGCAGGGATCACAAGCTAAATACCCCTGCATAAATGGCCGAAGTTTGAAGATAGGACAACTTAGCCCAAGTATTCATGTAAGGATTTTCCATTTTGCTTTGTGAATGTTGAATTAACGCTCTGTGAATGCTCAGGGGTTAAGCACAAAGAGCCATGACAGGTAGTTTCGTCAAAAGAAAGAGTTGGTTATCACCTTCTCAATCAACAGTGTATCTAATAGTTACCATGACCTCGTCTATTGATACTTAAATCTGCAGATCAGGGCCACGTTGACAGAAGGGAGATTTTTCTCCAAACGCAGTGGACCCCCCTCCCCAGGTTTACCAAAATATCTGAAACCTTAAAGGGAAGCTCCAAACAACCCCAAAACATAAAGCATGGAAGCATGTCTCACGGGAGCATCCTTTTTCCCCACCAGCCGCTAAGGTGGCATTGTTGGGGGTAGGGAGATAAAATAGATCCTTGTCTGACACCTTTGCCAATTGGAAACTGTTGTTTCTCCATATTCTGCCCTAACAGTAGTCTCGTGTCTACAGTACAGGTTGATGAACTATTGGATCATTCATTGCCAGTGGATCACTCCACTGGAGGGTTATTAGTGTGTAGGGGCTTATCTGGAAATGTGTCCATTACTGTACATACATGCAAAACAACAATAGTGAATATGAAGAGCAAGAATGTGTAAGCAGTCGGACCCCTCCTGCTAAGGGGTGCCACGAAGGCACGGGGGCCAAAGACTGGCATCAGAGCAAGGCACTGCTCCCCTCAAAATGGATGCCTCTCCGATGGTTTTGGGATCTATCTTATGTGTCAAGTTTGGGCAGGAAGGAGGTTGGCTGCTGGGCAGGAAGGAGGTTGACCCTTAAGGTGTACCTGGCTGGACAATGGGGCCAGCTAATCCCCATTGTGTCACCCTAAGGTGATTTAATCAGCGCTCTGAGCAGACCACTACTTACCTTATCTGAATCTATCCCAGCAATCAATCCGTGTTCAAGAGAATAGCTCAGGCCTCCCCTATCTTATTGTTGGAACCCCGGAAAAGCAATCAGTTCTTTGTCTCTGGATTTCCTGCCAGCATACCTCATACCACCTCAGGACCCATTTTGGGGTATAAACATTGGTCCTTTGGCCATTCATTGTGTGTGTGTGTTCTGGATACATGCACGCACCCCCACTTGTGTGGGGGCTCTTCCTTTTGCTCCTGGAAACATTGGTCATTTTCCTCTTCAGCGCTGCTTTCTCTGGACGTCCCTTCAAGACTGGTAACTATCACCCATCCCTGAAACCCTCTTCAACTTCCTCCCTTTTCTCTTAGTCAGCTCTTGTATGTTTTGTGAGCTTATGTTCATTGCTTAAAATATATTTCTTGTAAAATATATTTCTAGTAAAATATATTTTACTATTTTTATTCTTTAATAAAAACAATTTTAATCATACAACTGCCTGCTTAGTTGAGAGTTTTCACCCAAGACTACCCTGGTATACATAAGTTATCGATCCCAGTTACCCTCTCTCACTCCTCATTGCCAGCTAATTCCCCCAACTAAAGTGGAGACTGCCTACTTAGGGTAACAGAGTTTGTCGGTGCACATAAGAAGCCCCTCATTAGTGTGAGATGCTACAGTGAGAGATACCAGCCTGTGCCCCCTCCAGCTCAGAATCTGCCTTGGGAATTCCATAAGCATATCTCATATAGGACGTGAGGAAGACAACTTTACCCTTCTCTGCTTCTGTGGCTCTCTGGAGACGTCCAGCTTGGGAGACAGATGTGAGTGCCCCAAGGACATCCGAAGAGAGGTCACGCTCTCCAGCTCTTCCCAGTGTAAACTCTGTAAGTGGGGCAGGCAGCGGAATGGAAACGAGAAGGAAAGGAACTTCCCGTGCCAACAAAGAAACAAGCTAAGCCCGGCATTCTGGGACACTCCAAAAGTAATCACACACATGGAAAGCTGAAGAGATTGCTGCTGGAGAGAAGAACTGAAGAGGTCCCAGGGCACCCATTTCAACAAGCTGCTCCCTACAGGATATTAGATAATGTTCAAGTCGCATCTGACTTTTGGTGACCCTTCATGGGGTTTCCAAGGCAAGAGACATTCAGAGATGTTTTGCCATTGCCTACCTCTGCAGAGTGACCTTGGACTTCCTTGGTGGTCTCCCATCCAAATACTAACCAGGGCCAAATCTGCTTAGCTTCTGAGATCTGACAATGATTGGGCTATCCTGGGCCATCCAGGTTAGGGACTTTAATGCTGCCGTTTTCCAGTCTCTAATCTTTCAGCTTCCATCAATGGATTATTATACTTTCTCTTGTAAATCAAATGATATAACTATATATCTATTTATCTTCTTATCTAAAAATTGGCAATTTGGGCAGAAATACCAAGGCATTCATGTTGGGTAAAACATGCCTATTAGAATCACCCCCAAAACAGAACGTGCAGGTTTTCTTAACCAGGAAGTCAGGTTTATTATTTAATTGTTTTCAAGACCGAAATGCTTCCACTTGGTTGGTATGGCTCCCTGCCAGGTTATTTCACACCAGCTCTCAGCCCAACTGGACAATCGGGTTCCTTCACACCAATCAATCCTCTGTCCCTCCTCCAATCGCTCTCCTTTTCTGCAATTGGAAAAGAGGTATGCCTTCAGTCCACCTAGTGGTCTCTCTTGTGCCAATCAGATGTGCTAATTCTGACTTCCTCCACCTTTTGACAAACCCATGAAAATCATCATGAAGTACTTGAAGGGCTGTCATATAGAGGAGGGTGCCGAGTTGTTTTCTGTTGCCCCAGAAGGTCGGACCAGAACCCACGGGTTGAAATTAAATCAAAAGAGTTTCTATCTAGACATTAGGAACAATTTTCTAACAGTCAGAGTGGTTCCTCAGTGGAACAGGCTTCCTCGGGAGGTGGTAAGCGCTCCTTCCCTGGAGGTTTTTTAGCAGAGGCTAGATGGCCATCTGTCAGCAAGGCTGATTCTTTGACCTTAGGCAGATCATGAGAGGGAGAGCAACTTGGCCATCTTCTGGGCATGGAGTAGGGGTCACGGAGTGTGTGGGGGAGGTAATTGTGAATTTCCTGCATTATGCAGGGGGTTGGACTAGATGACCCTGGTGGTCCCTTCCAACTCTATGATTCTATGAGTATTTATGGCCGGTCCCTGTTTCTGAGCCCCATTCCCCATGCCAATGTGAACATGTTCCTGCATCATCACTGGCTTCCTGTCTATGGCCATTTATGCATGGCTGTTTCCTCGCAGTCACCCCACTGACTACTTGGGGGCTTTGCCTTGATTATGCATGCATTTTCCAACCATCAGAGGTTGCCTCGATCTCCCCTCGTGTTTCTGCGCATTTCGCCCACGTTTTCTGGATTTGTGTTTAGCCAGCATCCAGAAAACGCGGGGGGAAACATACAGAAACGTGTGGGGAGAGCAAGGCAACCTCTGACGGTCGGAAATGGCATGCATAATCAACACAAAGACCCAAAGACGTTCGAGGGGTGACGGCAAGTGAAACAACCATGCATAAATGGCCAGTGATTAAGGTTAAATGGGGGGAGGGTTGAGCTGGGGGTCCCCAACCTTTCTAAGCCTGTGGGCATCTTTGGAATTCCAGCACAGGGTGGTGGGCACAACCACAAAATGGCTGCTGCAGGAGGCGGAGCCAGCCACAAAACGGCTGTCACGGGAGGCAAAGCCACACGCATAGAGAAAGCCCAACTGCAAGGAAGAAGGGGAGTGATTAAAAAATTCACTGGGAAAGAGGAGTGGGAGAGAATAAAACCAATGCTGTGGTGGCAGCTGCCACTGAAGCAATTTGTTTTAATCTGCATAGCCAATCGGATCTCCAGTGGTAAATCTGAAGCCCTGCTGGGCAAGAGCTCCACTTCGCCTGCACCCTAAAAACACTCAGTAGGCACCAAGAAAGGTGCTAGTGGGCCCTACGGGTACCACGTTGGGGACCCCTGAAATAGCTCGTTTTCAATTTGCAGTTTCACATGGTCACATGAAGCCGCCTTCTACTGAATCAGACCATCAAGGTCCATCAAAGTCAGTGTTGTCTACTCAGACCAGCAGCAGCTCTCCAGGGTCTCAGGCTGAGGTCTTTCACATCAGCTACCTGCCTAGTCCCTTTAACTGGAGATGCCTGGGACTGAACCTGGGACCTTCTGCATGCCATGCAGATGCTCTACCACCGAGCCATGGCCCCCTCCCTCAGATAATACTTTGTTCCCCTCCCACCATGTGGAACAGAGAGCCGGGCAAACTCAGACTTGTCCCACCAGGAAGAGACACATTGGAGAGCCATCGCCGGCACCCAGGGCCTCCGGTGTACAGCAACCACAAGCACCCCGGAGTCTTCATAATGAGGCCGTCTGGCTCACGCAGATCACACATTTAGAGGAGGGTTATGCTTACTTCAAGCAGTTTAATACGGTATACTCCTAATGCTAAACGACAACCTGTTTTTGCCGATTAGTATCTCTTATGGCATTCTGCAAAACTGTTCTTCAGATCTGACAAGAAGTTTGTCTTACTTTACATGGGCCGATAAAACCCCAAGTCTCTTGGCTGCTAATAGCGATTACCCAACAGGGCTCACTGAGTTAGGCTTCCTAATTTTAATTTGTATTCTGAAACTTGCAAAAAAGTGGGAAGGAGGGGCCAGGACGCAGAGGAAGAGAATCTGCTTGGCAAGCAGAAGGTCCCAGGTTAAATCCCTGGCATTGTCCATAAAAGGTTAAGGGAGCAGGCGATGTGAAAGACCTCTGTGAGTCATAGAATCATAGAGTTGGAAGGGACCACCAGGGTCATCTAGTCCAACCCCCTGCACAATGCAGGAAATTCACAACTACCTCTCCCCCACACCCCAAGTGACCCCCTACTCCATGCCCAGAAGATGGCCAAGTTGCCCTCCCTCTCATGAACTGCCTAAGGTAATAGAATCAGCACTGCTGACAGATGGCCATCTAGCCTCTGCTTAAAAACTTCCAGGGAAGGAGAGCTCACCACCTCCCGAGGAAGCCTGTTCCACTGAGGAACCGCTCTATCATCCTGGAGAGCTGCTGCCAGTCTGAGTAGACAATACTGACCTTGATGGATCAAGGGTCTGACTCAGTAGAAGGCAGCGTCATGTGGTCAGGTGCCTTTGGCCAACTTCGGTTTGTTCATGAGCTGCGTCTGCTGCTGGAATAGATCTCTGGCCACTCTCTTCCATGCTCAGGGGACCTCCAGGGTCGACTCTGAGGCCCTGCCCTCCGCCCGGAATGGCTCTTGAAAACGGTCCAGGATTTTCAGCTGGTTCAGATCTGATGGCTGACAGGTGCGGGTTGTCACGATCAAATTACACCTCTTCGAAAATAGATGAGCCAGTTACCAGCATGTTATCAGGCTTAATTGAAGGTGCCACTTTTGACCTATAAATATCTAAGCCATCTGCGTCTGTTCCGGGAGGATCTCCGTGGATTTGAAAAAAGCTAAGGGGGCCATAATTTGTTCCGCAGGCAAAGACGAGTGTCTTTCCTGGATGCTGTAGAAGCATCTAGTAGCAGTTAAGAGCGGTGGACTCTAATCTGGAGAACCAGGTTCGATTCCCCACTCTCTCAGCCTCACAAGGTGCCTGTTGTGGGGAGGGGAAGGGAAGACAATTGTAAGCCGGTTTGAGACTCATTAAAAGTAGAGAAAATCGGGATATAAAAACCAGCTCTTCTTCTTCTTAAACCATGTGTTTCCAAGTTGATGACAGACCTTTGCTTCTGTGTGTGGGCTTGTCCTCAGAATGCAGTTAAGAGAATACCGTTTCATAGTTTTCTGCTAAGACTTCCCCCAACTTTTTCACACCGGGTTGGGTGTCCCTGTCTCCCTCCCTCCCGCATCCGCCCACAACCTGCCCTACTTTGCTTTTGAGTTTCCCCTTCTTCCTTCCGTTCGGAGCCCTTTCTCCACAGCAAAGACCACCTCAGGCACTCATGGATTTCCTTTCATGCTGCTGAGGGGGGGTCACTCCCGCCTTCCCTCTCTGGGCTTCGTTCTGTTCTCTCCCTCATCCTGCCTCTGGGGGAGTGCCTCGGCTTCGGCAGATTGCCTCTGGCTGATGAGGAGACTCTCCTGGCTGTTCTCAGGCTCCCCAGGAACAAGTTGCTGTTATTACTGTTATTGCTTTGTTGTCATTGGTGGTGGTGGTGATGATGATGATGATGATGATACGAATCTGGCTGCTGTTGCTGCTGCCTAGACGTCTGTGGCAGGAGAGTCACAGATTGCTGCAGAGTTTGGGCTTCCTTCCAAGGAGTGAACATAAGAACATCAGAAAAGCCCTGCTGGATCAGACCCAGGCCCATCAAGTCCAGCAGTCTGTTCGCACAGCGGCCAACCAGGTGCCTCGAGGAAGCCCACAAACAAGACAACTGCAGCAGCATTAACCTCCCTATGTTCCACAGCACTTCATATAACAGGCATGGTCCTCTGGACCTTGAGAGAATAGGTATGCATCATGACTAGTATCAGTTTTGACTAGTAGCCAAGGGTAGCCCTATCTTCCATGAACACGTCCACTCCCCTCTTAAAGCCTACCAAGTTGGCAGCCATCACCACATCCTGGGACAGGGAGTTCCACCATTTAACTATGCAGTTTGCTGAAACCTGACATATGCTTTGTGTGAAGAAATATTTCCTTTTATCAGTTCTGAATCTCTCACCCTCCAGCTTCAGCAGATGACCCCATGTTCTGCTATTATGAGAGAGGGAGAAAAGCTTTCTCCCTGTCCACTTTCTCCAAACCATTCATAATTTTATAGACCTCTATCATGCCTCCCCTTAACCACCTTCTTTCCAGGCTAAACAGCCCTAAGCGCTTTAACCACTCCTCATAGGGCAGTTGCTTCTGCTTCCAGCTTCGTCTTGCCATTGGGTCCTGGGTTCAGGGGCTGCCTTAGGCCCTTGGCCTCAATTGGTTGCCCAAAGATCCCATCCCTCCTTCCCCCACTCACCTTTAAAACTATTATTAGATCTCAAAATAAAAATGCAGCAGGGTAGTAATAAAACAGTCCTGACCCAGATGGCCCAGGCTAGCCCAATCTCATCAGACCCCAGAAACTAAGCAGGGTCAGCAGGGTCAGTTCTTGGATGGGAGATCAGCAAGGAAGTCCAGGATTGCTACGCAGAGTCAGGCAATTGCAAACCGCCTCTGAATGTCTCTTGCCTTGAAAACCCTACAGCAAAGGTGTCAAACGGGCCAGATCCAGCCCCCTGAGAGCTCTTATCCAACCCGCAAGGCAGCAGCCGCCACTCCTACTCTCGATCTGGGCTGGCGTGGCATGACCCAGCCCAACCAAGTGACCTTTATCCAGACATCATATCCAGCCCTTGTAACAATCTAGTTCGGCACCCCTGCCCTACAGGGTTACCATAGGATGGCTGCAACTTGGCGACAATTTCCAAACAACCGGTAATAAAACAAGCATGTTGAAGCTTATCCAAATGCCATATACGCAGACCATTTAAAATGGAGACCAGGACAACTGTCTCTACCTTTTTTAAGGAGAATCAAACCGGCTTACAACCACCTTCCCTTCCCCACCACAATGGGCACCTTGTGAGGTAGGTGGGGCTGAGAGAGTTTGGAGAGAAGTGTGACTAGCCCAAGGTCACCAAGCTTCATGTGGAGGAGTGGGGAAACCAACCAGACCAAATTAGAATCTGCCACTCATGTGGAGGAGTGGGGAATCAAACCCGGTTCTCCAGATTAGAATCTGCCGCTCCTAACCACCACACCACACTGGCTCTGGGGAACTGATCTTGGTCATCTGGAGATCAATTGTAATCGTGGGAGATCTCCAGGTCCCACCTGGAGATTGGCAAGCCTACAGATAGCAGCTCAGCCCCTTCCCTTGACTCCATGACGTACAGCAATTTGTGTGAAGGTGGTTAGCCACCTTCTTCTTGTATCTCATTCTGTTTTTCGTCTCTTGAAGGAAAGCCCCCAACTTCTACCTAGTCAACAGGAGCTAGAAATCAGGCCCCTCGGAGCTTGACGCGGGAAGTGCAACCCACCGATGTTTCTGATTTGTGTTTCCAATACCAAACCATCCCTTGTTCTCTCCATCAACCAAACAGAACAGCCTCCAAATACGCCACGCTGGATGTGGCGGAAGAGTCTGTTCTACGAGCCCTAATTTACACACACACACCCCGTCTCAAGTTCACTTCTGCAAAATTTGCAAGCAGAGTCACGGGGCATTATACAGTAGACAACTTTCACATGCAAAAACAAAAAAACCAGTCCCTCGAGTTAGTTCCAGCCTTTTGTTTTCCGAGGGCTTTTGATCAGCCTCCGCCGTGTCGCCCTTGACAGGTTAAAACCCGCATCCTTGCTTGGGGACCGAGCCGATTAAACAAGAGCCATTGTTCCACCCCCTGAAGCATACGGGGCGCTTTTGTTTTTGTAGATTATTGAAAGCCCCCAGACCCATGCGAGGTGTGGAGGAAGAAAGAGTCCTCGGCTCGGCTGAGAGGAAAGCAGCTTGTCAAGAGGATGAAAGGGAGGCGAGAGAGAGGCATTCCACAGCCCTCGCCCCCTCCTCTCTGCGAAATCAAGAGCATCGGTGACTTCTGATTTGCATGGCAGAAGGCCAGAGATTTCTTGGGGGGGGGGATGGAACTGCCAAGAAAACCCACAGCGATTTGATTGGCACAGCTGATCAAAAATGAACCCGTGATTATGGTTTTCGACCCAAAATCAGCCGAAGCCAACTATAAACCATATCAAAAACAGTGTGATTTTTCTCAGCCAAATGCCCACCCGGATGACTGGTTGGAATGTGTGGGAGGAAAGCTTGAAAGGACCTCGGTCACTGGAATCATGAACACGTGAAGCTGCCTTCTACTGAATCAGACCGTGGGTCCATCAAAGTCAGCATTGTCTACTCCAGGGGTGGGGAACCTCAGGCCCGAGGGCCGTATGCGGCCCCCGAGGACATTTTTTGTGGCCCTCGGGAGCTCCAGGGCCCTGCTGCAGAGGTGGGGCGGAGGGTGGCCCTCCCAGAGGGTGTTCCTGGCGCCACGGCTTACAGCGGCGCTGCAGCGCCTTTTGGACCTCCTCTCGCCGACTGTCGGCTGTTGAGCAGCGAGAGGGAGGGGGAAAGAGGCTGGCGGCTCCCGGTGGCAGAGCATATGCAGGAGCCGATCGGGCTTCAGGGGGGCCCTTTTGTGGACTGGGGAAGAGAGGGCATGGAGACTGGGGCCCGGTCGTGCGGGGCTCTGTGAGCCGCCGGGTGTGGGGGGCAGGGGAGGCTGGGGCCCGGTCGCGTGGGGCCAGTGTGTGTGTGTGTGTTGGGGAAGGCTTTTCTCTCTTTTCTTCCTCTTTTTCTGTCACTCTTTCTCCTTTCTCTCCCTCTCTTTCTCCCTCTTTTTCTCTTTCTTTGTCTCCCTCTGTCCTTTTCTTTCTTTCTCCCTCTCTCTCCATTTCTTTCTCCCTTTCTCTCCCTCCCTCCCTTTTCCTCTTTCTCTGTTTTCCTTCCTCCCTTGCCGATCGACTGTGGGCTGCGCCCCCCTGGCACCTCGTTTGCTCAGGCCCACTGCTGGCTGCCCTTCCGCCTGGGAGGGGGGAGTGGGGGCACCCTGCAGGCCTTCTCTGTGTGGCCTCCCCTGGGGTTGCCAACCTCCAGGTGGTGGCTGGAGACCTGGCAACCCTAGCCTCTTCCCTCCACCACGGGAGATCTACACCTGGTGTGGCCCCTGAATGATGTCATAAATGTGCAAATGGCCCTTGGCAGGAAAAAGGTTCCCCACCCCTCGTCTACTCAGACCAGCAGGGGCTCTCCAGGGTCTCAGGCGGAGGTCTTTCACTTCACCTACTTGCCTGGTCCCTTTAACTGGAGATGCCGGGGATTGAACCTGAAACATTCTGCATGTCAAGCAGATGTTCTACCACTGAGCCACAGCCCCTGCCCTTCAGCCAGTCCTGGAAGCACCCCTGATAATGGTGCTCAGGCCTCCCAGCGAGGTAGCCCTGGTCCTAACCACAACAGGATCCCTGAGGCAAGTATTTTTTTATTTTTCTTCTTATAGAAGTGAGTGGTGAGAAAGCAGCAAGGTTCACTCAGGGCTTCTACCTACTGGCAGCCTCTGGGAATTGGCTAGTGATTCCAGCCCCTGCTAGCCAGGCACATCTTCCCATCTCTAAGTGCTTCATCTGCATGGTCCATTTCAGGTTCCAGCTCTTGGTCCCACTGGAGCGGGCCTCTGTGCCCTGTTGCTGGACCTCCAGAGGAACTGGTTGGCCATTGTGTGAGGCAGGACGCTGGACTAGATGGACCCTCACTGGTCTGATCCAGCAGGGCTCTTCCTACGTTCTTATGAAGGCCTCAGCCATTATGCCCTATTGTCGGCCCTCCAGAGGAACTGGTTGGCCACTATGTCAGACAGGATGCTGGACTAGATGGTCAGCTGCTCTGATCCAGAAGGGCTCTTCCTACGTTCTTATGAAGGCCTCGGCCTCTGTGCTCTGTTGTTGGGCCCTCCAGAGGAACTGGCTGGCCACTGTGTGAAAGAAAAAAGAGGGGGATAAGACCCAACCTAAAAACAGAAGCTGGGTACCCAATATATATATACAATGCCACAGAATCCACCCTCCAAAACATCCATCTTCTCCAGAGAAACTGATCTTTATAGTCTGGAGTTCAGGTGTAATTCCAAGCAGACCCCAGGCCTAGGGTTACCAGGTCGTCCTTGGCCACTGGCGAGGGATGGGGTGGGTAGGGTTGCCAGATGCAGGCTGGGAAACTCCTGGAGGTTTGGGGATGGGGCCTAGGGAGGACAGGGACCTCAGCGGGGTATAATGCCACAGAGACCACCCTAAAGCAGCCATCTTCTCTGGGGAACTGATCATGGTTTCCTGGAGATCGCTCAGGGTTGCCACGTCTTCCACCACCACCCCGCCACTGACTGGGAATGGGGGGGGGGGGGCAGTAAGGTTGCCAGATGCAGGCTGGGAAACTCATGGAGATTTGGGGATGGGGCCTGGGGAGGACAGGGACCTCAGCGGGGTACAATGGTGTTGAGTCCACCCTCCAAAGCATCCATTTTCTCCGGGGGGGAAACTGATCTCTGTAGTCTGGAGATGAGCTGTAATTCCTGTGAGGGGGGGTGGTCACCAGGTCCCACCTGGAGGCTGGCACCCCTACTCCCGGGTGCTCAGACCCCGAAAGCGTGGCAGGTCTGGAAGGGGAGCCGGGCTTGGATCTGCCTATCCAACTGCTCCCGGGAGGCTGGCAACCGTCGGCGCCACCCCGCCCGCCCGCAGTGCCTGTTCCCTCGCCCGAGGTGAGCGGGGGGCGTCGGGGGGCGTCCCCCTCGCCCCTCCATCTAATCCTCATTAAAGCGCCATTACACCCCGGGGCCGGGCGGCCGCGGCGGGGCTAATCCCATTAAGCGGCCTGAGAACGCCGACGGCTCCGCTCCAGCTGCGGCGGCCCCATTGTCCGCCCCTCGGCCCCCGACGCCGGGGGGGGGTCCCTAATCCCTCACGTGACGGCCGGGGGGGGGGCTGCACGCGAGGGAGCACAAAGGCGCCATTCAGGGCCGCCCATTGGAGCGCCTCCGGGGGCCGCTAAGCCGCCCGGCTCGGCCCGTCCCGTCGGGGGCGCACAAAGGCCTTTGTGGGGGCCAGAGCCTCCCTCTCCCCCTCCCCACCGTCCCTCCCTCGGCGGGGCAGAGGCCGGGCTGCGGCAGCCCCGCCAGCGCGCTCCACTCGCGTGCCGTCGCGGGAACCGACGCCTCTCCCTCGCGTGCGGCCGCGGAGGCTCTCCGGGGCCCCCGACGGGCTGGTGCAGGGGGGCGAGGGAACCCCCCCACCCCCCACCCCAGCCTGTGTCTGAATTCCAAAGGTGCCCACAGGCTGAAATCGGTTGGGGGGCCCCAGTCTAGAGCATGATGCTGTGTACCCTTACTTGGGTGTAAGCCCCACCGTGAGATAAATAGGATTGGTGCCTCCAGGTTGGGGGATTCCAGGAGACTTGAGGGTGGAGCCAGGGGAGGGGAGGTTGGGGAGGGGAAGAACCTCCCCAGGGCCTAGTGCCATAGAAGCCACCTGCCAAAGATGCCCTTTTTTCCAGGGGGACTGAGATCTGTAGCCAGGAGATAAGTTGCAATACTGGGAGATCTCCAGGTTCCACCTGGAGGTTGTGGGTGTGGGTTTGTGTGTGTTAAGTGCTGTCAAGACGCTTCTGACTCATGGTGACCCTCTGAATCAACGTCCTCCAAAACATCCTATCCTTAACAGCCTTGCTCAGGTCTTGCAAACTGAGGGCTGTGGCTTCCTTTATAGAGTCAATCTATCTCTTGCTGGGTCTTCCTCTTTTCCTGCGGTCTTCAACATTTCCCAGCATTATTGTCTTTTCCAGTGACTCTTGTCTTCTCATAATGTGACCAAAGTACGACAGCCTCCGTTTAGTCATTTTAGCGTTTAGGGTCAGTTCAGGCTTGATTTGATCTATAACCCACTGATTTGTTTTTTTTTTTTGGCGGTCCAGGGTATCCGTAACACTCTCCTCCAACACCACATTTCACTTTCTTCCTGTCAGCTTTCTTCATTGTCCGGCTTTCACACCCATACATAGTAATAGGGGATACAATGGCCTGAATTAACTTGACCTTGGTGGCCAGTGACACATCCTTACACTTCAGAATATTTTCCAGCTCCTTCATGGCTGCCCTTCCCAGTCTCAATCTCCTGGAGGTTGGCCACCCTAAAACCAGGCTCTGCGGGTACAGGCACCCTTGAACCTTCTTTCTAGCTGGACACCCACCAAACCCTCCCCCCCCCCATTAACAAGACACACCATCCAATCCACGAAACGGTTAAACCAGAGAGACTGTATTTGAGACTCCTCAACTGAGCTACAGCCCTTTGTCCACTGAAGACAGTTGGCTGGGGGTGGGGGAATCTCCTTAGAAGATGGGGAAATCTTCTTAGCACCATTAGTCCTTTTTTTAACCAAAATGCTCTGGAGGAAAGAATGTGTGGACTGCAATTTTTCTAAAGCAGGCTTTACCAGAATTGAGCCAATTTAGCCCTGTCTTCCACTCATGCGCGCGCACCCCCAAGAACTCCCAACATGACTAAGGACATTCCAATCTGTTCAGGTTTAATTTGCCAGCCTCTCAGGGGGGTTCCGCTGCATTTAAATTGATTGATTGCCCTTGCTTATTCAGTCTTATCTAGTCCTGCATACCAACTCTGCAAAAAATAGACGGCTGCTCACTTCCTGGGAACTAAATCCCCGTCAAACTCCGGGACTTAATTGGGAAGTAAAGACGCCTCGAGACTGGCTGCCAATCTGCCCAGCGAGGAAGATCGGCTGTTGTGCAGCTGATGAGAATCTTCACAGCAAAGATCTCCAGGCCTTCTTGACAAACGCCTCTGTGGGTGACGCCGGTCAGTGCCGATACACATCCGTGACAAAGCCGGCAACTGCACAACCCACAGGCTACAACAGGGTTGGGAGGGGCCGGGGCTCAGTGGTAGAGCATCTACTTGCCATGCAGAAGGTCCCAGGTTCAATCCCTGGCATCTCCAGTTAAAGGGACTAGGCAAGGAGGTGATGTGAAAGTCCTCAGTCTGAGACCCCGGAGAGCCTTGGAGAGGGGCCATGGCTCATTGGTAAAGCATCTGCTTGGCATGAAGAAGGTCCCAGGTTCAATCCCTGGCATCTCCAGTTAAAGGGACCAGGCAAGTAGGTGATGTGAAAGACCTCTGCCTGAGACCCTGGAGAGCCACCGCCGGTCGGACTAGACAGTACTGACTTTGATGAACCGAGGGTCTGATTCAGTAGAAGGCAGCTTCATATATTCATGTGTTGGGACCAAGTACTTCCAGACCTGATGCTCTGCCCCAACTGGCTGGTTTCTCCTCTGTGCCTTGTTGCCTCTTGGCTTTTTAAATAACATTTACAAATCAGGCTGATTAAGCATGTTTGGGTTGGAAGCAATTTCCCGCCAGTCCAGATTGCCCAGGGATCCTGGAGGGTTCTCCCCCACCCCCATCTTCTGGGTATGGTATAGGGGGTCATTGGGTGGGGAGGTAGTAGTGAATTTCCTGCTTTGTGCAGGGGGTTGGACTAAATGACCCTGGTAGTCCCTTCCAACTCTGATTCTATGATTCTATGTATTGTTACATTGAACTCATGAAGCTGCCTCATACTGAATCAGACCCTTGGTCCATCAAAGTCAGTATGGTCTACTCAGACTGGTGGAGGATCTCCAGGGTCTCAGGTAGAGGTCTTTCACATCACCTACTGCCTGGTCCTTCTAACTGGAGATGCTTGGGACTGATAATGAGAGGGAGGGCATCTTGGCCATCTTCTGGTCACAGGGTGTGTGGGGGGGGAGGTCGTTGTGAATTTCCTGCATTGTGCAGGGGGTTGGACTAGATGACCCTGGTGATCCCTTCCAACTCTATGATTCTATGAACCTGGGACCTTCTGCATGCCAAGCAGATTCTCTACCACTGAGCCCCTCCCATGTCACCAAGAAAAGTATGGAGGCCATTCACTAGCTATGCAGACTAGTGAATGCTGGTAACAGGTAGGCCTTCCCAGATTTTGCTCATCTATAGTCAGATAATTTTTAAAAATCCTTTCCCATGATTCTTTGAAAGGAGGAGTGGAATGCAATCCAGGGCTCAGAGGAAGAGCATCTACTTGCATGCAGGACGTCCCAGGTTCAGTCCTGGACACCTTGAGTGGACAGGATCAATTAGCCTGAAAAGGAGAAGACTGAGAGGGGATATAATAACCATCTTCAAGTACTTGAAGGGCTGTGAAAGACCAATGCCTGATACCCTGGAGAGCTGCTGCCACTCACAGAAAATGCAAACTTTGGTAGACCATAGCATCCAAACTAGGAAGCTTGGGGGGGTGACCTTGGGCAGGTCACCTCTCAGCCAAGCCTATCTCACAGGGTCGTTGTGGGGATAAAATGAAGGTGAGGAGAACTACGTGAGCTGCTATGGCCCCCATTGGGGGAAAGGAAGGACAGTGTAGTGGTTAAGAGTAGTGGTTAGGAGCGGTGGACTCTAATCTGGAGAACTGGGTTTGATTCTCCACTCCTACACATGAAGCCAGCTGGGTCACCTTGGGCTAGTCACATTCTCTCCACCCCACCCACCTCACAGGATGTCTGTTGTGGGAGAGGAAGGGAAGGTGATTGTACGTAAGCAGGTTTGATTCTTTCTTAAGTGGTAGAGAAAGTCAGCATATAAAAACCAACTCTTCTTCTTCTTCTATAAATGAAGGAAATAAATAAATGAGGTGGGCATTCCCGTCCAGGGCATGCCAGGGCAGTGTGGGGTTTCTGCCCAGTGAATGCCCTCCCACCTGACAGGGGGAGCTTGACCATCTCACAAGGCGACTAAGGAATCCTCCCTTACCTGGGAAGAAGGAGGAGAGAGGCTTACTTCTGAGGAGGCCTGTGGTCCAGGTGGCTGGCCAGATTCAAAACACAAAGAGATACTCTAAAGTCCCAATAGACAATTTAATACCAGTCAGGGAATTGCCAATAGATGGGGGCACAAGGGGAGGCTCCTTGCCCTGGGGGCTTCTCCATTCTTGCTTCCAACTCTTCTGGAGTCTGGGGGAGAGCTTTCATGCTTCCCTGTTCTTTCCAACCCCAGGCATGCAGCTCCAGGAGGAGAGGGGGTGCTTTTTATTCTAGCCCCCACCCACCCCATCTCCACAAAATGACAGCGGACCAGCCTTTCGAAAAACAAAAAGATGGAAATCCTGGGTTAGCTAGCACTCCCTGAGTGGGGGGTGTGCATGCACAAATCCCCCCCTGCCCATCCCCAATGCTGCAGCCCCTCCAGCTTGCCTGCCTGTCTCCCGGCACCCTTCCCTTGGCCACGACCTTCCTTTTCTCTGGCTTAGCCCCCCCCCTTGCGGTGCAGCTCAGGTTGGGGCAGGGGGCTCTCCCCAGCTCCCCCCTGGCCGCTCCAATCTGTCCGACAGCCCGGTCGCTGCGCTTCGGGAGGGCGATGGGGGGGCTCTCCTGCCTTCCCGAAGACAGATGGCTCGCCCCCCCCCTCATCCGACCCCCGCCGGTCCGTGCCAGGTTTCAGCCCCCCGCTGTGATTCGGGCAGGCGGGAGCGCGGCGGGAGCGTCTCCCTGGGGGGGGGGGGGCTTCGCCACCGGACCGTCCACTGTCGCTGGAGGTTCAGTCCGTTCCCGGGGACCGAAGCCGCACCCCCCCCCCTTTGGGCTGGTCAGCCTGGACCAAGCAGGCGGCCGTCGGTCCCTCCCGGAGCTTCTGGGGGTGGGGGGAGAATTGCCCCCCTGGGCTCGGGAGCTGTCCAAAAGCCGAGCCAGCCGCCCTCCGGCAGGCGCCAAAGTCACGTCGGGGAGGGCAGCCGGAGAGGGCGAAGGGTCTCCAGCCCTCCCCTCGGCCAAGAGGAAGAGCGGGGGGCTGCGGGGGGGGCAGCGACACCCCCTTCCCGAGATCTGAGAGACGCGGCGCGCAATCCGGACTGTGGATCTCTTCCGTGCCTCGGGAGCCTAAAGGATAGCATTGGCACCGCAGCACGGGGGTCTCCCGGGTTGACCCGACCCCCGCTTCTGACCCGCCTCTCCGCTACCGGCGAGGAAGCAGGGAGAAGCCTGAGCCAGCCGGGGCGGCGCGGGGGCTCCGTCGGTCGGCGGGTCCATCCCACGAGCGCCTCCCGCGCCCCCTCCCCTCGCGCGCCGCCTGTCAAGCCGGCCTCTCTTTTGGCACCCCAAGGCGTCGGGGGGTGGGGGGGCCGCGGCCCTGCCATTGGCTGATGGGCGGGGGCGGATCTGCATCCCCGCCCCTCTTAAAGCTCCTCCGGAGGAGCGGGTCCGGCTTCGCGACTGCACCGAGCCGAGCGGCGGAGGGTCCCGCCGCGCGCCCAGGGCCAGCCCCTCCGCCCGCCCGCCCGCCCGCCCGCCCGGGCAGCGCTCGCCGGCCCCTGGCCTCCGCCCCGGAGCGCGTCCGGGCAGGGGAGCGGGAGAGAGCGGCGTCGGCGGCGTCGGGGCGATGGCCCCTCGGCGGGGCGGGCTGCGCCTGCCGTGGGCGGCCTGGCTGCTGCTGGGCGCCGCGGCGGGCACGACCCTGCGCTACGCCACCGACGAGGAGGAGCCGCCGGGCACGGTGATCGGCACGCTGGCCGACGACCTGCCCCCGACGGCGGCGGCGGGCGAGGCGCGGCGCTTCCGGCTGCTGGAGCAGGCGTCGGGCAACGGCTCGCGGGTGTCGGTGCGGGCGCGGGACGGGCAGCTGAGCGTGGGCGCGGCGCGGCTGGACCGGGAGGCGCTGTGCGCGCCGTCGGAGGAGGCGTGCGTGCTGGCCTTCGACGTGGTGAGCCTGGGCGGCGGCGGCGGCGGCGGGGCGGCGGCGCTGGTGCGCGTGGAGCTGGAGGTGCGCGACGTGAACGACCACGCGCCCGCCTTCCCGTCGGCGCTGCTGGCGCTGGAGGTGTCGGAGGCGGCGGCGCCGGGCACGCGCCTGCCGCTGCCGCTGCCCCACGACCCGGACGCCGGCGCGCACGGCGTGCAGAGCTTCGCCCTCTCGCCCAACGCGCACTTCGGCCTGGAGGCGCAGCGGCGCGCCGACGGGCGCAAGGGCGCCGAGCTGGTGCTGCTGGCCGCGCTGGACCGCGAGGCGCAGGCCGCCTTCCGCCTCCAGCTGGTGGCCAAGGACGGCGGCAGCCCGGCGCGCTCGGGCACGGCCGCCCTGCGCGTGCGCGTGCTGGACGCCAACGACCACGCGCCCGCCTTCCCCGGCGGCGCGCTGCGCACCGTCGAGCTGCCCGAGGACGCGCCGCCCGGCTGGCCGCTGCTCACCCTCGACGCCGCCGACCCCGACGAGGGCGCCAACGGGCAGCTGCTCTACTCGTGGGGCGGGCAGGTGCCGGCCGAGGCGCGCGCCCGCTTCGCCCTGGACGCGCGCAGCGGCCGCCTCAGCCTGCGCGCCCCCCTCGACTACGAGGCGCAGCGCGCCTGGGAGCTGGACGTGACGGCCCGCGACGGCGGCGCCAGCCCGCTGGCCGCCAGCTGCAAGGTGCTCGTCCGCCTGCTCGACGTGAACGACAACGCGCCCGCCCTGGCCGTCAGCGCCCTGGCCGCCCCGCAGGGCCCCGACGGGCCGGCCGCCGTCAGCGAGGCCGCGCCGCCCGGCAGCCTGGTGGCCCTGGTGCGCGCCTCCGACGCCGACGCCGGCGCCAACGGGCAGGTGCGCGTGGCCCTGCTGCCCCCCGACGGCGCCGCGCCGCCCCCCTTCGCCCTGCAGCGCGCCTACGGGGCCAGCTACGCCCTGCTCACCGCCGGGCCCCTGGACCGCGAGCGCGTCCCCGAGTACAACCTCACCCTGCTGGCCGAGGACCTGGGCGCGCCCCCCGCCCGCACCCGACGCCCCCTCACCGTCCGCCTCCTCGACGAGAACGACAACGCCCCCCGCTTCGCCCGCCCCCGCGCCCAGGTGGCCCTGCCCGAGAACAACCCCCCCGGCGCCTACCTGGCCGCCCTCAGCGCCCACGACCCGGACCTGGGCGCCAACGCGCGCCTCACCTACCGCCTGCTCGACGGGCGCCTCCTCGACGCCCCCCTGGCCACCTACGTCTCCGTGGACCCCGCCACCGGGGCCGTCTACGCCGCCCGCGCCTTCGACTACGAGAGCCTGCGGCAGCTGGAGCTCACCGTCCAGGCCACCGACGGCGGCTCCCCGCCCCTCTCCGCCACCGCCGTGCTCACCGTGCGCCTGGTGGACCAGAACGACAACGCCCCCGCCATCACCCAGCCGCCGCTCGCCAACGGCTCCCTGGAGGTGGGGGTGTCCAGCAAGGCCCCCCGCGACTCCCTGGTGGTGCAGCTCAAAGCCAAGGACGCCGACGAGGGGGTCAACGCCCAGCTGAGCTTCGCCCTCCTGGACGACCCCCGCCTGCCGCAGCCACGGACCCTGGACCTCTTCGCCGTCGACCAGAAAACGGGCGAGGTCTTCCTGGCCGGCCGCCTCTCCGAGGAGCAGCTGGGCCACGTCTACCGGGCGCTGGTGGTGGTGACCGACGGCGGGCAGCCGCCCCTGGCCGCCACCGCCACCGTCAGCTTCGTGGTGACGGCCGAGGCGCCCCCCTCCGGCCAGCGGGACGCGGCCTCCCGGGCCGGCCCCTGGGCAGGGGGCAAGGCGGTGCAGTGGGACGTCCCCCTGATCGTCATCGTCGTCCTGGCCGGCAGCTGCACCCTGCTGCTGGCGGCCATTGTCACCATCGCCACCACCTGCAACCGGCGAAGGAAGGAGAAGGAGGGGGCCCTGCAGGAGCCCCTGGACAGCTTCCCCCTGCAGAAGGGCCCGCCCGAAGGCCAGGGGGGCCTGCCCCCCGCCAGCCCCCCGGCCAGCGCCTTCCAGGTGCACTCCTCCTTCCCCAGCAAGGCTTCCTTTGAGAGCCCCCAGCGCTCCCCAGCCAGCGAAGACACCCCGGCCTCCGAGAACAGCCGAGAGAGCGCCACCAGCCTCTACTACAGCCAGAGCAGGCTCCGGGAGCCCAACACAGAGGTACCGTTTCCCCCCTGGGGCCTGCGTGGCATTGTGGTTAGGAGTGGTGGACTCTAGTCTGGAGAACCGGGTTCCATTCCCCCCTCCTCCACATGAAGCCAGCTGGCTGACCTTAGGCTAGTCACAGTTCCTTCTGAACTCTCTCAGCCCCATCTGCCTCTAAGGGACTTGTTATGGGGGGGAGGTGATTGTAAGCTACTTCAGGACTCCTTTCAGTAGAGAAAAGCAGGGTAGAAAAAACAACTTTTCTTCTTTATTTTAGGAGTGATGGACTCTAATCTGGAGAACCGGGTTTGATTCCCCACTCCACCTGCTGGGTGACCTTGGGCTAGTCACAGTTCTCTCCAAACTCAGCCCTACCTACCCCACAAGGTGCCTATTGGGTAGAGAGGAAGGGAAGGCAATTGTAAGCTGGTTTCATTCTCCTTAAAAGGTAGAGAAAGTCGGCATATAAAAACCAACTCTTTTTCTTCTCCCTGCGTCTCCAGAGACCCGGGAAGAGGGCAACCGTGCCTTTTCCTTTATCGAGGGGTATTTTTATTACAAAGGCCCTGTTAAAAATTATGCTGCCATGCTTGGCTTTAAAGTTTGTTGTGGTTAGGGTGGCCCAGTCCAGTGAAACCAAACTACTTGGCAGGTTGGAAATCTTTGCTTCCGCTCCATCGATCAATTTTATTACGATTCCAGATCAGCCAGCCAGAAAAAGTAGTCACCGGCACGTAAAAGAAAATTTATACACACGATAAAGAAGTCATAGCCTCGTTAATTTAAATCTCAATCAATCAATTTTACTACGAGGAGCTTTGCTTTGAAGGGCTGGTATTTGGGGGATGAACCTGCTTTTTAAAATCGCAGCCTTTCGGCTGAACTGGACACCGCTTTAATTAACATTGCTTCTTTCTTTCTTTCTCTCTCCCCCCCCCCACATCCTGAACCCTGGGAATCCACACCCTGCCCCCCTCTTTCTGCCTTCAGTCCTATGCCTCTACTCCCAGTTACAGTAAAGAGCCAGGAGCCCCCCCAGCCCCCATCTGGAAGGGTCATTCTTTCAACACCATCTCGGGCCGAGAGGCAGAGTTCAGTGGAAAGGACAGTGGGAAAGGGGACAGCGACTTCAATGACAGCGACTCAGATATCAGCGGAGACGCCCTAAAGAAGGACCTCATCTCTCACATGCAGAATGGTAAGGCCGTGGCTCAGTGGTAGAG
Source organism: Euleptes europaea (assembly GCF_029931775.1). NCBI lineage: Eukaryota > Metazoa > Chordata > Lepidosauria > Squamata > Sphaerodactylidae > Euleptes > Euleptes europaea. Next base: position 2,120,325 of record NC_079327.1, on the reverse strand, counting down.
CATCTGCTTGGCATGCAGAAGGTCCCAGGTCCAATCCCCAGCATCTCCAGTTAAAGGGACTAGGCAAGTAGGTGATGTGAAAGACCTCAGCCTGAGACCTTGGAGAGCTGCTCCTGGTTGGAGTAGACAATACTGACTTTGATGGACCAACAGCCTGATTCAGTAGAAGTCAGCTTCATGTGTTATGGGAAAGGGCTGTGGCTCAGTGACAGAGCATCTGCTTGACATGCAAGAGGCCCCAGGTTCAATCCCCCGGCATCTCCAGTTAAAGGAACTAGGCAAGTTGTCCGGTCTGAGTAGACAATACTGACTTGGATGGACCAATGTTTTGTTGGTCTCTCGGGTGCTCCTGGGATTGAACCTGGCTCTTCTCCTGCAGACAAACGATGGCCACCCTCTGAAACTCCACCCTCTTGAGCCACTCCAGTGGATTGGACAGTCTAGGCTTGGGCCAGAGAGTCTGGGTTTCAAAGCTACGAGACAAAATAGGTGACCTTAGGCTAGATGCCACCTTGCAGGGATGTTGTGAGGATACATGGGTGGTGGTGGTGGGGAATATATGTATGCCATCCTAAGCTCCTTAGAGGATGGGTGGAACACAAAAGTGGTTGTTGATATTGATAACACTCCTCATAGAATCATAGAGTTGGAAGGTACCACCAGGGTCCTCTAGTCCAACCCCTTGCACAATGCAGGAAATTCCAGACTACCTCCCCCCACACACACACACACCCAGTGACCCCTACTCCATGCCCAGAAGATGGCCAAGGTGCCCTCCCTCTCATGATCTGCCTTAAAAGCCAGAGTGATGCAACCTGTGGTACAAGGGTAGGTTTATGCTAAAGTGGGCAGATCACCTCTGCAGAGTCCCCTAGAATCATAGACTCATAGAGTTGGAAGGGACCACCAGGGCCATCAAGTCCAACCCCCTGCACAATGCAGGAAATTCACAACTACCTCCCCCTCCACACCCCTAGTGACCAGAAGATGGCCAAGATGCCCTCCCTCTCATCATCTGCCTAAGGTCACAAAATCAGCATTGCTGACAGATGGCCATGTAACCTCTTCTTAAAAACCTCCAGGGAAGGAGAGCTTACCACCTCCTGTACGTCTCTTTGATCCCATTCTCTGCCCCTGCATACCTGTACAATGGGGAGGGGAGGGGCTCAGCGGTAGAGCCTCTGCTTTGCATGCTGAAGGTCCCAGGTTCAATCCCTGGCATCTCCAGTTAAAGGGACCAGGCAAGTAGGTGATGTGAAAGACCTCTGCCTGAGACCCTGGAGAGCCGCTGCCGGTCTGAGTAGACAATACTGACGTTGATGGACCAAGGGTCTGATTCAGTATAAGGCAGCTTCATGTGTTCAATGAAGCCCAACCTCGATCCCTTTGTCTTTGGAAGAAGTCAGAGTACAACGGCATATTCATGTTTGTGTGTTAAGCGTTGTCAAGTCGCTTCCGACTCATCAATCAACATCCTCCTCCAACATCACATTTCAAAGGAATCTACTCTCTTCCTGTCAGCTTTCTTCGTTGCTCAATTTTTGCACTCCTATTTAGTAATGGGGAATACTGCTGCATGAATTAACTTGATCTCGGTCGCTTGCCAGGGATACATCCTTCCACTTAAAAATCTTTTCAAGCTCTTTCGTGCATCTTTATAGTAAACACCTTTTTGGATTTGTGCAGATAGAATTCCAGGCTGCGTGCCCCCTCTTTGTATACAGTATTATTTTAGGATCTTGCAAAATGGAAAAGCAGTGGTTCACGTGGATGTATCTCTGGTGTGGTGGTTAAGAGCGGTGGTTTGGAGCGGTGGACTCTGATCTGGAGAACTAGGTTTGATTCCTCACTCCTCACTCCTCCATTAGCAGAGACTAATCTGGTGAACTGGATTTGTTTCCCCAGTCCTACACACAAAGCCAGCTGGGTGACCTTGGGCGAGTCACACTGTCTCAGCCCCACCTACCTCACAGGGTGTCTGTTGTGGGGAGGGGAAGGGAAGGTGATTGTAAGCCACTTTGATTCTTCCTAAAGTGGTAGAGAAAGTCGGCACATAAAAAACCAACTCTCCTTCTTCTGTCTAAGCTAACACAATACAGGAAGGAAGTAGAGCCCAGCAAAAAGGAACAGCTAGTGGGGCTGACCTGGGTTCCCCAACTGACCCGTGCGTGTTCTTTGGGAGGTCTGCGTAGATCCTGGGAGCATTTAAGTGTGATTGGATGCTTAAGAAGGATTGCTGTGCCGTGGGCATTCGCCAGACTCCCCACCAGATGGCAGTTGAGGGCTGACCGGGCAATGGAGTTTGGCCTGGATTTTCAGGATCTTCGCAAATATCTTCTGTGCAAAATTAGGGGATGGCGTTATGCGGCAGCACAGCTATCCTAAGAGGAGTTTCAGCCTTCTGTCTGTAGGCTTCAAAGGGTGTAGAAGGGTTCTGCTTGGGAGGGGCCGTGGCTCAGTGGTAGAGCACCTGCTTGGCATGCAGAAGGTCCCAGGTTCAATCTCCGGCATCTCCAGATAAAACGACCAGGCAAGTAGGTGATGCGAAAGACCTCTGCCTGAGACCCTGGAGAGCCACTGCCAGTCTGAGTAGACTATACTGACTTTGATGGACCAAGGGGCGTCTGATTCAGTAGAAGGCAGCTCCATGTGTTCATGTGGAAAAGCACTGAAAAGCTCTGAGATGCAAGAAAGAGCGGCCCTGCTCTGGCTGCCCATTCCCATTCCAGATGCAGTTCTGATAAGATTGCCAGGTCCCTCTTCACTACCGGTGGGAGGTTTTTTGGGGTGGAGCTTGAGGAGGGCGGGGTTTGGGGAGGGACTTCAATGCCATAGAGTCCAATGGCCAAAGCGGCCATTTTCTCCAGGTGAACTGATCTCTATCGGCTGGAGATCAGTTGTAATAGCAGGAGATCTCCAGCTACTACCTGGAGGTCAGCAACCCTAAGTTCTGACCAGGAGTAAATGTCACCGGTCTGCTCCAAAGACTGCAAGCTCAATGGCCGTTTAATCCAAATCGGAGGGGGAGAGTGTGACGGATAAGGGGTTCAATCTGCAGCAAGAGCTGACAGAGCAAGAGTGGGCAGAGCCAGAGAGAGCTGATGACACCCTGAGCTCTAAAAGACAGAAAGCATTCGAAGCTTGGGGACCCAGCCTGGATAGAAGGCTGTGAAAGTAGTCGAAGCTTGGGGACCCAGCCTGAGAAGAGGCTGTGATGGTAGCGAGACTGAGCGGAAGCCAGACTGTACTCTGTGAACCTGAGGGGTTCTGTGAAAGCCAAAGCTATTGAAACACACAACCTGTGGTAGTGACAGGAATGAGAATGGGGTTAGAGACAGGGCCCATTCTTAGGTCACAAAGGGGAATTAGTCTCTGGGGTAGAGCTAATCCGGTAGCAGGGAGGTGTGGAGGATGACAGCCACTGAGGGGGGCAATCAGAGAGAGAACTGGAAGAGGGATTTTGGATATTTCCCCAAACTTCTGCAAGTTCTCTGAGGAGGGAAAGGGACTCAGACTTCCTTCGCTCCTGTGAGCTCAGCTGGGGACAGAGTCTGAGAGTCTGAATCTGAGTAAGCATGAAACTAAGAACTGAAGGAACTTGAGTGAAGAAAACATCTAAGCTATCTCTCTGAAGTAATCTTATGTAGATAAATCTCACAGTGGGTCGCCGTGTTAGTCTGTCTGCAGTAGTAGAAAAGGGCCAGAGTCCAGTAGCACCTTAAAGACTTACAAAAATATTTTCTAGTAGGGTGTGAGCTTTCGTGAGCCTGTGGCTCACGGCTACAGACTAACACGGCTACCTGCTGTGAACTAGCAGTAGAAAAGAGCAGGAGTCCAGTAGCACCTTAAAGACTAACAAAATTTCTGGCAGGGTATGAGCTACCTGAAGAAGTGAGCTGTGGCACACGAAAGCTCATACCCTATCAGAAAATATTTTTGTTAGTCTTTAAGGTGCTACTGGACTCTTGCCCTTTTCTACTACTGTAGATAAATGACTTTGAGTTTCCCCTCCAATTTCTGCCTTTCCCTTGAAAACCAATCTCTGTGAGTTCTGTTCAATAAACTTCCCTGTTTTGTCTGTATAAGTTAAAAAGCCTCTTGTGTCCTATTTCTCTCGGAGGTCAATACTGGTGTGGGACTGGAGGAGAAGGAAAATAATCTCCTCCCAAATACACTCAGGCCAACACTTTTCCCTCAGCATATACGGCTGGGCTGAGCGAGTGGGATATTGAAGTGTTTGGAAGGGGGGGTGCGTCATAGAGAGCTTTAAAGTCACGGCTCCCCAACACACCATGGAGTTTGTCCCTTAGCAGTATGAACACTCCCTTCCCCAGACACGCCCCTGTTTTGCCGCTCTCCTTTGTAAACCTGCTCAGCAGAGCCGTAATTCTCCCTCCGTTTTGTCGCTTGCCTCTTTCCAGGGCTGTGGGCGTGCACCGCCGAGTGCAAGATCCTGGGCCATTCGGACCGCTGCTGGAGCCCCTCCTGCGGCCGCTCCAACCCCCACGCCTCGCCTCACCCCAAGGCCCAGCTCTCCACCTTCAGCAAGAGCACCTCTCTGCCCAGGGACTCCCTCCGCCGGGACCACTTCTACCAGGCGCAGCTGCCCAAGACCATGGGGCTGCAGAGCGTCTACGAGAAAGTCCTGCACAGGGACTTTGAGAGGACAATCACCCTGCGGTCCCCTCCTCACCCGGGGCGGCTGCCCGACCTCCAGGAGATCTCCGTGCCCTTGTTCCAGGCTTCTCCGGTGCGCTATTTAGGCCCTGCGTCTGACGCCACTCAGAAAGTTTAAACAGCCGCTCGGGCGTTTATCTCAAGCTGACGCTCGCAAGCATCAGACCGCTGCCGTCGTTTCGGAAGATGGCATCGGGCCCCAGGACTCAGATTTTCCAAAGTCACACATCTGCCTGGGCTGTTCTTTTCTGCATTGCAGGCTGGTTGGTCAGGACAAGACTTCTGGGCATGTGCAAAGTACCTCCTCGGGAGCTCAGTGGCCACAGCCATCTCCTTCGAGTTTCCAAGGGTCTGGGGGAAGTGGTAGCCTGTCACCGCTCTTTATAAAAGTGAAACTCTGTTTCTGCCTCCTCCACTTCCCACTCCAGCATGGCCCCCCTTCACAACGCGCACGGCTCACTGGGCCGTTCCCAAGAGTTCTTAAATTATTGAGCAGGTCCAGTACTGTACAGAGGGATTTTAAAAAATGTGCCTTAATATACATATGCATGCACACATTTATTTGTGTGTGTGTGTATACATGTATGTGATGTGTGTGTGTGCATATAAATGCGTGCATTGGGAAAGATTTCCAATTAAGTTGGTACTGTTTGGTATTTGCAAACAAAACAAAAAAAACCTCTTTGTAGTTAATGTAATTTTTATGAAATGTGCAGTATTTAAATTTTTTTCCCCAGTGTTGCTCTTTCGTTTCACTCATGAGCCACCTTCTTATGTAGGTTTTGTTTTTTAAAAAAATCTGTATATCGTGTAATGTAAAGTTTGTACATAAGGGAAATTTCATTCTATTTTTATATGAGAAAACCTGGGGAACAAAACCAGTCATTCCTACCAAAGCAACAGTCTGGAAAAAGAACTCACACAAAAGGAAAAAGAACTCTTAATTCTTTTGGGATCCCACAAGCAAGAGAGGAGAAAGGCGGACTATAAATAAAGGAACTTTCTTTTTCACAGTTGAATGGCAAGTTTGTTTAATGACAGGTTAGCATATTGGAAGGCCTGCCTGGCCAAGTGCAGCTTGTGTTTTTAGAGTCCATGATCCGTTTCAAACGCAACGTGATTTAATGATTCTGTGTCACTTATATACACCCTAATAAAGGACGTCTTGTGTGTTTGGAGGGGCTCTCGAGACATGTTTGTTTAGAAGGTAAAGCGACAGACGACCGGTTGCAAAACCCAGCAAATACCGAGGTTTGGCAGTGTTTTGATGCAACTGCTCTGCTTCCAAACGCTTCTCCCGGCCATTTGGTACATTGTGCAAGGCAAATCTTAGACCTATTTACGCAGTTGCAGTTAATGCAGGCTGGGTCCACAGTCATAAGAACATCAGAAAGGCCCTGCTGGATCGGACCCAGGCCCCTCAAGTCCAGCAGTCTGTTCACACAGTGGCCAACCACCACGTGCCTCTAGGAAGCCCACAAACAAGACGACTGCAGCAGCATTGTCCTGTTTACATTCCACAATACCTGATATAATAGGCATGCTCCTCTGAGACTGGAGAGAATAGGTATGCATCATGACTAGTATCCATTTTGACTAGTAGCCATGAATACCCCTCTCCTCCATGAACATGTCCACCTTTCAAGGCAGCCATTTTCTCCATGGGAACTGAGAGCCAGCGTGGTGTGGTGGTTAAGAGCGGTGGACTGTAATCTGGAGAACTGGGTTTGATTCCCCACTCCTCCACAGGAAGCCAGCTGGGTGACCTTGGGCAGGTCACAGTTCTGTCAGAACTCTCTCAGCCTCACCTACCTCACAGGCATGTCTGTTGCGTGGAGAGGAAGAGAAGAAGATTGTAAGACGGTCTGAGTCTCCTTTAAAAACGTGGAGAAAATCAGCATATGAAAACCTTCTTCTCTGTCATCTGGGGATCAGTTGTAATTCCAGGTGATCTCCAGGCCCCATCTGGAGGTTGGAAACCCTACAGCAGAAGAGAAACTGAGGCAGGCTTGGTCTTTCTGAATCTGATCAGCACAGGTAGGTGGTCAAAGAATGTCCCCCTCCATCCCTTGGGCCTTCTTCTTTGGTACTCAGCTTGGCAGGGCATTCAAGAATCTCTATGGGAACAGGTTGCATGGGGACGGACAAAACCCACCCGAGCGCCTCGCGTTGCCCCTTGGCCACCAGTTGCTTGTCCGTGGTCCAAATCCCATCTGGAGTTCGGATGAGATCCAGAGTCATGAGAGCCTGCAAGAAAGGGTGTAATATCCACTCTTAGGTAGGGTTGCCAGCTCCAGGTTGGGAAATACCTGGAGATTTTGGGGGTGTAGCCCAAGGAGGATGGGATTTAGGGAGGGGAGGGACTTCAGTGGTGTATAACGCCATAGAGCCCAACTTCTAAAGTGGCCGTTTTCTCTGGGTGAGCTGATCTCTGCCGCCTGGAGATCAGTTGTAATAGCATGAGATCTCCAGCCACCACCTGGAGGTTGGCAACCCTAGCCATAAGGGAAATGAAATTGGCTCTTCCTGCTGTTGGTTACCAGGAAAAAGAAGGAAACGGCACTGGGAGAGGGAGGGGGCTGAGACGCCTTATTGCCCTAGGAGCCAAACTAGGAACAGAGCAGATGGCCACATAGAAGAAAGAGAGCGAAGATCCGCGCTGGCCATGGGGAAACTTTTATTTGCACGCTGCCTGCCAGGAGCAACTTAATTTTTAGACAGCATTCAGCCCTGGGAAGCCATGCTTTGGCTTGCAGGAGTCAGAGTGGTGGTCACTTTGTTTTCCCCCCTGTGTGTAGGGCAAACATTGCAGCCAGGGCCCCTGGCATGGGGAAGCCAAAAGGGAATCATGGGGCATCTCAAAGACTTATCAGTTTACGGAGGGAGGTCGTTTTGTGGGCTGCATGGATAGGGTTGCCAGATACCTCTTCGCTACCGGCAGGAGGTTTTTAGGGCAGAGCCTGAGGAGCGTGGGGTTTGAGGAGGGGAGGGACTTTAATGCCATAGAGTCTAATTGCCAAAGCGGCCATTTTCTCCAGGGGAACTGATCTCTATCAGATGGAGATCAGTTGTAATAGCAGGAGATCTTTAGCTACTACCTGGAGGTTACCAACAAAAACAAACATCTCTGTTACCAATAGGTTAGGAAATTAGTACAAGAATATGCTGAGATATCTGCAAAAACAGTTTGTATTGGAAAACCAAACAAACAATAACAGCAGGGTGCTCTATACAGAAGTGACAATTCACATCAGTGAAGTGCTATGTACATAAATTGCCATAAGCATATACAGCAATCTAGGCATATATTTTTCGTATCCTAAATGCAGGTAGATGTTCAACGGATGTTCATATTACTGAAGAACAAGATGGAATGCTGGGATACGATCGTTTCGGAGTCTTCTTCAGTCCCACATATTTCACCATAAGTGAAATAAAGATCTGTAATACAGTAGTCTTAAGAATTTTAAAGCAGACCAGGTGCACAGCTTCTTACAAAGACTGTAACAGGTTCCTCAAGGGATACAAAGTGTAGCAGCTGCCTTCCTCCCTTGAGGAACCTGTTACAGTCTTTGTAAGAAGCTGTGCACCTGGTCTGCTTTTAAATTCTTAAGACTACTGTATTACAGATCTTTATGAAAATTGAATATAGCAAGGCCATGTATCCATATGAGGAACTTCTTAATCTTCATTGAAGTGAACACATACACTTATGGTGAAATATGTGGGACTGAAGAAGACTCCGAAACGATCGTATCCCAGCATTCCATCTTGTTCTTCAGTAATATGAACATCCGTTGAACATCTACCTGCATTTAGGATACGAAAAATATATGCCTAGATTGCTGTAGATGCTTATGGCAATTTATGTACATAGCACATGAAGTGATTTGTCACTTCTGTATAGAGCACTTTGCTGTTATTGTTTGTTTGGTTTTCCAATACAAACTGTTTTTGCAGATATCTCAGCATATTCTTGCACTAACTACCTGGAGGTTGGCAACCCTAGCTTGGGCATGTGTGTGTGTAAGGAACATCCTTCTTTCTCTATTTCTAACACACACACACACCAGATACCTCTCTTCTTTCATCCTTTGCTTACTCTTTATCACCTCCACATGACCCTTTGATATCGGAGGTTACTTTTTTATGTTATTTACTTAGCTGCAAAGCTGATTATCTACATAACGACTTTAATCAATTATCTGCGGCGAGGAACTTCTTCGCAATTTAATTAGCAGAAGTTCTTCCCTGACCTAGCAATATCTCAGCTGTATCGTACCAAGGGCTTCGGCTTTGAAACAGCAACATTGTTCATTAAAAATAACTAATAGCTGCAGGGTTTCGAGATGTAAATGTTCATTTTCTTAATGAGAAAAAGGGGGAGGCGGCAGACTGTACCTGTCTCTATTCATTATACTGTGTCCATGTTGGCTGTCTCCCGGATGCTAAGCCCGAGTTTAATTAACATGCTTATTTTACAATGATATTTCCCCATTATAATAAATTGAATGTTTAAACAGCTAGCGCAAACATTTTGATGCAAGGCACACACCAAAAAAATAATAATACTTGCACAGGGCTGGTTTAAGCATTTAATTTATTATAATCCTTTCCCTCACAAATGCCCTGGGTGCACAGAAAAAGGCTATTAGCAGCAGTTCCTCTAGTAATGTTTAATCCCCGAAAAGCAAAATGGGAGGCGTGAATGAAGCCGGACTGGAAGCGGCGATAATAAACAGGAGCGTCAAGGAATCTTCCTCTTTCTCTCTCTTTTTGTTAACCGCTCGTTCAGAGAGACCCTGAAACAGATGCATATTCTGCGGCTAAGCCGAATCCTGACCGGCTGGGCTGCCATTAAAAGATAACACGCATATTAATCAAAAAGGTTACGTTAGGCCGGAGAAGGCATGCATCCTATGGCTAGGGTTGTCAGTCTCCCAGTGGGACCTAGAAATCTCCTGGAATTGCAAATGATCTCCAGGTAGGGTTTCCAGGTCCCTCTTCGCCATCAATGGGAGGTTTTTGGGGCTGAGCCTGAGGAGGGCGTAGAGTCCAATTGCCAAAGCGGCCATTTTCTCCAAGTGAACTCATCTGTCAGCTGGAGATCAGTTGTAATAGTAGGAGATCTCCAGCTAGTACCTGGAGGTTCTAGAATAACAGAAAAACCTATGCTGAAATAACGTAGTTGCAACAACAACAGCACGCAGGCTCGTACACAAAGAGATTGTACTGCTACAGGAAATTTTCACAAGTAATTATAATCTCATCAGCAAGAATACAACAAAGTAAAATAAAGGTTTTACAGCCAAAACTTAATAAGTCCCCACCGGGAGTAATCGAACAGTCCAAGATACAAGAAAGCCGTAGTGAAGAAACCGTAGTGAGGAAGTCCGAGCTCCTTTCGGTTTCCAAAAAGCAAACGTAAATCAGGTTGCGTCACCCAAACATGCAAGGAACAAAAATTCAAGTGGAGATTATAGCAGTCCAAACGTTGACAAAAGCCAGATAATAGCAGTCCAAACGTTGACAAAAGCAAGACGATACCTCTAGATTGGTAATGTATGCGAAACGATTACCAATAATTAAAAACAACACATGTTTTTGCCTCCATACTATCAGCAGTGGATATGTTATTAAATACCACTACTTTATAATCATTGTGTCTAGCTTTGTGAAGTGCTGTTTCTAGTTTGCTGAGTATCCTACAGCACGCTAACCTTTGTTTACCAAACCTCCAGACAGTGGCTGGAGATCTCCTGCTATTACAACTGATCTCCAGCTGATAGAGATCAATTCCCCTGGAGAAAATGGCCGCTTTGGCCATTGGACTCTAGGGCATTGGAGTCCCTCCCCTCCCCAAACCCCGCCCTTTCCAGTCTCCACCCCAAAAATCTCCAGGTATTTCCCAACCTGGAGCTGGCAACCCTACCTATGACTGTTAATACATCTGCCCGGTTTATGGGTCACTCTTGGAGCTGTAGCAAAAGAGTTCTTGGCCTGGTTTCCGAAGCACCCAAACAGACCTGCTCCTACAAGCAAATGGATAAAATTGTTTTGTGAACCAATCAGAAAAGAACGACAGCCCTATTGGAAGGGGGTCCGGGGACCGAGAGGATGGAGCCCTCATCCCAAGAGGACACGTTCTCCCCTCAAAGTGTTTAAAGAAAGTCGCCCAGCAGATGGCAGTGAAGCGCTTGCAGTTTGTGACCCTGTCTAACCTTGGCCAAAGTCTTCAAGGGCAAACAGAGAAGGTGCCCCTTTTCCCTCCCTGGGGTGTGTCCGTGCGTGTGAACGCACACAGAGACTTCAGTGTCAATGCCAAAACCTGACAGTCATTCTGCAGTTAGAGCCAAAAGCTGTAGTTTATCTTGCAAGCAAAATGTTCTTTTAAAAATCCATGAAGATTTGAAATATGCTGTTCCTTTAACTAGCGCGATTTCTGTTTGTTCTTTTGTGTTGATGAAGCCGAGTCGATATATTAGCGCTATTAGCTGATGGCTTTCTCCCTAACAATAAGAGCTCCAGGCAGCTGAAGCAGAAAGCGGAGACCATCTGGCTAGGAAAGTGAGGTCGGCCACAACACAGGTGGACGTCTTTCTCTTTTTTAATGGCTTTAGGCTCTGGTGTGTCATTCAGGAACCCATTTTCCAAATGCTGGGAGAAAGGAACAAATGAAACGTGGACCATCCAAACCAAGAAGGAAATTTCCTCTGGGCCAGATTGGCCAGGTGTCCTGGAGGTTTTTTTGCCTTCCTCTGGGCACAGACCAGAAGTCACTGCGGGGGAGGGGGGGGAGAGGTAGGTGTTAATTTCCTGCATTGTTCAGGGGGTTGGACCAGATGATCTTGGAGGTCCCTTCCAACTAGGGTTGCCAACCTCCAGGTGAGGGCTGGAGATGTCCTGCTATTACAACTGATCTCCAGCTGATAGAGATCAGTTCCCCTGGAGAAGATGGCTGCATTGGCAATTGGACTCTATGGCATTGGAGTCCCTCCCCTCTCCAAATCCCGCCCTCCTCAGGCTCCGCCCAGAAATCTCCTGCCTGTGGCAAAGAGGGACCTGGCAACTCTACTTCCAACTCAGTTGTCATGGTCTCTGACATAATTATGGTATTTTGTGTACATGTGCAGAATTAATTCCATGTAGAACTTGAACACAACATATAAAACTGAACCACAAACTGTAGAGGTTTGTGTAATGAAAAGCCTGGCAACAGCTTGCAAAATGCAAATGTCCTTAGAACAGGGTGACTGAATTCTCTCAAGGTCTGAATTCTTTCAAGAGCTAGCTATCTTGCCCTGGTCTTGTCCTTGAAGGGAGAAGAACAAAGTTATTCTTCACTATCTGCCAGAAAGGTGTATCTAAAATTACCCTTTCTGATTCAGCTGCTCATATCTCAAGAGCAGAAAAGTCCTGCTGTCCTTGAGAAGGTCTACTAAAAAACCTCAAGGCTAAAAGTGCAGTAAGATTCTTGCTTTCTAAAATCTTGCTGAGGTCTATGTTTCCTACTGACCAGATGGTTAAATGTTACAATGTAAGCAATAATTGTGTTTTATGATTTATATAGTTATATATTGTATTCTAGATTTCTAAATAGTCTCATTTAATGCGTATTGTACTGACGATGAGAATGGTATGAAAATTGAGTATATGGTGTGATCATGGAGCTCAGAAATGATTGAAAGGAAAGGAAGCCCATATTTGGTCATGGGGAGAATATAATAACCTGAACAGCTGCAACTAAAACATTATTGCACTGCTCATGTTATCTGAAAGTGGGGAGAAAGGTATCTCTCCTGATGGTAACATTAACACCCTTAATGAGTCTGAAGCAGTATAAATACAGCCACAGTAAGCCTAGAGAATCAGAACCTGCCAAAGGCTCTCAAGAAAAGGCTGACTGGTATATATGGCTTAAATATATTACTCTAGACTTTATGAATTAGATACTTTGAACTGAATCAGAATAATTTGACTGTTATATTTTAGAAGTTGGATTTTGAAACTTAATAGTATGTAAGACTTGCTTGCTTTTACTTCAGACATTATAAATACATACATTGTACTTTGACAAGAGTTTTTATAGAAGTGTTAAAGACTTGATAATCTGCATTTACACATATTTTACTAGAAGTATATCAATAAAAAGACTTGCTTTTTAAAAGTAGGTAAAGTTGTTGAGTCCTGCTTACTTGATGACTGGCTGAATAAGATAACTTCACTTCTCAGTAAGTGATACATTCTAAGAGCCTGTCATCTGAACAGCACAACCCGCTTCACTGTTTTTCTATGTTTCTAAGAATGTTCTCTGTATGTGTGTTATTTCATTATCAACTTATCTCACACTAGGGTTCTCAGGTCTGGGTTGGGAAATACCTGGAGATTTTGGGGGTGGAGTCTGAGGAGGGTGGGGTTTGGGGAGGGGAGGGACTTCAATGGAGTATAATGCTACAGAGTCCACCTTCCAAAGCAGCCACCTTCTGCAGGTGAACAGATCTCTGTCTCCTGGAGATCAGTTATAATCCAAGGAGATCTCTAGCTACCTCCTGAAGGCTGGGCAACCCTGTCTCACACTGACCTCTTTCTTTAGGGACCTCAGAAATTATATTTCATTTATTACATTTTTGTCTTACTCTTTCCCCAAAGAGCTCAGCGCAGCATACGTGGTCATCCCTTTTTCCTTTTAAGCCTCACAAAACCCTATGAGGTAGGTTAGACCAGGCAGGGATTTGAATCCAGGTCTCTTCCCCACACCACTCCAGCATTCTGACTACTACACCCTGCTGATTCTCAACCGAATATACCCTCTAGAATGTAAAGGGTTCATCCACTGAGTTTTTACAAAATGTAATTTAATAGATGAATTGATTTAACAACAAATAGATGGCTGAGGAGAGCAGCACAAGCAGAAGTACCTCGTGATGCCCAAGAGACCCAAGATGCCACGTTTTGTTTCCTTTTTTGTACCCATTCCCCCTTTCTGACCACCCCTTCCGCCCTGCCCCCTTCACTAAAACTATGAGCAGCAAGCCAAAACATCCCTTGTCCCAATTTTTACACCAACAGCCGTGAATTCATGAGGCAACTTCATGAGGCAATTCTTCCTCAGCCTCACCTATCTTAAATCACTTTTTTTACTACTGAGTTCACTGAGGTGGGGCACAACACTTAAAACACAACTAAATTGCAGGCTGGAGCGGGAGCTTGGAGCATCTCTTCACCAGCTGAATCAGATTGGTCCTAATGTGCTACTGGACTTGAAACCAGTTGTATTTCCTTGTAAGCCATCTTGAGTTCCCAGTGGAGGAGGAGGAGGAGGAGGAGAAGAGTTGGTTTTTATACCCCAATTTTCTCTACCTTTTAAAGAGAATCAAACCGGCTTACAATCATCTTCCCTTCCCCACAACAGGCACCTTGTGAGGTAGGTGGGGCTGAGAGAGCTCAGAGAGAACTGTGACTGGCCCAAGGTCATCCAGCAGGCTTCATGTGGAGAAGTGGGGAAATCAACCCAGTTCACCAGGTTAGAGTCTGCAGCTTATGTGGAGGAGATCAAATCCGGTTCTCCAGATTAGAGTCCACCACTCTTCACTACTACACCATGCTGGCTGGATCAAAATACCTAAATAAGGAAAATAAGTATTACTACATGGCCAATAAGCTCACGGCTCTCCCCCCAAACCTACTGCATCAGCAAACAAAAGCGTGCTGTGAGGCAAATCAGCCGGTCCCAAAACTATCTGCACAGTTTGACAAGCCCTGACCTGGATGGCCTAGGCTAGCCCAGTTTCGTCAGATCTCAGACGCTAAGCAGGGTTAGCTCAGGTTAGTACTTGGATGGGAGACCAACAAGGAAGTCCATAGTTGCTATGCAGAGGCAAGCAATGGCAAACCACCTCTGTTAGTCTCTTGCCTTGAAAACCCCATGAGGGATTGCCATACGTCCTCTGTGACTTAACGAAACTTTCTGCTACTACAGAGTTTCACAATAACTCTGTACAGGATATATGGATGCATCTATAGTACTCTTAGTACAATTATTGTTTGGCTTATAATAAATATCCATTTTATTTGTCTTGGCGTTAAGTCCAATAAAATTTTAAAGCAAGGAAGTAATGGTGGTGTAGCTTAGCACTGAGCTATGGTTTGACCTGGCTCAGTTTCCACTCCATTTCTGCAATGAACTTAGGGCCTCAGGTAATATGATCTTCTAGCTGCCTCCCCCATAGTGATGCTTACTTACCTTGCAGGTAAGGATTACAACGTATCTGAAGCATTTTGCATGCTTCATTGGGTTGGGTTGGGGCTCAGTGGCAGAGCGTCTCCTTGACATGCAGAAGGTCTTAGGTTCAGTCCTCAGCCTCTCTGGTTAAAAGGACAAGGCTGGAGGTGATGTGAAAGATCTCTACCTGAGAGCCTCTGTCAGTCAGAGTAGACTGGACTGAACTTGACCAATGGTCTGACTCAGTTGAAGGCAGCGTGATGAGATAAGAACATAAGAAAGGCCCTGCTGGATCAGACCCAGGCCCATCAAGTCCAGCAGTCTGATCACACACTGGCCAACCAGGTGCCTCTAGGAAGCCCCCAAACAAGATGACTGCAGCAGCACCATCCTGCCTGTGTTCCACAGCACCCAAAACAATAGGCGTGCTCCTCTGATACTAGAGAGAACAGGTATGCAGCATGACTAGTATCCAAACTAATAGCCATGAATACCTCTCTCCTCCATGAATATGTCCACTCCCCTCTTAAAGCCCTCCAAGTTGGCAGCCATCACCACATCCTGGGGCAGGGAGTTCCACAATTTAACTATGCATTGTGTGAAAAAATACTTCCTTTTATCTGTTTTGAATCTCTCACCCTCCAGCTTCAGCAGATGACCCCGTTTTCTAGTATTACAGTATGGGCAGGACCGGATTTAGGTTTGATGAGGCCCTAAGCTATTGAAGGTAATGGGTCCCTTTATATGTCCAGCTGTCCTTTGTCAACGACAAATTGTCGCTGTTTTTTGTGTTGAATATATGCTATATGGTAATTTATGGACCTAATAGGTATCTAAAGCCATTTGCACATAACAACATATGTATTTAATCAAAGTAATTGTTGAACTGAAATACAATTAAGAAGTATATTAATAGTGACATAATTATTAAGCTCTAACTTAAAATGATTTTTTATTCATAACAAACTTAATAATGCAAACACTATTGCTGTATGTAGGTTTTATTTTATTTGTTTTTTATCGTATATTTTGGAAATGTACATCCAGTTGTTGTTTTTCTTTAAAAAAAATTGGGGGGCCCAAGAGAGTGGGGACTTAAGCTATAGCTTGTTTAGCTTATACATAAATCCTGCACTGATTATGGGACAGGGAGAAAAACTCTCCAAACCATGCATAATTTTATAGACCTCTATCATGTCTCCCCTTAGCCGCCTTCTTTCCAAGCTAAACAGCCCTAAGCGTCTTAACCGCTCCCCATAGAACAGTTTCTCTAGTCCCCTAATCATTTTGGTTGCTCATTTCTGCAACTTCTCAAGCTCTGTAATATCCTTTTTTAGGTGTGGTGACCAGAACTGTACACAGTATTCCAAGTGTGGTCTCACCACAGATTTGTACAAGGGCAGTATGATATCAGCAGTTTTATTCTCTATTCCTCGTCTAATTATGGCCAGCATGGAATTTGCCTTTTTTACTGCAGCCGCACACTGGGTTGACATCTTCATTGAGCTATCCACTACCACCCCAAGATCCCTTTCTTGGTCTGTTGCTGCCAGCACAAATCCCATTAGTGTATATGTAAAGTTGGGATTTTTTTGCTCCAACATGCATCACTTTACACTCACATTGAATCTCATTTCCCATTTTAATGCCCATTCTTCCAGTATGTAGAGATCCTTCTGAAGCTCTTCACAGTCCGATTTTGTTTTAACCACCCTAAATAATTTGGTGTCATCTGCAAACTTGGCTACTTCACTGTTTAACCCCAACTCCAGGTCATTGATGAACAGGTTGAAAAGCACTGGTCCCAACACAGATCCCTGAGGGACCCCGGCCCACTGTGAGAGCTGACCATTGATTCCTACTCTCCGCTTCCTATTTTTCAGCCAGCTCTCAATCCATAAGAGGACTTGTTCAAAATGCTTAGTTCTATTATTATTAGTTCAAAATGCTTAGTTCTATTAAGCAATTTGAGAATCTTTTTTAAGGGGCATAATCCTTATGCCATCATATTCCCTATTACTATGTATGGGTGTGAAAGCTGAATGAAGAAAGCTGGTAGGAAGAAAGTAGATTCCTTTGAAATGTGGTGTTGGAGGAGAGTGTTACGGATACCGTGGACTGCCAAAAAACAAATCAGTGGGTTATAGATCACATCAAGCCTGAACTGACCCTAGAAGCTAAAATGACTAAACTGAGGCTGTCATACTTTGGTGACATCATGAGAAGACAAGAGTCACTGGAAAAGACAATCATGCTAGGAAAAGTGAAAGGCAGCAGGAGAAGAGGCAGACCCAACAAGAGATGGATTGACTCAATCAAGAAAGCCATGGTTCTCCATTTGCAAGACCTGAGCAAGGCTGTTAAAGATAGGACATTTTGGAGGACATTGATTCATAGGGTCGCCATGAGTTGGAAGCAACTTGAAGTCACTTAACACACACACACACAATCTTTGTCTGGTGTAACAGATGGTGTAGTTCTAACCAGAGTTACCCCTTCTAAGTCAATTGAAGTCAATAGGCTTGGAAGAGGGTCATTCTTGCACTGTGATTTATCCTCAGCCTTTTCATCCGGCTCGCTATAAAACGATAGATGAGTTGGCTTCAATGACAGGAAGCGTGGCGGGACGAGACGGGGCCTTCTCGCAAAACCATTAAGACGCCACAGGTTGTTTTGCGATGCATGGAAGCTGCAGAATTTGCCTGCGTAGTGACTCCAGTACATAATTAAAAGATACATAATTAAAATTAATAAGTAAGCCCTCTAGGGAAAGTAATTATGTTGTAAAGAGCTCTATCAAATTCAAAACGCACGTTCCTGATCTGTGTAGTCAAATGACATTGAGCCAGGAATCAGCCAGTGCAGACGGCAAGTTCACATGAAGGAGAGAAAAAGACATTCCCTAGGAATGCCCTGTGGTGTGTTATTGATTAAACCTATCATTGACTGGACTGGGGCCTGTAACGGTCCCTACTCAGTGTAGCTTATTCATTGGAACCAACATGGCAGTATGAGCTTGGTTTGCCAAGGACAACAACGTCTCTAAAGTGACACAGAGTGGAACCTTATGGTACAGAGAAGATTTCTGAGGGCAGCTATGTCAATCTGCAGTAGAACAGCTGGATTCAAGTCCTGGAGCACCGTAGAGACCAATAAGATTTAGGGGGTATAAGCTTTCGAGAGTAGAGTTAGCAGCTCCAGGTTGGGAAATACCTTGATATTTTGGGGGTAGAGCCTAAGGAGGGAGGAGTTTGGGGAGGGGAAGGACTTCAATGGGGTATAATGCCATAGAGTTAGGGTTGCCAGGTCCCTCTTTGACACCAACAGGAGGTTTTTGGGGCGGAGCCTGAGGAGAGCAGGGTTTGGGGAGGGGAGGGACACTGTCCAATTGCCAAAGCGGCCATTTTCTCCAGGTGAACTGGTCTCTATCGGCTGGAGATCAGTTGTAATAGCAGGAGATCTCCAGTCACCACTTGGAGGTTGGCAACCCTACATAGAGTCCACCTTTTGGGGGGATTTTGGAGTGGAGCCTGAGGACGGTGGGGTTGGGGAGGGGCTTCAGTGGGGCATCATGCCATAGAGTCCACCTTCCAAAGCAGCCATTTTCTCCAGGGGAGCTGATCTCTGTCGCCTGGAGATTGGTTGTAATAGCAAGATATCTCCAGCCACCACCTGGGAGTTGGCAACCATAATAGCAGAGTCCACCCTTCAACGCAGCCATTTTCTCCAGAGGAACCAATTTCCATCATCTGGAGGTCAGCTATAATCCCAGGAGATCTCAAGGCACCACCTGGGGGTTGGCAACCCTGCGCCAGCCTTCTGTTGCCTCCTGCTGGGGGTACAGGCCAAGCCGAGCTGAGCATCAGAGAGAAGACTGATATTATTCAGACCATTTTTTAAAAACAACAACAACTAGAGTTAAGGGGGAGGAGGAAGAGAGAACAGTTTGTTTGCCAAGAGTAGGAAAAGGGCACAATTATCTAGGGCACCGGCAGAAAGAGCGGGCAGCCGTGGGTCTTGTTACAGGCCTCGAGTAGAGACATCCATTATTTCCTCTGCCTCTTTCCAGCGGGCATAAAACCTGGGCTTCTCTGCACAGCCTCAGAACGTGGAGGGGAGAAACATGGAAAAAAATATTTCAACTATGTCATGAAGGGACAGAAAGGACGGGGCTTCTTCCCTTTCTCCAACAGACGTGGGGAGGAGACTGAGCTCCAGAAGGACCAGACCGCTTTGATCATCGAGTTGTCAAAAAAGGAATTGTTCGCCCGGGGTCATTTTAATCAAGCCGCATGTCAGCTCACAAAACCTCCAAATTAGCTGCAGCTCGAGGAGATAAAGCTGTTTTCTTATTTGCTGAGGAATGCAAACAGATTGGTGTGGGATCAGGCGCTCAGTCACTATGACAGCCCGGATCCAGCCTTTGTCTGCGTGAACTCAGGGGGAGTGGAAACCACTCTGGGGCCTTCTGCTGAGACATCGCTGTCTTCCGGAGATGATGGCCACATTCATTGGGTTGGGGGGTCTGAAAATAAAGTTTAGATACAGAAGATTAAGCTCTTTGCTTGGAAGGAAGCTCCTTTCTCATTGTTAATAACCTCCGGACCTGCACTGTAGCATGTTGAAAGAGGTGCTGTAAGGAAAAACCAAACAATGGCTGTTTCCGCACCAATTGTTTGCAACGCTTCATGAAACGTTTTCTCTTGTCTGCACTGTTTTGCCTCCGATTGATACTGGAAACGTTTTGCAATCGTTTAATGTTGATGTTTATTGAGAAACATCTCAGGAGAAACAGTGTAGTGTAGCAGCTACGAGTGTGAGACTAGGATCTGGGAGAACCAGGTTCAAATTCCCACTCTGCTTGTGGTAGCTTGCTGGGTGACTTGCATAGGGGGCATTCTCCCCGACAAATCTCCCCCACCAACCCACCCACCCACACACACATACATACATCATTTCCCAAGATTTCTTCCCCTGGTCTGACTCTGAATCTTGAAGTAAGGTTTCCGGGAAAACGAAGTAGTGGGCAGGGTTGCAAGCTGCCCACCTCCAACCCTTTTCACCTGAAAGTGACCACTGACCCTACATTCGTAGAGTGCAATCCTATGCAGAGTCATTTGCGGGTGGGGGGGAGCCCCTGTGCAGAGTGATTTGAGAATTTGACTACAAATACTGTGCATCAAGAGAGCAGCATATCCAACAGAAACAACCTGTGCATAAAAGGCCGAGGAGAAGCATTTCATTTAAACCTGTGTGATGTCAAATCAACTATCAGGGAGACCAAAATGCATGCATAACTGGGGTGTGGGGGGAGCACAGAAGAAACAGGAAGTTCGACACAAGGAAACTGAGAATGCATAAAAGGCCTTAGAGCCACGGTGGTGTAGTGATTAAAAGCGGTAGTTTGGAGCGGTGGACTCTGATCTGGAGAACCAGGTTTGATTCCCCACTCCTCCACATGAATGGTGGAGGCTAATCTGGTGAACTGGGTTGGTTTCCCCACTCCTACACACAAAGCCAGCTGGGTGACCTTGGGCTAGTCACAGTTCTATTAAAGAGCTCTCTCAGCCTCACCTACCTCACAGGGTGTCTGTTGTGGGGAGGGGAGGGGAAGGTGATTGTAAGCCGGTCTGAGTCTCTCTTAAGTGGTAGAGAAAGTCGGCATATAGAAACCAACTCTTCTTCTCCTTCTTACACCAGTCTTTCTTTTTCTTTTTGCCATCAAGTCACAGCTGGCTTATGGCAACCCCTGGTGGTGTTTTCGAGGCAAGAGATGTTCAGAGGTGGTTTGCCATTGTCTGCCTCTGCAAAGAGACCCTGGATTTCCTTGGTGGTCTCCCATCCAAATACTTGCCAGGTTTGACTCTGCTTAGCTTCTGAGATCTGGCAGGATCATGCCAGCCTGGACAATCCAGGTCAGGGTGTAAATCAAGGAGCTCAGACTGGACTGAAGGGTTGCCAGCTCTGGGTTGAAAAATACCTGGAAATTTTGGGTTTAGAGCCTGAGGAGGGTGGTGTTTGGGGAGGGGTTTCAATGGGGTACAATGCCATAGAGTCCACCTTCCAAAGTGGCCATTTTCTCCAGGCGAACTGATCTCTATTGCCTGGAGATCAGTTGTAATCCCAGGAGATCGCCACCCATGCCCTGGAGGTTGGTAACCCTAGTCTCCGAACGGGATTGCTCTGCCATTGCCCTACCAAACCCAGCTTTGGAATTCTGCGAATGGAAGGAACACATGAACACACATGAAGCTGCCTTATACTAGATCAGACCCTCAGTCCATCAAAGTTGGCATTGTCTACTCAGACCAGCAGCGGCTCTCCAGGGTCTCAGGCAGGGGTCTTTCACGTCACTTACTTGTCTAGTCCCTTTAACTGGAGCTGCCGAGGATTGAACCTGGGACCTTCTGCATGCAAAGCAAAGGCTCTACCACTGAGCCACAGCCCCTCCCCCTTAAAATTTACTCCAGCCTTTCCTGCATGCCAAACAGCCAGTAGGCTCCACCCTACGCAACACTGCCAGCCAGGTGCAAGTGAGTTTTAAGAGCTCTTGGGGCGGAAAAGTCTTCATCCTTGAATATATGAGGGGCTGGATTTATAATCTATCAAAGACAGACCCCGGTCATGCCTTTGATTGAAGCCATTAATCTTTTTGAGATCCCCCCTTATCTTGGAAACACGGCAATACATCACTATGAAGATATAAAGGCTTTGAAAAGGTAAACAATAGCAAGATACCGAAGAGGGATGTGATTGAGATATAGGATGAAAAATGGGGAAGAAGAAGAAGAAGAAGAAGAAGAAGAAGAAGAAGAAGAAGAAGAAGAAGAAGAGGAGGAGGAGGAGGAGGAGGAGGAGGAGGAGGAGGAGGAGGAGGAGGAGGAGGAGGAGTTGGTTTTTATATGCCAACTTTCTCTACCACTTAAGGGAGACTCAAACTGGATTACAACCACCTTCCCTTCCCCTCCCCACAAAAGACACCCTGTGAGGTACAGTAGGTGGGGCTGAGAGAGTATGACTGGCCCAAGGTCACCCAGCTGGCTTCATGTGTAGGAGTGGGGAAACAAAAGCAGTTCACCAGATTACCCTCTGCCACTCATGTAGCAGAGTGGGGAATTCCTTTGAAATGTGGTGTTGGAGGAGAGTTTTACATATACCATGGACCCCCAAAAAGACAAATCAGTGGTTTCTAGATCAAATCAAGCCTGAACTGACCCTAGATGCTAAAATGACTAAACTGAGGCTGTCGTACTTTGGTCACAATATGGGAAGACAAGAGTCACCGGAAAAGACAATCATGCTAGGAAAAGTGGAAGGCAGCAGGAAAAGAGGCAGACCCAACAAGAGATGGATGGACTCAATCAAGGAAGCCACAGCCCTCAGCCTGCAAGACCTGAGCAAGGCTGTCAAAGATAGGACGTTTTGGTGGATTTTGATTCATAGGGTCGCCATGAGTCGGAAGCGACTCCAGCAGAAGGAGTCTCAATCTCCTTCTGATTTCTTGTATAAAACAGTAACCCAGAGGACCAGCAGGGCCCTGATCTTATTCCAACGCCATGTCACTTCTGCAATTCCCCAGGTGGGGGTTGCCAGCTCTGGACTGGGAAATACCTGGAGATTTGGGGGATGGAGCCTGAGGAGGGTGGGGTTTGGGGAGGGGAGGGGCTTCAACACCATAGAGTCCAATTGCCAAAGCGGCCATTTTCTCCAGGGGAACTGATCTCTGCTGCCTGGAGATCAGTTGTAATAGTGGGAGAGCTCCAGCCACCACCTGGAGGTTGGCCACCTTATGTGGAAGTCACATTTCCAGGCTTATCCCTGCAGCCGTCTGAGCTGGAACCTTAATAGGTAGTAGTAGTTTACAATCTAAAACAATATTAGAGCCTTAATAGGGAAGGGAGGTAAAAGGGAAACGGTGACCCTCGTAAGAACATAAGAACCTAAGCCAAGCCATGCCGGATCAGACCACGGTCCATCAAGTCCAGCAGTCTGTTCACACAGGGGCCAACCAGGTGCCTCCAGGAAGCCCATAAGCAAGACACCTGCAGCAGCTCCATCCTGCCTGTGTTCCACCGCACCTAATATATTCAGCATGCACCTCTGATTATGGAGAGAATAGGGATGCATCATGACTAGTATCCATTTGGACTAGTAGCTATGGATAACTTTATCCTCCATGAACATGTCCACTCCCCTCTCAAAGCCTTCCAAGTTGGCAGCCATCACCACGTCCTGGGGCAGGGAGTTCCACAACTGAACTATTAGTTGCGTGAAGAAATACTTCCTTTTATCTGTTTTGAATCTCTCACCCTCCAGCTTCAGCAGATGACCTCGCGTTCTGGTGTTATGAGAGAGGGAGAAAATCTTCTCCCTGTCCACTCTCTCCAAACCAGGCATAATTTTATAGACCTCTATCATATCTCCCCTTAGCCGCCTTCTTTCCAAGCTAAACAGCCCCGGAAGCTGGTGTCTGTGCTGAGGGCCACATTTTGCACTGCTGCCTACATTGTTGTAGAGTCAACAGAGCACTCACGCACACACAAAGGCCGAATCAAAGGCCTCCAGTGCCCTCCCACACTTGTCAGAACCCGTCACATTCTGGAAACAGTAAATTGCTGGCTAATGAAGAATTGCAGAAGACTTATCATTAGGGAAGGGCAGCCAAAGTCTGTCTCTCTCTGTGTGTCCAGGGAGCGCCTGGTTTTGATCTAATGAACTGTGATTGCCTTTGTTTCCCTCAACATCTGTGCTTGTTAAGATTTGTGGGGGGGGGGATTTGATTGCCGGTGACAGAAATGGACAGCCGAGCCAGCCGGCCTTTAGACGAAAAAAGAGCAAAGAGGAAACGGCTGCGTTCACAAGACGTTGAGGCCCGCAGTTAGTCTCGTTGGGCGGGGGGGAGTTGATTTTCGATCTAAACTGCTGGCCCTGAAGATAGTAGAAAAGACAAACGCTTGAATGTGTACGGAGAAAACGACCAGTCAGCTAAATAAGAAGAAAAGGTCTTTGCAAACCTCCTGGCTGAGCTGCGGCTGTTGGTTTTTTTTCAACTGCAGTAAACATATTTTTAAATGTGGGAATTACAAGGAGGAAGAGGAAGAGAAGGAGGAGGAAGAGGAAGAAGAAGATGATGATAAGGAGAAGGAGGCTCTCTAGGGCCGTGTTGGCGAACCTATGGCACGCGTGCCACTTCCGGCACGCGTAGCCCTTTCTGCCGGCACGCGCGGTTCCTCCAAGCCGCTGGCCTTTCCGGCTCTTCTCCGCCCCGGATGGGAGAGGCTGTAGCCCAGGGGTGGGGAACCTCCGACATCATTGGCGGTGGCCCCCGGACTCTCCCCCAGAAGCTGCCGCCATTGCCGCCGCTGGAGCGTGCACGGCCAGCCAGGCGAATGGGAGAGCGTGGGACAGAAGCCGAGCGCCCACACTCGGCATGGCCGGCGGCTTCTCCGGGGCCCTCTGGACCTGTGCGGGCGGAGGGGCATGGCTGGTCGGTGGGTGCGAAGGAGGCGCCCTCTGCCCCACCCTGCTCGCCTCTCACAAGCCTGTCGCAGCGCCCCACCGAGTGGCAAATCCAAGTCAAAACCTCCCATGCATAAATGGCCTCTTTCTTTTTCTGTCTCCCTCTGTCCTTTTCTTTCTCTCCCTTGCTCCATTTCTTTCTCCATTTCTTTCTCCCTTTCTTTCTTTCTTTCTTTCTTTCTTTCTTTCTTTCTTTCTCTCTTTCTTTCTTTCTTTCTTTCTTTCTCTCTTTCTCTCTTTCTCTCTCTCTTTCTTTCTCTCCCTCCCTCCCTCCCTCCCTTCCCTTTCCCCCTCCCTTCCCTTCTTTCCTTCCTTCCTTCCTTCTTTCCCTCCAACAGCTTCTCTGGTGCCCTCTGGGTCTGTGCGGGTGGAGGGGTGTGCAGTCCTATTCCACCTTTGAAGTGCCCACAAGCCATCCTCCAAACACCTTTCCATGTGTCTTGATATGTAGAGAGAAAACACTAAGGAACTAGTTGCCGATCTCCAGGTACTAGCTGGAGATCTGCTATTACAGGTGATCCCCAACCAATAGAGATCAGTTCCCCTGGAAAAAATTGCCACTTTGGCAATTGGACTCTATGGCACTGAAGTCCTTCCCCAAACCCCGCCCTCCTCAGGCGCCACCCCAAAAACCTCCCACTCATGGCGAAGAGGAACTTGGCAACCCTAGCCTCTCCCTCTGGGCCCCCTCTGGGGGTGGTATTCAGGTTAAATTGCCGCATTGGCACTCGGCGATAAATAAGTGGGTTTTTGGTTGCAGTTTGGGCACTCGGTCTCTAAAAGGTTCGCCATCACTGCTCTAGGGTCTCAGGCAGAGGTCTTTCACATCACCTACTTGCCTGGTCCCTTTAACTGGAGATGCCAGGGATTGAACCTGGGGCCTTCTGCATGCCAAGCAGATGCTCTACCACTGAGCCACAGCCCACACAGGAACATGGTGAAGGCTGTTTGATGGTGGAATGCGCTGCCTCGGAGGGTGGTGGAGTCCCCCTCTTTGGAGGTCTTCAAGCAGAGCCTGGATGGCCATCTGTCGGGAGCGCTTTGATTGTGGGATCCTGCATGGCAGGGGGTTGGACTGGATGGCGCTTGTGCTCTCTTCCAACCTTGTGAACTTGTGAAACACACATGGAGCTGCCTTCTACTGAATCAGACCCCGGGTCCATCAGAGTCAGTCTTGTCTACTCAGACCGGCAGCGGCTCTCCAGGGTCTCAGGCAGAGAAAGGTCTTTCACATCACCTACCTGCCCGGTCCCTTTAACTGGAGATGCCGGGGATGGAACCGGGGACCTTCTGCCTGCCAAGCAGATGCTCCACCACTGAGCCACAGTTCCGTATAAAAGTGTGAAGAGCACATTGAACACACGGAGCTGCCTTCTACCGAATGAGACCCCGGGTCCATCAGAGTCAGCCTTGTCTACCCGGACCGGCAGCGGCTCTCCAGGGTCTCGGGTCTTTCACACCACCTACTTGACTGGCGATGCCGGGGATCGTACCGGGGACCTTCTGCTTGCCAAGCAGATGCTCTACCGCTGAGCCACGACCCCTCCCTTCTTTTTGTCAAGCCCCCTACTTCGGGGGGGACGTGGTGGCCGGCCTATACCCGAGGCGAGACCCCTCCCCGGCTCCGCCGCGTCCTGGCTCCCCAAAAGAGCCGCAAAGCCCCCCCCCCTGCCGCTGTGAAAGGGCTCCTTGTGTCCCCCCCCCCCGCCGGAGGGCCGCCCCCTCTCCGCCCGCCCCTGCCGCTGCCTCCTGCGCCTCCCGCCCCGTCGGGGCCGCAGGGCGGCCGGGCGGGCAGCGGCGATGTCCGGCGGGCTGGAGAAGGCGCCCCTGGCCGCGGCGGGGCCGGAGGAGCCGGAGCGGTGCCCGACGCCCCCCGTGAGTACCCGCCCGGCAGCCCCCGCCCTCCCCCGGCCGCCCGGCTCGCCTGTCCCCCCCGAGGACGCCCCGCAAGCAGCAGCCCCGCGGTGCACGAAGCCCCGCGACGCCTTTCCCCGAGGGTCCGTCCCAGGGGTCGAGGGGAGGGGGGCAGACCTTCAGCCCCGGCCCTCTCCGTCGGAGATCGCCCCCTCCTTCCCTCCCTCCTCCAACACACACCGCTGGGGGAGAAGAGGGGCTGCTCCCCCCCTCCATTTATCTGTCCCTTTAAGTCGCAGCTCCTGCTTTGAAGCGGAGGGATTGGGAATAATCTGCCCTGAATTAACAGGTTTTGCTTCCACCCCACGCAGCAACTTCTGTCTGGGAAAACAAAAAGGAAACCCGGTGGCTCCAAGCATGTGCAGAGCGCGTTTCGCTTTTGACAGGAGGAGCTGTTGTTCCAAAAGGCTCCTGCCGTTTATGCCCGGGAGGTTTTGCCTTGGATTTGCTGTTCTCTACATGCCCATTTCCCTCCACTCGGTTTCTCAAAACTCTGCCTGGGGGCTTATTGTTGAGTTTTGAGAATTAGGACGGGGAAAATGGGCCTCTAGAGAGCAGCAAATCCAAGGCAAAACCTCCCGGGCATAAATGGCCTTTAAAAGAGTTCCTCCAGGCACGTGCAGAGTGCCAGCTGAGCCTCTGCTGGGTCATCAGGGCCCTCCTCCTCAGCCGTCCAAGCCAGCGTGGCTGGAGGATCAGCCCTGGCTACTCACTGAACAGCATCGGCCCTGTCTGGGGTGGGGGCAGCGTCCCACCTCCCCACATGCCTGAAACCTGCCGGAAAGGAGAGGTTGAAGGGGGCCATTTGGAGTAGGGCAGCAGTGGGGGAGGGGACCAAAGACCCCCTCTTCGGTCACTAGAGTGGGGGGGGGTTCTTCCTCCCTCCCTCCCTCTCCACTTTCCCTTTCAGGACCCCCTCCCCTAAAGTTGCTTTTCTGTTAGCCCCCAATAATTGATGTCTGGGCGAGAACTGCTCATCTCCAGTTGGCAGCTGGCACTCTCCTGCTCTTGCAGCTGATCTCCAGACAACCGAGATGATGAGCCTCCCCTGGAGGAGACGGCTGCTTTGGAGGGTGGGGCTCTGCGGCGTCACACCCTGATGAGGTCCCTCCTTTCCCCAAACCCGCCCTCCCCAGGCCCCGCCTCCCAAAGCTCCAGGAATTTCCAAAGCCAGAGTTGGCAACCCTGGCTGAGTAGTTAGAAAAAAATGTGAACTCCATCCAACATAAAGAGGACAGGTGTGTGCTGCTGTGGGGCCACGGAGATGTCATGCAGAAAGAAACTGTAGGCTTAAGTAGTCTTATTTATTTATTTCACATTTATACCCTGCCTTTTCCCCCCTATGGAGACTCTAAGTGGCTTACCTCCTCCTCCTCCTCCTCCTCCTCCTCCATTTTATCCTCACAACAG
Organism: Euleptes europaea; assembly: GCF_029931775.1. Lineage (NCBI taxonomy): Eukaryota > Metazoa > Chordata > Lepidosauria > Squamata > Sphaerodactylidae > Euleptes > Euleptes europaea. Next base: position 2,092,583 of record NC_079327.1, on the reverse strand, counting down.
CTCTGTGAGGTAGGACGGGCTGACAGTGTATGACTGGCCCAAGGTCTCCCAGCTGTCACCGATACACTGTCCGCCTTCCCTGGAGAAGCCTCCAGACCTATGCTCCAAAAGGCCTTGGAGCTTTAGTGCTGGATTTGAACCCAAGGCTGGATGCGAACTCCTCGATGTGGTTCGCTCTGCCTCCCGCAGCAGCCATTTTGCGGTTGCGCCGACACCCCCCACCCCACGTCAGAACTCCAACAGTGGTCATAGGCTCAAAAAGGTTGGGGGACCCCTGACCTGGAGGGTGCCAAGAAGCGAAGAATCCCCCTTGTAAGAAATCTGGGTTGGGGGAAGGTTGACCTCTTTTTGTCCTTATGGGTCCAAGGATAAGCCCCCTTTCATGTTGCTCCTGCCCGCTTGTGTACCCACAGAAGAGGGGGCGTTGGGATGTGAATGTGGGGCAGGGCGTTGGGATCTCTTCTGGATCGAGACTTTAGTGCCAAGCTGTGTGATGTGAGGCAAGAAAGTCTGTCCCATGGAAAGTATGGGGATCTCCCCCCCAAACTGGTGGCCGTGGCCCTTGACCCCTCGTTTCCAGCACCTCTGGTCTCTCCTGTTCCAGGCTTATTCGGCTGTGATGGCGAAACCCTCTAGCACAGGGCGGCTGCTGAGGATCGGGGCCATGGCGCTCATCAGCGGAGCTCTCCTGCTCCTCCTCGGGGCCATAGGAGCCTTTTACTACTGGAAGGCGAATGACAAAGAGGTAAATGTTGGGGGGGGGCTGAGTCGGGGTTTCATTTGGGTGGGCCCAAGGCCGCCCCAGCCCTTCAGGTGACACTACAATCTATGAAACCCCCCAGCGGAGTCCCAAAAAGCCTTCTCCAGTTGCCCAGACTAGAGTCAGGGTTGCCAACTCCAGGTCTGGAAATGCCTGGAGTAGCAAAAGATGCGTTTAGGGTTGCCAGGTCCCTCTTTGCCACCGGTGGGAGGTTTTTGGGGCGGAGCCTGAGGAGGGGAGGGTTTGGGGAGGGACTCCAATGCCATGGAGTCCAATGGCCAAAGCGGCCATTTTCTCCAGGTGAACTGATCTCTATCGGCTGGAGATCAGTTGTAATAGCAGGAGATCTCCAGCTAGTACCTGGAGGTTGGCAACCCTAGTCAAGAGGGTTTTGTTGCCCCGGCATTGAGCATCTGCCAGGTCTCATTCAATCCGCTTGGCAAAACATTCATTGTTAACTTGAGAGCTTGCATACTCTGAACCCACCGCCTAGGTGTACCAAATATTAGGCATCGTCTTAATTATTTTCTGTTCACATTTGAAGGACTACTCTAAAACCGAGCCGTTGAGGCCTTAAGTTGCAGTCCCAATAACTGCCAGCTGAAATGTTTCCACTGTGAAGACAGAGCTGCTTCTTTCCCTGTCGGGTTTCATTTCTACTTGAGCCAGAAAACCTTCGACAAGGAACACAAGCACGCTTCAGATTTCTTCTTGGGGCTTTTGCCAAGTTCTTCAGGCATTTTATTTTCCTCTCGTTCCAACACGGACGTTTCTCCTCTCCTGTGCTTTCGGAGCCAGAGCTCAAGAGCACTGTAGGTACTTCTAGTCATTGAGCGGAGAATTTCATAAACCCTGCAAGTGTGCCCACAACCCTCCCTGGCCCGTCCTCCCTCCAGAGAGCGGGATATCTGGAGGAATTTGGATAATACTGCAACCATTGTAAGCCCCATAGCTTGAGATTGTTTATAATGCAGAAATACTCAGTGACATATTTAACCTAGTAAGGTGACCTGGATGGCCCAGGCTAGCCTGATCTTGTCAGATCTCAGAAGCTAAGCAGGGTCGGCCCTGGTTAGTATTTGGATGGGAGACCACCAAGGAAGTCCAGGGTTGCTGTGCAGAGGAAGGCACTGGCAAACCACCTCTGTTAGTCTCTTGCCATGAAAACCCCAAAAGGGGGTTGCCATAAGTCGTCTGCGACTTGACGGCACTTTACACACATAAGGTGGTTATAGAGCCCCATGGTGCAGAGTGGTAAACTGTAGTACTGCAGTCCAAGCTCTGCTCGCAACCTGAGTTCGATCCCAACGGAAGTCGGTTTCAGGTAGCCGGCTCAAGGTCGACTCAGCCTTCCATCCTTCTGAGGTCGGTAAAAGGAGTACCCAGCTTGCTGGAGGTAAAGCGTAGACGACTGGGGGAAGGCAATGGCAAACCACCCTGCAAAAAAAAAGTCTGCCTAGTAAACGTCGGGATGTGACGTCACCCCATGATTCAGGAATGACCCGATGCTTGCACAGGGGACTACCTTTACTTTTAAGGTGGTTGTAAACAGAACCATCCATATTTTAATTCTGCTGCTATGACTGATTGATTAATTATTGCATTCAAAGCACAATACTCTAAAACTGGTCCTAGATCCCAGAAGGAGGACTTCTGCAAACACGCTTTCCCTCAGAATTGCTTGATTCAAGTCCAGTAGCACCTCAGAGAACAGCAAGGTTTTAGCTTTGACTCTTAAAAGCTCGTACTCCAAAAATCTTGTTGGTCTCTAAGATGCTACTGGACTTGAATCCGGTTCTTCCACTGCAGACTGACACAGCTGCCCTCTGGAACCTCCCTCAGAATTGCGGTCTTTCGTGCCCTCCTGGCGTTCGTTTCCTTTTTTAATAGTTGCGGGGTTGTTACCACGTTGAAGACCAGGTCTGAGATCTGGGGCACAGAGATGAGAGCACAGGCCCCTTCCTAGCTGTGACGTTTCCCGGATGGTTAATCACAATTTCTTACCCTAACTAACCTCACGAGGTTATTGTGAGGATGGAATGGAGCCGTTCCATGTACAGAGGGCTTTCCCACAGCTCCCCTGAGGATTGCTTCCCAGTAAAATGTTAAGCCAGCCCGTGCCACTTTGATGACAGAATTCACCTCCGCAATTATTATCTAAAAGATGTCGCTTCTGACTCCAGCTCTACAACGTTCACTACACAATGAGTATTAACGGGAAAGTGCAAGAGGCATCGATGGAAATTGACGCTGGGAACAATCTGGAGATTTTTAAAACCGGAAGTGGAAGTGAAGAGGCGATTGAAGTCCATGATTTTCAGATAGTAAGTAAGGGGGCTTAAGCTCTTCCCCCCCCCCACCTCACCTTGTGTCAAAGATAGGACATTTTGGAGGACATTGATTCATAGGGTCGCCATGAGTCGGAAGCGACTTGACGGCACTTAACACACACACACCTCACCTTGCAGGTATGCCCTGGTGTCAAGGTCTTGGCTATCTAGTTCAAGGAGAACTCCAGGCCCCAACTTGGGGTTAGTAACCCTATTGTTTGCCACTACTGAAGGTCAGGATTGTGTTTCAGGTGTTGCATTTCCCTCTTCTCTTTTGCTGGATGCCATACCTTGCGTGTACAAAAAAAAGCCTTTTTCTAGAATTGCCAGCTCCAGGTTGGAAAAATCCTGGAAATTTGGGGGTAGACCATGGGGAGGGCAGGTTTTGGGGAGGGGTGGGACCTCAGTGGGGTATATTGCCGTGGAGTCCACCCTCCAAAGCAGCCATTTTCTCCAGGGGAACTGATCTCTGCCATCTGGAGATCAGCTGTAATTCTGGGAGATCTCCAGTCACCACCTGCAGGTCGGCAACCCTACCACTTTCCTTAACACAAAGTAAAATGAAACGGGTGATACAGGCTGTACTGCTTCATAGGTAGACCTTGAATGGGAGAAAAATGGCAACGGGTATTTCACCAGACTGTTGATTTCAAAACGCACCCATGACACCGTAGTTTTATTTTGGCACGTTTGCAAGCGCTGGTTTCCACGACAGAACCCGGCCTGTGTTTGAAGCCCACCTACAAAGTACTTCTGTGCAGAGGCGGTTTGTTTTCCAGCGGGCGGGTGACACCGCAGAGCCCTCGATCTAACCGAGCTGTGTCTTCCCAGGGCATCACCGGGATCCGTTTTGCTGGTGGAGAGAAATGCTTCATTAAAGCTCAAGCTAAAACTCGGGTCCCTGAAGTCAACGCCATGGCCAAAGAGACCCTCTCCTTTGACCTGGTAGGTAGTCAATGAAATGATGCTTAGGTGTTTTTAAAATATGAAAAGCTTGGTAGGTTAACAAGGGAAAGAAAGGGTGTAAGAAGATCCCACAGTCTAAGGTACACTGCCTCTAATTTTGGAAGCTCCATTTGATGCAGAGCTCTGGGACTGAGTCCAATGGGAAAGCTTGGATCTAGCCTCGGGCTGATTCTTCTGTGGGAACCCTGGCCTCCTGCGTGGCTTATGATGCTTATAATTTTTTCTGCTTTTTTGGGTTATTTGTTAATTTTTTAAATTTTAGACATTGTAGGGGTGTTTAGTCTGGGGGAGGGGTTATGTTATATTTTGTTTCATTTAAAACTCTGTATTTTACATATACATTTGTTTCACCCAAATCTCTGTGAACTATATAGACACTCCTGTTAATCCTAGTGGGAAGTGGCTTCCGTGAGTCATCTCTCACTTCTTCAGATACACATAGAGTCATAGAAGAATCATAGAATCATGGGGTTGGAAGGGACCCCCTGCACAGTGCTGGAAATTCACAACTTCCTCACTCCATCACACCCCCAGTGATTCCTGCTCTATGCCCAGAAGATGGCAAAAAATACTCTCCAGGATCCCTGACCAAATTGGCCTGGAGGAAAATTGCTTTCTGACCCCAAAGTGGCGTTTCCCTGGGCATGTAAGAAAGGGCCACGAGAGCCAAAATATTGATGCAACCCTTCCCGCCCTCCCTCTCATGATCTGCCTAAGTTCACAGAATCAGCCTTGCTGTCAGATAGCCATCTAGCCTCTGCTTAAAAACCTTCAGAGAAGGAGAGCCCACCACCTCCCGAGGAAGTCTGTTCTACTGAGGAACCGCTCTAACAGTCAGGAAGTTATTCCTAATTTTAGCCAGAAACTCTTTTGATTCAATTTCAACCTGTTGGTTCCGGTCCGACCTTCTGGGGCAACAGAAAACAACTCAACACCCTCCTCTCTATGACAGTCCTTCAAGTACTTGAAGATGGTTATCATATCACCTCTCAGTCATCTCCTCTCCAGGCTAAACATACCCAGCTCCCTCAACCTTTCCTCATAGGACTTGGTCTCCAGACCCCTCACCATCTTTGTTGCCCTCCTCTGGACACATGTTCCAGCTTGTCTACATCCTTCTTAAATTGTGGCACCCAAAACTTAACACAATGCTCTAGGCAAGAGACTTGTGGATGGAGTTACCAGAGGAGGTCTTTCCCTGCCTCTCCGTTCCTCCAGCAGCCTACCGTTTGTCTCCAAAGTGCTCTCTGAGGGGCAGGACGCACCTCCAAGATGAGAAGTACTGGGCCAACTCCTCCTCCCACTGGCCGCTTGTCCCATCAGAGGAGGAAGGACAAGATTTGCCCTGATTCCCTGTAGTCAATTCATCTCCATTCCTGTGGCACATTTTGCTGATGAGGCTTTCCTTACCCTCAAAGAGGTTTTTCAGGAGAAGATGCAGGCTGATTGTGTAAGAGTAAGGGAAGAGTCCATTACACTCACCTCTTCCCACAAACTCTCTCCTGGATCCGGCCTCTACCAAGGGACATTCACTACCTTCCTCAAATTTATCTCATCCTTTTTAGAAAGCATCTACGCTAGGATCCATAACCATATATCGCTGCTTCAACCAGTCATGCATTATGTAAAGGAAGTGCCTTCCTTTAACCATCTGGAATCGGCAGCGCGCAAGTTCTATAATTGTGTGAGAGGATGGAAAAAGAAGTTGGCATTTTGAATTCCAAACTATCAGCTATTCTGAACTGGTTTTACATGGCAGCGTTATGACCAATCCAGGACATCAAGCTTTCAGGAAGCTATGGGGGCGGGGGCGGGGTGGAAACCTGCGGAAATGAGAAAGCTTTTTAAACATTAGGTGTGTGAGAGTGATGGAATTGACTGCGTTTGCCTGATGGAAAATAGGAAATGTCTTGAAAGCTGCCGTGCAGATGATGGAAAAGCAATTGTTGTTTACTGCCTGCGAGGGAAATGCAGGGAGTCTTCATTAGGGGTTGCTTCAGAATACGCTGAATAAACATCCATTAGAGGTGGTTTAAATTTCAGGGACTCCTTCCCCAGAATATGGGGTTTGGCTTTATTACTCTGGAGATGCATTTTAGGATGTTGCAAAAGATTTGGTTTGGGAACAGCTTCCACTGCCAGTGTTGAGTTAATACGGTATCTCTGATTAAAAGTCTTGCTCGGTAAAAGCAATTATATTGACCAAAAGTTTGAAGTGTAAGTTAAAAAGAGCCTTCGTTTTGAAGTGTACCCTAAAGGTTTTTCATTCTCAGCTTCAAAGCGTTGCTGGAAAAGGGTAGTGATTGAACTAGAGACTTTAAAGAAGCCAAATATTATTTCTACACAAGGGGGTTGAGGTTCCTTTGGAGGAGGGAGGCAGAATTGGTAAATTGGGGTAAAATTCAGAGGGTAAAATTCTGAATGGCCTCTGTAGTAAAATCTTTGAGATTGATTTTGATACCGCCATAGATCAATTTTATTTTGCCAGACTGTTCGCACGGTATAGTTATTGATTTTTGTAACTGGCTCCTCTGCTCTCCACTAGATAGTGTGGAAAAATGCTTCATTTATATTCTGTTTCTATGGCCTTTGCTTTATATATATATATATTATAAAACTCATGAAAGCTTTTTGGGAATAAAAATAGCCTAGTAGTGGAAAAACAAAAACATTGAATTGCTTCCAAGCTCAAGATAAATTCCCTCCTTCTCACTGCAAACACTAGTTTAATTGGCCATTTTATATTCAGTGTTTGCAATGATAAAATGTGAACCAGGACATTTACAATATAATCTTGCTTTTTCTTTTTTACTATAAGTGCAAAAATTACCATAATGCAGCATTAAAAGTTGCCTAGTTAGCCAGAAAAGTTTTGAAATGAGGAACGTGTAATGTTTTGAGCAGCGGCATTCGATTGTCTGAGTTGTCCATCCGTGGTTCTGGCTGGCCGCGTGGCACAGCCCAGGAAACAAAGGATTCATGTCTTTACAGGTTTGGAAAGGAGGGAGGCACAGGTGGGGCTCAGGTGTGCATCCTGAGCGGGATGGTCCAGGAATAATTCCATATAAGGTCCCAGAGGGGAGGGTTGCAGGTGGACAGACAGGTCTTCAGCAGCAGTTGTGGTTGGAGCAAAGGGTGGCATTTGGCCAGGCCACTGAAGCGTCACAAATGGGAAATGCTGGATAACTGATCCAAAGCTGGGAATGTAAGCTGGGGTTGCCACTGCCAGATCATAGAATCATAGAGTTGGAAGGGACCACCAGAGTCATCTAGTCCAACCCCCTGCACAATGCAGGAAATTCACAACTACCTCCCCACACACACACCCCAGTGACCCCCTACTCCATGCCCAGAAGATGGCCAAGATGCCCTCCCTCTCATCATCTGCTTAAGGTCATAGAATCAGCATTGCTGACAGATGGCCATCCAGCCTCTGCCTAAAAGCCTCCAGGGAAGGAGAGCCCACCACCTCCCAAGGAAGCCTGTTCCATTGAGGAACCGCTCTGTTAGAAAATTCTTCCTAATGTCTAGACGAAACTCTTTTGATTTAATTTCAACCCGTTGGTTCTGGTCCGATCATCAGGGGCAACAGAACACAACTCGGCACCCTCCTCTATATGACAGCCCTTCAAGTACTTGAAGATGGTTATCATATCCCCTCTCAGTCTTCTCTGCAGGATAAACATACCTAGCTCCTTCAACCTTACCTTGGGCGGGGGTTTCTTATGGGCGGGGCTGGGTGGAGGGATTCCTGTGCGCTCCCGATTCCACTTCTGGTTGTGCGCATAGCAGGGCTAGGAGGAAGGCTCCAGCCTCCCTTTCCACGCTATGAGTCAGATTGGGACTGATCGGGCTTGCAGTTTGGAACAAGAGGCTGGAGTGTTCCTGGGAGCACGCGGGGGGTCGCTCCCCCCTTTCTTCTTCCGCCCACTGACCATCAGCTGATCAGGGGGCAGCCCAGTTGATTGGCGGGCAATTGCCTGCCACAACCAGGCAGTTGGCAACCCTAAATGTAAGCAGACCTGGCCCAAATCTGGGCACGGCTCCTGTATTTACAGGATGGAAATGCTTATCATAGCAAGAGGTTCTGCTATGGCTGTAGGAACAATGATCAGTTACAGAAGGCCAGGCACTGGGGGTGGGGTGGCTTTTTCTAGGGCAATCCCTTGGATAACCTTTTCTGTTTCAGGTTGCATGTCAGAATTGGGTGCTGCCTTCTCTCTTTGCCTTTGTTGGCTGGAGATCTCTTGGCTCATAACAATATAAGAAAGGCCCTGCTGGATCAGACCAAGGCCCATCAAGTACAGCAGTCTGTTCCCACAGCGGCCAACCAGGTGCCTCTAGGAAGCCCACAAGCAAGACGACTGCAGCAGCAGCATCCTGCTTGTGTTCTAAACCACCTAATAGAATAGGGCCTGCTCCTCTGAGACTGGAGAAAATAGGTATGCATTATGACTAGTATCCATTTTTACTAGTGAGCCATGGCTCACTTAGAAGCAAAAGGAAATAGGGGAACAGGTTCCAGTACCAAGCTTATGGAGACAGGAGCAAAACGGATGTACTCTGTTAACCCTACGGTCTGCACTTTCACATAGTTAAATGGTGAAACTCCCTGCCACAGGATGTGGTGATGGCTGCCAACTTGGAAGTCTTTAAGAGGGGAGTGGACATGTTCATGGAGGAAAGGGCTATTCATGGCTACTAGTCAAAATGGATACTAGTCATGATGCAGACATATTCTCTCCAGGATCGGAGGAGCATGCCTATTGTATGAGGTGCTGTGGAACACAGGCAGGACAATGCTGCTGCAGTCATCTTCTTTGTAGGCTTCCTAGAGGCACCTGGTTGGCCACTGGATGAACAAACTGCTGGACTTGAGAGGCCTTGGTCTGATCCAGCATGACCTTTCTTATGTTCTTATGGATACTGGTCCTGATGCATACCTGTTTCCTCCAGGATCAGAGGAGCCTTTCATATGTTCTTATGAGGATAGAGCTATCCATGGCTTCTAGTAAAAATGGTCACAAGTCATGATGCATAGCTATTCTCTCCAGGATCCGAAGAGCATGCCTATTATATTAGGTGCCGTGGAACACAGGCAGGACAATGCTCTGCAGTCGTCTTGTTTGTGGGCTTCCTAGAGGCACCAGGTTGGCCACCATGTGAACAGACTGTTGGACTTGATGGGCCTGGGTCTGATCCAGCAGGGTTTTTTTTATGTTCCTATGTGCAGGATACTTGGTTGGGTTTAATGTGTTTGCCGCCCCTGGGACTTACCACGGAATTGGATGTTCTGACGGCACCCGAACCCTGCCCCTTACAGGATGGCACCCTCCCTTTCCATGATCCAACACCACATCCCTTCTGCGATCTCAAGCAACTTCAAAGTGTTCCAGCTGCAGCACAGCAGCACAGCCCAATTTTAAAAGTGCATCTCATCACCCAAGTGTCTTGTGTGCAAATACGTCTGCATTAATGGTTAATAGTTACAGCCCCTTGCAAAGACAACAAGCACATTTAAAGACACACACACAAACACACACTTTTTCTCGCAGCATCCTTTTTCTTAATGGAATCAGGAACAACCGTTCCCTTAAGCTTCATAGATCCAAATTCCAGCTAATCCCACATGGGATTGAAATTGGAAAGATCGAAAGTTGCTTGAAATGGAAAATCGCCCTGTGTGAAGAATAGGTGGAATCCTTTTTTTTCTCTCTGCCTCCTAACCTGTGGCTATTTTTAGTGCCTCGTTTCACACATAACATTGTCGCTTGCTGCAGATTATGTAAGGTCTGACACAAAGCCCTGCTTTTTTGACTCTCTGCCTACAGGAAGATGAGATTTTGCCGGCTAAATTCGATGAAAACTCCCTTGTTTGGGTGGCTGCAGACCAGCCTATAAAGAACAACAATTTCCTGAGTCCCAAAATCTTAGAGCTTTGTGGGGATCTTCAGATTTTCTGGCTTCGACCGTCCTACCCCAAAGGTAAATTTTCTCCCGTAGAGTGTCTCATTTTATGCCTTTCTTGTAATATCAACGCAACTGTAGGGAACAGCTGGATCCTTCCCATTTAGTACATGTTTTTATCTCTTTCTTCATCCAAGCCGTTCAGAGTGGCCATCAGAACAACCCTAGGAAGCATGGTAGGTTAAGAGAGAGTGACCGACCCAGGGTCGCCTATTGAGGTGCGTGGCTGAGTAAGGATTTGAACCCAAGTCTCCCAAATCCTAATCTGACATTTTAACCACTGCACTGAGCTGGTTTAGTTTGTGATTGGAATGGGGCTCAAGTCTAGGCCCTTTTACCCTTGAACACATGAACACATGAAGCTGCCATATACTGAATCAGACCCTTGGTCCATCAAGGTAAGGATGGTCTACTCTGACTGGCAGCAGCTCTCCAGAGACTTAATTGAGGTCTTTCATATCACCCGGTCCTTTCACTGGAGATGCCAGGGAATGAACCTGGGACCTTCTGCCACTGAGATGCATTTCCTTATTTTGAATCAGGCCGTTCTCTCCACCGGTCTTCAACTGGGGAGGTCGTACCTGGACCTAAGGTGACCAAATTAGCAGCGTCACCCCCAACTTTGAAAAAAAAAATTTTTTACTCATCTTTTCTCCCACACTGAGGACTCGAAGCAGCTTACAGTTTGGAATGGACATAAAAATACTAGTGGTGGAAAGTACCATCTAGTCACAGTCGACTTGTGGTGACCCAGCAGCGTTTTCAAGGCAAGAGACATTCAGAGGTGGTTTGCCATTGCCTGCCTCTCTGTAGCAACCCTGGACTTCCTCAGTGGTCTCCCACCCAAGTACTAACCAGGGCCAACCCCGCTTAGCTTCTAAGATCTGATGAGATTGGGCTAGCCAGGGCCACCCAGATCAGGGGAAATGGTGGAGGAAAGTGCTGTCAAGTCGCAGCCGACTTATGGAGATCCTGTAGAGTTTTCAAGGCAAGGGACATTCAGTGGTGGTTTTATTCATTGCCTACCTCTGTGTAGAGACCCTGGACTTCTTTGGTGGTCTCCCATCCAAGTCCTAATCAGGGCCGAGTCGACCCCGCTTAGGGTAAACAACAGAATACAGCCCACCAGAATACAGGTCCCACCCCCAATTAATGATGGGTTCTGGATCTGAAACGCTTGAAGAGTTGGCCGTCACTGTCCCAGATCTTGCTCCATCTTCCTTTTATGGGGAGGCGATGAGGAAGGTGGGACCTGTTTATGAGCTTGGGCCGCTCCATGACTTGAGCCTCCCGTCACTGCGGACATCTCCTGAGGACACCACCCCCATCTAAAGCCGCAGTTCTTCTGTGCTGCAGCTCACAAGATGGGCCATAAGGCATGGAAGATTTCTTGTCTGGCTTTTCTTTTTGTGGATGTGGCTGAGTCACAGGGACATGGCCTGGGTTCTCTGACCCGCTGGGTGGGCCCCTTGCACGTGATGCACTTGTGCATAATGAGCTCCTCTGTGCATCGCAGGAAGGAATTCACTTGGAATGTCTTACTTAGCCCGACGTGCCTACGAGGTTGAGGTTAGACCCCCTCCGCGAGAACCCCCATCCCCAAACTATATATTCCAATGTCTGCTTGTACAGTTGGGCAGAGAAGAAAGAGAGGAGCCACCCGGGGGAGACGCCAGGCTCAGTCGAATTTCGACCTGGACCAGTTTGAAGCGGCTGCCGAGGAAGCCAACCTCAGGCCCCGGGCACCGCAGAGGGCTCGGGAGCAGGAACGCCCCTCGAACGATACCAGACCTTCTGGGAGAGACGTCAGGCCCACCTTCAATCCGGACAACCCTTACCACGTGAGTACTGGGCAGCAGTGGACCCTGTCGCTGCAGCCACTGGTCACTGGTCAGCTGTCCACCCCACCCCCAGGATGTGTCCCCTCCTCCCCCCATTTCTCGATGCTGTTCCCACATTTCCTGGCATGGGGAAAATGGTGGTGCCCAGAGGGAAGAAGCAGGCCCGTCTCTGGAGAACGGTGCCAAGGCCATGCAGGTAACTGGCCCTTAGGGTTGCCAACCTCCATGTACTAGCTGGAGATCTCTCGCTATTACAACTGATCTCCAGCCTGGAGGAAACGGCCGCTTTGGCCATTGGACTCTATGTCATTGAGGCCCTCCCCAACCCCGCCCTCCTCAGGCTCCACCCCAAAAACCTCCTGCCGGTGGCCAAGAGGGGCCTGCCAACCCTACTGGCCCTTCAGAGACCTGATAGAAGGGAGATTCTTCCACTGAGCAACGTTTGAAAGAGCTTGCAGAGAAAATTATGCCCACGTGCGGGACGTGCATATTTCTGTTGAATGAACCTCTGCTGATAATGGACAAAGACTTTTACTAGAGAGAGGGCTATGGCTTAAAAGCATCTGTTAAACACACGGCACAAAATGAGTTTGCAGCAGCGGGTGAATAATGGGGAGGGTTTTTCATCGCCTCGTGATTTCTTTCCTTGCACCTTCGTGCTATAAACGGGGTGGGAGCGAGAACAGAAGCGGCCAGAGCCCCTTTGCTGCAGCTGCAAAAGTCCGTCGGTGCCTGCGGGAAACAGATTGATACCCAGGAGCTCAAACAAGGCCAAGACATCGCAGGACACAGGCGGAAGGTGTGCGGCTTACCCCACCCCATCCCAGTAAAGGGGTGTTTGTGGTCCAATTTGCCTCCTTTTTCGGCCCCAGGCCCCGCCTGGTGGAATAGCCTCTCGAGTGAGACCAGGGCCCTGCATTAATCTCTCACCCTCCAGCTTCAGCAGATGACCCCACGTTCTAGTATTATGGGAGAGGGAGAAAAGCTTCCAGTGCTCAGCCCAACAGGAGCTCAGGGTGAATTCTCACAGGTCGCAGACTGACTTCGAAGTTGAATGTTAGCTCGGCTCCCCGCCTCCCCCACAGCAGGAAGCTGTCAAAAAGAGAGCTCCGCCAATCCTTACCACCACATGAAACGACATGCAAGCGATTCCAATTTAATAGAAAGATACATCTGATTAAAGCCGGTGCATTATAATAATTTAATGAAAGCAGATGCAATTTATCCCAGTCAGATAACTAAAGATTGATGAAGAAATAGGAAGTCAGCAAGTGAAAATCCGATCTGTTTGTGATGGCACGATACGACGCCCGGCGGTTTTCTCTCTCCACAGAGGGCAATGCAATGCTGGTCTATCCGAACAGAAAAGCAGGGTCACACTTAAACATAGTTGAGGATCTTTGCGTAGAGAGCGAGCATGGTGTAGTGGTTAAGAGCGGTGGTTTGGAGCGGTGGAGTCTGATCTGGAGAACCGGGTTTGCTTCCCCACTGCTCCACATGAGCAGCAGATGCTAATCTGGTGAACAGGGTTGGTTTCCCCACTCCTCCACATGAAGCCAGTTGGGTCACCTTGGGCAAGTCACATTCTCTCAGCCCCACCTACCTCACAGGGTGTCTATTATGGGGAAGGGAAGGTGATTTTAAGCCGGTTTGAGTCGCCCAAGAAGGTCGGAGCAGAACCAACGGGCTGAAATTAAATCAAAAGAGATTCCGTCTAGACATAAGGAAGAATTTTCTAACAATTAGAGCGGTTCCTCAGTGGAACAGGCTTCCTCGGGAGGTGGTGGGCTCTCCTTCCCTGGAGGTTTTTAAGAAGAGGTTAGATGGCCATCTGTCAGCAATGCTGATTCTGTGACCTTAGGCAGATGATGAGAGATCTTGGCCATCTTCTGGTCACTGGGGCTGTGGAGGGGAGGTAGTTGTGCATTTCCTGCATTGTGCAGGGGGTTGGACTTGATGACCCTGGTGGTCCCTCCAAACTCTATGATTCTAAGTGATAGAGAAAGTCGGCATGTAAAAACCAACTCTTCTTCTTCTAGTCCTCTGTGCAGGTCAACTGGGGAAAGCCAACGCTAGATCCCAAACAGTGCCTTTAGTGCAGAGGTCCCCAACCTTTTTGAGCCTGTGGGCATCTTTGGAATTCTGACACAGGGCTTTGTGCACAATAACAGAATGGCTGCCCCAGGAGGAGGAGCCAACCACAAAATGTCAGGAAGCAAGGTTGTATGTAATTATCATAGAATCATAGAGTTGGAAGGGACCACCAGGGCCATCTAGTCCATGCCCAGAAGATGGCAAAAAAAAAAATTATTTTGGTTTTTTGCAAAAACAGCGGGAGAGTGAATATTGGGTCATCTGAAACGGCACCTGTTGTATTTCAAATTTCAGCAGCTAGAAGGACGGGAAGGGATGACCTTCGACCCTCGTCTGGACCACGAAGGCATCTGCTGTATCGAGTGCAGGCGGAGCTACACTCACTGCCAGCGGATCTGCGAACCCCTCCTGGGCTACTACCCCTGGCCTTACAATTACCAAGGGTGCCGCTCCGCATGCCGCCTCATCATGCCCTGCAGCTGGTGGGTGGCCCGCATCTTGGGGGTGGTATGAAGGAGCCCTCGTGCCTGGGGCCACCACCAAAGGATCATTGCATAGCTCTCCTTGTGTGTGTGTGTGTTAATGTATCAAAAACGGAATGTCAGCCCTTGTAGATGTAAATAAATGAAAGCCCTCGAGGTAATATTTCATTCGTTTCACACAAACAAGCAGAGTGCAGCTTGGAAATTTCCCTTAGAGCAAGCCGTACCCTCTTCAACCCTGCTGGAAGAGGAAAACAAAACGCAAATGTCTCCGACAGGTTTCCTTCCTTTTGTTTAGGAATTAAGTCTCGCAAGATAAAAGCTTGCCGAGAAATTGAAATGCAGCCTCTCCTTAGAAAACCTTCCCTTTCGAAATGGTCGTGGGGAGATGTCCAATTAGAGACCTCTGCTTTTGGCAGTGCCTGTCAATCACGGAGCGCTTGATGAATAAAATCCCATGCGAAGCGGCTCTCTGTTGTTATTCACGACGAACGCCGCCCCCCCCCCCAGTCACCATGAAGCCGTTAGGAACCAATTAGGGCTCATTTTTGCCATGCAGTTGCCCCAAGAGGGGCAGAGGTGGACTGAAGACAGAAGACAACCAGCGGCCGTTCAATGACGCAGCTGGAGAGCTCTTCAGGAGAATCAGTACATTAGTGTAACCCACGCCCCTGGTTCTAGGTCGTTGCCAGCAAGCGCCAGTCCTACAAGATTGCTAAGCAGAGAGTAGTAACTTAACAGTTGAATAGCCTCAGAGTACATTATAATTGTACATTATAATCCTGTACCCATGCTCTCACGTTAAGCTTTAGGACGGATAACTGTTGTGGTTTGAAAAGATCCCGATCAATTACGGGAAGAGGGCAGTAAGGCGTTCAGAACTCGCTAAGACGTTTCAAGCAGATAACTAAAAAAGATTCCTGCTTTTTGAATACATTTTGCAAGCGGTACACTTCAAACACCGGTGCAAATGCGCAAACTTTGTCTCGATAGCAAAAGCCTTTTGGTGAGATTAGTGTTTTGTTCAAGCAGGTAGTGGGGAAAGAGACACAACTGGGACGTCAGGCAAGAGTTGTAGGGAATAATTTATTCCAATTATTTTTTTACAAAAAGAATAGCAGGGGTTGTCATGCTTGTTCGGATTCACAGCATGGAAAAAATTCAATCACGAGGCAGAGGGACCACAAAAGCCCAACAGTTTCTGCATCAGAGGTTGAACTATTTAGATTCCTGCATTGTCCTTTCCCAATGCTAAAGGTTACCAATAGACCATTTTAAAAAACAAAACAAAACAGCACAATAGAAATAAGACTTTACCATAATCTTAAAAGTCATGAAATTCTAATCATATTTTCTGGAAGGAATTCTTCTTCAAACTCTGATAAACTACTAGACTGAAGGATATTTTTCCTTGCAAAAAGACAGTATACAAAGGTCAGTTTTAAAAATGGGTGTTTTATCATCGTGGGAAGTCATCTCTGCAATGCTGATTCGATGACCTTAGGCAGTTCACGAGAGGGAGGGCACCTTGGCCATCTTCTGGGCATGGAGTAGGGGTCACTGGGTGTGTGTGTGGGGGGGAGGTAGTTGTGAATTTCCCGCATTGTGCAGGGGGTTGGACTAGATGATTCTGATGATCCCTTCCAATGCTATGATTCTAATCTATGATTCATTGGATGGATGCACCACTGAATTCAACCAGTCAGGGGCTGTGGCTTAACAGTAGAGCATCTGCTTTGTGTGCCAAAGGTCCCGGGTTCAATCCCCGGCATCTCCAGTTAAAAGGATCAAGTAGTAGGTGATGTAAAAGGCCTCTCTGCCTGAGACCCCAGAGAGCCGCTGCCCCTCTGAGTAGATGCTACTGACCTTGATGGACCGATAGTCCAATTCAGTATAAGGCAGCTTCACGTATTCATGTGTAAGGAATTCTATGCTGGTTGTAGAAGGAGAAGAGTTGGATTTTATATGCCGACTTTATCTTTTAAGGAGAATCAAACCAACCTGGTTCACCAGATTAGAGTACGCTGCTCATGTGGAAGAGTGGGGAATCAAACCCGTTTCTCCAGATTAGAATCCGCTGCTCTTAACCACTATACCACCTTGGCTCTCCCATCATGTATAACAACACAGATGGTGGTGGAAAGTACTATCAAGTCGCAGACCACTTACGGCGGCCCCATAGAGTTTTCAAGGCAAGAGACATTCAGAGGTGGTTGGCCATTGCCTGCCTTTGTACAGAAAACCCTGGGTGGTTTCTCATTGAAGTACTAACCAGGGCCGACCCTGCTACCTTCTGAGATGTGACGAGATAGGGCTGGCCTGGGCTACCTAGGTCAGGGTAACAATCCTGAAAGACAACTAGTTGCCAGATATTTGGGTTTGCTCCAGCATCTCTGCTTCATACTCTTTTTTTTAATATGTTAAATTGGGGAGCCACCTACACTATGTACAATGCTCGAAAAATGCTCTGTGAAGTAGCTTCTCACAATATAACATTGCTGCTTTTTTTCTGGTTCCTGAAATTCATAAGTTTCATCTATGCACATATACATCTCATGGACAGAGAAAAATTGTATGTCCTAATTCCACATTTGTTCATTTTGATATGCTGTTACGGAGGTAATTCTTAGCACTAAACAATGAGCAACTCACGCTAAACAGTTTTGTGTTAGTAGGCCACAACAGAAAAATCCCTTACTTGGGGAAAGTTCATCTGAATAATACAAGCAGTGCCAGCACAGAAATCAAATCATTTTCTCTTTGCCACTTCCTCTGCCAAGAGAGGCCAGCCAAGTCCTATTTGAACAGCTTTCAGATTTCAATAGCATGATCATTTTCACTAGCACCGAATGCAGATGCTTCCAAGAACGGATAAAGACAGCAAGTCCCCAGGATTAAATGCCTTGTTAGTTCTAATGGGGGGAAAAAAAACATTTTCATAGAATCATAGAGTTGGAAGGGACCAACAGGGTCATCTAGTCCAACCCCCTGCACAATGCAGGAAATTCACAACTACCTCCCGCACACACACCCCAGTGACCCCCTACTCCATGCCCAGAAGATGGCCAAGATGCCCTCCCTCTCTCGGCCAACTTCTACCTAAAATCACAGAATCAGCATTGCTGACAGATGGCCATCTAGCCTCTGCTTAAAAACCTCCAGGGAAGGAGAGCTCACCACCTCCCGAGGAAGCCTTTTCCACTGAGGAACCACTCTGTTAGAAAATTCTTCCTAATGTCTAGATGGAAACTCTTTTGATTTAATTTTAACCCGTTGGTTCTGGTCCGACCTTCTGGGGCAATAGAAAACAACTCGGCACCCTCCTCTATATGACAGCCCTTCAAGTACTTGAAGATGGTTACCATATCCCCTCTCAGTCTTCTTCTCTGCAGGCTAAACATACCCAGCTCCTTCAACCTTTCCTCATAGAACTTGGGTCTCCAAGACCCCTCACCATCTTGGTTGCCCTCCTCTGGATTTTAAAAAAGACTGATTGAGATGTGACATGGATAGTTCATACTTAGGGTTGCCAACCTCCAGGTGGGGTCTGGAGATCGCCCGCTATTACAACTGAGCTCTAGGTAACCATGATCAGTTCTCCTGGAGAAAATGGCCGCTTTGGAAGGTTGCCTCTACTCCATTGGAGTCCCTCCCCTCCCAAATTCACACCCTCCTTAGGCTCCATCCCCAAAATCACCAGGTATTTCCCAACCCAGAGCTGGCAACCCTAATCATAGTGCCATTGAGCAAGACACCTACAATTGACTGCTTGTCCGAAATATCAGATCGAGTTTGTAGAAAAATAGAAGGCAGAGCAGAATGAGAACAAGTTTCCCCTTGTGGCAGAACCATCATATAAGCAACACGCAGTGTCTCCAGGAGGGTTGTGTGTGCATCAAGGCAATTCTTTGCCTTAAGCTAAATGGTGAAAACACATTTAATTGAAGCCGGGAACTCGTTACAGGCTTGGGTTTGTTTTTTCTCTATGGGGTTGTTTTCCGAGACAAAAACAGAAGCTGTTGCAGCTTGCTGTAGAAAACCTGACAAGTTGCTAATACACCCCTAACTTAATTTGATCTGGAAGACCACCAGATGCTAAAGAGTACATGAGCATTATAGTAAACCTTTACTTCATTAATTTTTCCACAATCGTGAAACCTACAACGCATGCTCGCTTCCAGCTGCAGCAGTTTAACTTTTAAAGGGAACAATAGTATGTGATTTCCACCAAGGTTAAACTTGTGTTCATAGAATCATAGAATTGGAAGGGACCACCAGGGTCATCAAGTCCAACCCCCGGCACAATGAAGGAAACCCACAACTACCTTCCCCCAGTGACCCCTACTCCATGCCCAGAAGGTGGCCAAGATGCCCCCCCTCCCATGAACTGCCCGAGATCATAGATTCAGCATTGCTGACAGATGGCAATCTAGCCTCTGCTTAAAAACCTCCAGGGAAGGAGAGCTCATCACCTCTCGAGGAAGCCTGTTCCACTGAGGAACCACTCTGTTAGAAAATTCTTCCTAATGTCAAGACAGAAACTCTTTTGATTTAATTTCAACAAGTTGGTTCTGGTCCAACTTTATGGGGCAACAGAAAACAACTCTTTGGGTTGGGGACAGCCAGGAGGTTGTTATTTACAGAGCATAGTGTTCTCTGGGGGCGGAAGAGGCGGTCCTGCAGGTACAAAGGTCCCAGACCATGTAATGCTTTAAAGGTCAAAACCAGCACCTTGATGGGATCGTATGCTTAGCTTAAGCTCCCACTAGCATCCTTCGGGGCAGGGTTTCTGTGTCCTTCTCCCTTTGGGGTTGTAGCCCTTCATGCCTGATTTAATTCCACTTCTGATTTAATTTCAACCTGTTGGTTCTGGTCTGACCTTCTGGGGTAACAGAAAACAACTCGGCACCCTCCTCCACATGACAGTCCTTCAAGTACTTGAAGATGGTTATCATATCACCTCTCAGTCTTCTCCTCTGCAAGCTAAACATGCCCAGCTCCTCCAGCCTTTCCTCATAGGACTTGGTCTCAGACCCCTCACCATCTTTGTTGCTCTCCTCTGGACACGTTCCAGCTTGTCTACATCCTTCTTAAATTGTGGTGCCCAAGACTGAACACAATACTCTAGGTGAGGTCTAACCAGTGCAGAGTAAAGCGATAATTCGTTCAAATAATTCATCCAAATTCTGGTTACCTTGGAAATCTCTGTCCAGTACGCATGAGTTTCTTCAGCAGCTCGATCATAGAGGTGCAGAATCACCTTTATCCTCACCACATTTCCAATGCAACAAAGAGCCCAAAAGACGACGCGGCCACAAATTTGCAGGTCTCCAGGGTGCTGGAAGTGTTCATTAATGTCTGCTGGGGGCTTCCACGGGCACCCATCTGGAGCCTTTCCAAAAAGCATTTAATAACTTTGATAAAGAATGTCCTTAACATATGATTGGGACATGAAGGAACTGCAACGACGGAAATATTTTTCTATTCCCCCACCCCTCTGGCAACAGTTTTCCCCAAAGGCCATCCCAGTTTTCTTTTAAAGCTGTTATCCACTGCTGTCTCTTTATATATATTTTTTATTTCTTCTCACGTAGTTGTTAGGGCGGATAATGTCAATCTTACTTATTAAGCTGCTATTTTTGTGCCTTAATTGAAAAGATGGAAACCACGCTAGCGACACACTAGTTGTGATCTGATCTGATTATTTCCTGTCACTTCCTTATCCTCGCCTGTCATGGCTGTCTTCGCAGTTTCCATGGGCCAGTCAATGGGATTTTTTCCCTTGCTATCAGTATGATGAAAAACCAGACATGGTGAGTCTGAGTCTTTGTAACTCTGCCCCATATGTTCAGCGCTGATAGTACACAGAGCTTTTTCCTCTGCCCAGAGTTATTTCCTAAAATAAACTATTTTCTGCCTTTAAGCATTATTATTTTTTGCTTGAAGTCACCAAGGCCAGCATGATACAAGGTCCTTGTGCTGTGGGGGCAGCGGCTCCCGTAGCAATTTTTTAAAAAATCTGCACAGCCGATCAAAAGCTTTGCTAGGCCAGAGCCCCACTCACATGAAGTTGCCTTCTACAGAATCAGACCCTTGAGGGTCCATCAGAGTCAGTATTGTCTACTCAGACCAGCAGCGGCTCTCCAGGGTCTCAGGCAGAGAGGTCCGTCACATCACCTACATGCTTAGTCCCTTTAGCTGGAGATGCCAGGGATTGAACCTGGGACCTTCTGCATGCCAAGCAGAGGCTCCGCCACTGAGCCACGGCCCCTCAGTTCCACACACTCACTAAAAAGGCTTGGGGGGCATCACAGCTTTGGGAGAAGGCTCTCCTCTTGTCCAATGCTCTTGTCAAAATCAGTATTGGTTGCCGAACACCCTTCTAAGTCCTTCCCATTGGCTTCAATATGGTTGGTTCCATCAGTCCAAAGATCCCAGCCCCATCAGTGCGCCGGTCACGATCACTCTTGGTTCACGGCTGTTCGTCGGAGCTGCCTTCCAAGAGCTCAAAGACTAAGGTCATTCATGCACGGTCGCTTTAACCTCCTTTATTCCCTCTTTCAGCCAGGATCAAATTTTTCAGTATGCACGCTATCTCGTTCCTTGGAAGCTCA
The DNA here is from genome assembly GCF_029931775.1 of Euleptes europaea. Taxonomy (NCBI): domain Eukaryota; kingdom Metazoa; phylum Chordata; class Lepidosauria; order Squamata; family Sphaerodactylidae; genus Euleptes; species Euleptes europaea. Next base: position 2,071,529 of record NC_079327.1, on the reverse strand, counting down.
ACGCTATTTCGACGCAAAATGAATCCGGCTTTTCCCATTCCTCTTCTGGCCCGAATTCAACCGTTCGTCCTGGCTCATTCCGGAGTCACAGAACGTGCATGCTGCATTAGGGGGAAACACAGAAGATTGGCTTCTCTCACAGCCAATCACGAAGCAGAGTGTAAAGAGGAGGGGATTCAAGTGCTTTTTGCTTCCTCGGAGCTCTTCCCCCCTTCAGATTGCTCCGTTTTTTGTTCTTAAAATGCTTTTTTATGCCGCAGTTGGGTTTGGGTGGGGGGAAGGAAATCTTCTCTCACGGTAAGCCAATTACAGAGCAGCATTTAAAGAGGTGGGACTTGATTTGAGCTTGGGAGACTGCTTTTCTGTACACATGGCTCGAATAGCACACATAGTCCCTGATCATTCAAGCCAATGCATAGTGTCCCCCAAATCAGGTTACATTAATGTGCAATGAACCCAGGTCCAACCAGGGAGATCCAACCCATGCATAAAAGGCCTTTGGCTAAACGTAAGAAGCACACTGCAGATCCAAAACAGCATTGGACACTGGATCCAGAACCGCAACCATCACCGGAGTTGCAGAAGATCATTCCTCCACCTTAAGACACCACCCCCTCAGCCACGGTCTCTGCCACTATCCTCTGAGGGCGAACTCAACCTGGAATGGGGGACCTTGCCGGTCCCAGGACCGATTGGTTCCGAGACGGCCTCTCAAGCCCCAGTCACCGCTACCACACTCCATGCCGCAGCTCCCGTATCCATTTTTATGTCACCCGCATACCTTGCAGAATGGAGAGACGATTATGGATCTGCAGCCAGGTAGGTTCCAGGTCAAAGTTGACATGTGTCTCATAGGCCTACAACAACTATGGCAGCAGCTGCAGTCTCACGATGATGCCCTCCTTCTCCGGTTCCAGAGGCTGAGAAGAAGCCGCTCCTGAATCCAAGGTTCGCTCTGATATTGCCCTGGATCCCTCTTCTTCCTTGTGCTTAGGCTTTCTCTATGTGTGCGCCTCCTCCTCTTGTGGCAGCCATTTTGTGGTTGCATCCACCACCCCGTGTCAGAATCCCAAAGGTGCCCACAGGCTTAAAAAGTATGGGGACCCCTAGAATAGATACATGGTCTGCATGGCAGGCACTCATCTTGTTCCTACAATAAAGGGGGCAGAGTACTTTCCCTCTCATGAACTGTCTAAAGTCATAGGATCAGCACTGCTGACAGATGGCCATCTAGCCTCTTCTTAAAAACCTCCAGGGAAGGAGAGCTTACCTCCTCCCGAGGAAGCCTGTTCCACTGAGGAACCGCTCTGTTATAAGATTCTTCCTAATGTCTAGACGGAAACTCTTTGGATTTAATTTCAACCCGTTGGTTCTGGTCCAACCTTCTGGGGCAACAGAAAACAACTCGGCACCCTGCTCTATGTGACAGCCCTTCAATGGCTTTTTCGGCCCTGGCGGAACTCCCTTTCTACTGAGACCAGAATTATTCTTTTATTGTAATTTTATAGTATTTATTATATTGATCACATTGTTGTGAGCCTCCCTGAGCCCAGCCTCGAAGTGAGGCAGGGGTACAAAACAAAATAAATACATAAAATCAGATAGGTTGATTTCTACGAATTTGTTGGTTACCCCTAAAACTGACAGTGCCCTCTGAAACGGAGTGACACCCATCGTCTGCAAAGGATATAACTCCGCTTTAGATCAGCCACGTACGTGCAGACCATTAGAAAAATGCAGCCAAGTTAGTAGAAGTCTGCTAATTATTTCCAAAAATAGACAAAACCTGTTAAAGAAAATAACTTTTATTCAATGTGAGGGTCCTCTGAGAGATGCTGGATCAAGTTGGCGCAATTTAGGAAAAACCAAGGTACGTCTGCAAAGATTCCGCTGTATTTATTTTGAGCGGCCTTCTTTTCTCATGCCGCATTCTCAATCCGTTTTGTGTTTTGACAGAAAATACTTTCACAGAAGCTGAAAGTTATACCGAGAATAAAAACGTGCTCTCTTTTTCACCATGCAAAAGCCACACCCACAGGAAGGGCAATTCTGGAAACGGCTGCGCGCTTCCCAAAACTGTCTTTTTTTTGACAGGAGCAGAATGAGGCTGACGTTTAGGACCAAAGCTCTCTCTTTACAGTTTTATTTGTACACAGAATTAAAACAAATCTCCACACTGCAGCTCAGAAGTGCATTGAGCCCCACAACCAGAGCGAATAATTTAACAGACACTGTGTGCGATTAATAAGGCAAGGATCCTAATTAGTTCACTGAAGGGTTTGTTGAGCCCCTCGAATAAGAACTAACCAGCCCAGTAGGGAAAAAAATAGTGTGTTAGGACCTGGGGTTTGGAACATCACACACAAAAAACCCCGGTTGTGGACAGCTCTTCAGCTCTTCAGCTTCCTGATCACCCCTTTTTAAACCTGCAGATTAAGCAATTACTAAAGCATGTAAAGTATGTGAAGACGGCAATAATCCTCTCCCCTTCCCACCCAAAAACATTCAGTGCTTCAGCTCCAAGGAAGTTCAGTTCACACTCAACGGATACGTGGCACAGGAGCAGGTCAGAATTTCTTCCACTCCATGTCCTCCGGTGGGTTGACCTCCACTTTCCTCTTGCCCACATCTGACCAGTTTGTGCTCAAAACGGTCCCACCTGACTCCATCTGCAAACATTGAGAAAAGAAAGAGATCTATTTATTAAAATTCAACCTGACCCTCCCAACAGCTCAAGGAGCCTTACAACACCCAAACCAAGAGTGCATAGAAGACAATCCAACCCATCAACGAACAAAAAGGAACATCAGAAGAGTTCTGCTGGATCTGACCAGTGGTCCATCTCGTCCTGCATCCTGTCTCACACAGTGGCCAACCAGTTCCTCTGGAGGTCCAACAACAGGGCACAGAGGCCAAGGCCTTCATAAGACATCAAAAGAGCTCCGCTGGATCAGACCAGTGGTCCGTCTAGTCCAGAAGAAGAGTTGGTTTTTGTATGCCGATTTTCTCTACCTTTTAAGAAGAATCAAACCGGCTTACAATCTCCTCCCCTTCCCCTCCCCACAACAGACACCTTGTGAGGTAGGTTAGGCCGAGAGAGCTCAAAGAGAACTGTGACTAGCCCAAGGTCACCCAGCTGGCTTCATGTGTAGGAGTGGGGAATCAAACCCAGTTCTCCAGATTCGAGTCCACCACTCTTAACCACTACACCACGCTGGCATCCTGTTTCACACAGTGGCCAACCAGTTCCTTTGGAGGGCCAAGAACGGGGCCTAGAGGCCAAGGCCTTCATAAAACATAAGAAGAGCCAGGCTGGATCAGACCAGTGAGGGTCCATCTAGTCCAGCATCCTGCCTCACACAATGACCGACCAGTTCGTCTGGAGGGCCAACAACAGGGCACAAAGGCCGAGAGGCCTTCCCCTTATGCTGCTTCCCAGCACCGGGAGTCAGAGGTTGGGGTCGCCATAAGTTGGTTGCCACTTGACGGCAGTTTAAACACACATACAGTCTAGATGCGACAGAAGCGTGGATTGGTATGGCTAGAGATCTAGCAGGGAAGACAATTTCTGGATAAAATAACAGCTCCTGCATCACCACTGTGTGTGGATTCAGTTTCAGCTTGTTTACCCTCGTAAGGCACAGACTCAGGAGCAAGACTGGCTGCTTCCAGAGGCTCAGATAAAAGTTTGGTGTCCTCAGCATACTGATGGCATTTCTGCACACAACGCATAAACGGTGGAACTCCCTGCCCCAGGATGTGGTGATGGCTGCCAACTTGGAAGCCTTTAAGACGGGAGTGGATATGTTCATAGAGGAGAGGGCTATCCATGGCTACTAGTCAAAATGGATACTAGTCATGATGAATACCTATTCTCTCCAGGATCAGAAGAGCATGCCTATCATATCAGGTGCTATGGAACACAGGCAGGATGCTGCTGCTGCAGTGGTTTTGCTTGTGGGCTTCCTAGAGGCACCTGGTTGGCCACGGTGTGAACAGACTGCTGGACTTGATGGGCCTGGGTCTATCCAGCATGGCCTTTCTTATGTTATCCATGCAGGGAGTTCGCATTAAAACAAGAGCGCGGGAGAGAGGGCAGAGCTCTGAAGAAAAAAATATGTTTCTGATTCCATACTGAAAATTCTGCCTCTCCAGTGAAGACCGTTTGCATATGTTCTGCCAAAAAGGTTCCTAGCCACTGATGGTCTAGGGCAGGGGTCCTCAAACTACGGCCCGCGGGCCGGATCCGGCCCGTCAGGGTCCTGAACCCGGCCCCCTCCTCCCTCTGGAGCCGCCGCCGCTGCGCCCGTCCCTTCCCCAAACTAAGGTGGCTGTTGGCCATATAAAGCGTTGGTGGCAGCAGCGGAGCGGCGACACCTGCGCTGACCCGGGAGCCGCCGCCGCCTCTGCGCCTTCCCCACCGCAGTTGCCCTGAAGAGCTGCCGCCGCCTTCCTTTCCCCAGGCGCGCGCGTGGCTCGGGGGACGGGAGGCGCCGCCTCGGACTGCAATGTGCCCCTCGCCGCCGCTGCTCCTCCTGCCGCAGCAGCCGCTGCATCCCTGAAGGAGCCATGCCGGGCTGGAAGAAGAACATCCCCGTCTGCCTGCAAGCAGAGCGAGGCGAGCGAGTGCCGGGGCCCCCACCGGGGGGCTTGGGTGGCAGCGCCTCCAGGGAGGGGAGGGCTGAGAGACCCCCATCTCCCTCCAGCCTCCTCCCGTGCCCTTCCCCCTCCGGCGCTCTTTGCCAAGCAGGGGGCCAGCCCAGTCCGCCTCCCACTCCAGGAGGCGGGAAAGGAGGGCGCACGGTGGCGGCGGCGGGGGGTGTCTCTCAGCCCAGCGAAGGGGGGAGTGTCAGCCATGGAGAGGCACCTGGGGGAGGGGCAGCACGTCCTCCTGCTGCAAGTTAACTTTTCTTTGCCTGGGCGCCTGGCTGCCTTCCCGTTTGGGTGGGTGGGGGGCGGGCGGCCCCCAACAGTGTTTGAGGGACAGTGAACTGGCCCCCTGTTTAAAAAGTTTGAGGACCCCTGGTCTAGGGTGTCAAAAGCTGCTAGTAGAACAAAAACCGACTCTCCCATGGGCAGAAGGGATTACTGGAAGGAGGGGAACACAGCAAACTTCTGCATCCGCTAACAGATCACTGAATCCAACCCACTGAGTTGTGCGCAGCAGACTTTAAAGTAAACCTTCTCTTTGAACAAAAATGAGTAAGAGGAGAGGGCTGGGAAACACATGTTCTGCTGTTCTCTTAAGTAGCCACCACTGAACTCCACTCATTCCTTCTCCCTACGCTGCCTGCAAGAAGGGAATGGATGTTGAAATGGCATTTAGAAACAGATACTCTGAAGCAAGGTATACGGTTGGACCCAAAGAACCATGAATGGAGCTTAAACAGATTTGGGGTCAAAAGTATTAGGTGCAGTCAACAGTGGTCGAAACAAGGCTGATATCTTACAAAAGATTTATTCATGGCGCGCCTGACTTCATCGGTACCGTCGGAGTAGATCTGCTGGAAAAGTTTGTTTAAAGCCGCGTCGCCCTCCAGCTTCTCGTTCTTCTCCTCTTCTTTGATCTCACCCACCAGTTTGTCCCAATTTTTCGTATAATGGGAGGATGACGGATAGACCATGGAATCTGGAATTGTAAAATAAAAGGCTATATGAAACACCCCACCCCAAACCAAGGAGACGAGCAATCGGTTCTTTGTGCAGCGACTTTTGCCAAACGTCTCAGGCGTCACAAGACAGAACAGACACACTGTGGTATTAAGAAGAAAATAGGAAAGGGGTTAAGTAGGTGAAGAGCACAGTTTAACTAGCCAGACAATGACAACATTCTTTATGCCTCCGTTAGGAAGAATTCTCCATTAGGAAGAAATTCTCCATTAGGAAGAAATTCTCCATTAGGAAGAATTTTCAGTTTGTGCGGTTCCTCAGTGGAACAGCCTTCCTTGGGAGGTGGTGAGCTCTCCTTCCCTGGAGGTTTTTAAGCAGAGGCTAGATGGCCATCTGTAAGGAACGCTGATTCTATGACCTTGGGCAGATGATGAGAGGGAGGGCATCTTGGCCATCTTCTGGGCATGGACCAGGGGTCACTGGTATGTGTGTGTGTGGGAGATAGTTGTGTATTTCCTGCATTGTGCAGGGGGTTGGACTAGATGATCCAGGGGGTCCCTTACAACTCTATGATTCTATACAGCACTACATCGCAGGAACCAAGACACACCCATGAAAAAAAATTGGATCTAGAGAAGCTGAACCCAGAAGCAGAAAGAAGAATTGTGTTGTAATATACATCTGAAGCATGAGAGGTGGAAGACACTGATTGAGATTACAGTTGACACCCCATTTTAGGCTTACAGTGCCAAAGTGCTAGTGCCAAAGCCGGAGACCGTAATATGCCTCAAACGGTTCAGAGATGTTCTCTGAGAACAACACCCAAAAGAGTACATGCTACTCAAGGTCTGCATTTTCTTTCCTTTTACCTGTTATCATCCTGAGATTCTCAAGATTCTTTATGTGAGAGAAAGGGGGAGGGAGCAGCAAACAGCATAAAATGCAACGCAGAATGCAAAATGCATTCTGTACAACCCGAAAGAGTCCAGTTTTTCTAACAGTTAGAGCGGTTCTTCAGTGGAACAGGCTTCCTCGGGAGGTGGTGAGCTCTCCTTCCCTGGAGGCTTTTAAGCAGAGGCTAGATGGCCATCTGTCAGCAATGCTGATTCTATGACCTTAGGCAGCTCATGAGAGAGAGGGTATCTTGGCCATCTTCTGGGCATGGAGTAGGGATCACTGGGGGTGTGTGGTGGAGGAGGTAGTTGTGAATTTCCTGCATTGTGCCGGGGGTTGGACTAGATGACCCTGTGGTCCCTTCCAACTCTATGATTCTATTATTCTAATTCTCTTCTGCCACTGAGTCGAACCCCTACCGCACCAAGCAAGGGACATATGAGCAGCTGAATATGTTAATGGACAATGAAGCCACGCGAGCCTTCATAATTATGATCCCAGGAGCAACCATGCTAAACAAGGGCTAGCAACACAATGTGGATGATCAAGCACAAATACACAGACCTGGGGGGAAATGTTTTAGCTTTGGAGAACCTCCGCTTCCCTCCAGTTTCTCCCATCGCAGAGCCTCCGGCTTCTTCAGCTTTATCTCAATCTGCGAACACAGAATGACACGGTTTTAGTGCAAGATGCCACACCTTTAGGCTTAGTTTGTGAGGGAAAATAAAAAGGAATTGCATGCTCATTGGACACCTGGCACGAAGTGTCTTCGTCTGCCTTTGAACTGGCTGCTGCAGTTTCGATGGATGATCTCTGGAACGCAGCAGCTACTTCAGGGACTGCCCACAATATTTATACAGTGCCTGTGCCCAAGAGGTTTGCCTCATGACTAAGAAGCAGCTGCACTTGATTTATTTATTAAAACATTCACATCTTGCCTTTCCTCATGGTTCAACACAGCTTACAATCACAGTTTTTTTAAAAAAAAAATACTGTTAAAACCAAAGGTAAAATAGCAATTGAAGAAAATTGAAGAAAGCTGATAGGAAGAAAATAGTTTCCTTTGAAATGTGGTGTTGGAAGAGAGTGTTACGGATACCATGGACTGCCAAAAAAAAAAAAAAAAAACAGTGGGTTATAGATCAAATCAAGCCTGAACTGACCCTAGAAGCTAAAATGACTAAACAGAGGCTATCGTACTTTGGTCACATGATGAGAAGAGAAGAGTCACTAGAAAAGACAACCAAGCTAGGAAAAGATGAAGGCAGCAGGAAAAGAGGAAGACCCAACAAGAGATGGATGGACTCAATAAAGGAAGTCACAGCCCTCAATTTGCAAGACCTGAGCAAGGCTGTCAAAGGGAGGACGTTTTGGAGGACATTGACTCACAGGGTTGCCATGAGTCAGAAGCGACTTAACAAAAGAGCAAACCCCAGGTCTTTCCCTGCCTCCTCCCCTTACAAGATGCCTGTCATTCAATCCCCCTCAAAAGTCCTGGCAAACAAGCAGCCAGAGCCATGATGAAAAAGACCCTGGGGCTGCAGCTGATGCCCGATGAGCCATCCTAAGCGGGGGGAGAGCCAACTTTGGACTGAGGCTCCACATGGCACAAGGCATGCAGCAACGAGAGGACTTGGGCCAGGCCGACGTGTAAGCCGAAACAGCTGGGATTAGGACCATGCGGCTCACTTGAAGATTCAGCTCCACAGTCCTTTGGGCAAGATTATGAGGCACACTTCAATTCATCAAGCAACACACACACACACACACACACACACACTCCAAGTAAATTTTGCACAAAAGGTTGTCTATACACAGAGAATGGCTGGCAGCTCCAAAGAGGCAGCCTTTCTTTCCCACATACACCCACCCACCGGGGTGTGTGTGTGGGGGCCCTCCAATAGGGAGCCTGAAGGGACTTCATAGAATCATAGAGTTGGAAGGGACCACCATCTAGTCCAATCCCCTGCACAATGCAGGACATTCACAACTACCTCCCCCCCCCCGCACACCCCCAGTGACCCCTACTCCATGCCCAGATGGCCAAGGTACCCTCCCTCTCATCATCTGCATAAGGGCACAGAGTCAGCATGGCTGACAGATGGCCATCTAGCCTCTGCTTAAAAACCTCCAGGGAAGGAGAGCTCACCACCTCCAGAGGAAGCCTGTTCCACTGAGGAACCGCTGTAACTGTTAGAAAATTCTTCCTAATGTCTAGACGGAAACTCTTTTGATTTAATTTCAACCCGTTGGTTCTGGTCCGACCTTCTGGGGCAACAGAAAACAACTCAGCACCCATCCTCTACAAGACAGCCGAGTAACCATATTCAGGTAACCATCTTCAAGTACTTGAAGGGCTGTCATATAGATTTGCACAGAGATCTAAAAAGAAAGTGTCCTTTCAGTTCAAACTTTTGTTTGTTCTATGGAAATATAATAAATTGCTTTTTTTTTAAATGCTAAACTAGTTAAGAGTCAAAACAGTCGTTTGATGCCCTTATTCAGCCTGTTATTAAGTGAGAAAACTTAGGAACCAAACTCTCCTGATCTGATATCTCTCCAGCAGAAGAATTTCCTTGGCAAAGTGACTAAGGGCCATCACGCTTACATAGCACAGAGTCACCTACCCGTTTGTTTCTCTGCCTACAGAAAGGGCATTGTGGTGTAGTGTTTAAGAGTGTTGGTTTAGAGCAGTGGACTCTGATCTGGAGAGCCAAGTTTGATTCCCCCACTCCTCCACATGAGCAGCGGAGGCTAATCTGGAGAACCGGGTTGGTTTCCCCACTCCTACACACGAAGCCAGCTGGGTGACCTTGGACTAGTCACAGCTCTCTTAGAGCTCTCTCAGCCCTACCTATCCCACAGGGTGTCTGTTGTGGGGAGGGGAAGGGAAGGTGATTGTAAGCCGGTTTGATTCTTCCTTAAGTGGTGGAGAAAGTCAGCATATAAAAACCAACTCTTCTTCTTCTTCTACCATCTTGGTTTAATTTTATTTTTGTGGTTTTGTAATCAGCCAGAGAAGAGCATCCAGCGAGAACCATCTTTTCGCTAAATGGCCCAAAGAGCAAATCTATATCTGCGCTTCAAGCTGAAGCAAAACGAAGAGTGAAACATTCGTGTCCGAGATGAGGAATGACAGAGTGCTGTGCCGCTGTGAAATGCAGCCTGCTCGATATTGTGCTCAGATTAATGCATTCTGACAAGAGTGAATGCACGGTGTTGCTCAAAGCCAGGGGAACCTGGGGAACCCAGCGGCCCCGAGAACAAGGGCACCTCTGTGAATGCCAGTCTAGGAATGTCTTATAGCGAGTTGCTCAAATACCACGCTGACCTCGATCAGGACGCCTGCTCTGGAAATTCAACTAAGCAGGGTGAACGTAAGACGCTCAGCTTTGAGCTTTGAAGTCAAACACCAAATGGTGTTTTACTTTCGCCTTTTGTCAGGCCAGCCGGTTCAGTTCAAGATTTAAGCCTGTTCTTGCCTGGCCGGGCATTGACAGGCCAGTTTCTGCTTAGCGAGCAAAACCAGGGAGCGGCCGAGGGTGCATCTGTTTGAGAGTCTGGTGACGCTTTAAAGAGAGGCAAAATTTATTCCAGCTTCTGTGGGCCATGGCCCGTTTTGTCAGATGCAGTGACAGAGAGGGCTCTTAGGTCCAAGGAAGCAGAGGACAGAATAAAAACGTGCTACTCTGCAAAGGACAACTACGCTCCTCTTTATTTTCATTGCCACAGACATACATGCGGCACACGGCTGCACTGCTGGAATTAACATCTGTTCCAGTTTCCCAAGCGAAGCAAAAACTAATAGTTTCCCCCCCCCCACACACACACACACCCTTAAACTCCAGCCTGGGGGAATGAACAGATCAGCAGATAATGGTATTGCTTGTCCTTTAATCAGTTACAAAATGGTGGGGGTTGGGAGGTTGTATGTTCCAAGATGGAGATGGAGCCTGGAGAGGAGACGACTGAGAGGTGATATGATAACCATCTTCAAGTATAGAGGATGGAGCAGAGTATTCTGTCGCCCCAGAAGGTCGGAGCAGGACCAACGGGTAGAAATTAAATTAAAAGAGTTTCCAGCTAAACATTAGGAAGAACCTTCTGACAGAGAGGTTCCTCAGAGAACAGGCTTCCTCGGGAGGAGGCGGGCTCTCCTCCTTTGGAGGTTTCTAAGCAAAGGCTAGATGGCCACCTGTCAGCAAGGCTGATTCTGTGAACTTGGGCAGATCATGAGAGGGAGGGCAGGAAAGGTTGCGCCAGTGCTTGGCTCTCGTGGCCCTTTCTTGCATGCCCAGGGAAATGCCAATGGCCACTCTGGGGTCAGGAAGCAATTTCCTTCAGGCAAGACTGGCTAGGGATCTGGGAGGATTATTTTTGCCCATCTTCTGGGCATGGAGTAGGGGTCACTGGGGTTTTTTGGGGGGAAGTAGTAGTGAAATTCCTGCCTTTTGCAGGGAGTTGGACTAGATGACCCTGGTGGTCCCTTCCAAATCTATGATTATATGAGAGGGATGGACCAACTATAGCAGAAACCTGGCCCATAGTGAATGCTGAGGTTTTGGGAACCTGGGGTGTGCGTAAGAAGCTAAATTGTTGTAAACAACAATTGGTTTAATTGCAATTGTTAATTGTTAATTACAATTGTTGTAAACTAAATTATTGAACCGTGGGGTTCTAGGGTGCCAGAGGGGGGAGTTAGAGGGGCACAGGCAGCCCCAGGGATCCAGGGCAAAGGGGAAGCTGAGCCAGCAGCCTTCCTATGCACGTCCACTGTGCCTACGCTAAAGTCCCACTGTGTTCAATGAAGACGAAGAAGAGTTGGTTTTCATATGCCGACTTTCTCTACCTTTTAAGGAGAATCAAACCAGCGTACAATTGCCTTCCCTTCCTCTCCCCACAACAGACACCTTGTGAGGTGGATGGGGCTGAGAGAGTTCGGAGAGAACTGTGACTAGCTCAAGGTCACCCAGCAGGCTTCATGTGGAGGGTTGGGGAAACCAACCTGGTTCACCAGATTAGAGTCCGCCGCTCAGGTGGAGGAGTGAGGAATCAAACCTGGTTCTCCAGATTAGTCGGCCCCTCTTAACCACTTCACCATGCTGGCTCAATGGCATTTACTCCCAGGTAAGCATGCCAGGGCCCTGACCTGGATGGCCCAGGCTCGCCTGATCTCGTCAGATCTCAGAAGCTAGGCAGGGTCAGCCCTGGTTAGTATCTGGATGGGAGATCACCAAGGAATACCAGGGTTGCTGTGCAGAGGAAGGCACTGGCAAACCACCTCTGTTAGTCTCTTGCCATGAAAACCCCAAAAAGGGGTCGCCATAAGTCGGCTGCGACTTGACGGCACTTCTAAAACACACACACACACACACACAAGCATGCCAGGCATTGCAACCCTTGGAGTGAGCTGCTGATGTTTAATTTTGTTTGGATGTATGTGTTAGATGGGGGGGGGGGCACCAAAACACCCTGGGCTGGCCCTGCCAGATATTGTGTCAAACCTGTTTAAGGAATCTTAACTGTACAGCTGGATTGAACCACTTCTAGATGCCGCGCTGCCTCAGGAAAGCCGCTGCGTTCTGGAAAAGACAGGACGGAACAGGAAGGAAACAAATCCATTTTGGCAGCCAGTTCTGCGCCGTAGTCGACCTGTTCACGCTCCAACTATGGCCTAGCTCTCAACTATGATTATATATATTTATTTACTTCATTTATATCCCACCTTTCACCCCCCCAATAGGTACCCAAAGCAGCTTAAATCATTCTCCTCTCCTCCGTTTTACCCTAACAACAACCTTGCGAAGTAGGGTTGGGCAAGGGTGTGATTTGCTCAAGGGCAGCCAGTAGAGTGGAGATTCGAACCTGGGTCTCCCAGGTCCTAGCCTGACAGTATACCACACTGGCCCCTTGCTAAGCACAAGCCATAGTTTGGAGCGATGCCGGAACTGAGCTGCTCGTCCCGGAACAAACAACAGATACTCCTAGATGGCTCCTAGCAAAATGCTTCGGCAAGTGACCCCTCCCTCCTTCCCCGGAAAAGACCAAGGAGCAGCCAGAAACTATGTAAGCAGCCTGCGAGATCCAAAAGGAATTCCATCAGCAGCTCATCTGCTTTAACTTCATAAGAACATCAGAAAAGCCCTGCTGGATCAGACTCAGGCCCCTCAAGTCCAGAGGTCTGTTCACACAGTGGCCAACCAGGTGCCTCCAGGAAGCCCACAAACAAGACAACTGCAGCAGTATTATCCTGCCTGTGTTCCACAGCACCTATGATAATAGGCAAGCTCTTCTGATCCTGGAGAGAACAGCTATGCATCATGACTAGTATCCATAAGAACCTGAGAAAGGGCCTGCCGGATCAGACCCAGGCCCATCGAGTCCAGCAGTCTGTTCACACAGTGGCCAATCAGGTCCCTCCAGGAAGCCCACAAACAAGACTTCATGAAGGAAACAGCTATGGTCCTGACTACCATGGCCTATGCAACATACACCATTTATCGGTTTCATTACATTTCGCTCTAATAGGCAACCATTACTTCCAATGAGAAGCCTTAACTGTAAACACCCCTCCCTCTGGAACTCAAAAACTAAACACTTCTGCAGAAAACCAAGATTTTTTCTCTATCCAGGGGTCGGCAAACTCATTTGTCAAAAGAGCCAAATATCAACACTACAACGATTGAGATTTCTTTTGAGAGCCAAATTTCTTAAACTTAAACTATATAGGTAGGTACACTGTTTATTAACTTAATAAACTTAATAAAACTTAATAAATTGAAGTTTTAAGTCTTAATTAAACTATAGGTACACTGAATAAAACTTGATATCATACTTAATAGTGATCTTATTTATTGATAAAAATTAAATTGTAATTCCCTGCCATTTCCCCCTCCCCGTCCGGAGCCCTCGTCTGGAGGCCTGGTCTACCGCCATAAAAGCCTATTGGTAGACCTGGCCTCCGGCTGAGTCCCATTGGGAGGCCAGGTCTACCCATTGGCTTTCTTGGCAGTAGACCTGGCCTCCGGAGGCCCATAGAAGCCAATTCTATGGCTTCTGATGGGGGACTTTTTCCCCTCGGAGTCCAGGTCTACTGCCAAGAAAGCCAGTGGGTAGACATGGACTCCCAATGGGACTCAGCTGGAGGCCAGGTCTACCAAAGGAAGCCCGCCCCGCCCAACAGCTGATAGGCGGGGGGGTGGCCCAGGAACCGCCGAGCCGCCCGCCCAGCAATTGCGCGGCTAGAGGGGAGGCTTTAGCCTCCCAACCATTGAGGGCAAGGGAAAGGGGGACCCACCAATTCTCCATGGTGTGTGTGTGTGTGGGGGAAGACAGCGCGCCCGCTCACCCGCTCTCTCTCTCAGGCGCGCCGGCTCCGCAGCCCGGCTGCCGGTGTGAGCGGGTGCAAGAGCAGGGGCTCCGAACCAAGTTCGGAGAGCCGCACTCAACGAGCCAAAGAGCCGCATGCGGCTCTGGAGCCGCAGTTTTGAGACCCCTGCCCTATCCAAACCTCAAAATATAATTTGACCTCTCTTTCGTAGACCAATGCATACATTCACATTTATTTATATCCCACTTTTCTCCCCAGTTCGTTCTCCCCTGCTCCATTTTCCCACAACAGCAGCCCTGTGAGGTAGGCCAGGCTGAGAGTTTGTGACAGGCCCAAGGGCAGCCAGCGAGCTTCGTACCCAGGTCACCCAGAGTCACTGTTTCCACTATATCACACTGGCTCGCAACAATTTACATTGAAGTACTTGTTCAGTTATCAAAAATGGAAAGTAGGTCATCTTAAAGTTTCTCAATTAGAAGAAGAGTTGGTTTTTATATGCCGACTTTCTCTACCACTTAAGGGAGACTCAAACTGGCTTACAATCACTTTCCCTTCCCCTCCCCACAAGACACCCTGTGAGGTAGGTGGGGCTGAAAGAACTGTGACTAGCCCAAGCTGGCCTTATGTGTAGGAGTGGGGAAACCAACCCAGTTCACCAGATTAGAGTGCCGTTCATGAGGAGGAGTGGGGGAATCAAACCCAATTCTCCAGATCAGAGTCCACTGCTCCAAACCACCGCTCTTAACCACTACACCACAGTGGCTTATGGGACTCGATCGCTCCAGAAAGTGTCGCTTTTGCGACTTCACTAAATGCCCTTTGCAAAGTCAAGAGTATTAAATTCTGACCTACATTTCACAGCTTATCAGCACTTTTGTCTAAAGTCAAAGCGGCAGGGGGTGAAAAAAAAACCCCCAACAACCATGTTACTTTTTGAGGACGCATAATTTACAAAGCGACCTCAATTTCCACTGCCTCTAAGGCTTGTCGAGCCCTACTTTTGTTCCTTTGTTAACATTCATGCATACATTACGATAATGATATAATTACAGACCATTGAATTTGTTTCATAAATTGTAATAATCTTAAAACAAGCAGCTTGTAAATGAAGAACAATCGCGCCAGCACAGCGGTAACAGTTCAAAGCTTAAACTACAGACCAAACCGAATGCATTTCTATTTTGAGGCCGGTCCGTATCAAATTGAATGTCGGTCGCAGAGATTGTATTACAGCGCCCTCTGGTGGAAGTAAGGCGGAACTTGGATCACCGCAAGACCCTGGGGGGGGGGAATACCTTAATTTGGACGTGGTTTCTAAAAGGCAGCAAAGCCAAGACTTCTACCATGCCAGGATCTATGGCCAGCTTCATCGGGCAAAAGGGGCTCATCTGTGTGACGTTCGCCACTGAGTGAATTTGTATTGCATCTGGCAGAACGTTACACCTTTGGGGCGAGATCATTCCACTGATACTTATTCAATGGCGATATAAATGAGACTTGTATTTTTCAGTAGATACAAGACTTCTAGTGTCAGAAGAGGAGAGGGGCTGTGGCTCAGTGGTAGAGCATCTGCTTGGCATGCAGAAGGTCCCAGGTTCAATCCCTGGCATCTCCAGTTAAAGGGACTGGGCAGGTAGGTGTTGGGAAAGACCTCTAACCTGAGACCCTGGAAAGCTGCTGCCGGTCAGAGTAGACAATACTGACTTTGATGGACCCAGGGTCTGATTCAGTAGAAGGCAACTTCATGTGTTCATGTGATTCTGTCACAGAAACCACCCAAAATGTTACCTTTCTACTCCTTGCCCTGTAAGAGCGTATCTGCCACTGTTCTCCCCCTCATATTCCCTCTTCTGTATCAGTTCGTATTGTGTGTGCGTAAAGGGCTGTCAAATCACAGCTAACTTATGGCAACCCCGTAGGGTTTTCCAGGCAAGAGACGTCCGGAGGCATCTGAGCACAGAGAACTACTAATCTCCCTAGTGAGAATCCGTTGCAAACAGCCAGTCCTTTCTTCCCCACAAGAACAAAAAGCAACACACTGCATTTGCTAAGTTTTAATCGGGAAAAAATTGGTTTTGTTCAAAGAGGTCTGGAATAACATGTGCTCCAGCCAAGCACCAGCTGAGACATAGCTTTCTGGTATTAGCAAGCATGATAAAAACAAAACACAACTAGGGAATGAAAGAAAGGCACCGTGGGTGGAGGATAAAAGCAGTTCTGAGTTTATAACAAGCTGGTCATTATTCCTTGTTATAAGGCATGATCTAGCACCAGAAAGAAGCAGAAGAAGCCCAAGAACGCACATGAGGCTGCCTTATCCTGAATCAGACCATTAATCCAACACGATCAGTGTTGTCTACTCAGACTGGCAGCGGCTCTCCAGGTGCCACTCAGGCCAAGATCGTTCACATCACCTACTGCCTGGTCCGTTTAACTGGGGATGCCGGGGATTGAACCTGGAACTTCCTGTACGTAGAGGCTCTTACACTGAGCCACAGCCTCTTCCACTGAGCCACCCACCCCAAACCGCAAGGCATTCTGGGACCAGGTGACACTCTGCCCTTCCGGCTGCAGAAGAGAAACCACGGGCAGAAGAAGGCAACATAGCCCCAGCCCTCTCTACTGGCCTTGCATACTTCATGCTATGTTGTTGTTTTTTTTAAATATTACTTTTGTTAGCCACCTTGAATTAAAAAACACAAACTCTTGAATTTGCTCTTTAAAAATTCACCTTTGTCGAAAGCACTCTGAATGTACTTTGCTCTGGAACTATGGGGTGTAGAAGATGAAGCTTGAATCTGTAATCTTCCTCTGAGGAAACCCTCACCAAGGCGTTTAGCTGTTGGGAGATAAAATATACCGGAAGTCAAAAAAACAAAAGCTTTGTGCGTGTTTTCAGCTTTGTCTCACAGGGAAAACGAAGTCCACAGAACTTCACTGGGAACTCCTAATGCAATGTTAGCCCAAGACATGGATTTCAAATGACACCTCTTATGCTGCATTATTCAACAGCTAATTCAAGATGTGCTAAAAAAAATAAGCACAGGGTGAATGCTCTTAGCCACCAAGAAAAGCATTGCTAAGTCAGCCCGATGTTCATTCTTTAAGTAAAGAATTGCGTAACTACAGAGTGACCCCCCATTCCCACATGTAATTGCATTTATTTATAGTTTCAGAGGGTAGCTACATTGGTCTGCAGAGCTGGATTCGAGTCCGGTAGCATCTTAAGGACCACTAAGGTTTCTGGGGTTATGAGCTTTCGAGAGTCAAAACTCCCTTGGTCAGATACCCGTGAGTTTTGACTCGCAAACACATATACCCCGAATACCTTGTAGGTCTCTAAGGTGCTCCTGGACCTGAATCAAGCTGTACATTTATTTCTGAAATCCTACTCGTAGGCTTCATTTTCTTGCTTTATGCATCACATGTGGACAGAATGGAGCAGGTGCAGAGGAGAGCGACAAGGATGATCAGGGGCCTGGAGACCAAGCCCTAGGAGGAAAGGCTGAGGGAGTTGGGAATGTTCAGTCTGGAGGAGGCTGAGGGGGAACAGGATTGCTCTCTTGAAGTATTTGAAGGGCTGTCACTTGGAGGAGGGCAGGGAGCTGTTCCTGTTGGCAGCAGAGGATGGGACTCGCAATAATGGGTTTAAATTGCAGGCGGAAAAGTACCGGTTGGATATTAGGAAAACGTTTTTTACAGTAACAGTTGTTCAACAGTGTAATCAGCTTCCGAGGGAGGTGGTGAGCTCCCCTACACTGGCAGTCTTTAAACAGAGGCTGGACAAGCACTTGTCAGGGATGCTCTAGGCTGATCCTGCATTGAGCAGGGGGTTGGATTAGATGGCCTTTACGGCCCCTTCCAACTCTATGATTCTACCCAGAAAGATGAGTGGATATAAACAGGAAGTCAGGTAAATGAAAAATCAGATTCCAAGTTCTCAAACAAATTTATTCAAATGGGGCTGGGTCCCGAGGCCCGCTTCTCCTCAAGCAAGGAGGGACTGGCAAATTCCCAGAAGAGCCGCCACCCAAGCATTCCCAAAGGGCCTCTGACTGCCAGGAGAAGCTTTCTGGATGGGTTGAAGATGGCGTGATGCAGGAAGGGCTCCCTGTGCCAACAGAGCTCTACTGGCGGCTCTTTGGATCCAACCCAAGGTAACTATCAAACAGTGACAGATGCTAATAATTAGAGCTAGGACATCTTTCAAAAGATTCAGCAATCACTCTGGCACAGACAAAACACACACACACACACACACACACACACACACATATCAGAAAATATTTGTACTACCATCCAGTAAACCCTCATTTTCCCCCTCCTTGCTCCACTACTGCCCACATCAAGGAAGTTGCTGCTCTTTTGTTCTTGGGCAGCAATCCTAAGCATATTTTTGATTCAATAAAGGATTTATTCCCAGGAAAGCAGGCTTAGAATCCAGGGTGCTGGCTCTCAATCAGCCTGATCCAACTCTTACCTCCTTCTCTGAAAACTGTATATTTACACCATCCTCCTTTGCATTCTTGACCATAATCGTAACTATTACGTGAGATTCTGTTTGGTACCAGTCGTGCCTGAAAAGAATACAAGCCTTACATTAAGCATTTGATTTATTTCAGCTTTACAGCCTTGAGTTGCTTCATGAGACGTTTCCTAATAGTTCCTCTCTCCCCAAGGGAACCAGAATCCTGACCGCGATTTGCAAATTTTAATGGTCTTTACTTTTAAAGATGTGGATTTGCAAACACGGAAACATTAAGTGCAGATTGGACCCAACCAGGGTGCCCAAGGAATGCTGAGGTGAGTTTATCGGTGAGACGACAGCAGATGTTTGCCCATCACTTGGGATCTCACCCTGCCACAAACAGCTGGGGGGGGGGTTGTCTCCAGAAGCACAGTTTGGGCAGAGAAATGGGGAAGCACCAGGGACCCAGCCAGCTCTCCAGGGGAAAAGCAAGCTGGATCGCGGCCTTAAACTGGGGGAGGAGGGAAGCTACACAAAGACAAGCCTCCCTCCCAGCGCCTTTATGAACATAAGAAGATAAGAAAGGCCCTGCTGGGTCAGACCAAGGTCCATCAAGTCCAGCACTCTGCTCACACAGAATGTGATCATGTGTGTAAAATGGCGTGTAGCCACACTAACATTTCCACAGGTGCAAGGACTTCAACCTGGGGAGCAGGGCTTTCCTGCCCCACCCCCACCCCCCAGGGCAGCCCATGGGCTACTATGGGAGAGGAGAGGTAGGAAAATGGCAACCCAAGAGCACAAGTCCTGGCGCCATTTAAACATTCATCTGGGAGCAGCTCAATATTTTTACACGTCTCAGTAACTCAGCAAGTAAAATGAACCAAGTAGTTTATTTTATTGTGTGTTGTACCTTTTAAATGCGCACACAATGGGAACAAACAAAAACAACATAAATAAAACCAAAGTTCGGGACACACACACACACACACACACACACACAGCCTCAACCCCTAATTTGTAATCTGGAGAACTGCACTGACCACCTTGCAGGTTTATTACAAACATAACCAGAACAATATGTGGAGCACTTTGCACTCTTAGGAAGACTAGAAGAAGAAAAAGAAGAGTTGGTTTTTATATGCCGACTTTCTCTACCACTTAAGGAAGAATCAAACCGGCTTACAATCACCTTCCCTTCCCCACAACAGACATCCTGTGAGGTAGGTGGGGCTGAGAGAGCTGTTACTAGGCCACTTCACCAGATTAGCGTCTGCTGCTCATGTGGAGGAGTGGCAATCAAACCCGGTTCTCCAGATTAGAGTCCACCATTCCAAAACACCACTCTTAACCACTACACCACGCTGGCTCTCTATACTATACAAATACGACAGAGAATAAGCAAAAGAAACCTCTTACTTGATCTTAGGAGGCTGTGATGGCTGCTGCAAAACCTGAGAGTCCTCCGATGGAATGGAAAGAGATTCAGGAGTTAGATTAATTCAACAGTGTTTTCAAACCAAGTGTCATTTTGACTGCACAAAAGAACTGTGGAGGACATATTGGTGGTTATCTCTGACTATTCATGTCAATGAAACAAATGAAAACCCCAAATGTGTCACATTTTAAAAAGTGAACTGGGGGGGCAACTGCAACGCAACAGGAATTCATTTCAGGCACAGTCCGAATTCCTCAGCTGCCGCAGGACAGACCGGCTGGTGCATCCAACAGCACCCTACTTATCCTGTGGCCACAATTATTTTGAAACACTTGTCCTTGGGCTACAAACCCTTTCCAGATTGACATAGTAAATTTAACAGTGCAATCTTTTGCAGAGTTACTCTGCTTTAAGCTCCGCGAAATCAGTAGGCTGAGACCGGAAGAGCTCTGCCCAGGATGGCTAACACAAAAGACAACAGATTCCCCAGAGGAAAAAGAGATTCACTGTACTTTAGACTAAAATGTCACTCTTATGTAGATGGAAGAAAAAGCTGTCATCCACTTCAGAGAAAGTGTTATGCTTCAGAAAGTGAGAGTATGTGAATTAGGAAGAACCTTACCACTTCAGCCTGGGAGTTCGCTGTAAAGCAAAAGGAAATGGCATTTTCAGAAAACAGCACATCGAAAAGAATCAAAACACTTCTTAAAACTTCTTAATGATCCTCACAAAGGTTTGGATTTGCTGCAAGTTTTTCCTTGGGCACGAGGATCTCCACCTGCAGATCACGACTTTCTCATCAGCCCCCTCCTGCAGCAGTTTAACATAATTCCCCCAAACCCTGTTCCCGGGGGGGGGGGCTGTCCCCCCAAGAACAGGATTTTAGGCGGGCAAACAGGTTCTGGGGGATCCAAGCCAAAAACAACATGGGAATAGGGACACTTGTGTTTTGTGTGTGCTAAGAGCCAATTTTTACAGATATTCTCCGCCTGAAAGCCCCGGGCAACACATTTACCTGGGTCACACAGAAGAAAACATAAAGATCTAAGTTAGAGGTTCCCAAATTTTTTGAGTCATGGAGCACGTTTCAGGAGAGAAATTTCATCACGGAGCACTAATTTTCACCTAGCACCTATTTACTAAACCGAATGACAGTAGTACTTTTCTTTCCAATCTCTTCATGGAGCACTAGGAGATGCTTCGCGGAGCACCAAGTGGTCCTTGGAGCACAGTTGGGGAACCTCTGATCTAAGTAATCACAGATCCTGGAAAGGGGTTTTTTTTGTTTGTTTGTTTTTGCTATCTTCTGGGCATGGAGTAGGGGTCACTGGGGTGGGGGGAGGTAGTTGTGAATTTCCTGCATTGTGCAGGGGGTTGGACTCAATGACCCTGTCCCAACTCTACGATTCTATGGAGTCAGAAGAAAACTTCACTGAAATCATCACATGCTCTAGGTCAGTGGTTCCCAAAGTGGGCAGTACCACCCCCTAGGGGATTACCTAGGGGGGCACTAACAGGCAAGGGGGCAGCAGTGGGGGCGCTAGAGGTGGGCCCCTTCAACTGTGTTGTTCATTAATTTACAATAGATCAAGCTATGGCACCATGCTGGCAAATTTGGGGGAAACCATCAGGATTTCACCCCCAGACTTTGAAAAGCTGGTACCACTGGATCAAGTTCATCAGTTTTGCTGAACAAATTTCAACTAAAAAGTTTTAATTTGATTTTGAATAGATGTGCAATTAATTATTACTGTTTTGAAATTTCATTGTTTATTATCTTTTTTAGTGAGTCATACAAAGCCCCTATTTTGAACAATGCTTTTTATAGGGTAGGGGGTACTGGGGTTGAACCAAGGGGGCAGTGGCCCGAAATGTTTGGGAACCACTGATCTAGGTGGTAGGATGACCCCTCCCCCCAGTCAAGTATTAATACCTGAAAATTAAATCCCATGTTTTTTTTTATTACAAGAATACCTTCAACGGTTTCAAAATTACACTCAGGTGCAAAAGTAAATTATTTTGTCCCAAAATACTCAAGTGTTAAGTGTTTTTGCAAAATCTGAAATATGGCAAAAGATAAAGAGTCCAATTTCTGCTAAGAGCCTGCTCTTTCCACTGCTCTGCAAAAAGACTCTTTCAACCTAAACGTGGAGTGAAACAGTGGTAGTAGCAAACCACGGACTTTGAATTATTCATACACTATTAAAATATTTGGCATCCCATCCAACTAGCCACTTCACAGAATGACTATGCCCAACATTACACTACTTTTAAGAAAAGGTATACAACCCCCCAAATTCTGCGCAGTCACTTAAGCAACAAGGAAGATAACCTATCACGGTGTGGCAGGAACTCTTTGAATTCTTTTATATTATTTAGTTTGGGTTAATAAGAACCAATTTTAGTAATCTCTAGCTTAGAAGACCTGACTTTTTAGCTGACCCCAGTTTCCAATTAGGGCCTCTGATCTTAGAGGAAATTGCAGGCTAGGAGCTAGTTTACCTAAAAGAAAGAACACCAGGATGCTTGTAATTGTTTAAGGAGAGAACAGACATTTGGTCCGGCAGCAATCTATCTGCTAGATTGGGGGAAAGTGTTAAAATACACAAGACTTCACAGGCAAACATTTGTCAGAAATTCTGGGAACAGAAAGCTTCAAAGCAAAAATATGGCAAGCCCATCTCCGGGAAAGCTTGAAAGGAGGGCTGTTGTAAAACTCTTTCTCCCATGGTTTAACCTATAAAAAAGCCTCTCAAAATCCCTGTATTTTGTCATTCTAGGGAAAGAGATCAGGCTTCTCAGTTCTTGCCATTCTCTCCTTGGGATGACCCAGAGAGCTCTGATGTCTGTCTGCTAGTGTGTCAATTTTATGTGGGTCTATTATTTTCTGTCTTGTATATTTACCAAAGTATTGTTGTTGTGGTTTTTGTTCTCTTACCTTATATAGCTCTTGTAAGCTTAATAAACCTGCATGTTTTACTGGTACATGTTCAATGTGATGTTTGAGGGTGGTGTAGGAATGAATGGTCTGTTCTGCTTATCCCATCTCTAAGCTGAGCTTTGGTGAGTAGGCTAGCAGAGATTTTCCATTTACATCAAGGACCGAGGGAGAGGGTAAAAGGAAAAAATTCTTGCATCACACGGTAAGCGTCTAAATTTGGTGCCAAGCCCTAAATTATTAAGTAGTAATGGAATGCAGAAAATTAATTCCCAATAATATTTATTTTTTATTTTATACTTCAAATTACTATTTGGCCCTCCACAGCCGAAGCTGGGCTAGGACGGGCGACAACATTAAAACCATAATAAAAGCCATAATATATATTAAAGCCAGTAAACATAACGACAGTAAACTAAATAACCATAATAAAAAAGCAGATGTGTTCGATTAATGCATCCCAAGCAAGGATAATACATAAAGTTGTAAACGAGTAGAGGGAGGGAGAACAAGTCAACAGGCACCACTGAGAAGAGAAAAGAGGCAAAACAGTACAGCCATTTTAAAGGACCATAATCCTATATTCTGCCAAACATGTTTCTTTTGTTTTAACGATGGGTTTCAATTGGCTTCGGAACCTTGGGGATCTTCCTAGATACATTGCCTCAAATATCACCACTTTTTCTTAAGTTTCTCTTTGCACTGCTAGGAAAATTACAGTTTCTTAAAGAGCCACTCACAACCCCACTCTTAAACGGAACAGCAAACGCAACAAAGCACTGCTTACTGTTAAGGGCTTCTTCGCATCTTTTAATCCAGACAGTAAACATCTCGCCTGCATCTAGAAGATAAATACAAAATGCAAGTAGCATCAGGACACCCAGAAAGATTTCCATTTGTTACGAGGGTCGAATATGACATAAATGTCACTCGGTCGGGCCATGCCTCGCCAGCCCAGATCGTGACTGGAGGGGCGGTGGCTTTGGTTGGCTCGAGGGACACAGAAGAGCTCTCAAGGGGCCGGAACTGGCCTGCGAGCCGTATGTTTAACACCCCTGCTCTAGACTAAGCCTTGGCTGGGGGTCTAAACTCTTCCTGTACAGGCTCCACCAACCGCACCAACCTGCTGTAGCACATCCAGCCCCCCCCCTTTTTTGGTAATTTTTTAAAATTTCCCAAACATTACACATCATAAACACCATACAAACACAGGACAACACTGACTATTACATCTTAAGTCTTAATCTTACGTAATCTTATCAAATCTTACTCAAAATGTAGCTACTCTATTCTACCTTCTTGCTTTATCAGTATTTAATCACAAAAATATAGCTTTAAAGAACAGAGAAGATAAATTAGTTATTCGCCCTTACTATTTCTAACATGGTTGTACAATTAGATCATCTTCTTAGTTCATGTGACCATACTTGTTTATATTTTTAAATGAAATATCCACCATGCATAAATTCTTAGTTTTATCTGTTCACTGACTATTATATACTTCTAAACTCATTTGAGTTATTCAGCAACATTACTTCAACCATACGCAGTTTTTCTGTTCACTGACTATTACATATTTCTAGACTCATTTGAGTTAATCAGTAACATTCCTTGAACAATACGTTTTGCATTAATGAATCAGCGTAGAGTTCTTAACACATCCAGCCCTCACGTGGGATTCCTTCGCACCCTCAGCAACAGCACAACTGCGCCGCTTCTCGAGGCAGGACCACTGAGGCGCTTCCCTGCCAAAGGGAGCCAGCTGCTAGGCCAACAAGGACTGACTTGCTCCAGCCTCTGGCCTGCTCCACGTCTACGGCTGGAGGCTTTTGCTGGCTGGTGGTGCCCCAGAGCACAGGAGGGGGCCGCCAAGCCATCCTCTGAAGCCAGCTCCAAACACCCGCCTCCCTCCAAGAAGCTCAGAAAGGCACAAACACTTCCCCTCTTCCTTCCCTTCCCCGTAACAACCCTGCAGGAGACCCTCAGGACTGGCATGAAACGCAGCTGCAAGCCCTTCTGCCAACAGACCATGCAGGGGACATAAGAACAGAAGAAAGGCCCTGTTAGATCAGACCCAGTCCCCTCAAGTCCAGCAGTCTGTTCACCCAGTGGCCAACCAGGTGCCTCTAGGAAGCCCACACACAAGACGACTGCCGCAGCATTGTCCTGCCTGCGTTCCATAGCACCTAAGATAATAGGCATGCTCCTCTGAGACTGGAGAGAATAGGTATAAGAAAATAAGAAAAGCCCTGCTGGATCAGACCCAGGCCCATCAAGTACAGCAGCCTGTTCACACAGTGGCCAACCAGGGATGGGGGGAGCAATCAGGGGACTGGAGACCAAGCCCTACGAGGAAATGCTGTTGGGAATGTTTAGTCTGGAGGAGGTTGAGGGGGGACATGATAGCTCTCCTAAAGTATTTGAAGGGCTGTCACTTAGAGGAAGGCAGGGAGCTGTTCCTGTTGGCAGCAGAGGATGGGACTTGCAATAATGGGTTTAAACTGTGGGCTAGATGTTAGGAAAAATTCATTTACAGTGAGAGTTGTTCACTGACTATTACATATTTCTAGACTCCCTAGAGAGGTGGTGAGCTCCCCCTCACTGGCAGTCTTCAAGCAGTGTCTGGACAAACACTTGTCAGAGATGCTTTGGGGTCATCCTGCATTGAGCAGGGAGGTTGCCTGTACGGCTCCTTCCAACTCTACAATGCTATGAGTACAATTTCAGCCGTCCAGCCACTCAGCAGTTGGGATTAAGGCCCTTTCCAGTGTCGAACATACGGCTCATTTACATTTTAAACTCAGCATGCAAAATCATACTTACTATCCAGATTCTGTCCTTCACTGAAAGTGTTCATCGCAGCACCATAGCTCTTCAAGTGGTATTCACCTATCCTAATGGGTACACGAAGGACAGCGTGACCATTCCGCATCCTGCCACACCCAGGCTATCCATGACAATCATGTGGCACCCAAATCACCACGGGTGGTCTTCACAAACAAGGGGTCATTACAGGAAGGAAATGACATCCCCTCCCCCAAAAGCATGCAAACACCTGTTAAACGGTGTTCCATCCCATCTGCGGCATTTACATAGGACCCCTTCGAAAGAATCCACACACCTTGCTAAGTTAGGTGTATCGAATACCAGTTCAACAACACTACGCAGCAACTAATCTACAGTTTGTTCCTATTAGCACCAAAACCTTTGATAGTGAAAAAAGTGCAATTCTACTTAATTTCAGACTTATAGTAGGAAGAACAAATATATATATAGACACATACACACACAAATTGTGCTGCACTAAAACCCAAATCATTCACAGGTGAACATAAGAAAAGCCCTGCTGGATCAGACCAAGGCCCATTGAGTCCAGCAGTCTGTTCACACAGTGCTCAACCAGATGCCTCTAGGAAGCCCACAAGCAAGACCACTGCAGCAGCAGCATCCTGCCTGTGTTCTACAGCACCTGATATAATAGGCATGCTCCTCTAATCCTGGAGAGAATAGGTATGCATCATGACTACTATCCATTTTTACTAGTAGCCATGGATTGCTCCTCCATGAACATGTCCACTCTTCTCTTAAAGCCTTCCAAGTTGGCAGCCATCACCACATCCTGGGGCAGGGAGTTCCACAATTTAACTATGTGTTGTGAGAATAAGGTGCAGGCTAGTATTCACTATATCCAGAAAACCTCTGAAACCAACTGCATTTGCTGATATTCCAACAGACACCTACCCTTGTCTGAGAAAGGCTGTGGCATTCCTGGGGTCGAGCGCCAGGGACTTCTTTGCATCCGTAATGGCATCTGCAAGAAAAAACGAACATTAATCTTTCCAGAACTCCATTCTGTTGCCCATTTCCCACTATTTCAACAGAAACATGAACTCTGTCTTGGCTGACTCTTTTGCACCATTTGTCTTTAAAGGCCCACAAGCACGGGGGGGGGGGGGGAGGAGAAAGAGTTGGTTTTATATGCTGACTTTCTCTACCACTTAAGGGAGAATCAAACTGACCTACAATCACCTTCCCTTCCGCACAAGAGGTAGGTGAGGCTGAGAGAGTGTGACTAGCTCAAGTTCACCCAACTGGCTTCATGTGTAGGAGCAGGGAAACAAATCCAGTTCACCAGATTAGCCACCGCCGCTCATGTGGAGGAGTGGGGAATCAAACCCGGTTCTCCAGATCAGAGTCCACCACTCCAAACCACCACTCTTAACCACTACACCACACTGTAGTGTTCTTGACTGCTATTGTAAAACTGAAATACTGCTCCTTGATATAGTCAAGTGTACTTTTATGCACAACTATTTGTTTTGTCTTCGCGTTCAAATTATTTAATTGGCCAAATGGATAGTTTATCTCAACATAAAGGTTGACACAATTCAAAGCCCGCATGTGACAGAAAAGCAATAACAGACGAGGGATGCCCAGGTTATCGGCGTTTTTAAAAAGCCACCAAAGGTATTTTAGCGTTTTTAGAATAAATGTTACCATGGTAATTCTGAAGAAGAATGTGAGCATAAGCTCGCTGACAGTAATACCCCGCGTTATCTGGCTGCTCTTCTAGGGCCTCCGTCAACTTCTGCAAGTGAAAAAAAAATTAACTTGACATTTTCTACAAATTCATCTATAGCCCACAGTGAAAAGTCTTGCTTGACACATCAAACTGAATCAATTACCACAATTCCGCTTTGAGATGAATTACGCCAGCAGCAAAACTCTTTGGCTCAGAGAATTGCTGCTTATAACAAAGATAAAAAAGCCTCACAGCTAACAAAGATTTAGCGTCTAGAAGCTCTAGTCAGAAAGAAGTGGAAGTGCTGTTCTGAGGAAATAACTCATTTGCCAGTTGTCATGGAGTATGTATTACTGCCCAAACAGCCATTCTGATTTCTCACAATGTTAGCTTCAAATACACAGAGAAAATTTCTACTGAACTCAAAATGTATTTCTTCATTTCATCCATACCCCCACTTTTCTCCCCAAAGTGGCTTCTCCAATTCATCCTCCCAACAACCCTGTGAGGTAGGCTGTTATCCCATCCTTCATAGGTATGTCATAGTCAATAAACACTTCCTGCTATAGCGGGAAAGAAAATAACTCATCGAAGTAACCATGATAAGGCAACAACAGGGGCTCCCCAACGTGGCAACCATGGGCACCGTGGCACTCACCAACACCTTTCCTGGTGCCCACCAAGCCTTTTTTAGAAAGTGGATGGTGCTGTCGCCCAGCAGGTGCCCCCGACTGACCACCAGAGCTCTAACTGGTTGTGCAGATTAAAATAATACAGTTTCAATGGCAGCTGCCACCGCAGTATTGGTTTTATTCTCCCTCACTCCTCTTTTCCCAATGTATTTTTAAAAAATCACTCCACTTCTTCCCTGCATCGAAAAGGCTGGGGACCCCTGGGCTACAATATCCAAGGTCAGTTTCTGCACAGCTAACGTAACAACACTGATATACACAGCAGCGGCTACAGAAACACACACACCCCATCTACACCAAGCCTCGACAGACAAATCAATGTGACGTACTGACACCCGAGGGACTCATATCTCCACTGCCCCAGACTCCTTGGTGCAAAACACTATCAAAGAGAGTACACATAAGTGTGCAAAGGCAGGAAATCACATCAATTTAGCCGCGGAACAACCAACACCAACAAATCAAAAACAGCGAGAAGAAACACATGGTACATAATGTAAACAGAGCAAGATTTATGCCCTAATAGGCCTTCTCAGCCTGTTTAAGACATTGGATAAGTATTTTAACCCATGAAAATATACACCGAATCATCACTACGGTATTACTGAAAACCAACAGCAAATTAGAGCTACAGAAATTCACACACTTCCTTTTAAAAATGTCAGAATTAAGAAGTCAGCAAGAGGAAGAATTCAGACCGATGGAAAGATAAAAGTTTAGGGAGCAGTAGAAATGGCTAAATAAATTTCACTAGTGCAATAAACAATTTCCACCAGCTCAAGAGAGAAAACTGACATAGAAATGCCCTACCACACCCACCTGCTTGGGACCCCCCCCCCCCCTTCAATATTCTGCCATTGTGCTTGAAAGAACTATTTTACTAAGGCTAGAAAACATTCACCTGAGTACTCACAAGAAAGACTGTGAGATACCAAGCTAATACGCCACTAAAAATCCAGCTCCTTAGCATGTCTTACCCTAGCTCTAACCAATGCAGACAGGTTGCTGTGCCCAAGGCAAACCCTCCTATTTCTCTACAAGGGATGCTCCAGCTGAGCCTAAGAAGCTACCTTATACAGAAGAGTAGTTGTCAGTGGAATTTCATCTGATTGGAGGTAGGTGGCCAGTGGGGTGCCACAGGGCTCGGTTCTGGGCCCAGTACTTTTCTATATATTTATAAATTATCTGGATGAGGGGGTGAAGGAACAACTCATTAAATCTGAAGATGGCAACAAACTGGGAGGAGCAGTGAACACACCAGAAGATAAAGAGATTTCAACGAGATCTGAACACACTGGAAAAGTCGGCGGACATGAACAAGAGGCAATTCAACAAGGGTAAGTGCAGAGTTCTACATCTGGGTAGCAAAAATAAGGAACACGTATATTGGATGGGGGATACACTTCTGAGTAGCAGTGTGTGTGTGTGAACAAGAACTTGGGGTACGGGTGGACCATAAGTTAAATATGAGCAGCCTGTGTGGTGCAGCGACAAAAAAGCTAATGCAATCTTGTGGTGCATCAACAGAGGCTTAACATCCAAATCGCAAGATGTCATAGTTCCACTGTACACTGCATTGGTTGGGCTGCACCTGGAGTATTGTGTGCAGTTCTGGAGGCCTCAATTCAAAAAGGGTGTGGACAGAATGGAGCAGGTGTAGAGGAGAGCGACGAGGAGGATCAAGGGTCTGGAGACCAAGCCCTGCGAGGAAAGGCTGAGGGACCTGGAAATGTTTACTGTGGAGAAGAGGAAGTTGGGGTGGGGGGAAGGGGCATGACTGCTCTCTTTGAGTATTTGAAGGGGTGTCACTTAGAGGAGGGCAGGGAGGTGTTCCTGTTGGCAGCAGAAGGTAAGACTTGCAATAATGGGTATAAATATGGCCAGAAAGGTACCGGCTGGATATTAGGAAAAAAATTTTTACAGTGAGAGTAGTGCAGCCATGGGATCAGCTGCCTAAGGAGGTGGTGAGCTCCCTTTCCGGCAGTCTTCAAGCAGTGGCTTGAACACTTGACCCAGACATGGCTTGTTTTACATTTCCCCTAAAGAAGACTACTTGAATTTCAGATCTGTAGAAACTGGAATGGAAAGAGCCGCTGAGTCCTCCCTCTCCAGGTTACTAACTCCAGCCTGGAAATTCCTGGAAGCTTGGGGAGAAACCATGGAGAGAATCAACAGGGATCAGTTCCCCGGGCAAGGGGGAAAACGTGGAGGGATTGCACCCAGAATCTACGGCATACCATACAGTCCATGCTCCAAGGGTATCATTTTCTCCAGGTAGGGGTGCAAACTCTGTGTTGTGAAATTCCTGGAGCCCTGGGGGGGGGGTGGAGCCTGAGGAGGGGCTTCAATGGGCTCCAATGCCATACAGTCCACCTTCCAAAGTAGTCATTTTCTCCAGGGGAACTGATCTCTGTTGTCCAGAGATCAGGTGTAATTCCAGGCGGTCTCCAGGCCTAGGATTACCAGGTCCCCCCTGGCCAGTGGCAGGGAATTGGGGGGGTGTAGATTTGCCAGATTAAGGCTGAGAAACTTCTGGAAATTTGGGGGTGGAGTCTGGGGTCCCATGCCAGAGTCCACCCTCCAAAGCATCCATCTTCTCCAGGGGAACTGATCTCTGTAATACGGGAGATCAGTTAGGGTTGTCATGTCCCCCTGGCCACTGGCAGGGAATGGGGGGTATGGTGGGCAGATGTTGGCCAACTTCTGGAGAGTTGGGGGTGGAGTCTGGGGAGGACAGGGACCTCAGTGGGGTACAATGCTCCACCCTTGAGAGCAGCCATTTTCTCCAGGGGAACTGATCTCTGTTGTCTGGAGAAAGGGCTGCCAGGTCCCCCCTCGCCATAGGGCTGCCAGCTCCGGGTTGAGAAATACCTGGAGATTTTGGGTGGCGGAGCCCAAAGAAGGCAGGGATCTGGGGAGGGACTTCAATGCCAAAGAGTCCAAATGCCAAAGTGGCCATTTTCTCCAGGGGAACTGATTATTTAAGTTTGCCGGGTCCCCCCCTCTGCGGCCACTGGCAGGGAAGGGGGGGCAGTAGGGTTGCCAGATGCAGGCTGGGAAACCCCTGGAGATTTGGGGAGGGAGCCTGGGGAGGACAGGGACCTCAGCGGGGTACCATGCCACAGAGTCCGCCCTCCAAAGCATCCATCTTCTCTTTTTTATATATAATTTTTTTATAATATGAAACAAAACAAACAAATACAGTAATAACAAAAAAACATTATAATTATACAAAGTTATAAACTTCAACAAAGCAAACATACTCTTTTGACCTTCCACCCACCTTAAAAAGTGACCCATCACCTGACTTCCGCAGAAGTGCCTAAACAGTTTTGAAAGTTATCGATAGTAATAATAGAAAAGTTAATAAACTTGTTTCTACAACTCACTCACTAAGCATCCATCTTCTCCAGGGGAGCTGACCTCTGCAGCCTGGAGATGGGTTGTGGTTCCAAGGGCTCTCCAGGCCCCACCTGGAGGTTGGCATCCCCCCTCCGCTCCCCCCCCCACCGGCTAGTAACCCCGTCACCAGGGGAACCGCTCTCAAAATCAAACGGCGTTCCAGGCGCTCTCCAGGTCCCGCCTGGAGGTTGGCATCCCTAGCCCCCCCCAGCAGTTGGCGCGCCCCGTCCCCTCACCTGCAAGGCCGCCGCGGGGTCCCGGTCGACGTCGCCTTCAGACAGCCTGCGGGGGGGGGGAGAGAGAGAGAAAGAGGGGCAGAGTGAGGCCGGGAGGCTGAGGGGGGGTCGGCAGGGGAGGGATCGCGGCGGGCAGAGGAGGGGGGGGTCTCTCACCGCAGCAGCGGCGCTCCCTCCGCCATGGCCCCGCAGGCCCCGCGCCAGAAGCTTCCAGAGAGCCGCCGGGCGCCCTTCGTCGCGGCTCCGTGACGTCGGACCCCGCGACGGAAGTCAAAGCCACGGAGAGGAACTCCTCCCCGCCGCCTAGAGCGTCACACGCGCGGAAGGCTCTCCTTCCGCCCTAGGGCGCCGCTCTAGGCCTCGTCACATCTGTGGCCCCGCCCCTGGGAAGACCTTGAGATTTTTTCCCCCTGGGGTTGCCAGCCTCCAGGTGGGCCAACCACAGAAAAACTCAATATCACTGTTAATTAGTAGTGGCAAGAACAAAACAGTGCAGGCAATAATATCATCAAAAAGCATATATTCATGAAACTGTGCAAACATGAACAAACCACAAGTGTAGACACCAATAACTATATATACAGAGCTATTCATAATGTGACAGCAGTATTCAATAAAGCACAATGGCTGTCTCCAACGAATTTAGGACAGTCCAGTGCCCATAGTTGCAAAAGTCAACGTCTGCTGGAACACCTCTTGCTGCTCCAAAAAGGTGACAAGAGGGAACGCTATCCCGGATATTTGTAGCACTTTCACCATATATTTGGCTTCATCAGCCTAAAAAGTTAACATGCGTGAAAAAGATTCGTGTAAATTACCATGCCGACTTATTGTACAAGATTTAAGGTAAGTATGTATAGCTAGTCATTCTCATCTCAGCAGTCGTCTTTTGCAACTACAGGCACTGGACTGTCCTAAATTCATTGGAGACAGCCATTGTGCTTTATTGAATACTGCTGTCACATTGTGAATAGCTCTGTATATATAGTTATTCGTGTCTACGCTTGTGGTTTGTTCATGTTTGCACTATTTCATGAATATATGTTTTTTGATATTATTGCCTGCACTGTTTTGTTCTTGCCCCAACCTCCAGGTGGGGCCTGGATATCTCCAGGAACGGAGCTGATCTCCAGAGGACAGAGGGCCGGCTCCCTTGGAGGACATTTGGAGAAAGGGACTCTATGGGGTTGTAGCCCGCTGGGGCCCCGTCCCTTTCCCCCAAACCACGCCCTTTCCACCACCACCCCAATCCCCTAGCATTGTAAACACGGACTCAGTTTCCAAAAGTGTCAGATCCTGGGAGTTGCAAGCATCCTTTCCAACCAGATAACGTTCTTTTTCAGACGCGGCAATAGAGCGGATATTGGATTTCATGACAAATCTGGCTCAATTCCAAAGTTCAGGTTTCTTTATTACAGTTTCTCAGCACTTGGGATAAAACCGTGACCACCTTTGTTCCTGATGGTGCTTATGAAATTTGACATTTGGGATGTTGCCGGCCAGAGGCACGGTAGGGTCGAGAAATTGCCCTACAAGGTTGGCCGGCGTAGTTGCCCGTGTGAGGCACTTCTAATAGGGTCGCCAACCTCCAGGGAACCTCTGAAATGGACTGA
Source organism: Euleptes europaea (assembly GCF_029931775.1). Classification (NCBI taxonomy): domain Eukaryota; kingdom Metazoa; phylum Chordata; class Lepidosauria; order Squamata; family Sphaerodactylidae; genus Euleptes; species Euleptes europaea. Next base: position 2,038,386 of record NC_079327.1, on the reverse strand, counting down.
ATATACTAGCCTGGTTAGGCAGAAGGATCGGTCTTCTACCCATGGGGAGTTTAAATGTGTGCTTATAGGACAAAAAAAAAGAAAAGAAATACATACTAAGTGAAAAGATTAAGGCTAAGGAACTGATGAAGAACGAAACGGCCGTCTTCCTCACCTGTCTGACTTCCGATGAATATATTGTTGCCTAAAGAAGAAATATTGTTAAATTAGTATTGATATGTATCATTGATTAGTATCTGATTGGTATATGATTGGTATCTGAAGAAGTGAGCTGTGGCTCACGAAAGCTCATACCCTACCAGAAAATATTTTTGTTAGTCTTTAAGGTGCTACTGGACTCTGGCCCTTTTCTAGTATTGATATGGTGATATGTTTACTTACCTATATTTATATATGAGAATCATACACTCTCTTGTGTGTATACACTTGCTTGTGAATAGATTGTGTGACTTTGTAACTTATGACCTGTGCTTCGATTTGACTCTTGCATTATATTGGAATTATATTGGAATTGCTTGAATATATTTTCTGTGTGAATTTTGGCTTAACCTCCAGGTAGTAGCTGGAGATCTCCCGCTATTACAACTGATCTCCAGCCGATAGGGATCAGTTTGCCTGGAGAAAATGGCTGCTAGGGCAACTGGACTCTATGGCATTGAAGTCCCTCCCCAAACCCCGCCCTCCTCAGGCTCCGCCCCAAAACTCTCCAGGTGTTTCCCAACAGTCAGCTCTGGCTTACCTGTTGTTTGCCAAAGTGCCCACAGACTTCCAGGCCTGGAACGTGTTTAAGTTCGTTACTAGCCGAACAATTTGTGTTTCAGTCACTTTCCACTTCTTAGCTATAACCTGCGTTTTGCATCAGATGGCAGCATTTAAGGCAGTGGATCTGCTGTTCTCTCATGAGGTATATTAAGTTTGGCAACTTTATTTTAGTAAATGGATGTTAAGGAACTCCTATGCTGAAGGTTATTGTTGGGGGGATATTTAACAGCATTATTTGCCATGCTTGACCTCAATTTCAACAACCCGGACTCTGCCAACTACAGTCTTTGGGCATCTATTGGCTAGCCCACTTAGGATGGCCCATCTGGCCTGGACCAGAGCCTTTTCCATCGTGGCTCCAGCTCTGTGGAAGAGGTGAGCAGGGGTCCTTCCTTGGAGATCTTCAGGAGGCATAGCAAGGCCTGCCTGTTTGCCAGGGCTTTGGGAGGGGGTTAATGGAAAACATCTTTTAAAGGGGGGAGGGAGATATTTAGGGTTTGTTATTTCATTCTGGTTTGAACTGGAAATGTTTTTAGCTATTATTGTAAGCCGCCCGGAACCACGAGGAAAGGTGGGGTATATATGTTTTAATATACAGAAATAAACAAATGGTCTGTTCTACCTGAGTCTGCTTTTCCGATCCCCTTTAACTACACTGGTCTATCTTCTAACTAAATGCATAATTTTTTATTAGGGAGGGAGGGAGGGAGAGAGAGAGAGAGAGAGAGAACACCAACTCCCAACTCACACATAAAAAGGTACAAAGATGTTGTACTTGATTTATTTTCATAATAAACCAATTAAAATACAAAAAAGACAAAGTTCAGAAGGGTTCCACAATTTAAAAATTTGTCTTTAAATACAAATCCACTCTGTAATATATGAATACATATAACATTAGAGCTCTAAACATAATGATCTTAATCGCATCTATAAAATATTGCTCTATGGAATTTTTTTTTATGAAAAACAACTCTGAGAAATTAAATTACATATTTACAATAGAAAAAAGTACTCTTATAGAAACATTTAAATCTCAAAATACTTGCAGAAGTTGCATATAGTTTCCCCCCACTCCCTTGCAAAATAATGGGAAACAAAAAAAGAAAAATGTTAAACTTCAATGTTTATAATGGCCTGAAAAAAATTGCACCTGTAGTAATAACTCTCTTTGTTGATCAGGTGCATCTAATAGAGCCACATTAGGAAAACAGAGAAATATATAGTTGATAACAGGTACAAATGTCAAATATCTCTTGATAAGAGAAAGTGACATTTTTTTGCACTATAGGGAATCTTTGGTGCAAAATGCAATAGGAACAGGTGTAACTGACCTGCCCTTTACCGTCCCTGTAAAAAGAAAACGTCTTAATCAAATGGCTTGAGACAGATCTTTGGGATTGGCTAGAAGAATCACATACATGGAATGAAAAGCAACACTTCTGTGAAAATTAATTGTCGCTTGAAAGCACTGATTATAATAATTACATTATTATACGAGATAGACAAATAATGCATAAAGTGCAAGAAATTTAGAATTTCTGGACAGTGATCAAAAAAGAAATTGCATGTTCCTTCATGCTTGCATTTTGAAAAATTTTATATTATTTAGCAAACAGAAAATTGAAATAAATTCTATAGTATTCTTTCTAAAAATTAATTTCAGAAATTAAAAGTAGCTTGGTAATACCTACTTCTGAATCAAGTGATAACACACAACTGAAGAAGTCCCATCACATTAAGGAAATCCGCCTTCTGCAGAGTTCACCGACTTCCGGTTTACTCACAGGGACTTGGATCCAACTGTTCACTTTCCTGCTTAATATGCAATGTGGAGGGAAACCCGTTTGAACTGGACACCATCACCACAAAAGGCTGCTGCTGGAAACTCTGTTCTGAGTGTTTGGCTTCCTCTAGCATGCCGTCGTCGGGCTCCAACTTTATCACCCCTTGAATAACCGTCGGTTTACTTTCCGGGGCTTTAATGACGGACGTGATCACAGCGTTGGAGGGTGGAGCGATCATTTGTGAGCCGCTCGGTGTAAAAGTTACTACGGGGGCAGCGGCGCCGAAGGATGGAGAAGAAGCCACGTTGACTGTCCCGTTGCAAATTGTCTGCATGTTGCTGCTGAGCACCTGGTGGACCTGCGTGGGGCTCAAGACGATGGAGGAGGGGGGTGAGCCGGGCTTGGGGGACTGCAGCACGACGTTATCCTTCAGCACCGTCATGGACTGTGAAGTGGGGATGGCCTGAAGGATAAACTTCTGGGATGTTGCTGCTGAGGTGGGATCTGCACTGGCTATGACCGTTGTCAGAGGCACTGTCTGGAGTGTGACGGTATGCAGCTGTTGGTTCCCGGATGAAACGACAACTGGAACTTGTCCTGGAGCTTGGATGGTCCTGGTGAAATAAACAAAGAGGATGGTAAAGTTTCTTAATCTACTTTAAACACGTTAAAGGTCAACAGATGGCAGCCTTCCGTATGAAAGGCCAGTCTAAATACCATCCTCATATATTCTAATACAGTGGTCGGCAAACCGCGGCTCCCGAGCCGCATGAGGCTCTTTGGCCCCTTGCGTGCGGCTCTCGAGGAGGAGGCGGCGGCAGCTCCTCCCTGCAGGTGGAGGCGGCGAGCGGGCGGCGGGCGAGCGGCCGGGCGAGCAGGCGGCTGTTGCCTCGCCTCTGCTCCCCCTGGCTTGCGTCCCTCCGCCAGGGGGGGAGGTGCAGGGTAGTGGCCCAGGCAGGCCGGGCCGGCTGGCCAGAGGAAGGGCTGAGGAAGCACGCCCCCTGGAGCCGGAGGGCGAGGAGCCGCGGGGAGTCGGCTGCGGCCGAGGTAGGTGCGGGGCAGGGCGGGGACGCGGGGAAGAGCGGGCCGGGGGCGCTGCCCTCTGCCCCACCCTCCGGTTCGGAGTCTCCCTCGTGGAGTCAGAGAACGTTTGGCCGGGCGTGGCTGCGGGGCATGGCGGTGCGTTCACACGTGCACGGCGAGGATGCGGGAGCCGGGCGGAGGCAGCTGGCCGGCGCTACAGTGTCTCAGCCGCCGCCCCGCCCTGGCAGTGCCCCCCCCCAGATCATCTGGTGGGAGAGGCCGCCCCGTGCCCCCCTCCAACTTTCTCCAGGGGTTGGGGGGCTCCTGTCTTCGCTGGGGGGGCACGATCTGGTGGGGGGTGGCACACAATGGCTGGACCCGGCTGGAAGGAGGCGCGGTGAGTGGGGGCGGGGGGGAGATCTGGGGCGAGGGGGCTGCAGGAGGTCGCTGCTGGACCCTCCCCTCCCGGTCTGGGGTCAGGATCAAGTGGGGGCAGCAGGAGAGGAGGGAGGGCAGACAGACCCCCAACCCCTGGCCTGGGGGGGTCTCCCGGCGGGAGTTTGGCGTCAGGCGCAGTTGGCTGCCACGTTTCGGGGGGTTGGGAAAGTTTTGTTTGAATGCGTTAAGGGCGCGGTGGGGGGGCGGGAGACACGTGGAAGACTGTCAATAAAACCACCCTGGGTTTTATTGACAGCTTTACACTTGGGGGGGGGGCTTTTGCAAATGCAGGTCTCCCTCCCTTTTTAAAATTTACATCCTGCTTGGCTCCCGCCCCCCCCAAGTTGGGACTCCCAGCGGCTTTAGAACATTGTTCTGGACTTCGATGGACCGAGGGTCTGATTCAGTATTAGGCAGCTTCGTGTGGCACCGGGTGTGTGTGTGTGGGGGGGTGCGTGTGCAGGTGACGATAGCTTTTCTCCTTCTCATTTGTGCATGGCCGTTGATGCACGGGAGGTTTTGCCTTGGGTTTTCCACTCAGATGCACATTTTCCCCATCCAAATTCTCAAAACTCTGCATGGGGGGTTATTGGCCATTTATGAATGGGAGGTTTTGCCTTGGATTTGCCACTCAGATGCACATTTTCCCCATCCAGATTCTCAAAACTCAACAATAAGCCCCCCTGCAGAGTTTTGAGAATGCAGATGGGGAAAATGTGCATCTAGAGAGCGACAAATCCAAGGCAAAACCTCCCGTGCATGAATGGTTGTTAAAAGGCGTTTTGGCTCTCAAAAGAAATCTCAGTTGTTGTACTGTTGATATTTGGCTCTGTTGACTAATGAGTTTGCCGACCACTGTTCTAATAGCAAAGTCAGCCAAATCTGAGAATACTTAAATCCGGTGATTGGAGCTGTGAACGGACAAGAAAGATCTTTCTACAAGTGTGAAAAACACCCCAGGTTTGCGAAAAATCTGAAGTCTTAAATTTAAATTTAAAAAACCCCAAAATGATAAAAAGCATCTATAGCTTTAAGAAACAGAAACCTTCAGTGGCTATTACTAGGCAATCACAGGATTCTAGGCTTGGTTTCTGCTAGTAAAAGGCAGAGGGGGTGGAGGAGGGGTCCTCTCTGTTTTGGCCTTTGAGGGAAGATTAATTGGGGCAGCAACCACTGGGTGACTTGATACCATTGTACTTGCATGGGTCACCTAGACCTGGCTGCTTGTTACCGTTCAACTGTATGAAAGCCAGTGTGGTGTAGCAGCTAGAGATTCAGAGTAGGTTCTGGGAGACCCAGGTTCAAATCCCCACTCCTGCCATGGAAGCTCACTAGGTGATGAGGGCCAGTCACATGCTTTCAGCCTACCTTTCCTCCCAGGGTTGTTGTGAGGATAAGAAGAAGGAGGGGAGAATGATGTAAATTGCTTTTTTCTCCACTGCGGAGAAATAAATAAATAATATATATATATATGTATGTATATATGTGTGTGTGTATATCTATGTGCGTGTGTGTGTGTGTGTATAAAAAGCAAATACATAATCAATATAGCTAAACATGGGCGGCAAATAAAAGATAGGTTGGTGAATTACTGAGGGGAGAATGGGGCAGGGAAAGGGGAAATAATGTGGGGAGGTGATACAGGGGGAAGGGATGAAGCCAGCTGGGTGACCTTGGGCTAGTCACACTCTCTCAGCCCCACCTACCTCCCCAGGGTGTCTGTTGCGGGGAGGGGAAGGGAAGGTGATTGTGAGCCGGTATGATTCTACCTTAAGTGGTAGAGGAAGTCAGCATATAAAAACCAACTCTTCCTCCTCTACTGTCCACTATCATCAGCACGGGTCTGCCCCAGCCTTGGTGTCCAAGGTCATCTTTACTGGAGATGGCGGGAACTGAACTTGGAATCTTCTGCATGCAAAACATGAGCTCCGTTTCATAGATGCGGATCCCTGCCCCCAGTTGGGTATTTGTGTGCAAACAGTATTACAGCCCTCAATTCATTAGCGGCCTCAGGCAAATCAATATTATTCAGTCTCAATTCACGGACTATAAAATAATAATGGCAGAGGTATGCAAATCAAACTTTTAGTTGAGACCCAGTCGCTACCGATTCTTGTTACATAATGGACACTGTGGGTAAATACGAAAATGAAAAACCAAGCCACATATAGACAAGGCCCCGTGGGAGATCTGTGACCAGATTAGATCTCCCCTTGTCTAAACACGGCCTTAAGTGGACTAATTATGCATGAATCCATTAACATGTGAAGTGGGGGTAAAAGTGAGTGGATTTACAGTAAGAGTTGTTTGGCAGTGAAATCAGCTACCTAGGGTGGTGGTGAGCTCCCCCTCCCTGGCAGTCTTTAAGCAGAGGCTGGACAAGCACTTGTCAGGGATGCTCTAGGCTGATCCTGCATTGAGCAGGGGGTTGGACTAGATGGCCTGTAGGGCCCCTTCCCACTCTATGATTTTATGCTGTGCTCTGCTGCTGGAAGTCTTTCATTCTCCTCTTGGGAGCTAGTTATATCCTTCTTTTCTTAGCCCAGTCAGAATATTTCCTAGTCAGCAGACCATATTGTAAAAGTCAGCAGCAACCAGGGCCTCACATCTTTTGCTCCTCATATCTTTTGCTCCTGTATCCATAACTGCTTCCTGTTTTGACTCTCGAGCCACAACCAGCTCTAGAAGGAGAACGATTGAGACAGTTCTTCAGGGGTGGGTTATGGAGGAGAGCAACCTCCCGAGGGCCCCACCTCTTGCTATCCAGGGACCCCCCTGATGCTGCTGCCGCCACCGCCTCTGGCTTCCTCTGCCTCGCCCCAACTCTCACCCAGCGGAGGGAGCAGCCTGGCCTCTCCATTCTTCCTCAGGCCTCTTTAAAACCAGCTCAGCAAGCCATCAATGTCCTGTCGGACCTCCCTGACTTTTGCAAGATTCCACCCTCTTGCAAAGAATTTGGCCATTGTTTTAGTTGCCTGAGGAACTGTGATAACTGGGCAGGGTCGCCAGAGCAATCGAAATGGTGCCCCGACTCGAAATTTCGCAAGGGGTTTCAGAAGCCCAACAGGGCCTTCAGGGCTGGCTGCGCTGGTTTGGAAGAGGAGGCCAGAGGTAGCATGGAAGCCGGCTGGACTAGACGGGACGAACCAAGGCAGTGAAATGCCTGGAGCTCTTACCTTATGTTCTGAGCAGAAGGGTTCACGGTCTCCTCTTGCATGTTACTGGTCAGAGCGGTGTGTCCTTCCGGAAGGGACTGCATTAATTGAACTGTCCGATAAAGCTGCGTTGGGTGTACTGACTGAGCGGACTGCATTGTCCTCAGGGATGGCAGCTGCTGTGGAGCGGATTCCACCGGCTGCTTAAGTTTCGTAGACCTGGAGTTCCCCGGTATCTTTAGAACAGCAGCGGGGCCCCCTCGGGTTCCTGCATTAGAAGACGCTCTGGATCTGCCCGCTTGGTTTCTATTGGCCTCAGGCGTTGAAAGCAACGTTGCGTCCGGAGAGTCCATGCTCGAATTTGATTCCTCGTCGTCTATGTAGACGAGATCTTTTGGCATATCTTTGAACTGGTACACCAAACGCTGCCCTTCGACTTTTGCCAGGATGCCTCTTTGGTAATAATATCTGTTTCAAGTAGGAAGAATGTGGCGAGAATTTTTTATGTTAAACATTAGTTTGGTTTAAGAAGAACCAATTTTATTAATCTGTAGCTTAGAAGCCATATGAAGAACTGACTTTTAGCTGACCCCAGCTCCAATTAGGATCCCAACCTTAAAGGGCATAGGAGATTGCATTACTTGGAGTTAATCACCCAGAACACATCGGATGCCCCAAACTTTGTTTGTGATAGCAAGGTCACTTGAACAGGCAACAAATTGTCTGCTTATGGGGGGGGGGGATTGTTTTCCATACACTGGTTGACAGACAGAACAAGATTTATCAGAGACCTGGACATGGGAAACTTATTATGGAACAGGATATTTCCAAACAACTTATAGCCATGATTTGTGAAAATGCATCTCCTGAAGAATTTGAAAGGAGGTGGCCATTTGAGACCCTCTCTCTCGGTTTAAGCTATAAAAGGCTAGTCCAGTTATCCAGTCTTCGTCCTTCTTAGGGAGAGACCAGGTTCCACGGTTGCCATCTCTCTTCTTTGGAACGACCTCAGAGCGCTCTGATAATTGTTTGTTGGTGTGTCAATTGTGTGTGGGTTTCTGAAGTTCTGTCTTATATATTCCTAAACATTGTTGTTTTTCTTCTTTGCTTTATATTCTCTTGTAAGTACAATAAACTGAATGTTTTACTGGTACATGTTTAATGTGATGTTTGGGGAAAGTGTGTGTGAAAAGTCTGTCTTTCCTATCACATTCTCTGGCCTTCGCGTTTGGTGAGTAAAGCAGGCAGAGAAATTCCAATTACAAAAAGAACCGAGAAAAGGGAGAAGCAGGGGAAAATACTCCCATCAAAGAAGAAGAAGAGATGGTTTTTATCTGCTTACTTTCTCTACTACTTAAGGAAGACTCAAACCGGCTTACAATCACCTTCCCTTCCCCTCAACAGACACCCTGTGAGGTAGGTGGGGCTGAGAGAGCTCTAAGAGATCTGTGATTAACCCAAGGTCACCCAGCTGGCTTCCTATGGAGGAGTGGGGGAACCAAGCCGGTTCACCAGATTAGCCTCCGTCGCTCAAGTGGAGGAGTGAGGAATCAAACCCAGTTTGCCAGATTAGAGACCACCACTCTTAACCACTATACCACGCTGGCTCTCCCACCAGTCACATCAAGAAACGTATCTACATATTTCAGAAAAAAAGGCCCTGCCCAAAGATTTTAAACAACTAGTTTAACGTTAACAAGAAATCAGTCATGGCCACATATGTCTTTACAATAAAGAGCAGATTCCACCGTACTTCGGCAACAGAACGGAGGCTATAAGTATCTGGGCAGTTTTCTAACGTATTATGGAAGGCAGCCCACAGGTGGTTTGGGGCTCAAATCACAGGAAGCATATTCAATATTTTGATAAATTTTAGTGGTTTTCTTGAACTCACATACCTGAGAGCTCTGCCCATGGTTTCGTAATTCATATCAGGCTTGTTTTTGTGCTTCCCCCACAGCCTGGACACGGCCTTGGAATCTACTAGCTTAAAAATGCCCTTCTCTCTTTGAGTCCATTTGATATATTTAGGGCACGTAGCTTTGTCCTGAAGTAGTGCTAGTAGGAACTCCCAGAGATAAATGGTGTTTCCTGAAATAAATGAAGAGCCTTTCAGAAACTGAACACCCCATGCAATGAAAAAAATAAATAAATAGCCAAGCATAACTTTTTAAAGAGGCGCCAACCTTTCATTGACTTCTTCAATAGAAAAAGAAGAGTTGGTGTTTATATGCCGACTTTCTCTACCACTTAAGGAAGGCTCAAACCAGCTTACAATCACCTTCTCCTCACCTCCCCACAACAGACTTCCTGTGAGGTAGGTGGGGCTGAGAGAGTGTGACTAGCCCAAGGTCACCCAGCTGCCTCCGTGTGCAGGAGTGGGGAAACAAATTGACTTCACCCAGATTAGCCTCCACCACTCCTGTGGAGGAGTGGGGAATCAAACCCGGTTCTCCAGATTAAAGTCCACTGCTCCAAACCACCACAGGGGCAGGTATTCTGTTTGTGAAGGGACAGGTATTCTGTTTGGTTCCGCCTCCTGCCATTTTGGATTGGGCTTTACCTCCTTTCTGGAAGCCATTTTGGGATGGTACTCACCACCCCCTTTCCAAATTCCTAATGTACCCACAGGCTCAAAAAGATTGGGGACCCCTGGCCTATAACGTCTACATCAGCGGTAATAGTCGGGAATCAAAAATGTGAGACCACCCATGTCGTAGCAGCTTACTCTTTTAAAGGATGTGTGGGTGTGAAATGAACTTCTAGGAAAGAAACTCATCTTATTTCCTCCCCGCTCCACAATCAGAATGAAGCTGCCATGCTGAAGGAGACGAAGAAGAGTTGGTTTTTATATGCTGACTTTCTCTACTACTTAAGGAAGAATCCAACTGGCTTACAATCACCTTCCCTTCCCCACAACAGACACCCTGTGAGCTAGGTAGGGCTGAGACAGCTCTAAGAGAGCTTTGAGTAGCTCAAGGGCACCCAGCTGGCTTCATGTGGAGGAGTGTGAAAACAAATCCAGTTCACCAGATTAGTGTCCGTCGCTCATGTGGAGGAGTGAGGAATCAAATCCGGTTCTCCAGATCAGAGTCTACCACTCCAAACCACTGCTCTTAACCACTATACCATGGCAGACCCTCTGCCTGCACTGCCCACACTTACCCTTCCCATCCTTGTTCTTCTTCTTCACAGATATGTTTGGAGTCAGCGTAGGGGATTCTGGACGGGCAGGTTTGGCTTTCTTTCCTGGGGGAGGAGGGGAAGAAAGCAAAAACACTGCTGTGAACAGAGACAGAGTGTTCATTCAACACTCTCTTCCCCCTCCATTCAAGAATCTGAGCAACCACACCAGATTCAGCACAACTTTCCAGTGCTTTTCTCATCCAACTGCATTGCAAGGATTAACCTCAAATATTAAATTATCTAAAAATAAAATAAGTGTTATCAGACAGATGGGTAGATAGATGATAGAAGAGTTGGTTTTTATACCCTGATTTTCTCTACCTTTAAGGAGTCTCAAAGCAGCTTACAATCACCTTTCCTTCCTCTCCCCACAACAGGCACCTTGTGAGGTTGGTAGGGCTGAGAGAGTTCAGAGAGAACTGTGACTGGCCCAAGGTCACCCAGCTGGCTTCGTGTGGAGGAGTGGGAAAACAAACCCGGTTCATCAGATTGGAGTCCACCGCTCTTAACCACTACACCACGCTGGCTCTCCTATGACATAGCAGGCTGTATTAGGACATCCCTCCTAGATTCCTCATTTTCCCACATGCTTACACAACATTTTGTTTAGATTTTTTAGATGGGGAAGCATTCAAATAATATCCCCAAGCTTGCAATACACTGTACAACCTCCTTTTACTGCATGTATAAAACATTATGAGAAGACAAGAGTCACTAGAAAAGACCGTCATGCTAGGAAAAGTTGAGGGCAGCAGAAAAAGAGGAAGACCCAACAAGAGATGGATTGACTCAATAAAGGAAGCCACAGCCCTCAATTTGCAAGATCTGAGCAAGGCTGTCAAAGATAGGACATTTTGGAGGACATTAATTCACAGGGTCACCATGAGTCGGAAGCGACTTGACTGCACTTAACACACACACACACAAAGCAGGCCCTGGAGTAAACGCAACAGGTGTTTGTGCTTCTACAGTGTAGTTCAAAAACACACACCGGCAGAAAATGAACTTCAGGATAGCTGCTCAGAGCGCACCCACATTTCCTTACCTTTCTTCTTTTTTGGCTGCTCAAGCACTAGAGTGTTAGGCAATTCACCATGCGAGTCTTGGATCTGGTGAACCTCCACCACTTCCGGAATCCCGTCCAGGGTGACCGAAACATGAGTAATGGGGGCTACGTCAAGGTCATCCTCCTCTCCACCAAAAATGTGTGCTTCAGAAAAACAGCAGAGGCACAAAACACTTTAAAGGTTCTGGAAGAGCTGGGAGCAATCAAGTTACAACCAAGATAGTCTTACTGAATTTGAATGCGTACCCAAGAAATCAACTAAAATGCTAATACCACAGTATCTCAAGACATTATATTTTGTACATGTAGTTTACTGTTTCTCTTAAAACGTAGAAGACAGACGATCGACAAGGAGGGGCTGTGGCTCAGTTGTAGAGCGTCTGCTTGGCATGCAGAAGGTCCCAGGTTCAATCCCCAGCATCTCCAGTTAAAAGCACTAGGCAAGTAGGTGATGCGAAAGACCTCTGCCTGAGACCCTGGAGAGCCGCTGCTGGTCTGAGTAGACAATACTGACTTTGACAGACCGAGGGTCTGATTCAATATAAGGCAGCTTCATGTGTTCATGTGACAAGCTCTGGACAGATTTGGACTTGGTGTTATAGAAAGGATGAATGCAGATTTTGGAAACTAGTGGCACATGTTCTACAGCAGATGCATTTTTCAAGTGAAGGACAGATATCTCCTTTGATCTAGAAAATCATACGGTGATAGAATCTGCGAATTTGATGGTTAATGTGTCCCTTCGCCCCAAGACAGCTCATCTGCCCTTGAGCATAGAGGACTCAAGTAATACTCCTGTTAGGCTACTAATAACATTTAACAAAATTCTTACACTTTTTTGAACAACTGGCAAATAGGAAAGCCCAAGGACCCCCCCACACACGCACACACATACACACAAATATTGTCGAAGGCTTTCACGGTCAGAGTTCATTGGTTCTTGTAGGTTATCCGGGCTGTGTGACCGTGGTCTTGGTATTTTCTTTCCTGACGTTTCGCCAGCAGCTGTGGCAGGCATCTTTAGAGGAGTAACACTGAAGACAGTGAGAGATACTGTCCTTCAGTGTTACTCCTCTGAAGATGCCTGCCACAGCTGCTGGCGAAACGTCAGGAAAGAAAATACCAAGATCACGGTCACACAGCCCGGATAATCTACAAGAACCAACACACAAATATGTTACTGCCTGAACTCTTTAAGACAGATCCAAGTTTGTGGGCTCCAATCTTAGGCACACTTTTCTCTGATATTAAGTATACTGGTAAATTTCCATCAGGTTGGGAATTGTAGTTCCCACATACAAGATAGACAAGTAAGAACACTTCTAACAATTAATCACCCAAAAGCGTGCTTTCTGTAACATCCAATATGTGTGCTATGTTTCTCCTCAGTGAACTGAAAGTCTGGGCTGACCCAAATCACATTATTGAGAAAGAATAGCCTGTTTCCAAATATGTAACGTTATCAACCAACGTTTCACAGTATGCCACCATCACTAAGTAAAGAAACTCAAACATCAGAGCTATGGTTATAAGTGGTTATAAGACTCTTATGATTAGACGGAAGAATACAAATGCAGACCTCCGTTCTCAACTGAAAGTAGTCGTCCGCTGTCAACAAAAATGCCAACTCCCCCAACATTTATCGGTGCCCTTCTTGTTCAACTTTTGTTAGTAATGAGACACCTTGACTTTTCCGGAGTCTCTATTTCTAACAATACGATCCTATTAGTAAAACGATTCACTCAGCATAAATGGTTAACTGATGAACACGCAGCGCTTTTTAAATATTTAGGGATTCTCTCCAGGAACGAGTTTCCTGGAAGAAACATTCAGCTGCCTTTAAAAATAAATGTCTTGCAATATTGCATGCCATTCTAAATTCGTCAGAGAAAAGGGCTGGGAATTTGGATTCCTCAGTGACAGAATATTTTGTGGGGAAGGCTATAGGCCAAATTACTTATGGGTCAGAATTACTGAAAACGTGAATTCTATGGAGATCACCCATGATCAGATTTTTAGAGCTCTCCATGTCCAACGAACCCCGGCAGCCCAGCTTAGAACTAAAGCGGGGTACATTTATGGATTGGAGAAAGCTTCATTGTATGCCAGGAAGCAAATTTCCAAAAATCTACGCTTGAACAAACAGTGCCCAGCAGGCAATGTGAAAACTTGCTATATTCGCTGACAAATTTTGAACTTGTGTTCTTAATGAGGGCAATTAAAAACTAGATGTATTCTATCGACTCGCATAGTGATTTAGACCTTATTCAGGACTCATACGCCTCTAGAGGGTATTGGGATATTAAAAGTGGTAATGCTCCAATAACCACTCATTTTTTAAAAACAAGAGTAATGTTTCAGCCCAAACCTTCCCCTTATCTACATCAAAAATATTTAAATTCCAGTCAAATAATGTTTTTGTACTTGCAGCCAACAGAAAATTAAAAATATTGTACACTATACCTTGCAAGTGGGGGTCCCCGAAACTCGCGGGGAGGGGGAATTCTATCTCCCCCCTCATCACAACTACCAAGGCCTCCTCCCCCCAGCCCCGTTCACTTGCGGGCTTACCCGGAGCCTCTCCGGGAGGGCTCAGCGAGGCTTTCTCCCCACCACCCCAGGCCCACTCTATTGCCAACGCACCCAGACCCAGAGGCCCATGAAACTCGCGGGGGGGGGGAGGAATCCCATCTTCTTCCCCTGCTCACTTTCCAGCCCAGCTGGGCCGGTGGGGGTCAGAGGCAGCCCCCTGGTTTGGGGATCCCCCCCCCAAGATTTTTCTGCAGACCTAGGGGGTCTTCAATTTTTCCTACCACGATTGTCTTTTCCAGTGACTCTTGTCTTAGAATGTTTTTATACCCCGGTTTATCTCCCTTTAGGGGAGTCTCAAAGCAGCTTACAATCACCTTCCCCTCCCCACAACAGACACCTGGTGAGGTGGGTGGGGCTGAGAGAGTTCGGAGAGAACTGTGACTGGCCCAAGGCCACCCAGCGGGCTTCATGTGGAGGGTGGGGAATCGAACCTGGTTTTCCAGATTACAGTCTACCGCTCTTAACCACCACACCACGCTGGCTCACCTACTGAGAGTAACAGGATTTCAAAGGACTTCACTCTGACTCTTTTTCCCCTGCAGCCAACATTAGGAGAGGGCTAACTAAAATGAATACAACACTGACCCTTTTACCTTCTAGAATCAGAACCACAGGAACTGTTAAGAAACTGGTAAGATCAGGCTCGTGTCCTTCTGCGGAACATCCTGTAAGTGAACCTACTCAGAAACGGTTCGATCTTCTTCCCCTCTCTTGTCAGATTTCCTTTCCAAAGCACCCAACTTTCATATCACAGCCACACGTAATTTCTCCCATTGTCGCTGTTGCACCAGAATAAATACTGCTTGGATTTATTACCGTCAGACTCACTCGTTCGTTTCTCATCCAGCAACGGATCCGGGGAATCCATATTGAGAAGGGCCTCAGCGGCTTCAATGGTTTGCATTGTTTCATCTCCGTTATGACAGGATGCTTCGACTGCAAGTAGGGGGAGGGGGAAGAGGCAACAGGGAGAATCCATTAATGCTATAGAGCGCAGTACAAAACAAACCTCTAGCTTCACTCCTCTAATAAAAATCCTCTGATCCTGGAGATAATAGGTATGCATCATGACTACTATCCATTTTGATTCTCTCCAGGATCAGAGGAGCATGCCTATTATATTAGGTGCTGTGGAATGCAGGCAGGACAATGCTGCTGCAGTTGTCTTGCTTGTGGGCTTCCTGGAGGGACCTGGTTGGCCACTGTGTGAATGGACTGGATGGGCCTGGGTCTGATCCAACAGGGCTTTTCTGATGTTCTTATGATGATAGGGCTATCTGTGGCTACTAATCAAAATGAACACTAGTCATAGTGCATACCTATTCTCTCCATGATCAGAGGAGCATGCCTATTATATTAGGTGCTGTGGAACACATCCAGGATACTGCCGCAGTCGTCTTGTTTGTGGGCTTCCTAGAGGCACCTGGTTGGCCTCTGTGTGAACAGAATGCTGGACTTGATGGGCCTCGGTCTGATCCAGCAGGGCCTTTCTTATGTTCTTATAACTAGTAGCCATGAATAGCCCTCTCCTCCTACCAGGATGGGAGAACAGCAAGAAAGACTGGGGTTGCTATACAGAGCAGGGATGCCAGCTTTGGGTTGGGAAATTTCTGGAGATTTTGGGAGGGGGAGAGAGAGAGAGGGAGGGAGGGAGGGAGGGAGGGAGAGAGGGAGGGGGGTGTCAAGGTGTCTGAACTGGCAAACAACAGTTCCAGTCCTGCCTCCAGAGGCTGCTACACCAAAGAGAGGGAAGACCAGAAAGGATGCCAAAAGGGGCTCAAACACCCATGTCTAAAAATGCTCCTGTAGCTAACCTGTGAGGGTAATATCATCGTCTTCTATGATTTCTTCTTCTGCGACATCCAGTGAATTATCCGTTATCATCACATTGTGTTCAGCCACACAGGATAAACCCGAGTAATTGTTCAGGAGATCAGCACTTGGCACATGTTCCACAATCACCGCAGGAAAGATAGAAGGATCGCCCAGCTGTTAAATAAGGACAGGGGGGGGGGGAATCAAGTCATTCTGGAGCTACTGATCTGAAACCCAACATGAATCGCACCTACTCACCATTTATCGATGTACAATAGTTCTGGTTTCGTTTTGGTTTTGGCAAGTTTGTTTTTTTTATTTTTTGGTGCTTTCCAATTTTGACAGCTTAAGGCCCGAGAGACTGAGCTGAGAACTGGGGGTGTTCAGATTCAAAACTCACTTCAGCCAAGAGGCTTCAGACAAACTCTCTCTGGTTTTCAGGCTCCGTTCTGTACTTGTATATTTGTACCCTACCTCTCCCCATAGCTCAAGGCAGCTTTCAAAACCCAGGGAAGAAAAAAAGAAGCAATACCCCAAATATCATCACACCGCAAAGGCCTGCACAACTAACCCAATTTCTACAGCAATTACAGCAGCTGTCGATTCCCTCTCAAGTCCAATTCAAAGTGTAGGTTTTAACGTTTAAAGCCCTACGTGACTTGGGACCAGGGTATCTTAAAGGGCCATCTTCTCCCACACATTCCTGCCCGGGGAATTAAGATCACAGGGGGAGGCCCCTCCCGACCGTCTCACCAATCGAAGAAGCTCGGTTGGCGGGTACACGAGAGAGGGGCTGTTCAGTGGCAGCCCCACGATTATGGAACAACCTCCCCAGAGAGGTGCGCCTGGCCCCCTCACATTCATCTGTTAGGCGGCAGCTGAACACAAGTTTTATTTACAACTCCTGAAGAAGTGAGCTGTGGTTCACGAAAGCTCATACCCTGCAAGAAATTTTGTTATTCTTTAAGGTGCTACTGGACTCCGGCTCACTTCTATTATTTACAACTGCGTGTGATTAATGCAGTCCTAAACTGAGTAGCATCTACTCGATACATAGCCTGATTCCACAGACCAGTGGATTTCCCCCCAAATAAAACACTATACACAAATCTTCAGGAGCTACAAGCGTCTGAAAATTTTTGATACCTCCTCCCCAGCAAAAGCAAACAAGAGGTAGATCACAATCCACTGGCAGATCACTAGCTAACCTCTGGTGGATCACCACGCTCGGATTCTTTATAAGGTGTCCTTAAGCCAAAGTGTGCCGTAACACAATCCATTCCTGCATTAAGCTTTCCAAGATCCGGAATCTGTGCTGTTGCTTTGTAAACTGAACATGAATTCCGGGGCCACTAGAAATCTAGTCAGTAAAAAGCCACCAAGGGAAGACTGGTTTCAGCCCACATTTGCACGAGTATTACCATTATAAACAACACTCATAGTCCCTCTCCCTAATGCAACATCTTGGATCCTAAGTAAGTTTTCTTATACTGCCAGCATGAATTCCCACTTCCCACAGCAGCCTGCCACCACCACCACCACCCAAAAAAACCCACCAAGTCCTGGGCACAGTCAATCCCAGGAACAGCCTGTAACAGGAAGGCTATCAACAAAAAATCACTCTCGCATCTGCAGAAATCCAAGGTAAGATCCAAGCCAATATGTTCAGACTTTCCACATATGGATCACATGGTTCTCAGAAGTACAGTTCTTTTTAAACTAATATTTTCTGCTGACAAGCCATGTACTGGGCAATATGTCTTGCAACTCCCAGTGATCTACTCCTGAACAAAAAAGGAACTGACACAAGAGTAAACCTGCCAAGCAATGGCTTCAGGGATATAAAGAGGGGGGAAATACATACTGGACAACATAAAAACACAGAGTTGGAAGGGACAAATGAACACATGAAGCTGCCTTACACTGAATCAGACCCTTGGTCTATCAAGGTCAGTATCGTCTACTCAGACCAGCAGCTGCTCTCCAGGGTCTCAGGTAGAGGTCTTTCACATCAGCTACCTGCCTAGTCCCTTTAACTGGAGATGCCGGGGACTGAACCTGGGACCTTCTGCATGCCAAGCAGATGTTCTACCACTGAGCCACGGCCCCTCCCCATTCCTTGTCCCCCCAAACACGCTGAGTCCATTTCTCACTATGGTGATGGTGGAGAAATGCCCTCCACCCTAGAATTCACCCCGACGACCCAATAATTGGGACCGCACTCTGTTCATGAGCTGGGACCTGCTGCAGGCTTGCAGCTGACAAAGAAAAAAAGGTATGCCAGGATTAAGTCATCAAACCCCAGGCACAGAGCTTAGTTATGCAGATGGACTGGCCAGTGTAGAACAAAAGCTTTACCATCTTCTAGATGAACACATAAGGGCCCCGTGGCGCAGAGTGTTAAGCTGCAGTACTGCAGTTCAACCTCTGCTCACGACCTGAGTTCGATCCCGACTGGAGACAGTTTCAGGTAGCCGGCTCAAGGTGGACTCAGCCTTCCATCCTTCCGAGGTGGGTAAAATGAGTACCCAGCTTGCTGGGGGTAAAGGGAAGATGACTGGGGGAGGCACTGGCAAACCACCCTGTAAACAAAGTCTGCCCAGTAAATGTCGGGATGTGACGTCACCCCATGGGTCAGGAATGACCTGGTGCTTACACAGGGGACTACCTTTACTTTTTTTAGATGATCATACCTAAAGAATATCAAATGGCTATATTTTATATCTTCTTCCTCTTGGCTCAGGAAGATCAGGACTGATCCCAGACGAGGTAGTACTTGCAAAGGGAGATTGTAAATTTCTTCGCCAACCCGACCATCCACTTTCCACTTCAGCCATGGCAAACAGAAATGCATTTGAAATAGATTTCCACATATGAGCAGGAATTCAAACACTGATCCAGCACTGTTCATCACCACTGGAAATAAAGTTATTTCGCTTTATTAATTTGGTATCACGAGTACATAAATCAGGGAAAAATACAAACAGCATCCAAATACGTACACACTTCTGGGAAGAGAGTCTAGCTAATGCTCAAAGATTAGAATGCAGCCAAGACTGCAAATATCAACAACAAGTAGAAAACCCTGTTCTGCCCAGGAAGAATCTAGACAGTTTGTTCAGTAATAAGTGCCACAGAAAAAGCCTGGAAGGCTGATTTGATTGTAAAGGTAAAGGTCCCCTGTGCAAGCACCGGGTCATTCCTGACCCATGGGGTGATGCCACATCCTGAGGTTTACTAGGCCATTAACAAAAATTAGGCCAACCGGATTGGTTTCCCCACTCCTACACATGAAGCCAGCTGGGTGACCTTGGGCAAGTCACAGCTCTCTTAGAGCTCTCCCAGCCCCACCTACCTCACAGAGTATCTGTTGAGGGGAGGGCAAGGGAAGGAGCAAATACCCTGTGAGGTAGGTGCGGCTGGGAGAGCTCTAAGAGAGCTGTGACTAGCCCAAGGTCACCCAGCTGGCTTCATGTGTAGGAGTGGGGAAACCAATCCGGTTGGCCTAATTTTTGTTAATGGCCTTTTGCCATAGGCAATAACCTGGTAGATAATAAGAACCTAGTAGATAAAAAGAACATGAACTTGGAAGTTCACAGTTCTAATTCGATACCACCCAGGATGGCATTAGGTAGCCTTAAAAAAGCCACCCTCTGGCATCAGCAATAAGGGAATGACATTAGTCTACTAGACAAGCTTGTTGTAAATATTACAAAAATAATACATGTGAAGCACTGGGAACCCTCCAGGGGTGCTACGTACCTGCCAAGATAACAATGCACTTCCTAACAAGTAGACCTGCTTAGCATTGCACCAATAATCAGGTACAAAGCACAGAGATATTCCAGAGAAGTCACCTGCTCTCCTTTGGAAGCACATTTATTTTAGAGAAGTCCCCTTAAACTCCAATGCAGAGAAAATGGGTTGTGGAACACGGTGACTAATGAAAGAGGAATCACCTCCAATCGATGCATGGTTACAGAACTGTATGTGTGCATACGTTTAAGCAATTTGAAACTCACCAGAGAATGGGGATACTAAGAGGGGCCATTTCTGTGCAGTATTAGGTTTTTTACCCCTTAAGTCTGCGATTCTGAAAATTAAGCTCATGTCTATTAAGCTCAGGAGCTGTGGCTCAGTGGTAAAGCATCTGCTTGTCATGCAGAAGGTCCCAGGTTTAATTCCCAGAATCTCCAGTTAAAGGGACTAGGTGACGTGGAAGACCTCTGCCTGAGACCCTGGAGAGCCGCTGCTGAGTAGACAATACTGACTTCGATGGACCAAGGGTCTGATTCAGTAAAAGGCAGCTTCATGTGTTCCTTAAGGCAGCAAGAGTGACTGATAGGAATCGTTACCCGAAAACCTCAGAAGCACCAAATGTTGCAGCAAACGGTTACCACACTTCTAATAATACTCCTTTGCATTTATATATAACTTTGAGTGTTCAGAGCACTTCAGTTGTATTTCTCAGTAATCGTCACAAGGTATAATTACCCTCCCATTGCAGGACACGTGCAAGAGGTGCAAAGGAAGAGAAGACAGATGGCAGATAGACCTGTTTCCTTTCCACCACCTTCTCTCTTTTACAAATAAATAGTCAGGCTAGAAGAAGAGCAAGAACGCGATCAGATATTTTTCATAAGATGGCACCGCTGTCATTTCCTGAAGGAATCATGGTTGTGACTTCAGTTTAGCCAACACAGAACAGGATGTGGAAAATACTTTCGGTTTACTCTGCACTAACCTACTTAAAAAATACAAAAAACACCAAGTGCTAGAGAAAGCACACCAGCGCATGCAAGGATGAGTAAACGTGGAAGTGGATGCAAACAATTCCTGAAGTTCACGGAAGGGGCCAGCCCAGCTACGGCAAAAGGTTGTGGTTGAGGATTTATTTTGACAATCGTGGCCTGCTTTTCAGCCTAGCTGACAACAGTTAACAACTATTAAATTTCCCAATAAAACGACGCAGGGCTTGCCCACGGTCGCCTCGGGACTAGCCGGTCTCGGCTTGCCTGCCCCTCCCTTCTCCGCAGTCTGAACCCTGGGTCACCACGGCGCATGAGCCAGAGGGGCGGGGGGAGTCATGAGTCATGCCATCACGGGCCCTGCCCAGTAGGCGCCTCGACGCTTGCACAACCAGCCACCTTCTCGACAGCAAATGCAAACTGCCAGGGAGAAGAAAAGAACAGTGTATTCGCAGCAACACGCTGCCGTCCGAAGCTGGGCAAAACCTCCTTCCCTGGAGGTTTTTAATCAGAGGCTAGATGGCCATCTGTCAGCAATGCTGATTCTATGACCTTAGGCAGATAATGAGAGGGAGGGCACCATGGCCATCTTCTGGGCATGGAGTGGGGGGGGTGTCACTGGGGGTGTGGGGGGGAGGTAGTTGTGAATTTCCTGCATTGTGCAGTGAGTTGGACTAGATGACCCTGGTGGTCCCTTCCAACTCTATGATTCTATGATTCTATATCCCACAAAATGAAGACACCTCGTTGACAAACGGCACCCCAGTTTCACATACGCAAGCAAAGTAAGCAAGCAACACTTGTGTGCAGATTGCAATATAAGCTGATAAGGCGGAAAGGCCTGAAATACTACCACTAACTGAAGATTCTTGTTCCCCTCTGCGGTAACCACGTGGAAACATCATGCAAAGTAAGAGGTCGCTCTCTAGGCTCTGGGAAAGCCTAATTGCTGAAGACATACGAAAACAGCTTAGTTCATGGGAAGGTGACTGCCCCATCTCCCAAGTCACCTCTGGAATGCACCTTTATTTATTAAAACATTTATATCCTGCTTTTCCTCGTGGTTCAAGGCGGCTTACAATAATAGAAGAAGAGTTGGTTTTTATATGACGACTTTCTCTACCACTTAAGGAAGACTCAAACCGGCTTACAATCACCTTCCCTTCCCCTCCCCACAACAGACATCCTGTGAGGTAGGTGGGGCTGAGAGAGCTGTGACTAGCCCAAGGTCACCCAGCTGGCTTCATGTGGAGGAGTGGGGAAACAATTTCAGTTCACCAGATTAGCATCCGCCGCTCAGGTGGAGGAGTGCGGAATCAATCCCGATTCTCCAGATCAGAGTCCACCGCTCCAAACCATCGCTCTTAACCACTGCACCACGTTTTAATAGTTAAAACATCCCCAGCTGAAACCAAAAATAAAGTAGCCGACCCCAAATCTCTCCCCCCCCCCCGCTTTAAAGATGCCTGCCATTAAAAACCCCTCAAAAGCCCGGGCAAACAGGCAGGCCTTGCAGCGCCTTCTGAAGATCTCCAAAGGGGGGGGGGCTCACCTCTTCAGGGAGCCCATTCTACAGAGCAGGAGCCACGACGGAAAAGGCCCTGGCTCTATTCCAGGCTAGGCAGGCTACCCCAAGTGGTGGGACACCCTGCAGATGGCTCCCTGACAACTGTCGTTAGCACACGGGGACATATGGAAGGAGATGGCCCTTCAAATCACAATCCTTCAATCACCTTGAATCAGAGGTACCTACCAGGGCTGTGAGATCAAACCGGTTTTGCCTGATCAGAGTGTATGCACTAGAAAGGGGAAAACGGAGCCATCTGGTATTTAAGGTACTAAGCGCAAATTTGGATTTTGGAATGCTGAACTGACACTGCTTTGTAACAGGTGTGTGTAAGGTTCTGTCAAGTCGCAGCCAACTTAACAGTGATCGAGCAGGTACTGCCTGTTTATTTAGGTTTTTAAGAAGAGGTTAGATGGCCATCTGTCAGCAATGCTGATTCTATGACCTCAGGCAGTTCACGAGAGGGAGGGCACCTTGGCCATCTTGTGGGCATGGAGTAGGGGTCACTGTGGCGGGTGTGGGGGGGGGAGGCAGTTGTGAATTTCCTGCATTGTGCAGGGTGTTGGACTACATGACCCTGGTGGTCCCTTCCAACTCTATGATTCTATCAGAGTGCATGCGCTCTGTGTGTGTTAAGTGCCGTCAAGTCGCTTCTGACTCATGGTGACCCTATGAATTAATGTCCTCCATGCACTAGAAAGGTGAAAACAGTATTTAAGGTACTAACTGCGAATTTGGATTTTGGAATGCTGAACTGACACTGCTTTGTAACAGGTGTGTGTAAGGTTCTGTCAAGTCGCAGCCGACTTAACAGCAATCGAGCAGGTACTGTCTGCTTATTTACATGCATTCTTAAAACACCTGCCTGACTCAAACATATGTCAGCAAACCAATTATTGCGTAAGTCTCCAACGCTTTCCCTTCCATAAGTAAGTGATGCCAAAAGTTCCCCTGGATTCCCACTACTTGGAAAAAGAGAGAGGCTTCTGCCACTCCTTAAAGATCCCACGTCAATTAAATTCTACTTTGCTCACAAAGATGCAGGACAACCAGGAAGCAATTCAGACAGGGTTCCTTCTGTTTTTCCTTACCTGCTGTTCATTCTCCATGACATTACTGGCAAACTCAAACATCAGGTCATTCTGCTGTACTACTGCTGCCATAATAAAGCATTCCAAGGTCTCAGTTCTGCATGAGAAGAAAAATGCTTCTTTGGGGCAAAGGCACGAAGGTTATCACCAAGAGTTCAGCCAGGTGCCCAAATGGAGAATTCTTAGGCGACCAGCTTCCCTAGATTTTCCGTCTTGACGAACAATACAAACTTCTTCCTTAAGTATTTTTCTCACCTCGAAACTCCTGAAAAATAAAAACAAAATAATTCAGTAGCGGTCATAAAATAAAAATCAGTATAACTGATAACAAGTTCTGCCATCCCTTTTATTCTGGGAGCTTAGAAGCATTACTTAAAACAGCCAGCCGCAAATGATTAATTTCTTACCAACTCTGCAGCACGGATTTTAGTAGTTAGCAAACACGCAGCACCCAGCTCCAAAGCAGTCAAAATGAAGTCATCGGCTATGTCAAATGGTATCGCATTCATGTGGTATATTGTCGCCCTTTCTTGACAGATACCATTTGCAAAGTTTCTGCCTTGCCTGTTTTGACAAATGTCCCAATTGGCCACCCTTCTGACACACACACTAAAGATAAGCAATCTTCTGAAGATGCAGAAAAGCTCACTGCAGCATCTCAACAAGGCAGGCACTTGGGCATTTTCCCCTCCGCTCTGTAAATGCAGCCTGAGTGCATTGTTATCTCCACCACCGGCTTGTAAGCAGCAGGAAGGAAACACTGACCACGTCATGGCAAACGAGACATGCAAAGAACTGCACACTACAGAACTGGATAAACAGAAATGTGCTAAGAATGAGAACGAGTGGGGGTATGCACTCGACTCCACAACGTATGAAGTTGGGTGAAATTAGAGAAGCTTTAACGACAAGCTTTATTACAATTATCACCTACTTTGAATAAAAAGTCTATAAGTCTAAGCAGCATTTATAAAAAGCCTAATGTTTATGTAATGGAGAGAGGACCTGTACTGTTCTCTATATTGATACTGGCAACTCTCTTAATCCTCTGACTGTCTATAAAATAATGCATATATCATATTTGGCCAGGGATCCTGGAAGTTTTTTTTTTACCATCTTCTGGGCATGGAGGTGTGGTCACTGGAGGCGTGGGAGGGGAGGTAGCTGTGAATTCCCTGCACTGTGCAGGGGGTTGGACTAGATGACCCTTGTGGTCCCTTCCCACTCTAAGATTCTATGATTCCGGGGCATATTTATAACCCAAGGTCAAATTCCATAGAATCTGGGGTAGAAATGTCCCCACAAAAACATTGCAGTGACAGAAACCATTCTGTTTGACATCTAGAGCTTGAAAACACACTTGGACAAGAGGCATAACGTTTCTTTTGTGTAGGTTCACCCTTCCCCTTTTGCATATTGAAGAACTCGATCTGGCATGGTTCCTTGACAAAGCCCCTTTTTTTTACAATCTGAAACAAGAAAACTCAGTTTGGAACCTAAGATGTTAAACTAACAAACTCATGAACTTTAAAGGAAAACACCTAAAATTAATGATTTCTAATGTTTTTGTATAATGGGGTATTTTTCGACCCCATGCTTATCTCTCTCTGAAGTGAGATAAATGTTCTCCAGGTTTGCCATTCTCCCCAGTGGCAAAATGCATAGATTTCTGGGGCTGTTCGGGCCCTAGATAGCCATATTTTAACATACCAAAACTATATTAGAAGCTTAAAAGTCACGTATTCAGACCACCAGACTTCACCACACACACACACACACACACACATATATATATATATTTGTGTGTGTGTGTGTTTAAAATTCAGAAGGCTGGATAACTTTATTTCCACAACTGTTGTTTAAACTTAGTTAAAAAATTAATTTTCAGGTTTCAAAGCAAAATGAGCAACTGAACCCTACTTAGGTTCTGCATGGCATCACTTTTCGCAAAAGAATATGGTCACTTCTGAAAAGCCAGCCACCAACGCCTTTCAAACCCAAGGATGGAGACAGCTAACTCTTTAAGAGATGCAAATCTTAAAAAGGCGGCTGAGCCCATAAAGCAATGTTTGTATAAGAAGAACCGTTCCAGCTCACAGCTGGCACTGGATGTGGCAAGAAAGTCGATGAAACATAAACATCAGTTCTCTTGCTCGGCGTTTCCCAACCTGTGGGTCCCAACCCACAAGCGGTTCTTCGGCTTTTGCAGTCCCCCTCCCTGAGCTGGAGAGTAGAACGGGCTGAGCTTCTTAGTTCTCTCAAACGGGCCAGGCTCATCATGAATTCGTGAGCCTCTCTGGTCGGCAGGGCCTTTGCGGCCAGATGAGCAGCTCCATAAATATCAACTAAGAGGTGGTGTGTTCGGCAGCTGTCAGTACTGGGTGACTGTAATGCCAGGACTGTTCCAGTCTCCCACCCACCCCTTTCTCAAGGGAATTTCCATTTCACCAGACCTTCAGCAACTTCCACCCCATCACCTGGAGATTTTGAGGATGGAGTCTGAGGAGGGAGGGGTTTGGGAAGGGGAGGGACTTCGGTGGGGTATAAAGCCAGAGAATCCACCTTCCAAAGCAGCCATTTTCTCCAGGTGAACTGATCTCAGTCAGTTGGAGATAAGTTGCAATAGCGGGAGAGCTCCAGCCAGTACCTGGAGGTTGGCAACCCTACTGACCACAAATCAATCTATGCAAGAAATACACTTTCTAGACACCACTGTACAAATGTATTAGGCAGCATAAACACCACCTTATGCCAGAAACCTACTGATCACGAAACATATCTACCTGCCTCCAGTCACCATCCCAAACACACACAATCCACTGTCTACAGCCAAGCTCTACAACAGATATTCTTGGAATTACAAAAACCTTCCTGATGCAGTAAGGAAAGAGAGCAACAAAGCCAGAATGATACCAAGGGTTAACCTGAAACAAAATAGGCCCAAACGAAAGAACAACTGAACACCACTGGTAGTCAATACAGTTCTCAGTTTAAACCAGTTCGACGCACCATTAACAACTTACAACTGCGGGCACATTTGGAATTTTGGCAGGGCACGGTGGGCGCAGAAGCAAAATGGTTGCCACAAAAGAAGGGCACTTCGGCTCTTGAACACATGAAGCTGCCCTATACTGAACCAGACCCTTGGTCCATCAAAGTCAGTATTGTCTACTCTGACCTGCAGTGGCTCTCCAGGGTCTCAGGCAGGAGTCTTTCACGTCACCTATTTGCCTAGTCCCTTTAACTAGAGATGCCGGGGATTGAACCTGGGACCTTCTGCATGCCAAGCAGATCCTCTGCCACTGAGCCACAGCCCCTCTCCAACATAAAGCACCAGGTCATTACTGACCCATGGGGGTAACGTCACATCCCGACATTTCCTAGGCAGATTTTGTTTATGGGGTGGTTTGCCAGTGCCTTCCCCAGTCGTCTTCCCTTCACCCCCAGCAAGCTGGGTACTCATTTGACTGACCTCAGAAGGATGGAAGGCTGAGTCAACCTTGAGCCGGCTACCTGAAACCGACTTCCATCGGGATCGAACTCAGGTGATGAGCAGAGCTTTTGACTGCAGTACTGCAGCTGACCACTCTGCGCCACAGGACTCCTCTTGAAAGTTTATACCAAGAAAATACTGTTGGTCTATAACGTACTGCTGGACTCCAATCTAACTAAATTTCCATGAGTTCGCCCGCCTATTTTACTAAATCGCTTCTCCTGTTCTTTTAAAAGCTGCTTTAACTCTGCCTTTCCCTTTTTGTGGGAAACTTCATCTGTTGAATTTCTGCCTGCTGTGCAACATTTTAAAAGCCAGAACCTCCCCCCCAAAAAATATATATATATATACTGGCGATACTCGAAAGTCTAGCGTCTGGCAACCATTATGACAATTAATTTTCTGCTCCTTGACCCAATCCAGCCAGCCCTGTAGATTCCACTGACTCCCCCTTATACACTCCCATCCAGAGACTCAAATGAACAGACTTCTGCAATAGCAGAAAAAGACTGGAAGATAATGTTTATTTAAAGCACTAACGTAAGGATGGATTTTTCTCTTGCAGTCTACAGGTGAGAGTAGAACTATACATTCCTTGTATGTGTCAAACGGATGAAAGTGTGGTGTGTGTTAGACGAGGTCTGATCCTGGTTCAAATCCCCACTCAGCCATGAAAGGCATGGAGGGGGGCGGGTTACCTCTGGCTGGTCACAGACAAATCTACCTTACAGGGCTGTCTGGAGGATAAAATGTACACCACCCTGAGGTCTTTGGAAGAAGGGCAGGATAACAATGTACTGCTCTCCCCAGTAAGGCAGGGCGGAAAGTGAGCTGGCTGGGCAATTCCCGCCCAGGAAGACAGGAAATGAAGATTTGTTCCTGCCTCCCTGACCACGCAATGGGAATCACCCACAGTTTCCAAGATGCTCTTCCCTCAGAGCGAGAATAAATTTTATAAAGTTATCACCTGCAATAAGACAGCTGCGTTCTTACATCCCATAAATAATTTTAAATATTTCAACTATTATGCTAATAACCGAGTTGAGCAAAAAAAATTTATTGGATGGCTCGACGAACAGTTATAAAACAGGCAAACACGCAAAATTAAAATGCACAAAACCAGAGGCAGCCAAAGACCTAAAGGACCAAAATTCAGGGGACAATAAATCAACGGGTCAAGTAAATTTGGACTTGTGGGTCAGCATACCCGAAAGGTTGGGAATCACTGACTCTGGGCTGTGGGTTCAGATATGAACCCAAACTATGGGTTATGAACAAAAACATGAAACGGTAGACTGATGGCCCATGTAGATGAGGAAAAGATGCCTCTTGTGGAGGCCATCAGGAGTACAGAGGCAGCGGGGAAAGGGGATGCCTGACCCTTCCCCATTCCACGGCATCCCTGCTCCACATTTCTCCTTTTCCCCAGCACCTTTTCTCCCTGCAGGTTTCCAGCACAGAAAAGAAGGCCTGGATGGGGTCTAAAATCCACAAGGAACTTGCTTCCCGACAGCAACAACCCCCCTGCTCTTCCTTAACCACAGGGTGGATTCAAATGTCCACTTCTGACCCAGAACAGCTTTCTCGTTTCATAGAATCATAGAGTTGGAAGGGACCACAAGGGTCATGTAGTCCAACCCCCTGCACAATGCAGGAAATTCACAACTACCTCCCCCCCCACACACACCCAGTGACCCCTACTCCATGCCCAGAAGATGGCCAAGGTGCCCTCCCTCTCATCATCTGCCTAAATTCACAGAATCAGCATTGCTGTCAGATGGCCATCTAACCTCTGCTTAAAAACCTCCAGGGAAGGAGAGCCCACCACCTCCCGAGGAAGCCTCATTCCACTGAGGAACCGCTCTCACTGTTAGAAAATTCTTCCTGAAGTCTAGACGGAAACACTTTCGATTCAATTTCAACTCGTTGGTTCTGGTCCGACCTTCTGGGGCAACAGAAAACAACTCAGTATCCTCCTCTCTATGACAGCCCTTCATTCTTTCTTTGTTCTTTCTTTATTATTCGTTCTTTATTACTACAGTCCACAACCAGTAGGTTGCACAGCCTTCTCATGGTGGCAGTACAGACTCACGGGAGACCACAAATATGGGCGCCAGCAGCGTGACCACAGATTTAACTCTAGGATTTAAAAAATAAATCCTTCAGTCGATGCAGGGTGTGGTTTGTGTTTGATTTCTACTGTGGATAACAATTAATTAATTAATTAAAAGTATTTCTATCTGCCTTGTCAACTTAGTCCAGCGATACTCGCTCAGGGGCTACTTGTGGCTCTTCAGAGCACCGTTCCCCAATGTGGCACCTGTCCCATGTTTCAGGAAAGCGCGCCAGGCCCAGGGGGGTTTGTGGCTGGCAGCTGGTACCCGCCTTGAAACAGCTGCTGCCGGAGCGAAAGGTAAGCTGTGAGCCTCCCTCAGGTGCAGGCCTCATGCCAGGGTAGAAGCTAGGGTTGCCAACCTCCAACGCACATTATTAAAATTAAGCAAAAACAGAGCTAAAGTATGTACAAAAGACATAAAAACAGCAATTAAAAATATTGGTCAGGACGGAGGAATCACTGAGAGAATGCCAAACGAAACAAAGAAGTCGTCACTTGCTGGTGGGAGATGGTAACAGAAAGGGACCGGTGAATCTCTCTGGGGAAAGAGTTCCAGAGCTTTGGTGCCATGACCAAGAAGGCCCTCTCTCTGGTTGCCACCTGCCTAACTGCAGAAGGCGGGGACACCTGAAGCAGGGCCTCTGAAGATGACCGTAGTGGTCGGGTGGGTTCATATCTGTAAGCCATCTCGAGAACCAGTTCCAGGCTGGGAGACCACATAATATCAGTGACTAAAATAAAGCAAGAACACTCTCAACACCTTAGAATCATGTACCAAGGGATTCCAACCTCATAAGAACATAAGAACACAAGAAAATCCATGCTGGATCAGACCAAGGCCCATCAAGTCCAGCAGTCTGTTCACACAGTGACCAACCAGGTGCCTCTAGGAAGCCCATCAGTCATAAGAACATAAGAAGGCCCTGCTGGATCAGACCCAGGCCCATCAAGTTCAGCAGTCTGTTCTCACATTGGCCAACCAGGGGCCTCTAGGAAGCCCACAAACAAGACGACTGCGGCAGTATCCTGGATGTGTTCCACAGCACCTAATATAATAGGCATGCCCCTCAGATACTGTAGGGAATAGGTATGCATCGTGACTAGTATTCATTTTAACTAGTAGCCATGAATACCCCTCTCCTCCATGAACATGTCCACTTAAAGCCTTCCAAGTTGGCAGCCATCACCACATCCTGGGGAAGGGAGTTCCACAATTTAACTCATATGACACCCTTTACTCCTAGAGGATGCATCGATACTTTATCACCAGAATGTCAAACAAGATCACTCAACATCAACTCTACCAACGTTAGCCTATATTATTCTGATGCCCAACATTGGGATGAGCACCCTGTCTCCTGTTCTCTGTTTAATTATCCCTGTGCAAACCACACAAAGGAACAGCCTTGTGGCATTCCTAACTTGTATATAATATTCACCCATTCCTAGTTTTAGGAAACAGTGAAATCCCAATGACCATTCAATCACTGGAAAGGCTCTCTCGTAGTACACAAAACATTACTGAGATAACCTGAAAGGTACTGTAAAACAACTTGTAATCACCCAAGTTAGGGCAGGCAGAAAATGAAAAGGGCCAAGGTGAGCTATTACAGAGAGATGGCTATTACAGAGAGGTTCAATCCAGCTCACGTGCCTTGTGTTTCACACCCTTGGTATAAGGAAACGACGTACTCTTCTCTTACCACAGGGGCCTAAAGACTGTATCCTTCTGTAAGCCCCTAAAGCAGGGGTGTCCAACTCGATTGTTACGAGGGCTGGATATGACATAAATGTCACTCGGTCGGGCCGGGCTATGCCTTGCCAGCCCAGATCGAGAGGTGGGGGTGGCTGCCTCGGCTGGCCGGATAAGAGGTCTTGTGGGTCCGTATCCAGCCCGCAGGCCGTACATTTGACACCCCTGATCTAAAGTCAAAAGTCAGGATGTTGCAGGCCTTATTCCATCTCCTCTGACGTGTTCTGCCTCCTATTTGCTGTTAATTGTGACCAACAAGAACATCCACATCCCTACCGGGGCGGCTGGTACGAGTCAGCTAGACCAGAAATTCCAGTTTTTATGCATTGCTGTCTGGCTTTCTTTGGGAGTCGGCCTGTCCTACCTTCGTGTTGGATTACAGGGAGGCAGCCCTGTCAGATCTTACAAAAGAGCCTCACGTCCCTAGTTCTGCCTATACCCATGGCTTCATGTTTAACCCCTCGGAATACTACTGGCAGCTCTTGATACACAAACACATGAAGCTGCCTTCTACCGAATCAGACTCTTGGTCCATCAAAGTCAGTATTGCCTACTCAGACTGGCAGCGGCTCTCCAGGTTCTCAAGCACAGGTCTTTCACATCACCTAGTTGCCCGGTCCCTTTAACTGGAGATGCCGGGGATTGAACCTGGGGCCTTCTGCATGCCAAGCAGATGCTCTACCACTGAGCCACAGCTCCTCCCCATACATGAAGCTGCCTTATACTGAATCAGACCCTTGGTCCATCAGAGTCAGTATTGTCTACTCAGACCGGCAGCAGCTCTCCAGGGTCTCAGGCAGGGGTCATTCGCATCACCTACTTGCCTGGTCCCTTTAACTGGAGATGCCCGGGATTGATCCTGGGACCTTCTGCATGCCAAGCAGATGCTCTACCACTGAACCACGGCCCCTCCCCTAATACACGATCCCCTTGATGTAGCCCCTTGACACTTGAAATGACGTTTTAAAATTCGCCTTCGGGATTCCTGTCTCAAGAACAGTTATAAACTCAGAGTCACAGGGTTGCTGTTTCTGTGTTGGGAAATACCTGGAGAATTTGGAAAGGGGGGGGGAGGACCTCAGCAGGATATACCGTAGGGTCCGCCCTCCAAGCTGACCATTTACTTCCAGGAAAGCCGATCTCTGTAGTTTGGAGACTGCTCGTAATTATGGGAGATCCCCTGGAGGCTAGCTGCCCTAAAGAGATATTGCTGCAAATTCACTCTCTCCTATCAGCAAACAGCTCTTTGCTGCTATGCTTTTCTTCCTGCTGTAAGCAGCCCACCAGGAAATGCTCTTTTCTGTTTTAGAAGAAGGCCTTTCAGGCCACGCTCACGGCTCCTCCCTGCGTATTACACACAATAAAACAATTGCAGCAAACACCTGAAATACACTCTATATAAAATTTGCAACAAGTTTTTAAAGCTTTTTTCTTTTGCATCTGTGCTTGGTATCTCTAAACATCGGCTCACAAAGAGCAAGAAACAAGGGGGGAAACTTCAAAACAATCTATTAAATAAAGGCTATATTAACATTTTCTCCTTCATGGGAACCAAAAACATCTTCTTTGTCTAAAAGGTACATCAAATACAGACAATGAATCACAGTTTATGTCTGCTGCAAAATTAATCACTGTAACTAATTGGGGGGGGATTAATCCTGTAACTATCTACAAATGGGTGAAACCCATTTGTGGGGTGTAGCTCTTATGACTGACTTATTTTTATAGAGACCAAAGACATTGTTCAGTCCTTAGGGGCAGTTTTATGAAAAGATGGACTTTGTTTATTGGCTTTTGGAATGTTAAAGTAAAGTGACGTTGTATTTCTTTATACACACTTTCAACCTCTGTAATTTTAGGTTTGGTATGATCTGTTGTTGTACGCTTCTGTTCTGACAAACAAAAAACATTTTTTTCCCTTTGGGTTTGAAGAAAGAGATATTCATTCAACAGGTTTGTCCTAGTCTGAGAATCCCCCCCCCCCAATGCTAACCAAAAGCTTAACTTTAATGAGAACTTTGTTCAAGAACAAGAGACGACTGCCAGACATACTTTGAAGAACAGTCCCTGGAAGAGAAGCGAGAGACTTCCTCGCAAGGCTGCATAACATCAGGTCTTGCAGAGATGCGACATTTTCATAATGAACCTGTTATTTATTTAGAACATTTATTTGCCACCTTTCTTTCTTAATGGAGCTAAAGGTGGCATACAATATAAATAAAATACATTAAAAACATAAACATTAAAATTTAAAATCACAATCCCTGAATGTTAGTAAACTTAAATCAAACGCAGTCCTAACTAGAACTGTCTTCAGCTGCCTCCTGAAGAGCGAGGGGGGCCAGGCACGCCTCCCTGTGGGTACTGTCCAATAATCATGGGGCTGCCACTAAAAAGGCCCTGTCTTGTGTCCCAAAAAGCTTCCTTGATTGATCGGACAGTAAGGAGGGCCTCTTAATCCCTGGGCAGGAACATATGGGAGATGATGGTCCTTCAGGTATGGTTTTAACTTGCAACTGCATATTAAGAAGCTGCTCCTCCACAAAGTATACAAGCATAATTAGGTGGGGCCTAGGAAGAACTTTCTAACAGTTAGAGCGGATCCTCGGTGGAACAGGCTTCCTCTGGAGGTGGTAAGCTCTCCTTCCCTGGAGGTTTTTAAGCAGAGGCTAGATGGCCATCTGTCAGCAATGGTGATTCGGTGACCTTAGGCAGATGATGAGAGGGAGGGCAGGAAGGGTTGTGTCGGTGTTTGGCTCTCGTGGCCCTTTCTTACATGCCCAGGGTAATGTCACTTTGGGGTCAGAAAGCAATTTTCCTCCAGGCCAGATTGGCCAGGATCCTGGAGGATTTTTGTTTGTCATCTTCTGAGCATGGAGTAGGGGGTCACTGGAGGTGTGTGGGGGGGGGGGGAGGAAGTTGTGAATTTCCTGCATTATGCAGAGGGTTGGACTAGATGACCCTGGTGGTCCCAACTCTGTGATTCTCCCTAAGCACAGCCAAAAATGGTTAAGCACTAGAGACCATCTTCAGGACCATCTATGAGAAGGGTCTCTAGCAGGCGGCTCACCAGCTGCCCCAGCCCCAGAATAACCTAGGTAAACATCACAAGAAGATCTGCTCTAGGTTTTTTTTTTTTTATTTCACAATACTTTTTTCTCTGTGATGCTGCCTTCATTTCTGGCGCTAACGCTAGTCCATGTTCTGTTTCTAGGACAGAATAAAACTTGGTAAATAACATGCTGGAGCGGGGTGGGGGGAGGGCCTTACTCAAAACTTGCTCTCCTTAAAGAAAAGGTTGGCAACCCCTGATCTATGAATCTGTAAAAAGTCAGCAACACAGAGTTGTCTGACTTAAAACTAAAGCACCAAGGTATCTTAAATTTAAGGTACCTGCTTAGTTAAAGTAGGATGGCAGCAGCATTTCAAATACAGCCCAACAAGATGTGATGCAGGTGATTTTTTCTCCCTGAAGTTACCAGCCTGCAAGGTGGGGGGGGGTCATGTAATTTTAGGAGGAGGAAAAGGGCTAACACAATTCCTCCCCAGCGTAACTTCCCTGATCAGATTAGCTTTGCAGTTAAACACACACACGCATGCAAGATCCTATCATGGCTCTCCTTTGTCATGGCTAGTTTAAATGATTTAAATATTTGTTCAGGGGTTTTTGGACAGCCAAGATAATGTTGGACACTATTGAGAGAACTTAAGGACTTCCACATTTTTGTTACTAAGGATAGACATTTGACATTCAGAACAAAAATCTAGCAAGCAGTTACAGAGCGTGTTTTGCAATTAGGCAGTTATCTACCGGAAGTGCGTAAAATATTAATAAGTAACTCTGCAACTCATATAGTTGAGAATTGGCTAACTTCCCATTCTGTTTAATTAAGAGACTGGTAACGCTCAAAAACCTGCTCAGTTTTTCAAAGTTGCTGGGGGGGGGGGGGGAGAGAGAAATCACCTGTTCTGCAAAAGACTGCCAGGAGTCAACTTACAGATTCTACGTGGCTCTTTAAAACTTTAAAACTACAGCTGGTGGGAGGACAGAGTATTTATTCACTTACTTCGTTTATACCATGACTTTCTCCCCAACGGGGACTCGAAGTATCTTACATGATTTGCCTCTCCTCCATTTTATCCTCACAACAACAACAACCCTGTGAGGTGGCTTAGTCGGAGAATATGTGACCGGCCCACGGTCACCCAACAAGCATCCATGGCTCACAGGGGATTTGAACCTGAGCCTTCCAGATCCTACTCTGATAACTCTACATACTATAGAAATACATGGGGAAAAAAATACCAATACCAATTCAACCTATACTTCTATAGCACAAGTACACTACTCTGTACGTAAGTTAA
Organism: Euleptes europaea; assembly: GCF_029931775.1. Taxonomy (NCBI): domain Eukaryota; kingdom Metazoa; phylum Chordata; class Lepidosauria; order Squamata; family Sphaerodactylidae; genus Euleptes; species Euleptes europaea. Next base: position 2,003,429 of record NC_079327.1, on the reverse strand, counting down.
TGTAAACATCAAAATGCAGACCTAATGGAAGCTCTACTACAGAATACGCAGCTCAACAGACCACCAGTTTCCAACTAAGCCAAAGTGAAGAGATATTTATAGCAAATCCTCTGCCCCTGGGCGGCTCGCTCAGAAACGTTCACCAAGTCTGATCCTCACTTGTAATATGAAAAAAACACCTATCTCAATACATTTTCTTTACAAGTTAATTTCGCAACCTCCCCCCCGCCCAAGAGAAAACGAGAGGAGCAATCATCTTGGTTCATCTGTTCCGCTTCTAGTGGTCTAACTGACAGGAAGCAGACGTGCCGCTGCAAAGTACAACTGACAAGGAGTTTGCTTCCTTCAGGGCGGAGGACTTCTCCTGCGCTTGCTATAAAATAGCCCCCACGGTATACCGGGAGAGCAGCAAGAGCCTTGCTTCTCAAGATCCATTCAAACCCACGACAGAAACGTAGGTTCTGTGGCTCGGTGGTAGAGCATCTGCTTGGCATGCAGAAGGTCCCAGGTTCAATCCCCAGCATCTCCAGTTAAAGGGACTAGGCTAGTAGGTGATGAGCAAGACCTCTGCCTGAGACCCTGGAGAGCCACTGCCAGTCTGAGTAGACAATACTGACCTTGATGGACCAAGGGTCTGATTCAGTATAAGGCAGCTTCCTGTGTTCATTAGGGGAGGGGCTGTGACTCAGTGGTAGAGGAGCCCTGGCTCAGTGGTAGAGCATCTGCTGGGCATGCAGAGTCCCAGGTTCAATCCCCGGCACCTCCAGTTCAAAGGACCAGGCAAGTAGGTGATGTGAAAGACCTCTGCCTGAGACCCTGGAGAGCCGCTCCCGGTCTGAGTAGGCAATACTGGCTTTGATGGACCAAGGGTCTGATTCAGTAGAAGGCAGCTCCATGTGTTCATGTGTTATCCATTATCGTGGGTCCCAGGTTAATATGAGCTACCTGCGCCCAGTATTTTGCTTTTGGGCCTTCTAACACAGGACACAGTTTCAGAGGTTAGTCGTGCTGGTCTGTAGTAAAACTGCCAGATGAGTCCAGTAGCACCTTAAGACCAACACGTTTTCCTGGGTAAAAGCTTTCGAGAGTCAAAGCTCCCTTCATTGGGTATCTTACTTGGTCTTAAGGTTCTACTTGACTTGAATCTTGCTATTAGTTTCAGCAGGTTAGCTGTGTCAATCTGCAGTAGCACAGCTAGATTCGAGCCCAGTAGCACCTTCGAGACCTAACAAAATTTGCGGGGGTAAGCAGCTTTCAAAATGAAGGGAGTTGTGACTCTTGAAAGCCCATACCCCCAAAATGTTGTTGATCTCTAAGGTGCCGCTGGATTCGAATCTAGCTGTTCTAACATAGGACATGTCCCATGTTCATCCTAAAGAAAACTCTGCAGCAGCCACTGATTTGGGATTGTTAAGAGACGCAGCTCTCTACTGAAAGGAGCAACATTTCGCCTTTCCCAAACACTGGTTGTCAGCTACAGTCTACGCCAGGGGTGTCAAACTCGATTGTCACGAGGGCCAGATATAACATAAATGTCACTTGGTTGGACCATGCCTCACCAGCTCAGATCGAGAGTGGGGGTGTGGGTGGCTCGTGGGCCAGATAAGAGCTCTCAAGGGGCCGGATCCGGCCCATGGGCCTTACGTTTGACACCCCTGGTCTATACCGTTTTGTCCAGGAAACCAACACAAGACCATCACCAAACATAAAAATAGCAGCCAAGCAAAACAAATGCATCATCTGGAAGGGCCACAACCCAGCCACCCAATTCTGAATTTATCGGGGCAGCAGAAGATCTCAGTTTATAAACCTGTACAATCACGGCACCCCAGATGTCATCCCCTATCCAGTGTCTCAGCTGCATGTTTCCAAAAAGGATGCTGAGATGGCTATATGGGGTAAGACCAGCACAGGCACATTCCCTAAAACAGACATGGCACTTCTGTATATCTAAAAGAGAATCCATAGGTAATCTGAAATATCAAAAACTGGGGGACTGAGGAAATCAAGGGATACGTGAAACTAGTGATCAGAATACCTTTTTATCATCCATTAAGATTCCTGATGAGAAAACATTTCCTCTGTGTGTGCATTCTCAGGATTTCATTTCTAATTGCAAATCCATTCCTCTTGCCCAAATATCTATGTAATCGACTGAAGATCCTGGGGCGGGGGGAGCACACAAGAATACTCGGGTAAAGCGTAGCAAAACGAAGAGCATTTTTATTTCGGGAAACTTAACATAACACTTATCCCCCAGAGGTATTTGTTCACAGATAGAGATAAGTTCGCAGCCAGGACTCAGGCAAACATCTAAAGGCCGCTTCTGTAAATAGTGGGGGAGGAGGAACATGTCTGCCATTAAAGGAACTGAAACTCTAGAGAAGCACACTTTACGTTTTGACTCAGAATACTGTGCATAAAGTTTACACTTTATGAATTTTTTAATGCTATGTTCACTTTAAGCCAGCTTTCACTGTTCCCAAGACTAGAATTTCCTTCTACAGCCTGAAATTCCAACTATGCTTATAGAAGGGAATTTAGGCATAACATATTTGTCCAATGGACTATTTTGCAAAATTTATTCAAGAATTAAAGCTGTTTTGGTATAGCCCCAAGAGCAGAGCGAAAGGAGCCCCTTCCCTGCAGAGGCGCATTCCTTTTGTGGCTTCAGACTCATAAGCCAACGTTGACCATGCACTTTGTTTACGAGTATCACGAGCAGAGAGGCAGTCGGGGTAAACTGGCTGAATGTGCTAATTATTGCCCCCCAGTGAGCCGATCTTTGACGTCACCACCCCCAACATCTCGGCACTTCTTCCAAAAACCTGTGCAAAACCCCTAGTCACTTCGTCAAAGATCCCTTTTACTCCACGTGTGGGTCAGTGCTCAGACCCATATTTTATTAGCATATCCGCTGATAAAATAGTTATTCAAAATACAGTTCTGCCTTGCTCAGGTTAACTATGCAGATAGATCAGTGATGCTGAGTCTATGACCTTAGGCAGATCATGAGAGGGAGGGCACCTTGGCCATCTTCTGGGCATGGAGTAGGGGTCACTGGATGTGCGTGCGGGGAGGAGGTAGTGGTTGGACTAGATGACCCTGGTGGTCCCTTCCAACTCTATGATTCTATGATGGGGGGGGGGAGAGTGTTAGTCTGTAGTAGCAGAACAAAATTCGAGTGCAGTAGCAGCACCTTTAAGACCAAGAGAATTTTCCAGGGCACAAGCTTTTGTGACTCAAAGCTCACTTTGATATCCGACGAAGGAAGGAGGAGAAGAAGAGTTGGTTTTTATATGCCGACTTTCTCTACCGCTTAAGGGAAAATCAAACCGGTTTACAATCTCCTTCCCTTGCCCTCCCCACAACAGGCCCCCTGTGAGGTAGGTGGGGCTCAGAGAGCTCTAAGAGAGCTGTGACTGGCCCAAGGTCACCCAGCTGGCTTCAGGTGTAGGAGTGGGGAATCGACGTGGAGGAGTGGGGAACCAAACCCGGTTCTCCAGATCAGAGTCCGCCGCTCCAAACCACTGCTCTTAACCACTACACCACGCTGGGCCTTGGCTCCTGGAAGATCATACCCCGAAAGCCTCGTTGGTCCCAAAGGCGACACTGGACTCGAATCTGGCTGTTCTACTGCAGACCAACATAGCTGCCCTCTGGGTTGGCCAACTATTTTTCCCCTTCCCGACAAGCAACATCTGTACAGCAACAGCTGAGAAACACATCCCAGCTACAGCGAAACCGAAAACGGAGAGCCCTGCCGCATTCAGCTGTCGCAAGGAGCTGCAATTACTCTCCAAACGCAGCTTGTTTGTCTTGCCTCCCCAGTCTTCTCACTCCCCCCCCCTTCCTGGGCAGAACTCAAAAACAAACTCCGCGTCACGGGAATCCAGGTAGCTGGACCCTGCTTGCCCCCCCCCCACGAGCTGGGACTCAGCCCCGGTTTCGAATCCTGGCTTCTGGAGGGCAGACAAGTTTCAACTAGGCCCCGAGGGCCTGCTTTTTCAGACTTCACAGACCACAGGAGTTTGTTTTCGGAGTTTTCGCACTCCATAAAAGAAGGGAGGAGGAGGAGAGCCATAACCGTACCCGTCGTCGAAGCAAACTGGAGTTTAATTGCAGTTTAGCGTGACAACAGGACGTAGGCAGGGCTTCAGCACAGAGAGAGAGAGAGACTGGCATTAGGGTTGCCAACCTCCAGGTGGTAACAGGGGATCTCCCACTATTACAGCTGATCTCCAGGTGACAAGAGATCAGTTCCCCAGGAAAAACTGGCCCCGTTTGAAGGCAGGCTCTATGTAGGGTTGCCAACTTCCAGGTACTTAGTATGGAGTCGGCTAGTTAATTTCAAGTCAATCACAGACACAAAGTAATCCAGAACTTGACAATTTATCGCATAGGTGCAAAAGTGCAAATGTGTAGTGAAAGACTTACAACATACAATTCTATATACCATCCTATGTTCTCAATCCTATAAGGTAACAATGTCCACAATTTTCTCTTGAGTAATCTTCACAAAGGTAACTGGAGAGCAAAATTCAAAAAGGCCCGTGAGGGTAAGGTTTCAATAGTATTTCTAGAAGAATGAAGAGAAAATTGCGGAGATTGTTACCTTATAGGATTGAGAACATAGGATTAGCACATTATCTTGATACTTACAGGACAATGGTTAGCACATTACCTTTGTTACTTTTTGCAGGACAATGATTCAGCTCAAACCCAACCCCTTTTTGACTATATATTACTCTTCCTACACACTTGACACTGAGAGACACTGTCCTTCAGTGTTACTCCTCTGAAGATGCCGGCCACAGCTGCTGGCGAAACGTCAGGAAAGAAAATACCAAGACCACGGTCACACAGCCCGGATAACCTACGAGAACCAATAAAAATCTTATTTGCACCATTCAGTGCAGTAGGTCTCAAAGTGAATCTCAACGTGGCCAAATGCAAATTCGGGCAATCTTACTAAGTGGCCGGAAAACTGATCCAGGCTGTCCTCCAACAGTCTCCCAAGCACCTTGTCCGATCTTGGTGTTGTTTCTTGAGCCTGACCATGTAGTTTGCAAACTATATTCCGAAATGTACTTCTCACACTTTGACCTCTTTAAGTAGAGTTATACTACAGAGAACCCCGAGCCTCGTTTGGTAGGCTACTCCATAAACTAGTTTTGATTCTATAAAATTACTACATAAAACAACATTTATAAATTTATCTAAAGATAAAGGGACAGTTGAGAACCTTTAAAGCCTTACACGGTCTGGGACCATCGTATCTATGGGACCGCCTCTCCTGGTATGTTCCCCAGAGAAGCTTACGTTCATGTAATACTATGCCGTTGGTGATCCCTGGCCCAAGGAGTATCCGGCTGGCCTGGACCAGGGCCAGGGCTTTTTCGGCCCTGCCCCCTGCCTGGTGGAATAGCCTCCCTAGTGAGATCAGGGCCCTGCGGGACCTTCAGGAGTTCTGCAGAGCCTGCAAGACGGAGCTATTCCGCCGGGCTTATGGTTGGGGCCAGCGACGGTTCTCGTTATAATTACTGGCCTCCCTAGTCCTTCCCCGCTGAGCACCACCCCTTTGATACCACCTTAGGGTGTGGTTAGATTAATTTATTACCTGCAAATTTCTGTCTCTGGAGTTTTGGCGCCATTCAGGGGCATTATTGGGCTATTTTTAATTGTATTTTAAACTATTTTAATGGGTTATTGTTTTATTGTGTGTTTAGACTGTGTAAGCCGCTCTGAGCCCGACCTTCGGGTTGGGGAGAGCAGAGTAGAAATGTAATAAATAATAACAATCGCTAGACCTGCACTGGAAATCGTTGGTTTTGAATTTCATAGCTGAAAATTTGGGGGGAAACATTGCCTCTAGAATCACATGAACACATGATGCTGCCTTATACTGAATTAGATCGTTGGTCCATCAAAGTCAGTATATTGTCTAAGACCGGCAGCAGCTCTCCAGGGTCACAGGCAGAAGTCTTTCACATCACCTACTTGCCTAGTCCCTTTAATTGGAGATGCTGGGGATTGAACCTGGGACCTTCTGCACACCAAGCAGATGCTCTACCACTGAGCCACGGCCCCTCCCCTAAATACTCTGACTTGGGCCTAGGAGAGAGGGGGAGCAGTGAGAGAAGAAAAGGGTGCCCAAGCTTTCTGCTGTAGAGGGCTGCTCTCAGAAAGCCAGCAGTGTTGTAGAAAGCTCTCTTCCCAAGCCAAGCAGCTGGACTAGCAGCGGGGCTCATTTGTTCAGCCTCCAGACCATATTTTGGCCGCTCCTTCCCTGTCTGCCTTCTTACTCTCTCCTTGGCACGAGGCGCAGCAACGCAGGTGAAAGGATGAGATTGCCCAGGACACCTGGAGGAAAGCAAGCTGGCCGTGGAGAAAGAGGAGCAAAACCACCACCAGCCGCCCTGTAGCCAGCTGGCTCTTTTTCTGGGTGGCTGCCATAGAGCTGGTGCTTTTACTGTTCTCTGCGGCCAGCTTGCTTTCCTCTGGGCAGGTGCCCGGGTGTTGAGACAGGCGGGCAGAGGATGCGGATAAAGAGGGCAGGGAGCTGTTCCTCTTAGCAGCAAAGGATGGGACTCGCAATAATGGGTTTAAATAGCAGGCAGAGAGGTACCAGCTGGATATTGGGGATTTTTTTTTTTTACAGTAAAAATTGTTTGACAGTGGAGCAATAGATGCCTAGAATCACAGAATCGTAGTGTTGGAAGGGGCCATACCGTCCATCTAGTCCGACCACCTGCTTAATACAGGATCAGTCTAGAGCATCCCTGACAAATGTTCGTCCAGCTGCTGCTTGAAGACTGCCAATGAGAAGGTGCAGAAAAGAGCAACCAAAATGATCGGGGCTGGCGCAACTGCCCTATGAGGAGCGGTTAGGACGCTTAGGGCTGTTTAGCTTGGAAAGAAGGAGGTTAAGGGGAGACATGATAGAGGTCTATAAAATTATGCATGGTTTGGAAAGAGTGGACAGGGAGAAGCTTCTTTCCCTCTCAATACTAGAACGCAGGGTGTTGGAGCTAGCACTGTGAGGGACAAGGAAAAACAATCTCAACAGGGGAGGAGGGATATCCCCTATTAAACATCCAAATTCCACTAAAGTCAAATGCAAGGTTCAGGGTAACATAAGCAAATTTAAGGTGACTTCTGTCTAACTGAGCCACTTCTATGTGTAGTAGCAAACAATCTACTGGGAGTTCTGTATCAATTTCCCTCCTACTGCTCATTTTTAGTTACTTATTGCTTTATTTACTTCTGTGTGGATCCTGTTCTATACATTTCCTTGTCTTTCACTCACAACAGAGGATCTGAGAGGCTGAAGAAGAAGAAGAGTTGGTTTGTATATGCCAACTTTCTCTACCACTTAAGGAAGAATCAAACCGGCTTACAATCACCTTCATAGAATAGAATCATAGAATCACAGAGTTGGAAGGGACCACCAGGATCATCTAGTCCAACCCCCTGAACAATGCAGGACATTCACAACTACCTCCCCCAAACACACCCAGTGCCCAGAAGATGGCCAAGATGCCCTCCCTCTCAAGAACTGCCTAAGGTCATAGAATCAACATTGCTGACAGAGGGCTATCTAGCCTCTGCTTATAAACCTCCAGGAAAGAAGCGTTTACCACCTCCCGAGGAAGCCTGCCCCTCCTCTATATGACAGTCCAAGTACTTGAAGATGGTTATCATATCCCCTCTCAGTCTTCTCAGGCTAAACATACCCAGCTCCTTCAACCTTTCCTCATAGGACTTGGTCTCCAGACCCCTCACCATATTTGTTGCCCTCCTATGGACACGTTCCAGCTTGTCTACATCTTTCTTAAATTGTGGTGCCCAAAACTGAACACAACACTCTAGGTGAGAGTATTGGTTTTAGCCCAATTCTCGAGCCTGTCAAGATTATCCTGTATCCTGGCTCTGTCTTCTACCGTATTTGCTACCCCTCCCAAATTAGTATCATCTGCAAATTTAATAAGCAGCCCCTCTATTCCTTCATCCAAATCATTTATAAAGATATTGAACAACACAGGGCCCAAGACAGATCCCTGAGGCACTCCACTAGTCTCTCCTCTCCAAGTGGATGAGGAACCATTAACTAGCACTCTTTGGGTGCGATCTGTCAACCAATTACAGATCCGCCTAACAGTAACAGGATCAAAATCACATTTGCCCAATTTGTCAACAAGAATATTATGGGGAACCTTATCAAAAGCCTTACTGAAATCTAAATAAACTATGTGATCTAGCCCCTGATCCAGCAAGGTAGTAACTTTCTCAAAGAAGAGAACACAACAGTCTGAAACGAAGCATCTGTACCACAATTAACCCAACACACACACACACACACACACACACACAGAGTACACTAAGCTCTAATACTATAGTAAACAGTATTCCTGCTCACAGACAACACTCTGAGCAATCGGACTGTGTTTTTTCTGGTTGTGGGAAAATAATGAGGCCAGACTTTCTCAGATAAAGCTTTCAGCGAAAGACATGTTAGATATTGTCCAAAGCAGGATAAGGCAGAAAACCTCATTAACACTCTTTAGGGGGGGGGGAAACAATATCTTGGCAGGCTGAAGTCATGAGGCAAAAGCAAGTTAAGACTTCTTCTTATTCCCCCTCCTCTGCCTGCCCCTCAAAACAGCCTCTAAAAACACAATTTCCCCTCCCGAAGCCCAACCTCAGATCTCTGCCAAATGTCACCGTACAAACTTCTCTCCGTAGCTGCAGCAGAATATGTTTTGCAGGATATCCTAGCCGAACCCCTCCACAGCAACCTGAAGGAGCAGGGCGGCTACATGCATTTTATTCAATACAACTCATGCTTCCCCGCATCTTAATTCTTCGAGCATAACGTCAAATGGCTGGACTCAACCAGCCTCGAGCATCGCTAATCAAATAATCAAAAAAGCCCGACTTCATTTACTAAGGCTTCAACTGCAGCGTTTTCAGCAGGCCCTTCCAGATCGCGTTAAAAATAAATAAATACAAACTTCATTTATCAAACAGGAGGTATGTGGTTAAAGTGACTTAGATCTTCAGATTTTTAAAAAAGATAACCTTCTTAGAAAGTTAAAAGGTTGGACCTAAAGTACAAAAATAAACCTGAGACACCTGAACACTCACATTTTCTTTCGGCAAAACGACAGCTCAGTTCTTCAGATACAACCTGACCGCCCTTGTTTCTAGAACAGACCTGGCTTTTTGTAGCTTATTTCAGCTACATTCTTCCCCTCGTACAAGAAGCATAAAATACATTTAGGCCTTATTCAGTGGTGAACGAATTAAGCTCCCATTAATCATTTCCACCTTGCATGCAAGCAAATCGGCTGAGCTGCAGAAGAAAGTTTTTAGTTTCTTCAGCTTTTGCGTAACAGGATTTGCTTCCCCAGCACATGAAACATTTAAGGGCAAAACACAAGATTTTTACAGACTCGATTTCCCTTCCTTCACAGCATGCACTCAAGCAAAGAGGGCTGGAGCTTCATTTACTAACTGAGTCAAATGGCACACGGCCATTTTTGTTTTTGTTTTTAAACCAACAGGTACACCTAATCTTCGGCTAAAACAAATGCAACTCGTTACGGACGCTTTCCTGAAGCAAGCCGATCAAAGATTACCTTGTTCCCAGTTGCTTGCAGGGTCCCAAAAGCCAGACAGTAACAAGAAATCCAAGAGTTTTTGTGCAGTTAAAATGGCTACTGTAGATTGGGGAAGTGGTGTGTGTCTGTGCTTCGGTTTATGAGTCATACATGAAACTAAGTGTTTCTCAGAGAGGCACGCCCAGGTTGGTGTGGGCCCAATTACTCCACCAGGTCAAACATGCAAATCTTCAGGTGAGAGGGGGAAAAGGAGAACAACCTGAATCGAGCGGCCACACCTTAGCTAGCAGGAGCAAAGGCCGAGCCGATCTCTCTCTTGCCGCAAAGCAGAATACACAGGCGGGACACACAACAAAGAAAGGCTTTGCGCGATGTACGCCGGAAGATCAGCTCTTGTTGCACTCTGCTAAATAAATGAAGCACTTCAGGGCTCAGAGATGCTAATGGTCGATCACGCGCCAAAGGGGTTTAGCGCAACTTGGTGAAATTATTGTTAAAACCAATGCATTCGAATATTAATTTCAATTAAAATTGCGAGGGGAGTCATGAATATCTACCCCCGCGGTTAACTTCACTGCCGAAGCCTAACCTTGGACTGTGTATGAAAAACAGGAAATCAAATTCTGTTACGGCCTTTCATACTTTTCTAACAAGACAACTGGTGATTGGTCTCGTTTGTCTGAATCCAAAGCGAAGAGGTGACCCCCAAAAAAGCGGGGAAGTGGAAAAAGGAGAAACGGTGACGCTTCTGTTCCCTGTGTTCCCCCCCATTTAAAGAGGCAGCCTGCCACCCTATTCAGTAGGGAACAAATTTATAAAAACAAGTACTTTACAGTTGCAAGACAAATATCCTTAAGAAGTTATTTGGAGAAACAACCTTGATCACATGAAGCTGCCTTCTACTGAATCAGACCCTTGAGGGTCCATCGAAGTCAGTATTGTCTACTCAGATCGGCAGCGGCTCTCCAGGGTCTCAGGCAGAAAAGGGTCTTTCATATCACCTAGTTGCCTAGTCCCTTTAACTGGAGATGCCGGGGATTGAACCTGGGACACTCTGCATGTCAAGCAGAGGCTCCACCGCTGAGCCACGGCCCCTTCCCTTACATCAAAGCCTTGCAAAAAGTTGCTACTGACCAGCCTTTGTCCTCATACAAGACCATCCTAGTCTCCTCCTGTCCTGAAGGTGGAGGGAGGGGGGGAGACGGTGGATTACCTTGGCAAACACATGTGTCAAACCAATGTTTGCACAAGTAACGTCCATCAGGCATCTATCGGGAAATTGCAGGACAAGTGCTTAACATTTCTCAGTCTTCTCTGCAACGGCCTCCCCGCGGTCAGTTCCCCCCTCCCCCAATCCAGGCTCAGTTCTGGCCTCCAAAGTGAGCTGGACAAAGACCGCTCAAGGAGCAGAACATCCGCAGGGGGAAACGGCATGTGAAAAGAGTGTTACCCATCCTTCTCCCCTACAAATGTCCCTGGGCTTGCCAGGCTAAGCAAACAGAGCTGGGACCTTAACGTTATAATCGTAGTGTAGTTTCCCCAAGTATCACTTTAATATGGTAGCTGCAGCCACTGGTTTAGCAGTGAGAGCCACACCACCGCGCACTGGTGTTTCCAAAGAGGGAAAGAGGACCATGGTGATCCATCCAGCCTGAAGAACTCACTCGTCCAACTGGAGAGAAGACAAGCTGCCTCTTAACGCCATCTTGCTACATTACCAACGTAAACCGAAGTCAACAGAATTAAATGCCTGTTGCCCCATAATAAAGACAAGTTGTGCATTCTGAATTTTTTTTGGTAAGTATTAAGATAAAAAGAGCCCCGTGGCGCAGAGTGGTAAGCTGCAGTACTGCAGTCCAAGCTCTGCTCACGACCTGAGTTCGATCCCAACGGACTCAGCCTTCCATCCTTCCGAGGTCGGTAAAATGAGTACCCAGCTTGCTAGGGTTAAAGGGAAGATGACTGGGGAAGGTGCTGGCAAGCCACCCTGTAAAACAAAGTCTGCCTAGTAAAAGTCGGGATGTGACATCACCCCATGGGTCAGGAATGACCTGGTGCTTGCACAGGGGACCTTGACCTTTTTAAGATAAAAAACACAGAGCATATTAAACTGAAGACTTGTGACAGAGGCACGCAGTAGTCCCAACAATCGCATTTACAAATAGTGTAACATTCCTCAAATAAATGTTAGGGTTTCTTTTCGAGTAAAAATGGTACAAAGGCCTAAATTTAACAGCATATTCTACATAAGATCTGACTTTCTGCATAGGGTCAAAAAGTCCATCTACTCTGCTTTGAATAGTCTAAATACCGCTTCTAACTAAAACCTTAAATATGCAGATGTTTATGCCTAAAGAATTATATTATTCATTCATACTAAATTATTAAGAACTGAAACATGGATTCACATAAACCAGGGATGGGGAACCTCAGGCCCCCGGGCTGTAAACGGCCTGCAAGGACATTTTCAGTGGCCCCCGGGAGCTCCAGGGCCCTGCCATTGAAACGCAGCCTAGCACGACCCTCCCCGAAACTGTTCCGGAAGCCGCAGCATGCAGGTACGCAGTGGCTCCCTTTAAACCTCCTGTCAGCTGCTGGGCAGGGAGAGGGAGGGGGGAAGAGGAAGAAGCCAGCCGTGGGCGTGCGTGCAAGGTAGGAAGCCTTCAGCTCTGCTGGCCTGCGCAGGCGTGCGCATGTGGGGGGGTGAGGCGGTGTGTTGGCGCTCTTCCCTGCCGCCCCTCTCGAAGGCCTCCGCCAGCGGTAGCAGCACCGAGCCCAGCCCGGGGGATGGCAGCGGCGGAGGTGGCCTGGAGCTGGACTTTTGGGAGCTGCCTGAGGGGGCCAAGGAGGAGGAAGGCGGCAAGGAGGAGCTGCTGCTGGAGCCTGGAGGAGGAGGCCCGGCCTCATTGCTGTTGGCCTCCCAGCCGCCACTGTCGTCCCCCGGGCTGGGCTTGGTGCTGCTGGCGCAGGCCTTCGAGAGGGGAGGCAGGGAAGAGCGCAAACACACCACCTTTCCCCCCGCATGCGAGGGCGTCAGCAGGACTGAAGGCTTCCTTCCTCGCCCGCTCACACGTGGCTGACTTCTTCCTCTTCCCACCTCCCTCTTGCCGCCCAACAGCTGACAGGCGGCGGGGAGGCCAGCAGCAATGAGGCCGGGTCTCCTCCTCCAGGCTCCAGCAGCAGCTCCTCCTCGCCGCCTTCCTCCTCCTCGCCCCCCTCAGGCGGCTCCCAAAAGTCCAGCTTCAGGTCCTTCCTTCCTCTTCTTTTCTTTCTTCCTTTCTCCGTCCCTCCTCCCTCTCTATTCCTTCCTTTCCTTTTTTCTCTCCCCCTTCCTTCCTTTCCTTGGGTTGCCAACCTCCAGGTGATGGCTGGAGACCTGCCAACCCTAGCATCTCCTCCCCACCCCCCTCTGGGAGATCTACGCCTGGTATGGTCCCCAAATGATGTTATAAATATGCAAATGGCCCTTGGCAGGAAAAAGGTTCCCCACCCCTGACATAAACACTCTGGATGTTGAACGGTAAAATCAATGCCAAATAAAATTAGGCTTTTCAGATTTCTTTTCACAAATGAGAATGTGCTTCTCTATAGTCTCCAACTGGGAAACAGCCAGAATGCTTCAACCAAAGAAATATGACCAAAAATCCAGAACACAAATATTTCTTGGCCATATCCTTCCCTGTAGATGATTCTGATGTCAAAATACAAACACAAACCACCAGCAGAGGCTTAGCTGCTGTTATTCTCCAAATTCTGCACATTCCTAGGATGTTGTTGAAACTTGCTGTAGGAAAAGACGTACCATCTACTGAACATACCCATGACAGGAGAGGGAGAAAGTACTTCTTCCTTTAAAAAAAAAAAGTAAAGGTAGTCCCCTGTGCAAGCACTGGGTCATTCCTGACCCACGGGGTGAGGTCACATCCCGACGTTTACTAGGTAGACTGTGTTTACGGGGTGGTTTGCCAGTGCCTTCCCCAGTCATCTTCTCTTTACCCCCAAGCAAGATGGGTACTCATTTGACCGATCTTGGAAGGATGGAGGGTGAATCCAGGGCAAGGTGATTCCTCAATTCATGTATGGATCACAATAAATATTTTAACTCCCTGGAGGCAAGAAGAAGAGTTTGTTTTTATATACCGACTTTCTCTACCACTTAAGGGAGACTCAAACTGGCTTAGAATCACCTTCCCTTCCTCTCCCCACAACAGTCACCCTGTAAGGCAGGTGAGGCTGAGAGAATGTGACTTGCCCAAGGTCACCCAGCTGGCTTTGTGTGTAGGAGTGGGGAAACCAATATGGTTCACCAGATTAGCGTCCACCGCTCATGTGAAGGAGTGGGGAATCAAACCCGGTTCTCCAGATTAGAGTCCACCGCTCCAAACCACCACTCTTAACTACTACACCACCTAAATTTCTTAAATCCATATTTGGAGTCCCATATTGTGTTCCCTACGCACTTCTTGGTAGAAGCACGAGGTTGGTATCAAGCAATATGCTTTTGGCTGAAATTAAACTTTAACCCAGATGAACTTCATTCATTCTTTCAGTTTCCTATCATGCTGGGTGAGAGCTGGTGAGGAGAAACTACATTTCTATGAGTTTAACTCTCCTGGCCCCGTGCCATCTTCGATTCATGGGAGTCACAAGATACAATTAAACTGCACATTTAGAATTCCCTAAATACCGAAGAGTCTTCACCCTGGCCTGCTTTGATGCATTACCATCAGCTCTTTTGGAAGGGAGACATACACATATCCTTTACCCAAACCCTACGAGGAAAGGCTGAGGGACCTGGGAATGTTTAGTCGAATGTTTAGTCTGGAGAAGAGGAGGTTGGGGGGGGAGACGTGATTGCTCTCTCTAAGTATTTGAAGGGCTGTCACTTAGAGGAGGGCAGGGAGCTGTTCCTGTTGGCAGCAGAGGATGGGACTCGCAATAATGGGTTTAAAGTGCGGGCGGAAAGGTACCGGCTGGATGTTAGGAAAAATTTGTTTACAGTCAGAGTTGTCCGACAGTGGAATGAGCTTCCTAGGGAGGTGGTGAGCTCCCCATCACTGGCAGTCTTCAAGCAGAGGCTGGACAAGCACTTGACAGGGATGATCTAGGCTGATCCTGCATTGAGCCGGGGGTTGGACTAGATGGCCTCTATGGACCCTTCCAACTCTATGATTCTGTGATTCTACCCTAAACGTATTTGCCCCGCCAATTGGAAAAGGTTGCAACAGTTGATCATGCATTATTGTATTGTCCTTCTCCCTGTCCACTCTCTCCATACCCTGCATAATTTTATAGACCTCTATCATATCTCCCCTGCTTTCTAAGCTAAACAGCCCTAAGCGTTTTAACCGCTACTCGTAGGGCAGTTACTCTAGCCCCCTGATCATTTTGGAGCACAACGGCTTCCCGTTGGGGAGAAAGTCAAGGCATGATGTTTGTTATACATCCAATGTTGGCTACGGTTTGCAAAGAAGGACGGAGGCTCTTGCTGTTGCTTCATCCGGTACTGCTGTAGTTGTTTTGGCAGGAGGCAGAAATGCTCATTCAGTCTTCAAGATACAGGTAAATATTACAAGCATAGTGAGCTACGGGGTTGGCCAGCAAAGCCTCTAGTAATTCAATAAAACAATGAAACAAAGCATCAAGGAACTAATCTATCATCTATTAAAAACGCAAAGGCAACCCTTTAAAAGCTTCCCTCCGTGCAGCCTCCAAAATAAGCAATCCAATTCTTAAGTGTTTTTTAATTCTAATGTAAACAAACATTCAGCTTCATCAAATCAAAGTAAATATTGCCTATTGTTATTACATTGTTATTCCAAACCTCGTCATTAAAATCCCTATATCTACGATTCCTATTTCCACAAATTCATCCAACATCTTACAAGAGCAGCAGTAAGCAAATTTTTTGTCACGTGCCGCAGCTCCATATCCTCTTAAACCAATCCATCAAAGTAGACGGAGATCACTTTTCCCAGATATTTTTATTTATTTAAAACTTTTGTTAACTGCCTTTCTACCTTACAGGAACTCAAGGCAGCTTACAGTATAAACGGCAATAAAACGCAATAAAACCTATTAAACCACTAGTTTAAAATCAATGATTTAAAAACTGCAGCCAGGCAGAAGAACTAAAAGTAACTGAATGCCATCCTAAATATAAGTGCCTTCACCTGCCTCCTAAAGATCGAAAGTGAAGGGGCCAGGTGCACATGTTCAAGGCCTTTCCTCCTGCAATGAATCACCTGATCACAACCTCAGTCCTCCTGGCAGAGGTAAGCACTGATCTCCAACTAAAAATCCAGCGCAGCCTCCCCTATTAGCTGCCTGGTGGCTGAATCATAAGAGTTGGAAGGGACCACCAGGTCCATCTGAGCCCTCCGTGTTCTTGGCCAGTCAGCCAACCACAACGTCGAAGGAGAAGAAGAAGAGTTGGTTTTTATTTGCCAACTTTCTCTACCACTTAAGGGAGACTCAAACCGGCTTACAATCTCCTTCCCTTCCCCTCCCCACAGTAGACACCCTGGGAGGTACGTGGGGCTGAGAGTGTGACTAGCCCAAGGTCACCCAGCTGGCTTCCTGTGTAGGAGAGGGGAAACCAATCCAGTTCACCAGATCAGCCTCCACCGCTCATGTGGAGGAGTGGGGAATCAAACCCACTTCTCCGGATCAGACTCCACCGCTCCAAACCACCGCTCTTAACCACTACACCACGCTGGCTCTCAGTGGACAACATTGGGCAACAAAGCTGAGATAGTAATTAAGCCTTCGGTCAAACGAATGCTACTACTAGCTTGGTGAGTGACTGATTCGGTTATCAGTGCATTTAAAGCGGAGAAGAGCTTCTTTACTTAACCCCCCAAAAAATCTAAGGTGTGGACAGAGCAACCGACGAACACAAAAGATGAATTCTGACTCATATATGCAGACTGCAGGGGCAGACAGAACCTGCAGATCTGCTTAGGCATGTCGACACCAGCAGGTAACCTCATGATTGGCACCTTCGTCATCTTCAGAGGTGACTCAGGGTGAAGCGAAGAACTCCAGCGGTTGGAGACACAGCTCAACGTGGGGCCAACGTGTGTCGCAAAAGCTCAGCAGTTCTTATAAGGTGCTGCCGTTGTTGCTGATGAAAAGCTGTCACCCGAGGTTGTTATTATGAAGCCACGGTGTGCATGTATGCCTACAAGCGTGGGTAACTGGCTTCCTGGTAGCCATTTCCCCACTGAACCCCCCAACCCCTGCAGCTTTTCCCAGACACATATCGACAAAGGTAACTGTGCATTTGGGACAACGCGGGGGTGGGGGAGGAGGAAGAAGAAGAGTTGGTTTTTATATGCCGACTTTCTCTACTACTTAATGAAAAATCAAACTGGCTTACAATCGCCGTCCCTTCCCCTCCTCACAACAGACACCCTGTGAGGTAGGTGGGGCTGAGAGAGAGTGACTGGCCCAAGGTCACCCAGCTGGCTTCATGTGTAGGAGTGGGGAAACAAATCCACTTCACCAGATTAGCATCCACTGCTCATATGGAGGAGTGGAGGAATCAAACCCGGTTCTCCAGATCAGAGTCCACTGCTCCAAGCCACCGCTCTTAACCACTACAACAGGCTGGCTCTCTGGAAAAGCAACTGGGGCTGAATCCTGGGGGGGGGGGGAAGAGGCCAAGCTGGAGGGGGGTAGCATTAAGCACCTCCTTTCCCCCCGCCAGACCTCCTCCTCTCAAAACGGCACCCTCTCAAGACCACTTTTCATCTTACAAAACTGCCGTCGAAGCTGCGTTGCGTCTCCTCGCACGCAACCTGCAATTTGCTCTTCAGCCAAGCCAAATATTTACATCTGAGAATTTGGGTGGGTGCGCTCATTTCTGAAGCAGAGCCCAGAGGGAGGCCAGATACAGCAGGATGAAAAGGTGTCGCTGTCATAGAATCATAGAGTTGGAACGGACCACCAAGGTCATCTAGTCCAACCCCCTGCACAATGCAGGAAATCCACAACCACCTCCCCCACACACCCCCAGTGACCCCTACTCCATGCCCAGAAGATGGCCAAGGTGCCCTCCCTCTCTCGAACTGCCTAAGGTCATAGAATCAGCACTGCTGACAGATGGCCATCTCGCCTCTGCTTAAAAACCTCGTTCCTCCAAGACGCCTGCCGACAGGTAGAGGAAACCTGAAGCAACAGGAGAACAGGCAGACTTGGCGCAAGCGGGGAAGGGCTGCCGGAGCAAAGGCGGGAAAAGCAAAACAAATGCAAAGCGCCAGGCGCGGGAAGACCCGGAAGCTCCTCACCTCCGTCTGCCTCAAAATCAGGAACACCATCTCTATATGCATCGAGTGGAGGGTGTCGTCACAAGCTACACCCCGTCTGCTTTCGGAGGCTGTCCTGTCTGGGCACTAGCGATCCTGCACTCCATTCTCTCTGGCTTTGCCTGACTGCAGATCCCAGCTCCCTGCCATGACCGAGGGTGCCTGCTATGGTGTAGAGACCCAGCATGGTGCGGTGGTTAAGAGCGGTGGTATGGAGCGGTGGAGTCTGATCTGGAGAACCGGGTTTGATTCCCCACTCCTCCACATGAGCGGCGGAGGCTAATCTGGTGACCTGGATTTGTTTCCCCACTCCTACACATGAAGCCAACTAGGGGACCTCGGGCCAGTCACAGCTCTCTCAGCCCCACCTACCTCACAGGGTGTCTGTTGTGGGGAGGGGAAGGGAAGTTGATTATAAGCCGGTTTGAGTCTCCCTTAAGTGGTAGAGAAAGTCGGCATATAAAAACCTCCTCTTCTTCTTCTATGTCCAGATGGGAAGAGCAGGAGGGCATGGGGCTATCGTGCTCCGCATGGGCTCTTGACTGCAGGCTCCTGCACTCCCCCCCCCCCGGGTCTACCTCCCACCGCCCTTTGGCCAGCTATCTGCATTTATGTTTTTGCATTTACTTAGTTCCCTCCCCCAACCCTGTGAGGTAGGCTGGGCTGAGAATTTGTGAAGGGCCCCAGGTCACTCAGCAAGCTTCCATGGTAGAAGTGGTAATTTGAATGCAGGTCGCTGTAGCCCACCACTCTATCCACCAAACCACACTGGCCACTGGGGTGGGTGGTGGGGCCAGTCAGAGGGAAGACTTCTTATCTCTTGTCCATGCCAGGTGTTTATAGGAAGACAGCTGGGGGCAGGCTGGCATGGGCGTTTGCCTGAACACATGAACACACATGAAGCTGCCTTATACTGAACCAGACCCTTGGTCCATCAAAATCAGTATTTTCTACTCAGACTGGCAGCGGCTCTCCAGGGTCTCAGGTCTTTCACATCACCTTCTTGCCTAGTCTCTTTAACTGGAGATGCCAGGGACTGAACCTGGGACCTTCTGCATACCAAGCAAATGCTCTACCACTAAGCCACAACCCCCCCCCCCACTTCAACACCTACTGCTCAAGGGGAGTGAACCAGGCAAGCGACAAGCAACCAAGGAAATAGATTGGCCAAAAAAAACCTGTATGCCACAACAGGTCTGTCAGCCTTTAATGACTTAACAACTAAAAAACACACGCTTTAGTTTCTTGCATCCCTTTTCTATCTATTCTTGCTATCACTCCTAAAGCGCTGCAGAAGTTAACACCAAAGACACCCCCACCCCTGCATGTGTTGGGTGTTGACATGGTGTTCCGTATTATGAAGTAACACAAAGATCACTTCCCTTTTCGCAACCTCAATGGAACTATCGAGCGCACAAGGCAAATGGTTATCTACCAGCACATCACTTGCGTGCTCCACAAAACATCTGGCCACATAGTGAACAGGAGAGCTGGATCCTACAGAGGATTTCCGTGACTGGAAGGGTGGCAGCTTTCACCAATCCATCCTTCCCACTGCAGGCCCCCCATGACCCCACCTGCTGCTCCTGGGGTCCCCCGTCCCCCCACCCCGAGCAGCACTTCTGGCTGCGGCACAAGGTGAGGAAATTCTGCTCCATGGTCAGGAATTCCTCCGGTCAGCAGAAAGGTTCTGTGGGATCCAAGCCCAAGGCCCTGTCTGCACTGACTGGGAGAACTGCAAAGAAGAAGAAGAGATGGTTTTTATATGCTGACTTTCTCTACCACCTAAGGAAGAATCAAACCAGCTTACAATCACCTTTCCTTCCCCTCCCCACAACAAACACCCTGTGAGGTAGGTGGGGCTAAGAGAGTGTGACTAGGCCAAGGTCACTCAGCTGGCTTCATGTGTGGGAGTGCGGAAACAAATCCAGTTCACCAGATTAGCGTCCGCCCCTCATGTGGAGGAATGGGGAATCAAACCCGGTTAGAACATAAGAACATAAGTTCTTATTCTCCAGATTAGAGTCCACTGCTCCAAACCACTGCTCTTAACCACTACACCATGCTGGTGCATAGATATTGGAGAGAAGGCGGATCTATGGTAATTCCTGGGAAGACAAGAATCCACACCATGGTTTGCATTCCCAAACACACAACATTGTGGTTCACCTTCAGCACTCAGCTTCACAAATTCACAATTCACTCCTCTCTCCGTGGTACAGAAGTCTCAACAGGTGGTTCAACAGCTCTCCCACAGTTTGTCAATTGACACAAACCGTGGTTTCTAACTGACTTGCTATCCAATTGGAAACCATGGTTTGCTAATGCAGGTTATCATATCAAACCATAGTTTTGTGTTCTTACGGTCTCCCTTGTTTCTCTGGGTCCTCTATCAGACTTTATACAGACAGCTCAACCTTCTGGTCTCCAAAGACCCCTTTCGTAGCTCCCAGTCACCACCTAGAGATTTTAAGAACACGGATATACTACTCTTGGCCAACTAATAATTCTCACCCTTGACTGCAGTCTTGCATGCATGCGAGAGATAAGCAAAAGGATTCTACCTCTCCCTTTCATCCCTTAGATTGGCAGAGAGCCTGAAAGCCAGCAGGGGAGTCTCTCAGAAAGCCAGAGATCAGATTTAAAGAAGGCTTGACTCTACACACACACACGAATGACCCACTGGAAGTAAGAGGTGAAGCTACACATACAATAATCAACAAAACAGTAGTTTCTTGCTTCCCTAAACTTCAAACACTCCCTTCCCTTAGAGACAGATCAAGGAAGTTCTACAGCCCATCAATCCATCTACAGAGGTTTCTGAAGCTTATTTCTCAGCATCAACCACTGAAGGCATCGAGCTAACAGTCTCTCCTAAGGCAGCAACAGACGTTGCCACAGAGGAGTCTGATGAAAGCAATTTCCTATTACCAGGACCTGCGTTGTCCGCTGCAAACACATGATGAGTAAACACAATAAGGTCAACAAAAAGCTCAGCGCATGGCGCTTGGGACTGTTCAGATTCCATTCGGTGGTCAAGGTTTACTGTCCATACATTATGAAGCCAGTGTCCTAACGTCCGTCGTGGTGCCGCACTGACCGTTCAGCGTGGTGCGCCCTCTTGCTTCTTTGGGGATTCACGCCAGAGCGACTGAAGGCAGGAGGGTGCGCATGAGCGCGAGGCTCACTTCCAAAGCCCAACACATAATGTCGCACGCACCAGGTCCACATGTGAACTAGCCCTCGATCACAAGACTAACTTCTTCAACTGTGTTTCACAGCTTCAAGGTTGTGAAAACCTTCACTGGCTTTTACAAGCTAGGAAATGGCTGCTGCCTGAAGCAAGCTGAAGAAGCGGTCTTATTTAACCGGGTGAAAATTTCATGAGAACATAAGAAAAAGTCATGCTGGATCAGACCCAGACCCTTCAAGTCCAGCAGTCTGTTCACACAGTGGCCAACCAGGGGCCTCTAGGAAACCCACAAACAAGACGACTGAAGCAGCACCATCCTGCCTGTGTTCCACAGCACCTCATATAATCGGCATGCTCCTGTGATCCCGGAGAAAATAGGTATGCATCATGACTAGTATCCATTTTAACTAGTAGCCATGAATACCCCTCTCCTCCGTGAACATGTCCACTCCCCTCTTAAAGCCTTCCAAGTTGGTAGCCATCACTACATCCTGGGGCAGGGAGTTCCACAATTTAACTACCGTACGCAGCTTCCACAGATGACCCCACGTTTTGGTATTATGAGAGGGAGAAAAGCTTTTCCCTGTCCACTCTCTCCAAACCATGCATAATTTTATAGACCTCTACCATGTATCCCCTTAGCCGCCTTCTTTCCAAGCTAAACAGCCCTAAGTGTTTTAACCGCTCTTCATTCAGCTCAGAACAACTCCAGCTCCACTAAGGAGCTACCTCGATTCAAATTCTTCCTGATGTCCTTGAAACAGGAAGGTTACCAAACTTCTATTACGCAATACATTTGTACACAACCCACATCAGTCTGCATAATTTTTTTTCACTGTTCTATGTCTCTGATATATTTACACAAATTCTAAATGTAGAACTCTGTATTGTTTCTGAACATACTGTAAATAATTATCACATTAAAATGCTACTTTGTATGTCAATAAAGGAGACTGTGGACTCTAAAATACTGCTTATTTTTTTATATATGTACTCCAAAAAATGTTCTACATGTCTTTTTTTCAGTGATGCATTTAAGCATTTGTGGTTTCATGCTTTTTACGTGCTACTTTCCCCTGGTATTTGTGATCTTAATCGCTCAAGAATTTATTGTGGAATAAAACTTCATGAGCCACAGCCCATTTTGGCAGATATATAAAGTATGACATTAACTTGGCAAAAACACTTCACCGCTATATCTAAGTATTAATTAATTGGCTAACCCTACACAGATGACAAAAACCACAAAACCAGACTACCCAGAGAAAAAGAGGCCCCTAAAATGCAAAAAGCAATACTTTTTTACCATACCAAATTAACCATTAACTATAACTTTAACTACCTCCATGCCGCTGAGGTTCAAACTTCCTCATAGGACATCTTGAACTTGCATTCCCAATGGAAACGGGTGTGGGGTGGGGGAACCTGTTGGGATCTTTCCATGATAGTAATTCCAGACAAACTATTGTTATTCCTCTTTGGACCATGGCTCAGTGAGAGAGCATCTGCTTGGCATACAGAAGGTCCCAGGTTCAATCCCCAGTGACTCCAGTTAAAGGGACCAGGCAAGTAGGTAATGTGAAAGACCTCTGCCTGAGACCCTGGAGAGGGGCCGTGGCTCAGTGGTGGAGCATCTGCATGGCATGCAGAAGGTCCCAGGTTCAACCCCCGGCATCTCCAGTTAAAGGGACCATGCAAGTAGGTGATGTGAAAGACCTCTGCCTGAGACCCTGGAGAGCCGCTGCCGGTCAGAGTAGACAATACTGACTTTGATGGACCAAGGGTCTGATTCAGTATAAGGCAGCATCATGTGTGTGTGGAGGTGGTTTGACATTGCCTGCCTCCACGTGGGCTGAGTTCGGAGAGAACTGTGACTGGCCCAAGGTCACCCAGCAGGTTTCATGTGCAGGCCTGGGGAATCGAACCCGGTTAAGAAATGTTAAGACTTCTACAAACAACTGTAATCTATTGGGTCAGCACAATCGACTTCCCATCAGGGCTTGTTCAATACTAGCCTTTTTAAGTGAGTTGCTACAAGTAATTCTGCTGGGTGGGTGAAATCAACTGTCCTATTGCAACCTGTGAAATACAAGATAATTAAAAGCTGTTTCCATCAGATATGCACATGAGCCTCCATTAATCCATTAATGGGTTGCAGTCCATTAATCACGTGTAAAGCGCAATATTAGGCCTTAAAATATGCTGCTCTTTATCACTCATTTGGTGGTGGTGGAAAATGTCATTAAGTCACAGCCAACTTAATGGCCACCTCACAAGGTTTCAAGGCAAGAGACGAACAGAGGTGGTTTGACATTGCCTGCCTCTGCAAAGCAACCTGGGACTTCCTTGGTGGACTCCCATCCAATTACTAACTAGGCGTGACCCAGCTCAGCTTCTGAGATCTGACGAGATTGAGCTAGCCTGGGTCATCCAGGTCAGGGCATTATTTATTTAGGCTTACGTAATATTGGATCAGTGAAGGTATTGCTTTCCACCATTTTTTTTTCCAGACATGCAAGTACAGACTAAGAACGGTTTTTGTACAAATCCTCGTTATCGATACCTAAATGTTTGGCAGCTAGGTCGAAGCCATTAATTTTATAAAGGTTTAACTACCACTGTTCTATGTGTACACAAATGAACACATGAAGCTGCCTTATACTGAACCAGACCCTTGGTCCATCAAAGTCGGTATTGTCTACTCTGACCAGCAGCAGCTCTCCAGGGTCTCAGGCAGAAGTCTTTCACATACCCTACTTGCCTAGTCCCTTTAACTGGAGATGCTTGGGATTGAACCTGGGACCTTCTGCATGCCAAGCAGATGCTCTACTGCTGAGCCACACACCCTCCCCCATATATGCACACACATGCATACATCTAGGATTGCTAGATAGAGCTGTATAAATATTTGATTATAATATAGTAAAAGTGGAAGAACTTAATAGTCAGAAGACCAGTTCCATAATTATTTGTGACATTCAGTTAATGCTGTCTCTGATTTTATTTATTTATTTGTATTACAGAGTCAATGACAGAAAAGAGTAAATGCTTCACAAACCATGCAAATCACCTCTTACTACTATAATGAAGGTTATGAAAGATTTTGTACTCGGAAGGGTCACCTTGCTAGCTTTCACAACTCTGACAAGTAATTACCTGCTCATTTACTACAAAAATACCCTAGGAAGTTACAAATCATTTTAATTAGTGACGCTGATGGCCCATCATCTATTTCACCAACTAGTAAATTCACCATTCACATCTGCCCACAATAAAATGTAACTGAGAATGTGCGAACTATGCTGTAATACACATTCAGTAAGATATGGTACAGACTTCTGTCCACCAGGTGGCAGTCAATCCTATGCAGAGTTCCTCTAGTCTAGTCCAAATCTCTGGATTTCAATTGGCTTAGAGCAGGGGTGTCAAACGTACGGCCCGCGGGCTGGATCTGGCCCCCTTGAGAGCTCTTATCCGGCCCGCGAGCCAGCCAACCCCCCCCCCACTCTCAATCTGGGCTGGCGAGGTACGGCCCGGCCTGTATCTGGCCCTCATAACCATTGAGTTTCACAACTGGTACCGGTACTTCTGCACAGAACTGAGCTGTCGGTCAACAAAATCTAATGGATACTTGTCTACTTAAGCACTTTATTTATAGTTATGACCCTAGTCATCTGAAAAAGAAAATAATATAAATTAAAACGATTTCCCCCACTGCTTTCTTGCACCTGTATCTTTATATAAAGGTAAAGGCAGTCCCCTGTGCAAACACCGGATCATTTCTGACCCAAGGAGTGGTGTCACATCACGACATTTACTAGGCAAACTATGCATGACTTTAAAGATTGTCTTTAATAAATTAATAGCACTTGAGGTTTTACTTCTTGTCCTTTTTGACATCTCATTTTAATTACCATTGTTTTTAACCAAAGTCTGTAGTCTATGTTTTATTTTTTTAGCTTTCTTGAGAGTTCTCTGAGAGGCGTGGCAGCTGATAAACTTGGTAGAATTTATAGGCTGATTACAGTTATTACAAGCCTCAGATATCCTAAGGCAACCAAAAACTCTGGTTTTTTACAAGGCAACTAAAAACTGCCCTGACCTGGATGGGCCAGGCTAGCCCGATCTCGCCAGATCTAGGAAGGTAACCAGGGTCAGCCCTGGTTAGTATTTGCATGGGAGACCACCAAGGAATACCAGGGTTGCTACGCAGAGGCAGGCCATGGCAAACCACCTGATTTCCTTCTGTTTCCCTGGTAAACTCCAGGGAACCTCTGGTTGGGTTGCCAATACACATGTTGAGGCAGCCGCCTCTTTTCTCCTAACAAGCAGAGTCATCGGTTCTGCGAATTTAATGACTCACCATGCAGACTTTTCATCAGGCCCTTCTCCCTCCCTCCCCTCCCCCCAGTTAATCACA
This sequence comes from Euleptes europaea, assembly GCF_029931775.1. Lineage (NCBI taxonomy): Eukaryota > Metazoa > Chordata > Lepidosauria > Squamata > Sphaerodactylidae > Euleptes > Euleptes europaea. The sequence continues at coordinate 1,977,884 of NC_079327.1, read as the reverse complement.
GTGCTGGCAAAACTGCCTCCCAAATTCACAGACAGGGAGGAGGTGGGCCCCGTTCAAAACGAAACAGGAAGAGCCTGGCCAAAAAGGTAAACAAAGATACAAAGCTTGTGGATTGAAGTCCCCTTTGCAGGACGCGCTTCCAGACAGCTCAAGCGTCAAGTATTGAACACCACGAACACCGAGCCCAGACAGAAGGCAGCTGCCCTAACAAGAGCTGCTAAGGGTGCCAAGCAGGGTCCCCTATTCATACCACATCTCCGTCAACAAGTCAACCCCACCCACCCCCAATCTGTCATGAACACATGGAGCTGCCTTCTACTGAATCAGACTCTGGGTCCCTCAAAGTCAGTATAGTCTACTCAGACCGGCAGCGGCTCTCCAGGG